>NC_045961.1:80920428-81560327 GCF_010909765.2 Amblyraja radiata | reverse complement strand
AAATTTCAGACTTCAATTACTAGATCTAAACATCTATCCATTTCTTAATAAATGATTAACATTTTTAAATAGCCTAAATGTCCAAATAATATTCACAAATAATTCACAATAAAACATGATTTTTAAATCTCATTTACATTAATTTATAGGCCAAATAGAAGGAATTTAGTGTTTAATTGCTGTAAATAAATGCCCATTTAAATCAGCTTTCCAGTGGGTCCCTGTGAACGCGCTGGTTTAGAACGTTCACATTGCGGTAGATTTGTGCCCCCAAATGCCGAGAAAAATACTGCGGGATATAATGGGCCCAAAATGAGCTGCTCGCAATATTAAACTTTGTATAAAGGGATCTTTAGAAGCCCTTTTTAATGTAAAAATATACAGCATACCTTCAGTTGTTTGCTTTATGAGACCCTGCGGTTGCTGGCGGTCGCGGGTTTAGAGATTGATTTTTAAACTACTATAACTATTATTCAAGGCCTTTAAACCTAATAATAGCTTTTGCGACGGGGTCTTTCAGCGATTTTTCGTTAATAATTAACTAGGCTGAACATTTTCGATTGGAACAGCCTAGAGAAAATCGCGTTTTAAACCCGCCCCCTCTAAACGGCGCCAAAATCGCGCACACCCGCAGCGACAGATTTTCAGCGATGCTTCAGGTACGCTTTGCAACATACCTCTACATGAGCTGCGCCCCAGGTTCATTAACTTTAATTCCCTTATAGGTTTTTTACTGGTGTTTCTCACACAGATATTCAAAAAAAAACAACACTCAATAAATCAATCTTTTATAGAACCTTTAAGTACTAATTACTATGTGGGCCCACACACTCACTCACACAAGCCGGCAACATTAAAAACAAAACAAGAATAACCCCACGTTGCAGGCCTGGTCGAAGCTGGAGAGCGTCGTGGCCAAATACAGTGGAAGCCGACAAGTGCAGTGCAGGAGCTCACAAGATGGCGGGGAGTTGGCTGACCAGAGAGGACCCCATGTGGCAGAAATGTTCCTTCTCCCTCGTTGTCTCCAGGGCTCAGCTAACCGCTGCTCTCACTCTCCTCGTAATCCCAAAGTCCACACAGCCACAGTCTTTAATCCACCCCTCCGAGCTGAAGGGGTAGCAGTTAGCCTAGGCTTCTTCTGTCTTCTTCTGGACTTCTTCTCTCTCTCTCCTGGACTTCGATTACCCACAATCCCCAGCTCCCGCCCCCAAACCAATCACCACACAGGAAAAATGATTGAACTCATTTACAACAAATCAAAATGCAGAACACATATTCACAGCAAAACTTATATACATTTCTTAATAAGTAAAACTAATATGAAGTTACACAGGGCTACACCCTCCCCCTGCTAAACGTCTGATGTCCCTATCAGGCTAACCTACTGTGCACTAAACACATCTGCTTACTTAGGCTCTTTAGATGGATTCTGAACTTAACGTTAATCTTGGTTCACTAGTGTCTGTGGTCTCTGTGTCACAGCATATTTGAATAATCAGGCCTCTATAAACTATCGTCACAGGTCTGTCAGTCGGCTGTCCAAGTTTGTCTTAACTGAGGCGTAGGACAGGTTTCACAAGCCGTTTGGCACAGGGTGTCTGGGAGGACTCAGCAACCACAGCCGAGGTACTAGGGGCAGGGACGTCTCCCTCCCCCAGCTCTGTGTCCACCACAGAGTCTTGGTGTGGCTGTAAGGGTTCTTCCAGATCTTCTGTTGCTACTGGCAGTTCATCCACTTGATCCTCCTCTTCAGGTGAGTCATGATCATTGGAGCAGACGCTGATAGCTGTATCTATCATGACCGGACCATGTCTGTGTTCAGCCTCAAGGCCTTGGGTTTGCGGACGTAGACAGAGTTTTAGCTGGGGTAAGTAGTAATTACTCTCCTCTTCAGACTCTGAAGTCGGTGGCTCTTGACTCACATGTTCTGGGTTTTGGGCTTGACACTGTACTTTCTGTGCTCTGGTTACTGGTTTCTTTGGTTTTGTTTTCCTCTCTGCAGGAGCAGGCAGTCTTACCAAGTAACCAATGGGAAGCAAGTGATCTCTGTGCATTGTTTACACTATGCCTGTTCCTCTCTCTGGTTTCACACGATACACCGGAAGATTGGGCAACTGTGCTATCACCACATAGGGCAAGGGGTTCCATCTGTCCTGTAGCTTGTGTTTTCCAGTGATGCCAAGATTGCGAACCAGGACACGGTCTCCTTCTTGCAGTGTCTGATTTCTCACTCTTGCATCATAGAGTCTTTTGTTCCGTTCATGGTTTTTGGAAGCTGCTTCAGCTGTTAGCTGGTAAGCATCCCGCAACTCTTTTTTCATTTTGGCCACATATTGGTGATGCTTAAGACCATCCTCTTCCTCCCAACCAATGCCAAAACAAAGATCCACTGGTAGCCGCGCCTCTCTCCCGAACATTAAAAAGTAGGGTGAGTACCCTGTTGCATCATTTCGGGTGTTGTTATAAGCATGCACTAGCTGGCTTATGTGTTGGCTCCATTTGGGCTTTAGAGCTGGATCAAGGGTGCCAACCATGGACAGGAGAGTACGATTGAATCTCTCAGGTTGGGGGTCTCCCTGAGGGTGGTACGGAGAGGTTCTCGACTTGTGAATGCCCAGCATGGTCAGGAGCTCTTTGATAATTTTGCTCTCAAAGTCGCGACCCTGATCTGAGTGGATGCGTGCTAGCAGTCCGTAGTGAATAAAGAACTTTTCAAAGAGGACTTTAGCCATGGTGAGGGCCTTTTGATCTTTCGTCGGGAATGCCTGAGCATACCTTGTGTAATGATCTGTGATGACCAGCACATTGGCAATGCCTTTGGAGTCAGGCTCAATAGAAAGGAAACCCATGCAGACCAAATCCAATGGTCCATTACTCGTGATCTGTTGCATAGGGGCAGCTCGGTGTGGAAGGGACTTCCGGGCCACACATCTCCCACAGTTCTGGATGTAGGTTTCAATCTCAGAGGCCATTTTGGGCCAGTAAAATCGATTTCTGACAAGCTCTGTGGTTCTTTCAATGCCGAGGTGACCAATGTCGTCGTGCATGGACTTCAGAATCATTGATTTGTACTGAGCAGGTAAGATAAGCTGACTCACCTCTCTTCCAGAGGGTCTCTTAATGACTCTGTACAGGAGGTCACACTTTATCCGAAGCTTGGAACTTTCTCGCTGCAGCAAGGCGACATCAGCATTTGGATGTTTAGGAGCTGGGTCACATTTGCCTAGCTTCACTTGAGACATTACCACACTGATGACAGGGTCTAATCTCTGGGCCTCTATCAGTTCTTTACGGCTCAACTGCTCAAGCTCATTTCCCTCCACTTGAGTGAGGTAGGAATAAACAGCAGGAATAGCATCGGGGGAAGCACCTAGTTGGTCGACACATCTAGTGGTGCTTTCGCCGGGACCACATGCAGCGATTCTTCGGCAGAGAGCTTTCATCCCAGAAGTAGGAACATCCACCCATCCATCCTCTGTCTCCTGATGATTTCTGGAAAGCAAGTCCGCATCAATGTTTTCACGACCAGGCTTATACTGAACGTTGAAGTCATAGGTGGAGAGGGCAGCTAGCCACCTGTGGCCTGTGGCGTTAAGCCTGGCAGTGGTTAAGACATACGTGAGCGGATTATTATCCGTTCTCACAGTGAATTTGGTGCCATACAAATAATCATGGAACTTATCGACTACCGCCCACTTCAAAGCTAGAAATTCTAGCTGGTGGATGGGATAGTTCCGCTCTGACTGGCTGAGCTTGCGACTGGCGAAAGCAACTGGACGGAGTCCTTCAGGATGCTCTTGATTCAACACAGCTCCCAGGCCATTCAGGCTTGCGTCTACATGCAATATGTAGGGCCTTGTCGGGTCCGCGAAAGCCAACACAGGAGCATGCGTGAGCTTGTGGATGATGGTGTAAAAGGCGTCATCACAAGCTGAGGTCCAACGGTCGCTGAACGGCTCTGAGACTTTAAAGTAGTCTTTCTTGTCCTTGAAGGTGGCTTTGTTTTTGCGTTGAGCTGGAGGGTACCCTTTAGTTAGGTCTGTGAGAGGGAGGACAGTGGCAGACTAACTTTATCCCGGTCGGTTGCGACGCCGGCGGCGGAGACAATGTGCCCCAGGAATTTCACTTTTGGTAGACAGAATTGGCATTTGTCAATGGAGATCTTGAGTCCACATTCCTCCAGCCGATCCAAAACTTTGAGGAGACGTTCTTCGTGTTCCTCTAGTGTTTTTCCAAACACTATGATATCATCACGATACACAAGAACTTGGATCAGGTTCATGTCTCCTACAGCCTTCTCCATCAATCTTTGAAAGGTTGCAGGAGCACCTGTGATGCCTTGGGGCATCCGCTCAAACTGGAAAAAACCAAGAGGGCAAATAAAGGCTGTCTTTTCTTTGTCTGCCTCAGACATTTCCACTTGGTAATATCCGCTTCTCAAATCCAGCACAGAGAACCATTTACTGCCAGTCAGACAATCAAGTGCATCATCTATGCGCGGCATGGTGTACTGGTCTGGGATGGTTCTGGAGTTCAGCAGACGAGAGTCAATGCACATTCTCACTTTGCCATTCCTCTTCCTCACTATGACAATGGGAGAGGCATACGGGCTTCGGGATTCTTTGATTATTCCGGCTGCCAGCAGTTCTTGGAGATGGCGCCGAACATCCTCAATGTCTGCAGGTACGATTCTGCGGGATCTCTCTCTGAATGGTCTAGAGTCTCTGAGTCTTATGTGGTGTGTCACACCTCTCGCTAGACCCACATCCCATTCCTCCAATGAGAATACATCAGCTCTCTCTGACAACTTGTTGGCTAACCTAGCTCTCCATGCTTCGGGAATGGGTGAATCCCCAAAATTGAAGAGCTCAGGATCAATTGACATTGTTTTCGGAGACTTCTTTGGCTCAATGACAGAGTCAACCAGGTACACTTGGGCTAGCACTGTACCCGCAGGAAGAGCAGTTTGAGTGTGAAGCCATTGGTGAAGCCATTGGTATCCATAGCTGAGGGTGGCAGGACTACTGGCAGAACCAGCACACCAGCAGGAAGGTTGGTACTTTCATCAGCCTCCACCATTAGGATGCTTTTATCCATAGGTTGCTGCTTCTCCACTTCACAGACAGCATAGTGTGCTCCTCCAGGTGGGATTCTTAGAGTCCCAGGGCCCTGCCATTTCACTTGGCCGACCACATCCATTGGTGGATTACAAGGTGATGGGGATTGTTCAGAACGAACAGTGTTTATTCTCAGTGAGTGAACCTCATCGTTGCCTTTGAGTTCCTCACATTGGTACAGCAGAGAGCGCAGTTTTGTTGTATTAGTGCCAATGACAACAGGAACTGGGTCAGGACTTGGCGAATCAGGGCATATTAGAGCCACCACGGGAACTATTTCTTCAACTCCCTTGGAATTTGGAGGCAGTCCCAGCTCAACTGCCACATAGCCTGTATATGGATAGCTAGTGTCACTCAGTCCCCATATGGCAAGATCTTTGAGTGGGTGAATGGGCACATTGGGAAGGAATCTGGTGTGCCAACTCTCAAAGATGATAGTGACTCTGGAGCCGCTGTCTAAAATGGCTCTACAGGGTTGACCATCAATTTTCACATCAGCCATCATGGATGGGCCAACCAGTCCTTGTGGCAGGTTACGAGGCTGCTGTGTGTAGACTGGACCAACCTGCTTCGACTCAGCAAACTTTTTGTGTGACGCTTTATCTTCCTTAGTTTTGCGCAGAGCACCGAGCAATATTTGGATTACTTTTGGGCTGTTCTCTGGGGCTGTGCAGTGTGTGGCAATATGACCATTTTCTCCGCATCTGTAACAGAAGAAGCTCTCTGAGTCTTTGGCATTATGTGGTTTAGCTGTTGGGCTGGGTCTGGCCTTCCCATCCCTCTTTTTAGGGTCTGCAGTCACAGGACTGTGAGATACAGACATCACAGTTAGCTGATGTTGTAGCTGCAGCACCTGTTGCCTCAACATTTGAACTTCGTTTTCTTTTTCAGTGTCTATAGTTTTCTTGGTGGGTTTGAATTTTGGCTCAGTGTGTGTGTCTTGCTGCTTTTCCCTTAGCTCACCAAGCTCTGCACGAAGCTCTTGAATCTCTGCCTTCAACTTTTGGTCTTCTGTAGCTTTGGTATTGGCTTGGTCTCTGACTTGTACTTGTCTTACTGTTGTATTTAATTTTCGTCGAGCTGTCTCATATTCCTCCTCTTCACGAATCTCATTTAGGAGCTTTAAGAAGGTAGGAGGTTTCTCTTTTCCTTCTCTCAATCTTAGCTGTAACAGCATCATATCAGAGTCAGTAGCACCTCTAATGAGTTGGTGAATTCGAGCATGATCGGCTCTGTGGCTGAGAAGGCCTCCTTTCTGCACTACTTTGATCAACGAGCGTTCCAGCCTCCTTAAAAAATCAGAGAACTTTTCACCAGACTGTTGGTGAAGGCTCCTGAAGGCAAAATATAAGTCTTCTCCTGACACAAGCATGCCAAAGGCACTTTCCAAGGCCTTTACATAGCAGTCAGGGCTAGCCTCTGGGTCGTTTAGTCGTACAGCCTGAATTATTTCCAGGGCCGGCCCCTTTAAGCTCTCGACTATTCTCTTTCGTTTCTCACATTCAGAGCAGTCACATTCTTCAATCATTAGATAGGCTTGTTTGAGCCAATGGTCAAGGCTCTCCTCTCCTGGTGGTGTGGGAAGGTTTCCAGAGAACATCCGCAGACGTCGAAATGCATTGTTCTCACTGGTAGGTCTCATCGTTTTTCCCAACAGGTCTCCCACTGCTCGGATGATGGACTCTGGGGAGCTTCCTTGTGGAGTTTCTGTAGTCAGCATGGCTTGAACATCATTTACTGATTTTCCTTCATCAGTCATTAGTTTGTTTAGCTTAGCTAAAAAATCTTCAGCTGGGCTCACAGGTTCATTGAATAGGAAAATTTCCCATTCTGAGCCTCCCTTCACTGGCTGCAGTTGGGGGGGAATGCGATCTGGCTGTACAACTTCACGGCATTCACAGAGTACCAGGTTGCTGCCAGTCTGAATGTCACTTTGGACGTCCCGTACCTTTACTCTCCCAAGTGCCTATTACTGTCTGAACAGTCTCTTCAATGTCTGCTTGGTCAGTATTAGTCGGCACGTCAAACAGGACAAAAGCATGGTTTGGGTCTAAACATGCTTCACTACACCAGCTATGAAGCTTAGCTGCTAACTGAGAGTCTGCTTGAGTAGCCATTATACTACAACTGCTATAGGCACTTTAATACAAAAATCGGGAAACAAAAACACTTCTTAAAGGCAAAAACTAACAGTAAATGAAATGGGGATTAATCTTAGCGGTGCCTCCATTTTGTGTAGCGCTTCTTCGCCCTCTACATGAGCTGCGCCCCAGGTTCATTAACTTTAATTCCCTTATAGGTTTTTTACTGGTGTTTCTCACACAGATATTCAAAAAAATACAACACTCAATATATCAATCTTTTATAGAACCTTTAAGTACTAATTACTATGTGGGCCCACACACTCACTCACACAAGCCAGCAACATTAAACACAAAACAAGAATAACCCCACGTTGCAGGCCTGGTCGAAGCTGGAGAGCGTCGCGGCCAAATACAGTGGAAGCCGACAAATGCAGTGCAGAAGCTCACAAGATGGCGGGGAGTTGGCTGATCAGAGAGGACCCCATGTGGCAGAAATGTTCCTTCTCCCTCGTTGTCTCCAGGGCTCAGCTAACCGTTGCTCTCACTCTCCTCGTAATCCCAAAGTCCACACAGCCACAGTCTTTTATCCACCCCTCTGAGCTGAAGGGGTAGCAGTTAGCCTAGGCTTCTTCTGTCTTCTTCTGGACTTCTTCTCTCTCTCTCCTGGACTTCGATTACCCACAATCCCCAGCTCACGCCCCCAAACCAATCACCACACAGGAAAAATGATTGAACTCATTTACAACAAATCAAAATGCAGAACACATATTCACAGCAAAACTTATATACATTTCTTAATAAGAAAAACTAATATGAAGTTACACAGGGCTACATATGGTTATAGAATCATGAAGAAAGATAACAAGGCCCTTGAGCCCTCCGTCTATACTGACTATCAAGCATCAATTTACACTAATCCTACACAAATCCATTTTATTTTCCACAGTGGCCAATTAACCCGCCCAAACAGCACACAGACAGTGCCAGATATCAGAATTGAACCGGGTATCTATCTTTGTGAGCCAATGGCACTATCAGCTATATCCCTGTGCCACCGTCTGTATAAAACCAAATTCAGTCTCACACTGATGTTGCTGGATGTTTTATTTACATTGTTCTTCTTTTGTTTCCTTTACTTTCTGTTTTTAATTGCTGATTTTTGAATTAATTATTAGCTTGCCAACTTTGTCTGTGACAGACGTACTATTTCTATTAGATCCTTTCTGCAAATCTAATTGCACCTGTTTACACGGTCCTTCAGTTGCACAAAGGGTGCTTGACCTGAAACGCTGAGTCTCCCTGACCGGCATTTTCTCTCTTGTTGTTTTAGATTTTGCAGTTTTTTTTCTAAGCATGCACTTTACACAGGCGGGTTAAAAGTAGTCGCCAACCACTGCTCCCACAAGACTAGTCACTCCACTAAATGCTTAATGATGCTGTTGGCCTCATTTCGACATTCCTTCAAATTAATCATTGGTTGGCTGGGATATTTATTCCTTGTCACAATACATATGATGTTTTAATGCCTCGGTCGGGACAATTGCAGCATCTTATTTCAAAATCAGCCAAGGTTAATGATTCACTCTTAAGTTCTATTTCAAATTTGGCTCCCGTCACATTTAAATGGAAACCCTACATTTCATCAGTCTTGATTTAGTAAACAGTATGGAGACAAAAACATTTTTTTGGGACTTTTAACATGCAGATGATAATAAAATGATTCGTGATAACTGAGTCCTTGGGATAATTTAACTACTAAATTGGTTTCCTACTCTATTGTGTCCATTGCTCCAATACATTGCAGAACTACTTTGACAATATTTCCAAGAAGCTTTGAGCCTGTAAAGATTTGTTGCAATTCATTTTCTAATTCTTATTAATCTTTTTAAATACATTTTCTGTTATCATTGCATTGAGCGAATAAATGGATCTGAAGGTATGACAGGGAGCAAAGAGGAGGAGTTTTATCCTTTACATGCACAGAATTTGCTGAATTCAGTCAGAATGTCTTTCAGCTGTTAAAAATATCCACACTAACCCTGAATTTAAAGTAGATTACTCATATTATATTATAAGCTATTATGTGGCTATAAGCTAACACAGACATATTCAGAATACACGGAAGACAGGATTGACATTTTAGACCATAAATGAAAGGGCAGGGTAATATTAGTTCATGATTGGTTTATTATTGTCATGTGAACTGAGATACAGTGAAGAACCGAGATACAGTGCAAATCGGTTTTGCATGTTATCCACAGAGGTCATACCATTCATGTGGGATCATACCATACATGAGTACAATAAGTAGTGCAAAAAGGGAAAGGAAACAGATGACACGGTGAAGCAGTGGTAGAGTTGCTGCCTTACAGCAACTGCAGCGTCGGATACCCGGGTTCGATCCCGACCACGGGTGCTATCCGAACGGAATTTTCAGATACTCCCCGTGACCGCGTGGGTTTTCTCCGAGATCTTCAGTTTCTTCCCACTCTCCAAAGACGTACAAGTTTGAACGATAATTGGCTTGGTATAAGTGCAAATTATCCCATGTGTGTGCAAGATAGTGTAAGTGTTCCTGGATCGCTGGTCGGTGCAAACTCAGTTCAGTTCAGTAATTTTTTATTGTCATGTGTACTGAGGTACAGTGAAAAGGTTTTTGTTGTGTGCTAACCAGTTAGCAGAAAGACAATACATAGACATAGAAATATAGAAATTAGGTGCAGGAGTAGGCCATTCGGCCCTTCGAGCCTGCACCGCCATTCAATATGATCATGGCTGATCATCCAACTCAGTATCCTGTACCAGCCTTCTCTCCATACCCCCTGATCCCTTTAGCCACAAGGGCCACATCTAACTCCCTCTTAAATATAGCCAATGAACTGGCCTCAACTACCTTCTGTGGCAGAGAATTCCAGAGATTCACCACTCTCTGTGTGAAAAATGTTTTTCTCATCACAGTCCTAAAAGATTTCCCCCTTATCCTGAAACTGTGACCCCTTGTTCTGGCCTTCCCCAACATCGGGAACAATCTTCCTGCATCTAGCCTGTCCAACCCCTTAAGAATGTTGTAAGTTTCTATAAGATCCCCCCTCAATCTTCTAAATTCTAGCGAGTAGAAGCCAAGTCTATCCAGTCTTTCTTCATATGAAAGTCATGACATCCCAGGAATCAGTCTGGTGAACCTTCTCTGTACTCCCTCTATGGCAAAAATGTATTTTCTCAGATTAGGAGACCAAAACTGTATGCAATACTCCAGGTGTGGTCTCACCAAGACCCTGTACAACTGCAGTAGAACCTCCCTGCTCCTATACTCAAATCCTTTTGCTATGAATGCTAACATACCATTCGCTTTCTTCACTGCCTGCTGCACCTGAATGCCTACTTTCAATGACTGGTGTACCATGACACCCAGGTCTCGTTGCATCTCCCCTTTTCCTAATCGGCCACCATTCTGATATAAGTCTACTTTCCTGTTTTTGCCACCAAATGGATAACCTCACATTTATCCACATTATACTGCATCTGCCATGCATTTGCCCACTCACCCAGCCTATCCAAGTCACCTTGCAGCCTCCTAGCATCCTCCTCACAGCTAACGCAGCCCCCCAGCTTCGTGTCATCCGCAAACTTGGAGATGCTGCATTCAATTCCCTCGTCCAAATCATTAATATATATTGTAAATAGCTGGGGTCCCAGCACTGAGCCTTGTGGTACCCCACTAGTCACTGCCTGCCATTGTGAAAAGGACCCGTTTACTCCTACTCTTTGCTTCCTGTCTGCCAGCCAGTTCTCTATCCACATCAATATTGAACCCCCAATACCGTGTGCTTTAAGTTTGTATACTAATCTCTTATGTGGGACCTTGTCGAAAGCCTTCTAAAATTCCAGATATAACACAGCCACTGGTTCTCCCTTATCCACTCTACTAGTTACTTCCTCTAAAAATTCTATAAGATTCGTCAGACATGATTTACCTTTCATAAATCCATGCTGACTTTGCCCTATGATTTCACCACTTTCCAAATGTGCCGCTATCCCATCTTTAATAACTGACTCTAGCAGTTTCCCCACTACCGATGTTAGACTAACTGGTCTGTAATTCCCCGTTTTCTCTCTCCCTCCCTTTTTAAAAAGTGGTGTTACAATAGCTACCCTCCAACTACTCCAGAATCTAAAGAGTTTTGAAAAATTATCACTAATGCATCCACTATTTCTGCGGCTACTTCCTTAAGTACTCTGTGATGCAGCCTATCCGGCCCTGGGGATTTATCGGCCTTTAATCCATTCAATTTACCTAACACCACTTTCCAGCTAACCTGGATTTCACTCAGTTCCTCCATCTCATTTGACCCCTGGTCCCCTGCTATTTCCGACAGATTCTTTATATCTTCCTTAGTGAAGACAGAACCAAAGTAGTTATTCAATTGGTCTGCCATGTCTTTGTTCCCCATGATCAATTCACCTGTTTCTGACTGCAAGGGACCTACATTTGTTTTAACTAATCTTTTTCTCTTCACATATCTATAAAAACTTTTGCAGTCAGTTTTTATGTTCCATGATAACAAACAATCCATTTTTTCTCCGTTGAAGAAGGGTTTCGGCCCGAAATGTCACCTATTTCCTTCGCTCCATAGATGCTGCCTCACCCTCCAAGTTTCTCCAGCATAGTGTTTAGATATGTGATAAGGGAATAACATTTAGTGCAAGGTAAAGCCAGCAAAGTCCCGTAAAGGATAGTCCGAGGGAGATCAATGAGGTGAATAGTAGATCAGCACTGCTCTCTGGCTGTGGTAGGATGATTCAGTTGCCTAACAACAGCTGGGAAGAAACTGTCCCCGAATCTGGTGGTGTGCGTTTTCATACTTCTGTGCCTTTTGCCTGATGGGAGAGTGGAGAAGTGGGAGTGGCCGGGGTGCAACTTCTCCTTGATTAAGCTGCTGGTCTTGCCGAGGTAGCGTGAGGTATAAATGAAGTCAATAGAAGGGAGGTTGGTTTGTGTGATGGCCTCGGCTGCGTCCACAAATTTGCTGCAATTTCTTACTGTCCTGGATGGAGCTGTTCTCGAACCAGATGGGCCGAAGATCCTGTTTCCATGCTGTATCTCTAAACTAAACTTAACTAAACAAAACTAAGCTAAACTGAGTGCAGCATATAATATTATAGTTAGAAAAAAATCCAGATAGAAAAAGTGCAAGAACGGCAACAAGGGAAGTTTAACAGGGAGAGTGCAGGACACAGGCACTATGTTAAAAGATCAGCCATAATCTTTTTTAAGGCTGAATAAGCACAAGAGGCTGAATGGCCTTCTATTTCTCTTCCTTATGCTCTAAAATAGTAAGATTAAACGAGAACTTACCAGTTCGAAGTTTGATCGTTATTTTATGAGGAGTAACGTTGAGGGATTACGTGAAGAACTCGCCAGGACGCATGCATGTCATTCTTCAAAGCAGCGGTGTGAAATCACAGATAACAGTAATGACTGAACATAGTAAGATTAGAGAAGAGGATACCAGTCATACTTTATGATCAAGGGTGGGAGCGGAGGGCACGTAATCCCTCAACGTTACTCCTCATAAAATAACGATCAAACTTCGAACGGGTAAGTTCTCGTTTAATCTTATTATTTTACTTTGGAGTCACATGAGTGACTACATGAAGATTTCAAAGCTCTGTGATTTCATGCCGTGGAAACGAGTCCATGCATCGCATCTGCCTTAATTGACTAAGGGAGGAATTGTGTTAACATGTTTAAACATGAATCCGACATTGAAAATCCATGATAAATTTATTAACAACAAATTATAGCCCCTGTTTCATGGGGTGAAATCATATTACAGAACTTAAAATTGATTCTGCAAAAGTTCCAGGTTTAACCACTGGTTTATGCTAGAATTGTTGGAACGTTTTTTCCCTTAACCATCCTGCTGTCTCCAGGATTTGGTCCATCGGTACGTCCAACTCCATAGCTGCCGATGTAGCTGCAGCCCTGGTGGAATGAGATTTGAATATGTTAGTATCCACCCCAGCTGTTGTTAAAACCTGTTTCAGCCATCTGGAAATAGTTTGAACCAACACTTTTTTGTGGGGTTGCTTGTGGCTGATTAGTAGTGCCATCTCATTGCCTCTGATGTTTTTGGTGTTCTCCATATATAACAATAAATGTCTTATTATACAGAGACGATCATCTATAGGGTAAGCCCTAAATTCTATTTTGAGGCCTGATGATCCCGGTCTGTTCTGTTTGACTAATTCGTGAATATAAAAAGTTATATTTCTTGTTGAAGAAGTCATATTGTCCAGCCTTAACTTATGTAAAGACTGTACCCTTTGTGCTGTGACCAAAGCCATCAGCATGACTGTTTTATGCGTCAGTTTTTGCAGGGACAGAGCTGTTGCTGGAGACCAGTTCCTTAGCAACGTTAGGACAATACTCACATCCCATATTTGAGAGTACCTGGTTCTTGGGGGATTGATATTAAAAATTCCCCTCATAAGTTTGGTTACCAGGGGGTGAGTCCCAACAGAATGACGCTCTGATCCTCGCCATAGATATGCTGAAAGGGCACTTCTGGCGCAGTTAATGGCACTGTAACTGAGCCCCTCATCATAATGGAGGCCTGCCAGGAATTCCAGAACAGACGTTATGTTCATCGAGCTGTAAGTGATGTTGTTTCTGTGACAATATATCTCCCATTTCCTGGTGTATACCAGATATTGTTTTTTGGTGGACTGCCTGTGAGCTGCTGAGATAATGTTCAATGTTCGGTCCGTCAGTCCCAGTTCCAGTAGAGGTTTCTTTAGACTCTACAAATTAATAAGTTTGTCGTATTATGACATGGATGGCTATCCCAAGTTACGGGATGAACCAACAAATGTGGTCGTTTCAGGATGGTGATACATGGTTCTAAGACCATGTCGAGTACCACAGGGAACAATGGTTGAGTAGGCCAATCGGGCACTATCAAAATTCCAGACGCCGAGTCTTGTTGTATTTTGCGTAATACCCAAATGATGAGGCAGAAAGGAGGGAATGCATAGAAAAACAATTTCCCCCAATGCAGCAAAAAAGCATCTATCGCTGATGCCCCAGGGTCTGGTTCCCAAGAAACATAGTTTGGTAACTGGTGATTGAGTCTAGATGCAAATAGATCGATATCTGGTGTTCCATACCGTGCTACAATATCAGCAAATACTTTTATATCCAACATCCATTCGATGTTTTCATTGAATTTGCGTGACCTGGTGTCTGCCACTGAATTTAGGTTGCCTGGTAGGTAAGTAGCTGATATTCAAATATTTCTCTAGATACACCATTGCCAAATTGTATTAGCCAGATTGTCACATGATGTCGATTTGATTCCACCCATATGGTTAATATATGCCACCACGGTGGCATTGTCAATCTGTAGTCTAACATGCTGGTGATATATTCCAGAAAAGTATGATTTTAGGCCATAGAACGCACCCAACATTTCCAGGTAGTTTATGCCAAGTGTCTGTAGTAATGATGCCTCCTGTGCATTCCATCTACCTCCACAGCTGGAGATGGAATTAGTAGCACCCCAACCAAGTGCACTGGCATCAGTTTGTAGCACCACTGAGGGGTTGCTGATAATGATAGGGCTGGAACAACGCCGAATGTTATCCCTCCACCATTTTAATTCCATAATTGCTTTGATTGGTAGCTTCATTGGTCTGTCGAAATGACCAGCATTAATTTTGAGTGCTTGTATTTTTGCCCTTTGTAAATTTTGATAATACAAAGGTCCAAATTGTGTGGCTGGAAAAGCAGCCACTATTTTGCCAATCACCCTTGCTACCAATCTGATAGATGGTTCACTGGTCAATGAGGTTGTTGCAGGCCTCAGTTAAGACTGTAGCCTTGTCCTTTGGTAAAGTCACCGACATGTGAACTGAGTCAATAGTGAACCTCAAATAATCCATTATGGTGGAAGGCGTTAGTTTAGATTTAACTGGATGGATGATAAACCCCAGTTTCTCAAACAATTGTTTGGTGGCTGATACAGCTAGTTTAGCTAATTCCAAAGTTTTGCCCACAATTAATATGTCATCTAGATAGGCCATGATCATATGTTTTTGTTTCCGAAGAAACGCTAGGGCTGGTTTCAAAATTTTTGTAAACAGCCTGCGGGCTGATGTTAAACCATTTGGTAGAGCTCTATACTGCCATGCTGCCCCATCCAGTTGAATTTTAAATAACGTATGTGGTCAGTCCGTATAGGCACTGAATAGTAAGCTATTCGATGCTAGTCGATGCTAGTCATGAAGTAGCCTTTGGAAATCAATTGTTTGGCAGTAACAAAGGTTTCCATTTTGAAATGAATATATTGCACACATGTATTCAATTTGGTTAAATCTATGATGATGCGACAACCACCATCTTTTTTGTTTTTGGTAAAGATATTAGACACAAATTCCAGAGAATCGTGTTGTTTTTTTTTCAATTACCCCCTTTGCGTGAAGTCTCACCAGTTCAGCATGTGCTTCTAATTTTTCTTTTCGTGAAAGTACAAACGTTCGGTTCGGTACATGCTGAACTGGGGGGCTATTTTTGTGCACAAATTCAATGGTATATCCCTGGATACTGTTTAGGATGTAAGTGTCTGTAGTTAATGTACTCCATGCATCCCAAAAGAAGTGTAATCTTCCACCAATATGTGTATTATCCACACTTCCTATAATTTGTAAGGGACCAGACCCACCTACCTCCATGGTTACCAGTGGAAGGTTTACTTCTTCCTGTGTAGTCTTCGAGGAGGTTGAGGCACCGGTGTCTGGGTTTGGGTTTGGGTTTGGGGTTTGCGCATTTTCCACGAAGGCCGGTCTGGGCCATGGCCTAAAAAATACTGCTGTCCTGTATGCCGGGCCTTTGAGCTTTCACCAGCTTCTCTTGTTCTGCTGGTGGGTGCGTAAGGGTGCTGTCTTTGGCTGTGGGAGGTCCTTGCTGTTATCGCCTTTATGAGCCCCAGGGTTTTTGCCTCTTCATCGAGCTCCTTAACCTGCTTGGAAAGGTTTTCCCCAAATAATAATATTGGTGGCTTTGTGTCTCCAGGTTTGCACAGGCCTGCAAATTTTGGAATGAAGGCAGGTCGGATGGCACTCTTTCTGATACTATTGATTTCATACTGCGTATTGCAGAATAGTGCCAGTGCATCCTGTTGTTCTTGCGACATTTCCTTCCCATCCACTGTGCGAGCGAATGCTGTGATCCCTGCTGTTAGTAGTTTTAGTATTTTCTGCAGCTTGACATCCAGGCTTCTAACTCCTGCTCCGACGTGTTTCCAGATACAATTATTCACGACTGGAACATTCAGGGATACGCAATTTCCTGTTGCCAGATATTTGGCAGTGGTGTCCATCACAGCCTGTTCCTGTAGTTGCTTGAATGACAGGAAATCAATGCTGGCAGCTAGTTTCTGTTCTAGGTTTCATCCAGTTTGATCGGGCTGTATGTAGTTGGACACCATGTCCAGTAGATTTTCTCCTTCCTGCACCCCCTGCACACTTGTAGTTTGTTCGGCAAACCCCTCTTCGGGGTCAGCCCAGAATTGACCCCCAGTACTCCCCTCTGACGAGGGTGATGCTCTGTGCAGCCCTACGTAAGGTGCTGCTGTGGGTGTTATGTATGACCCACGGTGACTAGACTCCATCTCCCGGAGTCTGTCACATTGGGGCATTTGCTCCATAAGCCGCTCCATCCAGCTCCAGCGCGCACGGTCGCTGGCCGCTCGCGGCTCCTCAAAGTCGGACTCATCAGAGTCAACGGCTCTGTTTGTTTTTCGTTTTGCCTTCCCGCCCGGCCGCGGTGTTGATCTGGCCAGTGCGGGGGCTAAGTCGGGCACAGCTGATCCCATTACGGGTGATTCCTGTGCCGCCGGCCGCTGCTGGCTGCCCGCAACTCCGCGGTCCTCCCCCGCCAGCTTTGTCGCAGCTCTAGTTAACTTTTTTGATTTATCCATCGTTTCCCCACCTGTGAAACAATATGGGAACAATAATGACCGCAGAGTAACCACTTACCTGTCGGTCCCGGCTTTTAAACTTGCCGCTGCGGGGAACGTCGTTCCACCCCGACTGTCGTTTCGCAATGCGTGTAGCGATATGACACGCATGCGTCCTGGCGGGTTCTTCATGTAGTCACTCACGTGACTCCGAAGTAAAATGAATGACAATTGTTACTCTAGTGCTAAAATAGCTGATCAGAGATTAATTGCTGTTTGGGAATAAACAGAAATAAAAATTCACGTTAAAATGAATACAGTTTAGAGTAACTGAAAAACACATGGCCAAGTGAATCTAACCTCCTGAAAAGCTGAAGAATAATGATGAAAGTCAATTCAAATCAAGTTTATTGTCATATGCACAAGTACGGTGAGGTATAGGTACAATAAAAATCTTGTTTCCAGTAGCAACACAGACATATTGGCTCTAGTTTGTCATATGCCAAGGAAGAGTGAGTTTAAAGTAAACCATTGCAACAACCATGTACTGCAATGAAGCAAAATTAGCCAGAACAAAATATTTGCTATTGACCAATTGCATTGAATTAATGATTTAAAGTTTTTTTTCAATACAAATAGTCATTAGTCACTTTATGTTTGATAAATTTATCTCTCTCTTTCCCTCTCTCTTCCTATTTCTCCATCTCTCTCCCCTCTCCTCTCCCACCCTCCCTTCCTCCCTCTCTCCCTCTCTCCCTCTCTCCTTCTCTCTCTCTCCCTCATTCTCATTCTCTCTCTTGTTTTCTTTCTCTCACATTCACACTCATTTTCTCATTCACATTCTCTCCCTTATTCACATATCTCTCCCTTAACCAAGAATTTGCAGAGGGAGCTCTTGCTCCCCCTCCTCCCATTTGTAACAGGGGCAGAGTCATCTGTGTCCTCACCTTCCACCACATCAGCCGTCGCATACAGCATATAATCCTCCAACAATTTTGCCACCTCCAACAGGTTCCCACTACTGGCCACATCTTACCATCTCCACCCTTTTCTCCCTTCCGCAGAGACCGTTCCTTCCGCAGCTCCTTGGTTAACTCGTCTCTTTCCCACCCAAACCATCCCCTCCCCAGGTACTTTCCCTTTCAGCTACAGGAGATGCAACATCGGTCCCTTTACCTTCCCCCTTGACTCCATCCAAGGACCCCAACAGTCTTTTCAGGTGGGGCAGAGGTTCACTTGCACCTCCTCCAATCTCATCTACTCTATCCGCTGTTCCAGGTGTCAGCTCCTGTGCATCGGCGAGACCAAGCGCAGGCTCGGCAATCGTTTAGCTGAACACCTCCGCTCAGTCTGCCTTAACCTACCTGATCTCCTGGTTGCTCAGCACTTTAACTCCCTCTTCTATTCCCAGTCTGACCTTTCTGTCCTGGGCCTCCATTGTCAGAGTGAGGCCCAGTGCAAATTGGAGGAACAGCACCTCATATTTCACTTGGGTAGCTTACACCCCAGCGGTATGACCATTGATTTCTCTAACTTCAAATAGTCCTTGTTTTTCCTCTCTCTCCATCCCCTCCCCCTACCCAGTTCTCCCACTAGTCTTACTGTCTCCGAATACATTCTATCTCTGTCCCGCCCACTCCCCTGACATCAGTGTGAAGAAGGGTCTTGACCCGAAACATCACCCATTCCTTCTCTCCAGAGATGCTGCCAGTCCCACTGGATTGCTCCAGCATTTTGTGTCTACATCCAAGTCACTGGATTATGACAGAAGTAATGTTACCGATATATCGATGGGGAGAATGGAAAAGAGGTCAGCATTGGAGATATAGTGAGCGGTGCAAATGGTTGCAGGGAGAGGTAGGAAAATAGGCTATGAGAATCTGAAACACAAAACGTCTGCCCTATTGAACGGAGGCAGAGGTGAAGAGGCAGATTGGAATGGAACCAAGCTTAGGAGCTGCAGGTAGAGAAAAAATAATGAAAGCGAGTAAAAACAGAAATAAAAGTAGAAAGAGACAGTCAAACACAGGAAGACATAAAAGGCTGAAGCGAGAGAGAATAAACCTGCTAAATCACTGTGTGCAGTGGTGTGGAAAATCTTCTATTAATTTGTAAATTCATGTTGTCTATTTCTGATTCGGTCCCTGACATGTTAAGGTTCCATGCTCACCTTTCCATTAATTTTGACACTCCTTTCCCCAAATTTTAATTAATTAAATAATTTAAAAAATCCATTCACATTTTATTCTCAAACTTTCTCCGGCACTTATTATTTTAAACATATCTTCACACCTATTATCCTAGCTTTCCTCAAAGTGACAGCTTATTTTAATATTGCCTTTTTAAACTGATCAGGTACTTTAGTTCGTTGATTTGGACAATAGATGTATTTGTTGTCAAAAAATATGGATTTCTCATATACAAAGTTGTATATAATACTTTAAGATGTCACTGGGGGGGGTGATAAATGGTGGTGTGGTATAGATAAACTGCTTGTCAGTAACCGCATCAATATGTCGAGATTTGTATTGATTGGGCTTTGTTGTTATTGTGTAGTTTCAATCAAAACCAATAACACATTTTATTCTATTTCAAAATTGCCAGTTTGTGCAGTTAAATGCGCCTTAGTGTCACTTTAATGAATCAATCAATGTAAATCCCATAAAGCTTCTGTCATGCATTGTTTCACAAGGGCTTCTGCCAGTTTCTTTGGGTCCTGGATTTGTTGTAACCAGTCAACGATACTCTATCACTGTTAACTGGAGACACTTTTCCTCATCTGTTTAATCCCTGTGATTCTTTGGGGAGTGAGGAGGACAGAGTATATAATCTTCCTATTTTAAAAAGATAAAGGTTCAGTCAGGCCACACCTCGAGAACTGCGTACATAGCCTGTCCCATTTAAGGAGGGATATACTTGCATTGGATGTGGTCCAGTGTTGGTTATTAGGCCAATTCTTGGGATGAAAGGGTTGCCTAATGAGGAATGATTGAGCTGTTCATTGTGTAGATCTTATTGGAAAAGATCAGATTCTGAGGGAGCTGCTTGACAAGGTTGATGCTGAGAGGATGTTTCCCCTAGTGGGAGAGTTCAGAATAAATGTATTATGTTTAAGAAGGAACTGCAGATGCTGGAAAATCGAAGGTACACAAAAACGACCCAAGCAGTCGTTCCAGGTGCGACAGAGGTTCACCTGCATCTCCTCCAACCTCATCTATTGCATCCGCTGCTCTAGATGTCAGCAGATCTATATCGGTGAGACCAAGTGGAGGCTGGGCGATCGTTTCGCCGAACACCACTCGGTCCGCAATAACCAACCTGACCTCCCAGTGGCTCAGCACTTCAACTCCCCCTCCCACTCCGTATCCGACCCCTCTGTCCTGGGTCTCCTCCATGGCCAGAGCGAGCAACACTGGAAATTGGAGGAACAGCACCTCATATTCCGCTTGGGGAGTCTGCATCCTAGGGGCATGAACATTGAATTCTCCCAATTTTGTTAGTCCTTGCTGTCTCCTCCCCTTCCTCAGCCCTCCTGCTGTCTCCTCCCATCCCCCAGCCTTCGGGCTCCTCCTCCTCATTTTTCCTTTCTTCTCCCCGCCCCCCCCCCCCCCCCCCCGCCCTCCCCATCAGTCTGAAGAAGGGTTTCGGCCCAAATTGTTGCCTATTTCCTTCGCTTCATAGATGCTGTCGCACCCGCTGAGTTTCTCCAGCATTTTTGTGTCCCTCAGAATAAGTTTAGTTTAGTTTAATTTGGAGATACATCATGGAATCAGGCTGTTCTGCCCATAGAGTTCGTGCCGAACCAGCGATCCCCAAACGTTCACACTATCCTGCACACTAGGGGCAATTTTACAATGTTTTACCGAAGCCAATTAACCTACTAACCTGTACATCTTTGGACTGCAGAGCTCCAGAATTAGTAGATATAGTTTGTGAATTCAGAAATAGTGTTTAAAATCATAAGGGAAATAGAGTATTTTACCCAGGGTAGGGAAATCAAAAATAAAAGGTCCTAAGTTTAAGAGGGGAAACATTTAATACAGACCTGAGGGTCAACTTTTTGATACAGAGGCTGATGCTGTATGGAATGAGCTGCCAGAGGAGGTTATTGAGGCAGATATTCCAACAGCATTTAAAAGACACCTGGACAGGTACATGGATAGGAACGTTTAGAGGGATTTGGACAATCATGGGCACATAGGACTAGCTTAGATGGGCATTTTAATCGGCATGGATGAGTTGTGCCAGTATCCGTTTTGCCAGTAGGGCTTATTTCTGTGCTGTATGAATCTGTAACTCTCATTGCCAATGTAAGATAGAGATGAAGAGGTATATTTTCTTTCAGAGAATCCTGAATCTTTGGATTTTTCCATCTCAGTGAGGATGCAATAGCATGGGGAAGGTGCAGAGAAGATTCTCCAGGATTTTGCCTGGGATGAAAGTTTTCAGTTATGACTAGACTTAAGAGGCTGGGTCTGTATTCCCTGAATAGGAGGAGGATAAGAAAATACATGATTAAGATGCATAAAATTATGAGATATTGTTATAGGAAATGTTTCTCCATATCAGAGAAAGAATCAACTGGAGGGCACATGGTAAAGGATAAGAGATTTAGAGGGGATGTGGGAGGACACCTTTTTCATCCAGGTTTAAGATGAGGGGGCGCCGTCCTGTGTGGTATGGCTGCCCAGCCTGCAGCTGTTCGTTTTTCACTCTTTTTTATTTTTAGCAATTTTTATTGTTTGTTTTTTGGAGTTCTAGTCTTTTTATGTGGGGGGGAGGGGGGTGGGGAAGGGGGAAACTACCTTTCAGGGTCCCTACCTGGTTGGAGAGGCAGCTTTTCTCCAGGCTACACTTTCGACCCGTCCTCACGGCCTACCAGCGGGCCTGGAGCGGCGTTTCCTGAGGGGACCACCCAGTACCTCGGCTTCGGCGGCGGCACATCGCTGGAGCGCTATTGCGGAGCGGGCGATGCCTTGCCTGGGTCGCCGCGCTGGAATGCTGAGACCGCCGAGAAAAACATCGCGGAGCTGCGGGTCTGTGGAACAGCCAGCTGCGGGCGGCGGCGCTGACCTTAAACATCGGGAGCCTGGGATCTCTCGATGAGATCGCCGGTGGTGGAGCTCCATCCGGCGCAGCCTTGCTGGCTTCGGAAGCCGCGGTCTCCGGTAAGGGAAGCGGCCGTTCCAGGGTTCCCATGCCGCTGAGAGGATTCTCCCGATGCCGGAGCACCATCACCCGGCGAGAACGGCCTGGAACATCGGGCCTCCGTAAAGGCAACTGCGGAGGCCTCAATAGGCCCGACTATGGGTGGACATGGGATGGGGACTGGACATTTTGCCGTCCCTCATAATGGGAACCATTGCGGGGGGATGTTTTTATGTTTAAATTTCTTTATTACTGTTATGTCTGTATTCTTTCTTTATGTGCTGCATGGCAAGAAGCATTTCACTACGCCTAGGTGTATGTGACCAATAAAATAACCTTTCAACCTTTGAATGTTGATTATCCAGAATACATTGCCTGAGAGAGTAGTGCAGGCAGATTTTGTGGCAGCATTTAAGAAGTATGTAGGTTGTCTTGGTGGCGCAGTTGTTGCCTTGCAGCGAATGCAGCGCTGGAGACCTGGGTTCGATCCCGACTACGGGTGCTGTCTGTACAGAGTTTGTACGTTCTCCCCGTGACCTGTTATAATGACCAGAGAGCTATGATTTCCTGCCTATCAAGCACTGTACCTCGGCTGTGCTTTTTGTATCTCCACTAATGACATGGTGTCCTACATGCAGTCATTACTATAACTAGGCAGGATCACAAAGGGAAATAGAGAAGATTGTTCTGAATACCTATTTTAATAAACTCCTTGTAGACCCTTTGCTGATAAATATATATTTCCAAAACCAGTAGGAAATATCATTTAAGTGATTCATTAAATATTTTCCAGGTTTTATACCAGCATGATTCACTCCCTGGGCTTTGCAACGATGAAGATTTTATGTTATTACTTGTTCTTTGGCATAAGCGGTCAATCAGTATTCTACAAATAAGCTCATTAGGCCTCTTTTCTCTGAAGTACTGATCCCGAGATTTAGTTTTAACAACTGTGCAATCAATCATTCTATATTTCCTTACAATACCTGTGGCACTCGATATTCGAAATGACAAAATTGGTAATACATGGCAGCAAACCGATGTCAGATTTTATAATGAAAATAGGTCCGAGTAATATTCAGGGAAGTGCTAATGGTTGAAGGTGATCTTCTGAATTGAGAAGTATTAAGGGATGTACAGTCATATACAGCACGTTCCCTTCTACCAATGGTCTCAAAAGCATATTTAAAAGGCATCTTACAAACGGTGACAATCATGTAATGTGCTTTTGCATTTTGATATGCTGTTTAGTCACAACCAATGTCATTAGTTGTGAGTTTATTAACTTAAAGGATATTTCCTTCTAGGCTCTTTCCGTGTTGTTTACGATTGCAAGCAGCTTCACCAAAGAGCTTACAGATATTACAATCATCTGCTATTAGATTTGTTTTTTTTCTGTTATAGCTATCTGGTTTCATAAGATCATAAGTGATAGGAGCAGAATTAGGCCATTCGGCCCATTGTCCACTCTGCCATTCAATCTATCACTCCCTCCTAACCCCATTCTCCTGCATTCTTCATGCTGCTTGACCCGTTAAGTTACTCCAGCATTTCATGATGCTGATGTCTACAGATGATGTAGAAGTAACTTCTTTAAACCCCTTTTGCATTGTAATGTTTTACACGAGTCTCTGAAAGAAGGCATCTCATCTGGTCGAGCACTTCCTCAATATTAGAGTGCAAGTCTCAACCCCAGTTTGGTGCAGGGATTCCTTAAAATGAAACCTTAAACCTACCCATAAGGTCATAAGGAATAGGAGTAGAATTAGGCAATTTGGCCCATCAAAGCTACACCGCCATTCAATCATATAACCATATAACCATATAACAATTACAGCACGGAAACAGGCCATCTCGACCCTTCTAGTCCGTGCCGAACACATAATCTCCCCTAGTCCCATATACCTGCGCTCAGACCATAACCCTCCATTCCTTTCCCATCCATATAACTATCCAATTTATTTTTAAATGATAAAAACGAACCTGCCTCCACCACCTTCACTGGAAGCTCATTCCACACAGCTACCACTCTCTGAGTAAAGAAGTTCCCCCTCATGTTACCCCTAAATTTCAGTCCCTTAATTCTCAAGTCATGTCCCCTTGTTTGAATCTTCCCTACTCTCAGTGGGAAAAGCTTTTCCATGTCAATTCTGTCTATCCCTCTCATCATTTTAAAAACCTCTATCAAGTCCCCCCTTAACCTTCTGCGCTCCAAAGAATAAAGCCCTAACTTGTTCAACCTTTCTCTGTAACTTAGTTGCTGAAACCCAGGCAACATTCTAGTAAATCTCCTCTGTACTCTCTCTATTTTGTTGACATCCTTCCTATAATTAGGCGACCAAAATTGTATACCATACTCCAGAATTGGCCTCACCAATGCCTTGTACAATTTTAACATTACATCCCAACCTATACTCAATGCTCTGATTTATAAAGGCCAGCACACCAAAAGCTTTCTTTACCACCCTATCTACATGAGATTCCACTTTCAGGGAACTGTGCACAGTTATTCCCAGATCCCTCTGTTCACCTGCATTCTTCAATTCCCTACCATTTACCATGTACGTCCTATTTTGATTTGTCCTGCCAAGATGTAGCACCTCACACTTATCAGCATTAAACTCCATCTGCCATCTTTCAGCCCACTCTTCCAACTGGCATAAATCTCTCTGTAGACTTTGAAACTCTACTTCATTACCCGCAACCCCACCTATTTTAGTATCATCTGCATACTTACTAATCCAATTTACCACGCCATCGTCCAGATCATTGATGTACATGACAAACAACAGTGGACCCAACACAGATCCCTGTGGCACCCCACTCGTCACTGGCCTCCAACCTGACAAACAACCATCCACCATTACTCTCTGGCATCTCCCATTCAGCCACTGTTGAATCCATCTTGCTACTCCACCATTAATACCCAACCATTGAACCTTCTTAACCAACCTTCCATGAGGAACCTTGTCAAAGGCCTTACTGAAGTCCATATACACAACATCCACTGCTTTACACTCATCAATTTCCCGAGTAACATCTTCAAAAAATTCAAGAAGATTAGTTAAACATGACCTTCCAGGCACAAATCCATGTTGACTGTTCCTAATCAGACACTGTTTATCCAGATGCTTATATATATTATCTCTAAGTATTCTTTCCATTAATTTGCCCACCACTGACGTCAAACTAACAGGTCTATAATTGCTAGGTTTACTCTTAGACCCCTTTTTAAACAATGGAACAACATGCGCAGTACGCCAATCCTCCGGCACTATTCCCGTTTCTAATGACATTTGAAATATTTCTGCCATAGCCCCTGCTATTTCTACACTAACTTCCCTCAATGTCCTAGGGAATATCCTGTCCGGACCTGGAGACTTATCCACTTTTATATTTCTCAAAAGTGTCAGTACTTCCTCTTCTTTGATCCTCATAGTTTCCATAGCTACACTACTTGTTTCCCTTACCTCACATAATTCAATATCCTTCTCCTTGGTGAATACCGAAGAAAAGAAACTGTTCAATATCTCCCCCATCTCTTTTGGCTCTGCAGATAGTTGGCCACTCGGACTCTCTAATGGACCAATTTTATCCCTCGTTATCCTTTTGCTATTAATATAGCGGTAGAAACCCTTCGGATTTACTTTTACCTTACTTGCCAAAGCAACCTCATATCTTCTTTTAGCTTTTCTAATTTATTTCTTAAGATTCTTTTTACATTCTTTATACTCCTCAAGCACCTCATTTACTCCATGCTGCCTATAACTATTGTAGATCTCCCTCTTTTTCCGAACCAAGTGTCCAATTTCCCTTGAAAACCATGGCTCTTTACAATTTTTACGATTTCCTTTCAACCGAACAGGGACATAAAGATTCTGTACTCTTAAAATTTCACCTTTAAATGTACTCCATTTCTCTTCCACATCTTTCCCATAAAACAAACTGTCCCAATTTACTCCTTTTAAATCCTTTCGCATCTCCTCAAAGTTAGCCTTTCTCCAATCAAAAATCTCAACCCTAGGTCCAGTTTTGTCCCTCTCCATAATTATATTGAAACTAATGGTATTGTGATCACTGGACCCGAACTGTTCCCCAACGCATACCTCTGCCACCTGACCCATCTCATTTCCTAACAGGAGGTCCAGTACCGCCCCTTCTCTAGTAGGTACTTCTATATATTGTTGCAAAAAACTATCCTGCACACATTTTACAAACTCCAACCCATCCAGCCCATTTACAGAATGTGTTTCCCAGTCTATGTGTGGAAAATTGAAATCTCCCACAATCACTACCTTGTGCTTACTACTAATATCTGCAATCTCCTTACATATTTGCTCTTCCAATTCTCGCTCCCCATTTGGCGGTCTATAATACACCCCTATAAGTGTTGCTACCCTTTTCCCATTTCTCAGTTCCACCCAAATAGCCTCCCTAGACGAGCCCTCTAATCTATCCTGCCAAAGCACTGCTGTAATATCTTCCCTGATAAGCAATGCAACACCTCCACCTCTTGCCCCTCCAATTCTATCACACCTGAAGCAATGAAATCATGGCTGATCTATCTCTCCCTCCTAACCCCATTCTCCTGCCTTCTCCCCATCACCTCTGACACCTGTACTAATCAAGAATCTATCTATCTCGGCCTTAACATTATCCACTGATGGCCTCCACGGCTTT
The DNA here is from genome assembly GCF_010909765.2 of Amblyraja radiata. Classification (NCBI taxonomy): domain Eukaryota; kingdom Metazoa; phylum Chordata; class Chondrichthyes; order Rajiformes; family Rajidae; genus Amblyraja; species Amblyraja radiata. The sequence continues at coordinate 81,533,336 of NC_045961.1, read as the reverse complement.
ATGTGGCAAAGAATTCCACAGATTCACCACCCTCTGACTAAAGAAATTTATCTTCGTCTCCTTCCTAAAAGAAGGTCCATTTTATTTTGCAGCTATGACCTCTAGTCGTAGACTCTCCTACTGGTGGAAACATCCTCTCCACATCCACTCTATCCAATCCTATCACTATTCTGTATGTTTCAATAAGGTCCCACCTCATTCTTCTAAACTCCAGCAAGTATAGGCTCAGTGCCTTCAAACGATCATCATATGTTAACTTATTCATTCCTGGTTCCTTTTTATTCATTCATTTAATGTGCAGCAGCATCGTTGGCAATGCCATGATTTATTCCTGATCTTTAATAAACCTTGAACTGAGTAGAGAATTAATGATCACTTACATTGGTGGGACTGGATTTGCATATGGACAAGAATGGGTAAAGAAGGAAAATTAGTTTCTCTGCAGAACATTAATTTTGTGGTCACTATTACCTATTCTTGTTTTTTTTTCTCCAGAGATATCAAAGCAACTCAATTCTTCAATACTTTAGGTGGGACATAAATCCATGCCTCCAAGTTAATCAATAATGCCACTAGATGTTTCTAACCAGTAAGTTAACCATTTTGCTACAATATCCAATTAACTATATGATGTCCAAGGCAATTGATTATTTGGCAATGCCATACAATTCTTTTGCCTACTTTTTCTATCTATTCTATGAAATCAGAAGGAATAGAAGGAATAGGGACCTTGATTCATCAGGATATTTGCTCATCTACTACCTCAGCTGCATTTCCCTGCACACTTCTAAATTCTCTTGGAGACACATGGAACTGCTGGAATTTATCATAAAACACAAAGTGCTGGAGTAACTCAGCGGGTCAGGCAGCATCTGTGGAATGAATGGATAGGTGATGTTTCAAGTCAGGATGTTCTTCAGAATCAAAATTCCCTTGAGTCTTTTAATAAACACAAATCTATCAATCTTTGTTTTGAAAGAACTCAATGACTAAGCATCCACAGCTCTCTGGGATGGGGAGCTCCAAAGATTCACTCCTCTTCACAAAGTAACTTCTTCTCATAGAGTCATTGAGTAATGCAGCATGGAAACAATCCCCAATATGACAACCAAGATGCTTCATCTAACCATCTTATTTGCCCATATTTAGCCCATGATTCCCCTACCCTGAGAAAAATCTTATGATTTTATACAGTTCTATGATTAGCTACCAGCCTCCTGCGTTCCAAGGAATAACGACTTAATCTGACCAATCTCACGCTATAGCCCCGGCCCTCAAGTCCTGACAATATCCTCATAAATTTTCACTGCTTCCTTACCCGTTGAATAGCATCTTTTCCATAGCAGCTTAATCAAAACTGAGCACAATGCTTCAAATGTAGCCTCACAAACGTTATGTACAACTGTAAAATAACATCCTAACTTCTCTACTTAATTCCCTGATTGATTAAGCATGTCAAAAGCTTTCTGCACAGCCCTACCTTCCTGCTTTGCCACTTTGAAAGCCTCAGTCCAAAGTGGTCTACATCTTAATCTGAGTATGTGACTTTGGTTTTAGAATAGAAAGATTAAACGAGAACTTACCGTTTGAAGTTTGATCTTTACTTTGTGAGAAGTTGAAGTGAGGGAACACGTGAAGAGCCCGCCAGTCCGCATGTGCATCAATCTTTAGAGCAGCTGTATGAAACCACAGAATAGTTGCTGACCTAAGCTATAAAAAGATTAACGACCTTAGAACTACCGAATGATCTTCATGAGAAGTAGGGTTGGGAGTGGAAGGCACATATTCCCTCACTTTAACTTCTCATAAAATAAAGATCAAACTTCAAACGGTAAGTTCTCGTTTAATCTTTCTATTTTATTTCGAAGTCACATGAGTGACTACGTGAATACTTCAAAGCTCTGTGGCTTCATGCAGTAACCCAATCTGTGTGTGAAACACTTAAACAGATAAACCATTAATGGTAGAAAAACATGGGTTATTAATACCATGATGCTAACTTGCATACATGGCCATTGTTCTTAACCGGACCATAGTCCCAATTGACTTTGAGTTACACAATAACTCATGCAACATTGTTCAGAATTCTATCTGCAAACATCCAGGCATATTCAACCAAATTTTATAATTTATTAACACACAATATGTAAGCATCTTGCTGTATGATGAAAGGGAAATATCCATTCTATTGGCTGCTAATGAGCCATCAGCAATATCTTGAGACTATTGAATAACAATAAAGACACTATCTTTCATCTCATAGGTACCAGCAAGCTCATTGCACTTGTATACCTAATGACACCCATAATCTCTACTGGTGGGTATGCTGTCAGCTTCAAATGTACGCAATCATGCCCATTTTGCTTATGAGATCATTCCCCTAACAAGCTGCCCTAATGTCAGTTATAACCCAGAGACCGAGCCAGACATTGAGTAAAGACTATGTTCTTTGTGCTGAAATCAGTTGCTGGAAGCATAATCATCTTAAAAATACTGCTCCCATTAGGAATACAGTAGAAGCCTATTTGCATAATAATTTACTGATATACATCGCACACTACAATGAGTGTAGGCTATTAGAGTGGTCATATAAAAGACACCCGGCATAATGTTAGTGAACAGCGGGTGAATAACCAATCATTTATTGTCCCATTTATGGTACTATAGAGAATGACAAAGTAGCACAAGCAGTGTCAATTGTGCTATCACATAAACGCTTCTCAAGGCTCAAACTGAAAGCCACACAAACCTCTGTTACTTCCGTTTAAAAGTAACACATATTTTGTTCACAAGCTTCCCATACAATCGTGCAGAGCTAGCTGCCCGAGAAGACAGGCAGCCCCAGCCATCACACATGACCGAGTAAATAGGAGTTGCTTCAGTCAACTTACCATGACCTGAATGAATAGGCAAAATTGGCACTATTAAATTTCATGTTTAATATCGCAAGAGGTATCTACTGATAACCCCTAAGTTTTATCAGCAGCAAATTTTGCATATTATCTTAACTCGATGACACAATGCCCTTTGATCTGAGTAGGGCAACATTGGCTTCCACCTCTGGCTTTGTTATCAAAACACCAGATAATCTGTTGCTCATGTGTATAGATATGGCAAAATATGCATCTTCAAGATCGATTCTCTGAATCAGTTGAATTGTTGAAAGCCAATCATCCATCTTAAACTGGATAACTAAACACATGATCAGATTAGCCAAATGCTAACTTGATTCGGCATGCTCCATGTTTCTGTAATCTTGAGAAGTATCAGAAATATACCCCTCTTGTTCTTGGCCAGACCACTCATCCTCCGATGAGATGTCACTGATTCCACTCGGAAACCACCGTTCCTCTATTGACCATACGGACGGTAATGCTTTGGCTTCTCTTGCCGCAGAGGATGCATTATCTACTTATTCATACATTTCGCTGATAACATATAATCAGAACCTTATGACTAGAGCTGACAACACAGTCTCCCTTTGATGTGGGAATACGAGTTCCCTGTCAACTCTTGACTATAAGAGTCACCACGAATTCTCGGCATTCTTCCTCAGAGTGGAATTTAGCATAATACAAGCCCGAATCAGGAATTACCTCACAGTCCTCTGACTGAAACCATTTGTGTGAGTCGCCAAAGTGCACAACACAATCTCTTCGACCCACCATTCAATCAGGAATACTGGTATTGAGAGCCTACGGATGATTATAAATACATTGTTGATTCACAACATGAACCTGCAGGTCAGATAAAAAATATTATATGCCAGACCAGCTTCCTGCTGGTAGCTACCTATCCCAGAGAGGATGGCAATGATGATTCCAATGAACCAGCAACTCTACTAACTGAGGAGTAAATAAAACATGTGTTGAGGAAGACTTCAACTACTTCATTCTACTGAGTAGTCTGATAACCTCAATCACAGATGATGAGGCAGTGCTTCCTTGGTCAATATGACCCATATGGCCAGCCAGTTCCATGATGGTCTACCCTGAAGCAGGATAACCAAGCTGTTCCTACTTGGAACTTACAGAAGTTACTATGCAAGGCACCCTGCCAATGTCTCTGCATCAACCTGATCTATCCCAGAGACAGTCCAAAAATACTAGACAGCACATGCTGCCAGTAAACCCAAACCTGGGCCGACAGACTGCTCCATTTCGGAGTTTATGGACGTTAATAAAGAGACCTTACCTGCCAGTGTCTCTGAACCTGGGTCAATTTGCTTGTTGGAGCTTCAGCGAAGTTCCATTTGCAGACACTGTCTGTCATGCTTGTCATTTCTTCAGCTGGTGTGATGTTAGATAGCTGATGCCGCTGGCCAATTCCTCGTGTAGTGGCTCGTCCATCCCCGAGGGAACAGCAAATCTAGAGGCAAGAGCCAGCAGCTCTTCCTTATGCGACTCTCACAAATCATGCATTAAAGCATGGGATTCAGGCACATAGTCATGTTCGGAGTCATGTTCGGAGTCAGCTCTATACTGATCTCTGACACTCCCTTAGAGTGGGAGAAATATTGCACCCCGAACCAGGCGTTGCCACATGCGTATGACTCGAACTGCCTGTGCCTGCCTCCGTAACACCGAGCATATTTTGTGACACCATCTCCGATAGTCTTTCGAGTGGGAGGAATATTGCAACCCTGAACCAGGAGTTGCTACAGGCATATGACTTGAACTGCCTGTGCATGCTTCCGTAACACAGAGCATTTCTCGTATCACCATCTGATTCATCAGATGTTCCAATTGAGACAAACGGCCAATCACATCTGCCATAGATGTGGGGACAGAATCCCCTTGACCCAAATCGTCCGACAGGACTTGTCCCACAGACTTGGCTTTCACTTTGCCCCGACTCGGGGTTGTCAAGCTGCTCCCTCTAGAAGCCGAATCGGGACCAGCTGTGCAGATCGGCGCTCTGTCGGTATAAATCATCATTATTTATTATACTTACCAGACAGGTTGCACCTGCTAGTGACTCCGAGTCCTTGCTCCCTTCTGGAGCCTCAACGGAGTATTTCAGGGAGGAAATAGAGCGCAACCCTGTACCAGGTGTTGTTTCCTTAGGCCTCTGGCCCCCATATGTCTCGGATGAGCCGACATTATAATCAGAGTCACCTCTTCCCGATAGTCCACTAGACAGAGTGGGAGAATTACTGCAACCCTGCCAGGTGTTGTCACAGGCAAATTACTGGAGCCATCTGTAACGCCTCCGGTATACAAAACACAGTTCATATGATTTAAACAGAAGCATAGCCCCATTGGATCAAAGATTCGACTGCTTTGTCGATATCCACATAGTTGGGGTCTCTTATGAAAGATCTCCAACAGTCCCCTCTACTGAGCGGAAATTATCATGAGGCAACCCTGCATTTGGTATTGCTCCACAGGTGTCTAATAGACACAACTGAAAAAAGGCTTCCAAAGCCAGGCGCTCTTTTCTGGAGCCTCAATGGCGTTCCTCCCAACAGCCGCCCGCTCCAGTGGAGCCCCATTCTGCGCTGTAATGGCAAGTCAAATTTTACTACACCATATGGTGTATGATAAAAAATGTCCTATCTGCTGCGATAGTCACAAATGTGACAAAACAGCAACCGCTATTAAAACTGCCAGCTCTATTTATAACTACCTTAATCAGTTCTTCAGATTTTTACTTCAATTAAAGAACTATCTGTAGAATATCGAAATGCCCCAACAAATAGAGCACACACTATATGCTGGTATACAGCGTATGCTGCTTCAGCAGCGTCTATGTTTAAAAATTTATAGGCCCTATGGCAGCTGAGCTTACCTAGCGTTTGTTGCCCTGGCCGCAGCTAACACCGGCTGCTGTTGTCTTAGCAACGATCGAAACCTAGCCGCGCCGGCAGCCCCAACTCCTAATGGAGCTTCTACGGTGGCCTAAAATCTGGCCGCCTGCTCTTGTACGGAGCTCCAAAGCCGGCAGGCAATAACGAAACCGAGCTCCTATGGAGCTTCCACGGCGGCCTCCAAATTCAGCCGCTTGCTCCCGTTCGGAGCTCCAACGGCGGTAGCCGCAAATTGAATCTAGCTCCTAATGGAGCCTTCACGGCCCAAGACCGACCACCTCCATCAGCTACGCTGGGCCCGCTGTATGCAGCGGCCTGCTGAAAGTGAAATTACTTACCTGCCAGAGCAGTTTCGAACTGCTCCGACTCGCGCCCCATGCGTTCCGCGTATTGACGTGCATGCGGACTGGCGGGCTCTTCTCGTAGTCACTCACGTGACTTTGAAATAAAATTGTTAGCCGAGGAATATACTCCCTGCATACAGCCTGTTGAGAATCTTGTAAAGATCAAATCGGATCACCTCTTACTCTTCCCATCGACAGAGAATGCACGTCTAGTCTACTCAATGTCTCCTCAAATGAAAAAAAAACAATCTCACGAACCAACCTGGTGAATCTTTGTTGCTCTATGGCAAGTATATCTGCTTTAAATAAGGGAACTATAATTATGCACAATGCTCCAATTACAATCTCCCTTAGACTTATATAATATCAGTAGAACATTCCATTCATGTTTAAGATATATCGCAGATAAATAATTTTAACACTCTTAAAATTTAACATGCACCTCCCACAAATGCCAAGTAAATTGATTGTGAGCTGACAGTTCATTTCAGAAAAGGCAAATGGATACAGTACATATGTAAGTATATTCCATAGTTCTGCACTTGTGCACAACTGCACAAGGACATGGAATGAGTACAGTAAATTTGACTATAAATCTTTATAAATATATTGTAATTAAAAAAAAAATATATTTCAAAGTGTCTTTGCTATTTCCTAAGACATCGGAAATATTTGAACAGAGTGGAAAAGGTTGCTTCTTGTGGACAATCACAAGTTGTCAGGCCATCAGGAATGGATCACCAAGAAGTCCTTAATTCCCACCAACTGAAACCTAGTCATTATCTATTGATAACTCCACCTTTTGTAACAATTAGATAAGAGATACATTGGGAGCCATGAATAAATGTGACATCAAAGATCTAGTAAGGGACAAATGGTCAGTCTGGCCCAATCTGTTCCTAAGAGCTCCGTTTCATACAAAACCCTTCATTCTGAAGAAGGATCCCAATCTGTAACCCTTGTCTGTGCATTTCCTTCCACTGATGCTATCTGATCAACTGAACTCCTCAAGCTATATGTTTTGTTTTTCCTTAAAAATCCCATTTATTTGGAAGACCGTTAGGATTCATTGGTAACAGGAGAGGTCTGAATTTAACTAATTTAATTGTACAATCAACAGTCTTCCTCTGATGGATGGAATTGATCTCAAAGGGGAGGTGCTCAGGGTCTCTAGCCAAATGAGACGGCAAAGGTTATGTTTTGATACTGGATACTGAAGAAAGAGAACTCTTTCTTGCCAAAGTGCTCTTCAGGCTGGAGGTGAATTGGGAATACCAGAACCGAAACTTGTATATTTCTAGTTGGCAGGTTAATAAGAATGTTGGAGAAAGATGAAAAAGATTCAAATCAGCCATGACAAAACTGAACATTAAAATAAGCTTGAGGGACCAAATGACCATCATCTGTACTTACGTCCCAACCAATTCAGAAGGTAGAAGGTTTATTATTACATCTGTCAATTACAGCTAACCTGGAGGCAAGTTTGAAGAAGAACAAGTTAAGGGAAGCTGTTCCCTAATTAATTATAGGAAATATTATTTGAATAAATCCTTCTTACAGAGTTTTCTTTGAATTTGTACAGTTATCAGAATAACATCAAAACTTAGTTGACTTATCTTCAACAGCATCCTTGAACTAATGATCTCATTTTGTGCCAGTGGGACATCATTTATGTGTTTACAACTCACAGTGTTTGCGGTCGACAAGATTATGATGCATCAAAATGAAGCATCCTTCCACTGTCCTTCAGGATAAGGCAGCAATGAATGATTGAAGTCGTACCTACCCTACATTAGAAAAAAAGGACCAATGAAACATTGCTGACAGATAATACAAGTCACTTACACTGCAACACAGTGTCATTAAGACAAGGAGAAACACGACAACCAACTTGCTTGAGCTGCCTGCAATTCCTCCAGGAAATATTACTAAAGTTTGCACAGGAATAATTGTTACACTCGTACCTTGATATCCTGGAGGCCAATTATTTTCAATGTTGCGGCAATGAGCTTTCAATTACAGTTAATAGTCACTTGCATTTTACAACTAATTAATACCTGAGTGATGCATTGTTGAATATATTATCCGTTAAATCGGGATGAACTAGACTTAATGATCACCCCACTAAAGTGCTTTGTGAAGGGGTTAAAGACTTAAGGGCCTGTCCCACCTGCATGCGATTGAATGCGTCTGGCACGACCAAATGTGGTCGTTTGAGGCGTACGGGCACCGTATGTCCGCGCGGGGCCAGTTCCACTTCGAAGCGCGGAGGCATATGGAGTTGTACGGGGCTGGTCCTGACATCGCGCGGGGCTCCAAAAATCCTGCACTGTCTGAAAATTTCGCGCGCCAACGGCCTGTCGGCATGCAAGCGCATTGAGGGTGTACGCAGCGTCTTGACGGCGTACACAGCCTCTTGACAGTGTACGCCTAGTGCGTGGAGTTGCGTGATAACGTCACCGCCCGGCGTGGCGTTGCGTGATGACGTCACCGCCCGACGCCGTTAGATGCCCAAATTCAGTCAGCCCGCCTCCTGCCCAGCTGATTGGTGAGTATGACGCAAATGACGCCACGCGCGAACTTAACGCGTATTTAGTGCGTACTTAGCGTGAACTTTGCGTGAATTCCGCTTCCGTTTGGTCATGCCAAACGCATGCAATCGCATGCAAGTGGGACAGGCCCTTTAGGGACTGAGTTATAAGGAAATGTTGGGCACTCTAAGACTTTATCCATGGAGTGTAGGATCTTAAAGAATTGTATAGAATCATATGGGGATAGGTAGAGTGAATGCACAGAGTATTTTCCCCAGGGAAAGTGAATAGTAAGATTAAACGAGAACTTACCAGTTTGAAGTTTGATCTTGATTTTATGAGGAGTTACGATGAGCGATTACGTGAAGAAGGGACGTCCGTGTGCACGTCAATCTTCAAAGCAGCGGTGTTAAATCACAGATAACAAAGAAGACCTGAGAATAGTAAGATTGTGAATGACCATATGACCTTGATAATATGAGGGTGGGAGCGGTGGGCATGTAATCGCTCATCGTAACTCCTCATAAAATCAAGAACAAACTTCAAACTGGTAAGTTCTCATTTAATCTTACTATTTTACTTCGGAGTCACGTGAGTGACTACGTGAAGCTTTCAAAGCTCTGTGATTTTACGCCGGTTACGAATCCAGGCGTCACACACTGAATGGATTGACCATGGATGAGAGTATTATTAAAGCATTCAGACATAACGTACTTAGTAAAGACACTGATGCTTTAAAATAAAGAAAAATAAATGTTTTATTAGCTTCCCCTCCGAACCTGCGGGAAAACTAGGTAACAGAACTTAAGATGGCACGAGCAAATACCCCTGGTCCGATTATGGGTTTGTTATGAAACCGCTGGAACGTTCTTTCGTTCACCCATCCTGCAGCCACTAGGATGTCATCAAGGGGCACGTCCATCGTTCTTGCTGCCCCCTGGTGGAGTGAGATTTAAAGATATGAGTATTTATTCCCGCTACCACCATTACCTCCTTTAACCATCTGGAGATAGTTTGTGTTGACACCTTTCGGTGTGGTTTCTTGTGGCTGATGAGGACCGATTGTTCTGAGCCTCTGAGGTTCTCCGTGACTCTCAGGTAGTGGTGTAAATGTGTTACCACACACAATCGTTGGTCCTCTGGATATGCCAGGAACTGGATCTTCATCCCTGGCATTCCTGGCCTGCTCTGTTTGATCAGGTCCTTAACAACTAATGTTATCTTGTTCGTATTGCTTGTCATGTAGTCCAGTCGTAGTTTTTGTAGTGTCTGGACTCTTTGGGCTGTTATTAGCGCCATCAGCATAACCACTTTCAATGTTAGTTTTGACAAAGATAAGGCCATTGGCTGTCCCCACTGACGAAGTAAGGTCAGTACCATGCTCACATCCCATGTGTCCGTGTACCTAGGCCTTGGGGGTATCGAATTGTAAATTCCCTTCATGAATTTTATTACGAAGGGGTGCGTTCCTATCGGCCCGTGCCCTGCCTCCAGTGTCAAATAGGAGGATAGTGCACATCTGGCACTGTTGATTGCGCTATAACTTAATTCATAGTCATAGTACAGGGCTGATAGGAACTCCAAGACATCCGTTATCCGAACTGTGTTGTATGCTATATCGTTTGCATGGCAGAGAGCTTCCCACTTCTTAATATGAGTGGCGTACTGTTTTTTGGTACTGTCCCTCCATGCCTTTGTGATGACATCCACAGTTTGTTCGGATAATCCAATGTCTTGAAATGGCCTCCTCAGAATCTGCAAACCAACAGATTAATCCGGTCAGAAAGTGGATGGTTGCTCCCTGAAACTGGGATTACTTGGAGATCTCTCCTCTTAGGTACAACCATTAATGGCTGGACTATGATCCCCAATATTTTCGGGAACCAGGCTTGTGTAGGCCAATCTGGTACTACTAAAATGCCTGTGGCTTTGTCTTGCTTGATTTTAGTCAAGCATCGGTTTATGAGGCAGAATGGTGGGAATGCATAAATATACATTCCTCCCCAGTTTAGGGAAAAGGCATCCACTGACTCTGCTCCTGGGTCCGGCTCCCAGGACACATATCTGGGTAATTGATGGTTTAATCTAGATGCAAACAGATCCAAATCTGGAGTGCCAAATCGAATAGTTATTTCATTGAATACCGTACGATTCAACATCCATTCTATATTATCATTAAACATTCGTGACCTTGCATCTGCCACCGTGTTATATCTTCCTTGTAGATATACTGCCGTGACCCAAATATTCCTCTCGATGCACCAGTGCCAAATGAGGTTAGATAATCTGTCACAGGATACAGATTTTACACCACCCATGTGATTGATATATGCTACTGCAGTAGTATTATCAATCTGAATTTGAACATGCACATGTTGCATGTTGTTACAGAGAGACTTGAGCCCATATTGTGCCCCCAACAATTCTAGGTAATTGATTCCATATAGTTGGAGTATAGTAGACTTTTGCTCATTCCATCTGCCTCCACAGCTCCTGACTGTGTTTGTGGCTCCCCATCCTAAACCGCTTGCGTCGGTTTGGAGAAACACTGATGGGCTCTCAAGTAAGATTTTTCTTGAGCTGAGTCTTATGTTTGCCATCCACCATTGTAGTTCAATAATGGCTTCAGCTGGTAACCGCATTGATTTGCCAAACTGACCTGCATGCAATTTCAATGCTCGTTCCTTTGCCCGCTGTAAATGCTGGTAATGCAAAGGTCCGTAGCGTACTGCAGGAAAGGCAGCTACCAATTTGCCAATAACACTTGCTGTTTGTCTGATAGTTGGTTTGTGTTTTCCTATCAGATCATTGCAGGCTTTCCTCAAGTCTTGTTGTTTGCCTTTAGGCAAAGTCACCAACATGGTTACTGTATTGATAGTAAATCCTAGGTAATCAATTACCTTGGTAGGAGTTAATTTTGATTTTACTGGATGGATTAGGAACCCAAGTTTTTCAAACAGGGTTTTGGTTGCGTTGACTGTTGCTTCTGCCAATTCTTTGGTGACTCCAGAGTTGAAAATGTCATCCAAATATGCCATGCCTATGTGATTTTGAGATCTTAGCAGCCCCAGAATTGGTTTCAGTAATTTGGTAAACAGTCTAGGGGCTGATGTCAATCCATTTGGCAAAGCCTTGTATTGTCATTATTGACCCATCCAGGTAAACTTCAAATATCTCCCATACTCTTTGTGAATAGACACCGAATAGTATGCATCTTTGAGGTCGTTGCATGCCATATAGCCATTTTTGGAAACCAACTGAGTTACTGTTCCAAAATTGTCCATTTTAAAGTGTTTATATTGCACATATGTATTGAGTTCCGTAAGATCCAAAATAATACGGATCCCTCCATCTTTTTTCTCTTTTGCGAATATATTGGATATAAATTGGTGAGGTTCTGTGTATGACCTCTCAATAACATTATTGTCAGATAACGTTTCAATTTCTTTTTGTATATTCATTGTCTCTTTTTGGGAAAAGACATATGTGCGAATATTAGAATGTGTTGGTGGTGGTGATAAATTTAAATTGAGCTCAATTTTGAATCCTTCTATACTGTGCAGTATGAATGGATCCTTAGTAACCCAACACCATTCTTTTAAGAAGTATTTTAACCTTCCCCCCACCTGTAAGTGAGGTTCGTCTGGTATGTTCCCTGAGGAACTGGTTTGTCTTACCTCTGTTGTTACTGGCAGCGTGGCGCTGGTTTTCATCCGCGAGGTTTGGGGAGCAGAGCTGGTGGTTGCTCTCTCCTCATCCTCGCTGTCGGCCTGCTGGGGCCTGCCCCTAAAAAAGACCTTGACTCAGGTGTGAATCTTCCTCCGGTGCCTGGCTCTCTAGGTGTAAAACACCGAGAGCTGTAGGGGTGGAATCTCGTGGATGGACCCCTGGGTGTGGCCTGACCTTTTGTTATGAGGCGCACGGTTTTTGCCTCGTCATCCAGGTCCCGTACCTGTCTTGACAGGTCTTCCCCAAACAGGTAGTTTGCGGGCTGGATGTCGCTAGCTTTGCAAAGAGCTGCAAACTTCGAATTTATTGCTGGTTTTATTGCTTCTTTCCGAATGCAGTTTATTTTGAAGCGGGCATTACATAGCAGTGCCATGGTATCCTGCTCCCGGTCAGTGAGGAGGCCTCCTTCCACACCTCCTGCAAACGAAGTGATTCCAGACCCCAGCAGGTTTAATACTTTTTGGAACTTCAGTTCCTGGTTCCTGATGATGGGACCTATTTGCCCCCAAATTATGCGGTTCACCGAGGGAAGCACAGTTAGATGGTGGGGGGTACCTGTTTAGGGTTTCTTCCATGACGAGATCCTTGAGTTGATGAGACGCCAAGTAGTTGATGTTACTTGCTAGGTCTTCATCCAAGGGAGCTCCCAGTGATGTGGAAATCGCAAATTTAGTTGATTGTAGAGGTACTTCCTCCAATTTCCCCTGGGAGTGATCCCCCCCTGTGCTTCCAAACTCTGAATCCGGGTAATCCCCGTATGTACTTCCCCCTTCCATGGGAAAGACGGACGGCCCTTCTTCACGTAGTCACTCACGTGACTCCGAAGTAAAATCAAGAATTAGTGGGAATAAGATTTAAAAGGGAGAGTGGAAAGATTTAACAAGAACTTGAATGGCAACATTTTCCACACAGAAGATAGTGCGTATATAGAATTAGCTGACAGAGGAAGTGGTGGAAGCAGGTAGAATAAAGGTGTGTGGAAGCGAAAATTTGGAAGAATATGGGTCAAATGCAGGCAAATTGGACTAGCTTAGATTGTCATTTTGGTCAACATGCACAACTTGGCCTGTTTCTGTGCTGCATGATTCGATGACCTGAATGTTCATAAATAGATGTTGACAGTCCTGAGATGCTTTACATGGTTTTTTTCTACTGGTCTATTAAGTTTTCAGCCTGCAGGAGATCCCATTTTCAAACTAATTGATGTCGGAGGGGATTCTTAATGGCCGAGGAGCCAGGCAGTGAAGGGGTGGCTTTGAGGAACTGGCCTCTTGAGGATGCACATGGCTTCTCCTACCCAATCACTACCACTGGTGGGCTCTGTTTACCATTCCCCCACAACAGCCATAACCATTCCCAACACTCTGCCTATTCACCCAGATTGCCAAGGACGATCTAAAGGATTTCTGAAAAGGTTCTTTATTTCCTGCTCACTCCTATCAATGTGGCTGATTTCCAGGAAGAAGATAGAACAGAACCACTATCCTGTCATTATATTCCAAGAAGCTTCCACATCCAACTGGCTTCTTTCAACAATTTTTGGTCTACTCTCTTAGTACATCTTAAGACTCTGATACCAATTGGGACAGTACAGCAACTCAATTAATCATCCTTGTTGCAACACGATACTGAAACACCAAGTGGTTCAGTGGTTCAACAGTGCTTTTATTTTCACCTGTGCAAACACAAATTGAAATTATTTTCTTACCTACAGTCAAGTAAAGTATTGCCATATCCTCGACTTGCAAAGTGTACTGAAATGGTCCATTGAGCCTGCATGCAAGAGGTGCCAAGATGTTTTGGCGGGGGTTTGTAGTGTTGAGTTCCCACATTGACAGACTCTGTAAGGAACCTGGCAGGACCAAGATTCAATAAACGGTCTTTTTCTGCAGAGTGCATTGCAATAATTTCACAGTTCATTGGCATGGCCTGGAAATACATGACCCTGTCTGATCGCAGAAGCTAAGCAGATATTGAACTTATTTATTCTTGGGTGGGACAGGGTTTATGAATTCTAGATGTTGTAAGTTTTACCTGGATAAGAGGTGAGTTTAACCTCAAGAACCAACTGTGACATGTTGTGTTCCGTAGCAAGAGTGCATATATTTAAAATTATCAATAAAGAATAAGAATGGAGGTGAAACATTTCTACTCATTTTGAAGTGGCTGGGATATGTTATTCAGTACCTGAAAGGACACTGGTTTTGGAAACTCTCTGGATTTAGGAATTTATCTGAATACACTCTTGAAGTGCCGTGCACTACTAGACAATGGATCAAAAATCCAGATAATTCTCCCCTGCCAAGCATGGTTATGATTGACAGCCTGTTGTACTTTAATAACTTGGGGTTGTACTAGAAGCAAGTGCAAAGTTTACAACATCTATAATGTTGGGCCCAACTTGTATGGGACACGTGTATGTAATTATTCATGCAGAAAAGATGCTTCATAATTGCCTGATCCTTTAGAAGAATAAAGAAAGTTGCAGTCATCCAATATAATTAATATACTAACAAGTGCAATCATTTTTATTGGATTAGTAACATTCTCTTTAAGAGATGACATTTATTGTTGGCTTTTGCACATGAGGCTCACTTTTAATTGTAAAGAAGAATGAAGATGTTGCTTCGCTCAATGCAGATGGCAGTACCAAGAGTAACAGCAGTGACATTAAACCTCAGGCAAATATTTTCTCACAGAGCTTTTATGGTAGTTATATAGAAGATGCAGAACAGCAAAGCCTCATTATCCTTTGCTGTGATTTCGTTGCTGACACAGTTTAAATACTTTAAAGAATGGATGCTCTTCACAAAATTGCAATTTGATTAGATGCAGATGTTTTAAAGAGGCACCAAAGATATAAAGTTAATTACTGCATACAACACATTATAAAAAATAATTTGCACATAGCTAAGCGATATCTATGTGTAGGTATTGAAGACCTTGCTTGGTAGAACAGAACTAAAGGCATGAAGGATATTAAGTACAAACACTGTTGAAATAATGCAGCTAGGTTACCTATGATTCGAGTATTTAATTTAGGCTGGTAAGTGGGAAACATGGGGAACGCTGCATAACTGGGACATTCACTCCAGTTCTAAGCAATTTGTTTGTGTTCATTCAACAGATCCCACACAATTATGGGCCTGTCCCTCTTGACAACTTTTTTAGGCAACTGCCGGCGACTGCCATAGTTGTTGCAGGTCGCCGGAAAAACCGGCCACAACCTACGTCATCCTAGCGGCAACCTACGACAGCACCTACTTCAGGAGAATTCAAGCTACGCTCATTGGCGGCAAACCCACTGTCGCCGCAAAGATTTTCAACCTGTTGAAAATGTAGCGTCGACCAGAAGATGCTATGATTTTTTGCGCAACTGAGAAGACTACTCCCGGCGAACGTGGCGACAAACTAGTCGCGTGTAGTTGCCTAAACAATCACCTAAGTAGGGCAGGCCCATTTTAAATCGAAACAGCTTGGAAACAGGACCTTTAGCCTAACTTATTCATTCTGCTCAAGATTCCCATCTAAGCTGGTCCAATTTGCCAATGTCTGATGCATATACTTCTACACCTTCCCTCCCCATATGTCTTTCCAAATGTCTTTTGAATGCTGTTTTTGTGATTGCCCTAATCACTTTCTATGATGGGTTGTTCCGTGTACTGTGATGTCCCCTTTAATTCTTCCCCCTTCGGACATTAAACCATTGCCTTCTAGTTCTTGATTCTCCTGACCCTGGGAAACAGATTGTGTGCATTCACCCTATCTATCTACGTCATAGAGTCACAGAGTCATAGTCATAGAGTGATACAGAGTTGAAACATGACCCTTAAGCCCAACATGCCCTTACCGGCCAACATCTCCCAGCTACACTAGTCCCACCTGCCAGCATTTGGTCCATATCCCTCCAAACCTGTCCTTTCATGTACTTGTCCAACTGTTTCTTAAATGTTGGGATAGTCCCAGCCTCAACTACATCCTCTGGCAGCTTGTTCCATACACCCACTATCATAAGTGTGAAAAAGCTACTCCTCAGATTCCAATTAAATCTTTTTTCCTTCACCTTAAACCTATGTCTTCTGGTCCTTGGTTCACCTACTCTGGGTGGGAGACTCTGTGCATCTACCCGATCTATTTGTCTCATGATTTTATACACCACAATAAGATCACCCCTCAGCCTCCTGCGCTCCAAGGAATTGAGTCCCAGCCTACTCAACCTTTCCCTATAGCTCAGACCCTCTAGCTCAGGCAACATCCTCGTAAATCGTCTCTGCACCATTTCCAGATTGACAACATGTTTTCTATAACATGGTGTCCAGAACTGAACACAATACTCTAAATGCAGCTGCAACAATGTCTTATACAACTGCCACATGGCAACCCAACTTCTATACTTAATATTTAAGAAGGAACTGCAGATGCTGGAAAATCGAAGGTACACAAAAAAGCTGGAGAAACTCAGCGGGTGCAGCAGCATCTATGGAGTGAAGAAAATAGGCAACATTTATTTCCCTTAAAGGGGTTCGGCCCGAAACGTTGCCTATTTCCTTCGCTCCATAGATGCTGCTGCACCCGCTGAGTTTCTCCAGCTTTTTTGTGTACCTTCTATACTTAATACTCTGACTGATGAAGGCCAATATGCCAAAAAGCGTTTTGATCACCCTATCTACCTGCAACTCCACCTTCATGGAGCCATGCACCTGCTCTCCTAGATCCCTCTGCTCTACATCACTACCCAGAGCCCTACCATTCACCTGCCTATGTTACACTCCCAAAATGCAACACATTTCTTTGTATTAAATTCACAAAGAAACTGACAAGTTACTAAAGAACCCTTAAGATTTTTTGCATCTCTTTTAGGTCACCTATCAGAATCCTGCACTCCAAGGAATAAAGTCCTAGCCTGCCCAACCTCTTCCTATAACTCAGTCCCTTGAGTCCTGGCAACATCCTCCTGACAACACATTGCACTCCTTTATTGTCCAGGATTTTCCAGCATTTTTGTCATGATCTTGAAGAGCATCCAGACTACTTGAATCTGCATGGCAGAGCAGCTATGAACTTAATGTGGGTTAATGGGATTAGTATAGATAGGTAAATCGGTCGGCATGGACATAGTGGGCTGAAGGACATGTTTCGTCCTGTAGGACTCTATGATTCTGTCTTATTGTGTTTGTGTGCTTCTGTATGTGCATGTTTATACAAATTAAACATATTTATTACACACACACATTTCCATATTTGCATGATCATTCTTCAGCCAATCAGCAAAGTTATATAGCACAAACAAGCTGAAATAATTTGTCACTATATAAATGTGTTCTACGTGGGGGGGGGGTTTGGGGAAAAATTGTTACAGTAATGTACGCAAGAAGTTCCCATATTGGAAAATAATATATCTTTGTATAAACGTAGGAAATTCCACATAAATGCAAAAAGTTATTTTGATTTTGGCAGCAAAATATTATTTTATTTATTTGTGTGTGTGTGTGTTTGCGTTTTCGCAGATACATATGCTTTACGTGCTAAATAGCTCTGGATTTTCTTTTTTCCAAGGGCATTCTTGAGCAGGTCAACAAAGATAGTTGGAAGATAATGTGCCTCCTGAATGAGTTCAGTTAATTTCCATAAATATTAAATGCTCACCAGCTGTCTAATGCAAGCCATCAGGAGGTAACTGAAAATTCCATGTACATTAGATCAATACAAGCAAAAGCGTACCCAATGCAAAAGACTCCCCATGGAAATGGAGCGCTAGATCTCCTGACAGAGTGGAGAAAAAAAATTCTGGTCTTGAATCAATGACTGAATCACTATGGGTCCTCAACAATAAGGTTATTTTAAGGACAAATACTCTTATTCACACTGGCTAGTTCAATCAGTGGAATTTTTCATCTGTGCTCACCAGGATCAACACTTTAATAAAGCACCAAAGTAATTGGTGGTTACCATGGAAACCCTTTTACCCCACTGCTGGTGATAATTACATGTTAGTTTGACAAGTGGAAAATGAAATTCTATTGTAATTAAATTCAATTGAATATTATAGCATTGGATCAAATCAAATGTGCATGGTTAAAAATTGTGCATAAGATGACAATTAGAACATGATTTTGTGGAAAGATGAACAGATTGTAACTGAAACACATCCAGTTATAGTTCTTCCATTCCTACACAATTAATCTCTGAAATTATTATTGGGTGGCTACTATTTAGTGAATGGTGCTGAAACTCATAGAACAATTAATGGTTCATTGGTTCATGATTCAACGGTGCTTTTAATGTCACATGTGCAAACACGCAGTGAAATTCCTTTCTTACATACAGACCAGTAGAATATTGCCATACCTAAGCACATCACCAATTAGCAAAGTGTATAGAAGTAGTCTACTTTGCCCACATGCAAGAGGCACCAGGCCATGGCGCCATTTTCAAAGTCCTGTCCATGCTCTAATTCTTATGAGTAGTGCCCCGTCCAGGCAAGCCCCAGGCTGCTGTGTGTCTCCAGCCATTGCCTTACTTTGAATGTGTAGGTCAACCTGCTAAACTGACATCCTCTCCTTGCCCATCCACCTTTGTTCCCTAGGGCAACTCCCACAGCTGACCTCAAGGGCGCAGTTGGCCAGATCCCAGTTCTCTCTCCTACTGGCCTTCCTCTTCATCCATCATGTATGTCGTTCTCACTGGCTCCATCCTCCCAGTCACTGGTCTTCGGGGCCAGCTCACTGGGCTCCCCGTTCCAGGCTGCGGTCCGCTGGGTCCCATGAGCAGGGACCAGCTCGGCAGCTTGCCTCTGCCCCTAGTGTGCAGGATAGTGCTAGTGTACGGCGTGCAGCGAGCAAGGACCATTGCAAAGCTTACAACAAGTGGCCATCATTATTTGAAACCATGTAAAGCTTAGGGCATTTATTTGTTACAGCCCCTGTCTTGGTTCGTCTTTTTCAACCAGTGACATTGTTAGAAGTTGGTTATAATGTAGACGAATCAGCAGGCAATTTGAATGCATCAAACACAACACAGCATCAGGTCATCAACTTTAATTTCATTGAATAAAGAATATAACAGAAGACCAAATTACTTTTTTTGCATCCTTACAGATCAGACTACAACTTGTGGTCTTATTGAAAAAGTGATGACCAGAATTGTACACAGTGCTGAAACTCTGATCCAAGTGCACTGCACCTGCAGAATCATATTTATCAATCTATATTTCATGGTGGTCTTTGAGGTTGGATTTGAACACACAGACTTTTGTTTCTGCATGTGAGGTTAATACCTACTGAGAATCAGAATTTAAACTCATCATTGATATTTTATTGCACCATTATTTTGTTCAAAGTTGCCTTAGTTCTCTATTAAGTGGCAGTGAAAAATCTCCAAGTGGAATAGGTATCAGATAACTGTTTTATAGTTGTTGAAAGATCTACCCTGATTATGATATAGGAAGTTAATGGGAGACTCGTAATAACACAAGGATGAAGAAAAGAGCAAAGTAAGATGGATGCAGAGCTTGTTATAATGTGACTGCTACTTGAGGAATGTACATGCACCATTATTACAGGGTGAGATGTCAATAGCAAGGCCAGCATTTATCACCCGTCCTTAATTGCCCTTGAGGAAGTGATGATACTGATATGCATGCTGAAAGTACAGACTCTGTGCATTACAACTAAAAGCTGCACCTTTAGAACATTTATTAGGCAGCAGGGACCTGTGACAAAAATTTGGAATAGGCACTAAAATTCCCATTGGTAAAATCAATAAAAAGGATAACGCATCTCTTGATTTGTGCTTTTATTTACTCACCTCATATTTGTAACATTCTTTTCAGCGACTCTGCAGCTCCGTATAAAGCTTATCTCAGGGCTTTGCAATGGGGTCCGGGCTTTCACAGCCAGGAAATTAATTTTGCTGGTATTATTTGTCAAATCTCATATTAAGAACAAGCGCTCAGTCCACATCACACAAGGGTATAAATAAAGTACAAATCAGCTCACTGTAATTCAGCCTTCCAGCCTAGCACTGGACAGTGACCGGAGCTCAGGCAGTAATGTTCCGCAGCTGAAGGAGGTATTTTAAATTACCTCCTGCTTTTGCATTCATTTCTGCACAGCCAGAGGATCGTTCACGTCGCACATTGAGTTGCTCCAGTTAAAAAACTTGAACTTGAAACCCCTCAGGACAAGGCGGCGGATTAATGAATACTAATGTTTTAACATAGTAGATGATGAACTCTCTAATCCAAGAGTCTTCCAAGAGATATGCATAAAATGATAAATCATAGAACAAAGATCAGATGTTACCCTTTTGTCTGCACTTTAGGCCACATTTGAAATGGATTACCTAAAATAAAGTATTAAAAATTCATGATTGCACTTAACTTGACATTTATGCTTCATTTTGTTAAATTACACCATGTTTAAAAGGGTAATTGAAAAATAAAAACCAGTTACATTTTGAATACATTATAAATATCTTTTGCCCTTCTCCTGAACATCAGCATGAAACTGCTCAATTCTTCCTCCTACAAATTAATGAAAATGATGGCTCTTTTGATATTTCATGTTACCCATTCACAGGTCAGCCTTGAGTTTAAATCTCATGCCTTCTTTGCTCTGTTATCTTTTACCCTGAGATTTGAGGCACTCTGGATATTCAACAAGATTCCAGTTTAAGCAGATATGACGGAAATTCTCACTGCTTGCTCATCAACTCAACACATATTTGATTCTGATCAGTGAAACAAATTAAAATGCCTCGTACGGATAAACATATTGACAGAGTAGTTGCAGGAATTATATTTGTCTTTAGACTTTAGAGATACAGCGCGGAAATCCATGCTGACCAGTGATCACCCCGTACACAGCACTATCCTGCACACTAGGGGCAATTTGACCAAATACAATTAATCGACTAACTTTGGAGTATGAGAGGAAGCCAGAGATTTTGGAGAAAAGCCATGCGGTCACAGGAAGAATGTAAAACTCCGCACAGACAGCACCCTACGTAGTCAGGATTGAACCCGGGTCTCTGGCGCTGTAAGGCAGCAACTTTACCTTGGCACCAATGTGCCACCCAAGCTGAGCTGTCTAGAATCTGAGTTCATTGTTTCAGGGATGAGAAGAAATGTCTTGATCCTGATCAACTCATTGGTATTCTCTTTCCAGAGAACTTTATTTTATAATGAAGTGTTCTAGTTTCAACCGCTTACAAATTTTCAAAATCTTTGTCGGCAATCTCAAGAGAGCAGAGAATGAACTTACCAAAAATCTTCATGTAAAACTAAATTAGATTCCTGATTGGTTCCTTTGAGCCTTTTTGACAATTAAATCCTGATTAAAAGAAAATCAGAGTGCCCCGCCAGGCCTCTTGAAAGGGCTGGCATGCAAGTGTAATGCATTTCCACATCAGATTTTCAACATTACATCTACATCACCATGTGATGTTTCAGATTTGTATTTTATTGAAGTCCGAGCTGTTGCACTGAAATATTTCATACAATCATTGAAATTATACAACCCAGAAGGAAGCCATTTGATCTATCCTGTCTGTGCTGGTAAAAAAAATCAACTTCCTATTCCAAACTAAATTTCCAGCACGTTATCCATTGTCACAGCTCGTCAAATACTTGTTCACATGCTCAAGATGTGGTCTGAAGAAGTGAGAAAGTCTGAAGAAGCAATTCTCCTGTCAGCCTCATCTATTCTAAGGAAAACAATGCTAGCTTATCCTATCCTTCCCATAACCCTATAATTCTCCAGCTCACATCTTTCCAATGAAGTGATGACCAGAATTGTACACAGTGCTGAAACTATTATCCAAGAAATAAAGTGTACAATTCCCACATAATCTTTCTGGGTTTATATTTTAATGCCTCAGCTAATAATAGAGAGAATCCTGTATACCCTTGTTAAACACCTGTGCTGCTAGCTTCAAGGATGTGTTTAGTTTAGTTTAGTAAGTTTAGTTTAGTTCAGCTTAGTTTAGTTTAGATTAGTGACAAAACCTCAAACCCTTCAGCATCACGCAACATCCTTCCATTTACTAAATGTTTCTTTGCCTTGTGAACCTTCCAAAATGTATTTTCAAAGCAGCACAGTGGCACAGCTGGTGGAGGTGCTGGCTAACACCAGAGACTCAGGTTTGATCCTGACCTCAGGTGCCTTCTGTTTGGAGTTTGCACTTTCACCATTTGATGGCATGGGTTTTCTCTAAGTGCTCGTTCCCCCCACATTCCAAAGACGTGTGGATTTGTAGGTTAATTGGGCTGTAAATTGCCTCTATTGTGTAGGGAGTAGATGCAAAAGTGGAACAACATCGTGTGCATGGGTGACCAATGGTCGGTGTGGACTCAGAGGGCCAAAGGGCCGGTTTTCATGTTGTATCTTTAAACTCACACTTCTCTTGATTACATCTAATTTGTCTCTAACCTGCCCATTTAACAAGGCAACTGTATCCACCTTACTGCCAACAATGTAGTCAATTTTTGGTTCAACTGTAAATTTATTTCTGTTTAAAATTCCTCTGTTTAAGGCAAGTCGCTAACACATTTAACAAATGCCAAGTGATCAAGTACTGTGTCCCATAGAACCCACAGGTAACCCTCCAATACAAAAGCACCCATTTCCAATTACACAAAGTGCTGGATTAACACAGTAAATTGTTCAGGATGGTTTATGGACCCATGCTTGTACTCATCTTCTGTGGGGGAAAAATGGCTGCCATCATCTGCAAGGTCCTGCTGCAATGCCCACTTCCGTAAGCTGAGTGGCCAGTGAGCTGTAACTAGGCCTCATCTGCTAGATCCTTAGACTCCGTTCCTAGTCAAAGTCAAAAGTCAAATTCAAAGTATCCTTTATTGTCATTCAGACCTTTCAGTCTGAACAAAATTTCGTTGCCTTGCAGTCATACATATAATAAAATAACAAAACACACAATAAACACAAATTTAACATCCACCACAGTGAGTTCACCAGGCACCTCCTCACTGTGATGGAAGGTAAAAGTCTTAAAGTCTTTGTCTCTTCCCTCCTTGTTCTCCCTCTGTGCTGAGGCGATCCAGGCCTCCGTTGTTGTGACCCCGCCGGGTGATGGTAACTCAGTCCCGCGGCTCAACCGAACTCCGCGAACGGGCCAGTTCAAGCTCCGTGGCCCGGGGCGGTTGAAGCTGCCGAAACTGCCGCCCTCCAGTCCAGCGGACGCAGCTGTTGTTGCGGGAGCTCCGTAAAAACAGGTCACCAACCTGTGACCTGCGAGCTCCCGACGATGTCGTCCACTGGGCCTACGGCCGAACATACGAGGTCGGGTCGCCGCCACTGGAACGCCGCAACAGCCCCGAAGTTGGCCAGCCTCGCGTTGGTAAGTCCTGGCTGGCTCTGCCTCTGGAGCCTCGAGATCGGTTCCAGTTGGAGGCCGCCAGCTCCGCCATTAGGCCTCAGCGCAGACGGAGACGGAGACGGAGAAGGGGGATACAACAAGAAAAGTTGCTTCCCCCCTGAAGGAAGAGACTAAAACAAGTTTATCCTACCCCCCCCCCCCCACACACATACTCAACCTAATAAACTAAAATGTAACTAAAACAGGACAAAAGAAAACAACAAAAAAAACAGACGGACTGCAGGCGAGCCGCAGCTGCCTGGCAGCGCCGCCACTTCCTAGACCACCCTGATCACTATTTGACAGAGAATGCACAGTTAAAGGCCTATTCAACTGTTCCTAAACATCTTCACTGACCAAAGACTGAAATATACTTATCAAAATATTTAAACTCAGGATCAAGCATTTTGTTAAAAATACATTTTCTTAAAAATGTCTTAAAAATATATTTTCTTAAAAAATTATAGAAAAGTATATGGTGAACAAATAAAAAACTTCAATTATTGAGGTGTATGAGCTCTATTACAATGATTGGAGTCATATGAATCACACCAGCCAAAGCTGTGAGACCAGATACAGAGGGTATCCCACTCCTCAGCTTGGCATAACCTGAAACCACCCTTGGACTTGGTGGAAGTTATTGAGATGCAGCCAGATGTCAATTACATTACCATTTGACCCTCCAAGTACTTTTCATGATGCACAAGTGAAGATGTTGTTAGAATTCTCACCCAGCATATATTTCCCCTGAGAACATGGGGTCCTCCAGACACTGAGCAGCTTGTTGGGCTGGTTAAGGGTCAACCACATTGCTGTGTTGTTCCTGTAAGACCTGCTGACCAAAGGTACCTACTACCCAGCCCAATGAAATGATTTAATGGGTTTGTTCAGTAAAAAAATTATTACATGTAGTGAAATCCAAACATGGGGAATTAAACATATGATAATCACATCAAGTCAAATTGGAATTCTGGAGAAATCTTTTGAGGGAAAACATGCTTAGAATATAGAACATGTTGTCACATGAAGTAATTACAGCAAGTAGTAGAAATGTTTTTAAAGGGAAGGTAGAAGTATATTGTGGGTGGAAAAATAGGTATCAGGAGATTTGGTGATAGTGTGGTATGAGAGGAAGAGTTTATAAAATATAACACATGATAAATACTGGATGGTAGACAAAAATGCTGGGGAACTCAGCGGGTGAGGCAGCATCGATGGAGCGAAGTAATAGGCGACGTTTCATGTCGAGACACTTCTTCAGACTGAATACTGGTAGGTCATTTGTAAACATCTTTGTAATTCTGCTTACAGTCTGCAGTCTTCTGCAAAAGTAAAATAAATACATTCTGAAACTTGCGCTTGCATTTCACGATGCCCAGCAGAATGTTTACATGTTAGCTAGTTCTTGCTTTCTTGGTTGCTGGCAATGTATAACCTATTTATTTTAATGAGGTTTTACTTTTATGTTCCCACAGATCTTCGCATTGCCTATCTTCCAGCTTCACTTGAATCAAACACTATGCTTGTTTAGTGCAACTGTCACTATTGCAACAAAATCAGACCCCTTTTATCTCTTGTGTTTTTCCGTGCTGTAAACGGACATCAAGGTAACCTCTTTAAATTTTTAACACTTGGCTAACTGCAAATAAAAAAATGTTGTCATCTCTAAAGGCCGTATGGTAATAATTTGCAATTGTATTTAACACAAGGTTAGATCTGTTATCATGTTACTAATAAAACAAATATTAGATCAGAAATATAATTGTAACAAACGGGTTTCACTATTACAGTTGCCCATCTTTCCAGTTGTCCATGAGATGATTTGTACATGAGGTGGAAAATACATAAAAATAGCTTGATATGGTGATACCTCCACAGAATTTAATTGAATGGCATCAAAAGCACATAACAATGAGAATAAACATACAGTTACTGAAAGTGGAGGGAGAGAGAGGAAACCCGTTCTGCTACTTGTCGAAATGAACATAAGTACATATGACTTTTGAATTGAATCATATGCTGGGTGCTTATTCATAAGTAGGGGTGTCCAAAAATCAGACTTCAAACACTTTAAGACAGCCTGAATATATTTCTGATCAAACCCAGATATATTTGTTCTCTCCAACTATGAATTTTATATCGAGGTCACGTGAGTGGCTACGTGAAGAGCCCGCCAGCCCGCATGTGCGTCAATACGTCGACGCATAGTATCTCTTCAGAGAGAACTTATGTAGCAAGTTGAAGACTTGCAGGGGGAATTTAAGTCAGCTGCGGGGGTGGAGTACCATTCTAGGTGGTTAAGCTCCAGTATTCTGGTGGGGTTTCACCCTGTATTGAAGGAGTAAGAAGCGCCATTGAAGCTCTGGAAAGGAGCAGTCGGGAGTCACTAGCTGGCCTAGCAAGAACAGCTTGTTGAACCAGGCTTGTAGTAATGGCAGGCGTGACCTGTCCAGTGAGTCCCGCTGAGGCTCCGTAGGAGCAGCTGGCCAAAGGGGCAGCCTGTCTAACCAGGCTGGGAATTAACTGGTAGCGTGGGCTGCACAATAAAGCTCCAGCAAGGCCTGTAGGTCGAAGAAGTAGTCTGTCCCATTCGGCTCAGGAATGCTGGCAGGCATGCCTTGCACAGCAACATCGCTTTTAAGCTCCAGAAATGAGCTGTTGGCAAGTGTGGGGCTGAAGATGTGGTCAGACAGGGTCTGAAAATGGAACTTCGCTGAAGCTCCAACAAGCAGGTCGACCCGGGTTCAGAGACGCTGGCAGGTAAGGTCACTTTATTAACCTCCGTAAAACTCAGAAATGGAGCAGTCTGTCGGCCCAGGTTTGGGTTTACTGGCAGCATGGGCTGTCTAGCATCTTTTCACTGTCTCTGGAGAAGATCAGGTTGATGCAGATACATTGGCAGAGTGCCTTGCATAGTAACCTCTGTTCGTTCCAAGTAGGAACAACTTGGTTCAGGATAGACCATCTTGGAACTGGCTGGCCATATGGGTCATATTGACCAAGGAAACACTGCCTCAACATCTCTGATTGAGGTTATCAGGCTGCTCAGTAGAGTGAAGTAGTTGAAGTCTCCCTCAACACATGTTAAAATTTCTGCTCAGTTAGTGGAGTTGCCAGTTCATTGGAAACATCATTGCCATCCTCTCTGGGATAGGTAGCTACCAGCAGGAAGCCGGTCTGGCATATAGTATTTTTTATCTGACCTGCAGGTTCATGTTGTGAATCAAAAATGTATATATATAACTAGACTAAGTGGGACCCGTTGGGTCCCAGCATCACACGGGAGGGCTGGTCACCCACGCGATATTCCACCTCTCCAGAGGGTTTCCAGAGGGCTAGTATAGACATTGTGGTCTGAATGGATTCTTGGGCTGGCAGCCAACTGTTGCAACAAATTTAAAAGCCAAGCCAAGGCAAACAATTGGGCAGCAGCCACCCGACAACCAACATTCATTTTGTGAACACAAACTTGTTAAAAAGGCGAGGCAAACAATTGGGCAGCAGCCAGCCGACAACCAAAATTCATTTTGTGAACACAAACTTGTTAAAAAAAGGCGAGGCAAACAATTGGGCAGCAGCCATCCGACAATCAAAATTCATTTTGTGAACACAAACTTGTTTAAAAGGCGAGGCAAACAATTGGGCAGCAGCCACCCGACAACCAAATTTCATTTTGTGGACAAAAACTTTTTTAATAGGCGAGGCAAACAATTGGGCAGCAGCCACCCGACAACCAAAATTCATTTTGTGAAAACAAACTCGTTAAAAAGGCAAGGCAAACAATTGGGCAGCAGCCATTCGCCAACCAAAATTCATTTTGTGAACACAAACTCGTTAAAAAGGTGAGGCAAACAATTGGGCAGCAGCCACCCGACAACCAAAATTCATTTTGTGAACACAAACTCGTTAAAAAGGCGAGGCAAACAATTGGGCAGCAGCCACCTTACAACAGCATCGAGGGGGCTCACCGTGGAGTAGACGTGCGTTCAGTGTTATTCGCAGCTCAGAGCCGTGACCCTCTTGCTTCCTGGGTCTGGCAGAGAATGAGTGAGGGACTACACTTCCGGGTTTTATAGTCCCGCCCCCCGGCCGCCAGCGGGGGCAGCAGAGAGAATGGGGATTTTTTTTATACATTAATATCTCTCTGATTTTTCATCGATGGGAAAAATCCTCCGGTCCCAGAAGGCAGAGGGGGGCTCTGAGCAAGATGGCCAAAAATGACAGCTGTAGGTGGTGGCGTTCTCTCAGAAATCACACCACAGCGAGCCAAAAGCGGTCAAGATCAGACTTTTATTTATATAGATAGATAGCTAAATGAACATCGTTAGCATGCCGGCTGCTCATCTGGATAAGAGCTAGCTGGGAGCTCCTGCTGGGATGCTCCAACAGTATGGTCACAACTTTGACCAGACTGTGCCGGTGAAGCAGGCAGCCTCTCCAGAAGGTGATGGCTGCAGGCAACACAAAACCAATGGACGTATTCATCACCCAGAGAGATATGGAGTGGGCAGGGTATTTTATAAAACTCCACTACCACCCAACAGAAACCAGTTGCAGAGTTTGTGGAGTCGGTGTAAAATTCAGCCATTAAGGAGAACATAACAATGGCACATAGAGCAGATATTACAGGCTGGTTACCCAGGTTTTCTTCTTCTTGCGAAGGAATAGTTAGATCTCAAACCGGGTGTTGAGCAGCCAGGTTGTTGTCTCTGCGTCAATGTCTGCCAGGCCCTGAGCTCCATTTGGTGGGTGGTAGAGCGGGTACCCAGAGATGACATGGTTGGCTGTCTGTTGTTCTGTTCCGCATTCACAGGCTGGGCTCTGGCGGAGTCCCCATCTCCATATGCTGGCATTGAAACGGCCAACTCCAGTACAAAGTCTGTTGAGCTTCACCCATGCTCCTCTGGGGAGGTCAGACCCTGGACAGCTTTTTTCTGATGTTACCCAGGTAAGTAATAGAAAAATAAGATTGGGGTGATCACTTTGATATAATTGTACCGAACAGCACAATAGTCAGTGAGAATTAGTGGAGGAAATATGTTGGGAGATCACAGATGGCTGCAAGAGTGCTTTATGGATCATTGGGTCCTTTAAAACGTGAGATCCCATTGGGTCAATTGGACAAACATATTCGATAACTATATCGTTGTAATAGTGGGGGATTTTAACTTTCGAAATATTGACTGGGGCTGTCGTAGTGCCAAAGGCTTTGGATGGAGTGGATGTTTTGATGTTTTCAATCAATTTCTCATGGCCCTCAAAGAGAAAGGGCAAATCTGGACTTCCTCATGAAATAAGGCAGCGTAGGTGACCTGAAATGTCAGTGGGGAGCACTTTGGGACCAGTGACCATAGTTCTAATAGATTTATAAACGTTACAGGAAAGGATAGGACTGGTCAAAATGTTGAAGTCCAAAATTGGGATATGGCCAATTCTGATGGTATTAGAGAGGAACTTTCAAAAGTTGATTGGGGAAGGCTATTTGCAGGTAAAGGGACATCTGATAATTGAGAGTGTGTTAAAAGTGAGACAGCATTTCAGAGCCGGTGTGTTTCTGATGGAATGAAGAATAAACTATTCAGCAATAGGGAGCAAGAGATATTGTAGCACTGGTCAAGAAAAAAGAGGCATATATTAGCTTAATGAGACGTTGCACAAACTTGTATTGCTTTGTCTGGAGTGTCAAAAGCTGAGGGGAGACCTGATAGAAGTTTATAAAATTATGAGAGGCATGGATGGGGTAGAGAGTCAGAACTTTTCTCTGGGATGGAAATGTCAAATACTCAAAAACCAAGCTTTAACCTTTAAGGGAGAAAGTTTTAAAGGAGGTGTGTGAGGCAGATTTTTTTTTACACAAAGATGTAGTAGATTCCTGAAATGTAGTGCGAGGCCTGGTGATGGAAACAGGTGCAATAATGGGTTTTAGGAGGGTTTTGGATATGCACATGAACAGGAGTACAGAGGTAAATCAAGAGAGCAAAGAGGTGATATGAGGTATCTTTGCAGACAAGGTTAAGGACAAAATAATAATCAGGGAGACATTAGGTCCCCTTAAAGCTGAATTAAATTGTCTATGTGTGAAGCAGAGGAGATGGGTGAGGTATTAAATTAATTTTTCACATCTCTATTTATGAGGGAGAAAGACATGAATACTATGGAACTTGGGGGAGTTAATTGTGATGTCTTGAAGAGTGTCCACATTACATATGAGGAGTTGCTGGAGGTCTTAAATGCATAAAGGCAGGAACATTTCTAACACCTGATCAAGTGTATCCCAGGACATTGTGGGAAGCGTGAAAAAAATTTGGGACCCTGGACAGAGATATTAGTATCATCAATAGCTACTGGTATAGTGTCAGAAGACTGGAAGTTGGCCAAGTTAAGAATGATTGGGTGAGATACCAATTGGTCATAAAATTGGCTTGAAGATAGCAAACAGAAGATGGTGGTAAAAGATTGCTTTTAAGAATGGAGACCGAAAACAAATGATGTGCCATAATGATTTGTATGTGTATGAGAAGGTGTATGTGTCTTTAGTAAATTTACAGATGATTCTATTTTGGTGGTACAGGTGCACAACCTTTTATCCGAAGATCCAAATAACGAAAACCTCCGAATAGCGGCCATTTTTTCGGTCCTTGAAGAAAGGTCCTTGAAAACGTTCACCGAGGGCGGCCCGCAGAGGTGACAGCGGAACCTCCGGTCGGTCCTCGAAGAAAGGGGAACTAAATCCCCATTCATAAAAGAGAAGATGAGGGTATATTGCGCGGGAGGGTTAATAATTGACAATATGCTGCTGCCTGTCCGCTGAGTTAAAAAGTTCCCACGGTAGACTCACGATACACAGTCTTTCGTGAGTCTTGCGTGGGAACTTTTTAACTCAGCGGGCAGGCAGCAGCAGATTGTCGCTCGCTTCAGTATCACCCCACCTACACCCCTCTGCTTCCCGGCCATGTGTGTGACCCCTTCCCTCCCCTCTCCAGCTCCCCGCCCATTGCACCGGCGCGGGGGCTTTGCACTGTCTTCACGTCGGCGTTTGCAGCAGGTCAGTGCCAGTCACCGGAGACGTCAGAACCAATTGGACACCGACCACCAGGCCCACCGCAAGCACGGAGATCCCAGAGACCCACAGCTAGCAGCAGCCCAGCCCAGCCCCACTCCAACTACAGAGGAACCTGGGTTGCGGATGACGAGGCGCAGCTCGGGGCGTCGTAGGGGCCCATCGGGGAGCGGCCACTCAAAGCCACGCCGGGAGATGTAGGGCCCTGCCCCGGTCTTGATGTTGGAGCCCCCGGCGGGCGCTAGCAAGTCCGCGGCAATTTACAGCCGCGCCGGGCGTTGTAAGGCCCCCCTCCAGGTCACTCTCAACCTCTATGATGTTTGCTCTCAACCCCGTAATTCGGGCGGGAGAAGTCGCCGCTGCCGGTGCCCCGCAAAGCAGTCTCCAACCGGAGACCCGCGAGCTCCCGGTGTCACCATCCACCGGAGTCGGGTCGCAGCAGCTCGCCCCCGCAGCTCTCCACGCTCCGAAGCTGGCTAGCTCCACGGAGGTAGGTCCGTAGGTCCACAGCTCCCACCGCCGCCCACCGACCCCCAGGCCCACTGCAAGCACGGAGATCCCAGAGACCCACAGCCAGCAGCAACTCCAGCCCAGCCCCGCTCCAACTCCAGAGGAACACGTAGGGGCAGAAGCTGATGGTGTGCAAGGTACGTCTTGTTCTTGGGGTGGCGGATGAGGGGGCGCAGCTCGGGCTGTGGGCGAACTGCCACTTGTCGCTGTAGCGGCCAAAGATCATAGAGGAGCTCCTCTATGATCTTTGGTAGCGGCCCATCGGGGAGCGGATTCCTCTGGAGTTGGAGGAGGAGGGGGGTATTGTGCTGTTTGATCGCCCCCTGCTATCCCAGGGACAGGGAGACACAGCGGCTTTTTAGAATGGTGGGCAATCACTTCCAAAGTTCTGCCCACACAGTCAGTACACTTCTCCTACACTGTATTTCATACAAACATTTATTCTGCAAGAAAAAACGACATTGAAGACTCAAACTCGCGATCGAGTAACTGCCAGGATCAAGGCGCAAACTCGCGACCTTGCGGATATGAGCCGAGCACTCTACCACTGAGCCAGCCATTAAAATCTACGCTAAAAAAATTCCATTCCGAAGACCGACAAATTCTGAATTACGAAAAGTGTCTGGTCCCAAGGCTTTCGGATAAAAGGTTGTGCACCTGTATAGTGAATAGTGATGAAGGTTTTTTACGATTACAATAGGATCTTAACCAACTAGGGTAATTGGCTGAGGAATGTCAGATGAATTTTAATTTAGATAAATGTGAGCTCTGGTATTTTGGAAGGACAACCATAACAGGGTTTACACGGTAAATGGTAGGGACCAGGGGAGTGTTGTACAATAGAGTGGTCTATGGATGCAGGCACATAGTTCCATGAAGATGGTGAAGATTAGATTAGATTAGATTAGATTCCTTTATTGTCATTCAGACCTTTTGATCTGAACGAAATTACGTTGCCTGCAGTCATATATATAATAATAATTAACAAAACACACAATAAACACAAATTAACATCCACCACAGTGAGTTCACCAGGCACCTCCTCATTGTGATGGAGGCAAAAAGTCTTAAAGTCTCTGTATCTTCCCTCCTTGTTCTCCCTCTGCGCTGAGGCGATCCAGGATTCCGTTGTTGTGACCCCGCCGGGTGATGGTAAGTAAGTCCAGCGGCTGAATCCGAGCTCCGCGAACGGGCCGGTTCAAGCTCCATGACCCGGGGTGGTCAAAGCTGCCGAAGCTGCCGCCCTCCAGTCCAGCGGACGCAGCTGTAATTGCGGGAGCTCCAGAAAAACAGGTCACCAACCTGTGTATTGCGAGCTCCCGGCGATGTCGTCCACTGGGCCCACAGCCGAGCCCCGAATTCTGGTCGCCGCCGCCGGAACACCGAAATGCCGGAACGCCGCCGCAGCCCCGGAGCTCCGAAGCCGGGCCACTGCCACCGGAACGCCACCACAGCCCGAAGACGTCCAGCGTAAGTGCTGGCTGGCTCTGCCTCCGGAGCTTCGAGGCCGGTCGCAGTTGGAGGCCGCCAGCTCCGCCATTAGGTCGCAGCACAGACGGAGGCAGAGAAGGGGGATATCACAAGAAGAGTCGCATTCCCCCGAAGGAAGAGACAAAAAACATGTTTCACCCCCCCCCCCCACACACACACACACATATACACAATCTAATAAACTAAAATTTAACTAAAACAGGACAAAAGAAAACAACAAAAAAAGAAAAAACAGACGGACTGCAGGCGAGTCGCAGCTGTCAACAGCGCCACCACACAGGCAGGCAGACAAGGTGGTGAAATAAGTCAATATTCATACACATGACTCATATTATCCCCTGACTCTCAGTCTGAAGAAGGGTCTTGACCCAAAATATCACCTATCCTTTTATGAGTCAGGTGAGAACTGTATCACCTGTAAATTTACTAAACATGCCTCTTGCATACACGTATAAATCATTGTGGCACATCACATCATGGACACCTATTTATTTTCTCCAGAGATGTCTCCAGACCCATTGAATTACTCCAGCTTTTTGTGTCTATCCCTGCAGTTCCATCCTACACGTGGTAAAAAGGGCACATGGCATTGGTCATGATATCGAGTACAGGAGTTGAGATGTCATTTTACAGCTGTGCAAATCATTGTTAAGGCCGCAATTGGAGTGCTGTATTCAGTTCTGGTAACCCTGCTATAAGAAGGAGCTTATTAACTTTGAAAAAGTGCAGAAAGGATTTACAAACATATTATCAATTTGAAGGCTTTGAATTCTAAGGAGAGATTGGGTCTTTGGCAAGGATATTTATTTCTCCCTGGAGCGTAAGAGGCTGAGGAGTGATCTTTTGAGCAAGGGTTCCCAACCTGGGGTAACTTTATCCCCAGGGCGTTAATTTGTTCCGGAAGTGGCAGCGCTGTTGACAGCTGCGGCTCGCCTGCAGTCCGTCTGTTTTTACTTTATTTGTTGTTTTCTTTTGTCCTGTTTTAGTTAAATTTTAGTTTATTAGGTTGCGTATGTGTGTGTGTGGGGGGGGGGGGGGGGGTGAAACATGATTTTTGTCTCTTCCTTCAGGGGAATGTGACCTTTTCTTGTCGTATCCCCCTTCTCTGCCTCTGTCTGCGCTGAGGCCTAATGGCGGAGCTGGCGACCTCCAACTGCGACCTACCTCGAGGTTCCGGAGGCAGAGCCAGCCAGGACTCACCAACGCGAGGCTGGCCATCTTCGGGCTGCGGCGGCGATCCGGTGGCTGCGGCCCGACTTGGGGCTGAGGCAGCGCTGCGGTGGCGGCGGCCCGACTCGGGGCTGAGGCGGTGCTCCGGTGGCGGCGGCCCGACTCGGGGCTGAGGCGGTGCTCCGGTGGCGGCGGCCTGACTCGGGGCTGAGGCGGTGCTCCGGTGGCGGCGGCCCGACTCGGGGCTGAGGCGGTGCTCCGGTGGCGGCGGCCCGACTCGGGGCTGTGGCGGCGTTCCGGTGGCGGCGGCGGCCCGACTCGGGGCTGAGGCGGTGCTCTGGTGGCGGCGGCCCGACTCGGGGCTGAGGCGGTGCTCCGGTGGCGGCGGCCCGACTCGGGGCTGAAGCGGCGTTCCGGTGGCGGCGGCACGAGTCGGGGCTGAGGCGGTGCTCCGGTGGCGGCGGCCCGACTCGGGGCTGTGGCGGCGTTCCGGTGGCGGCGGCGGCCCAACTCGGGGCTGAGGCGGTGCTCCGGTGGCGGCGGCCCGACTCGGGGCTGAGGCGGTGCTCCGGTGGCGGCGGCCCGACTCGGGGCTGAAGCGGCGTTCCGGTGGCGGCGGCACGAGTCGGGGCTGAGGCGGTGCTCTGGTTGCGGCAGCTCGACTCGGCGCTGAGGCAGTGTTCCGGTGGCTGAGGCGGCGTTCTGGCGGCGGCGACCTGAATCCGGGGCTTGGCCGCGGGCCAGTGGACAACATTGTCGGGAGCTCGCATGTCACAGGTTGGTGACCTGTTTTTACGGTGCTACCGCGGCAACAGCTGCATCCGCTGGATTGGAGGGCGGCATCTTCGGCAGCTTTGACCACCCAGGGCCGCGGACCTTGAACCGGCCCGTTCGCGGAGCTCGGTTGAGCTGTGGGACTGACTTACCATCGCCCGGTGGAGTAACACCATCGGAGGCATGGATCGCCTCAGCGCAGATGGAGAATAAGGAGGGAAGAGACAGAGACTTTAAGACCTTTGCCTCCATCGCAGTGAGGAGGTGCCTGGTGAACTCACTGTGGTGATGTTAATTTGTGTTTATTGTGTGTTTTGTTATTTATTATTATATGTATGACTGCAGGCAATGTAATTTTGTTCAGACCGAAAGGTCTGAATGACAAATAAAGGAATCTAATCTAATCTAATCTAATCTAATCTTTTTTTTCTCATTGACTGACTGTGCTTGGTTCTGGTATATTGATATCTGTTCATCATTCGTGGTTCATAAATAAGTGAAATAACATTGTTATGTGCTATTAGTTGTCAGGGGTAAACAGGACGAAAAAGGGTGGGAACCCCTGTTATAGAGGTATACAAAATGATGACCATCATAGATAAGGGGAATAGCCACCATATTTTCCCCAGGGTAAGGTAGTCAAAGACCAGTAGCATAGAATTATGTTGAGAGAGGAAAGATTTAAAAGGTACTTGAGAGGTAGCATTTTCATCTGGAAGATACTACATACATGAAGCAAGCTGCCGGAGGAAGTGGTAGAGGAAGGTAAAATTATGGGATTTAATAGACACTCTGATACAAGGGGCAGTTGCTGGCAAGTGCGATTAGCTTGGTTAAGCAACTTGGTCAGCATGATCGAGTTGGGTAGAATGGCTTGTTTCTGTGCTGTATTGCCCTATGAGTTCCTGACTCTGCAGCCCATTCCCACCTGAAAAAATGTCTAAGATAAGTGGGCTTCCACGTACTTATACTAGGCCTAAGTGACAGAGAGTGCCTCAATTGATTTAACATGCCTTCTTTCAATATTGCTCACAGCTCATCTTAAGATTTGCCTCTTTGAGACATATAGTCATACTGCGCACAGAACATTACTTTAGCCTAGAGTCAGTGCCAAAGATTAAGAACTCATTTTCACTAATCCGACACTAATCCCCATTTATTCTCTCATCGGTTCCTGCCAGATTCTATGAATCACCTACAATCAAGGGGGCATTTTGTACTTCCCAATTAATCTACCAACAGCACATCTTTGGGATGTGGGAGAAAACTGGAGCATCCTAATGGAAACCCGTGAAGTCTAAAGGAAGATGTGCAAACGCCACACAGGCAGCATCAAAGGTTAGGATTGAATCAGTGTTGCGCTGATAGAGTAATTTTACCAGCTGCAACACTATGTCACCCACATTTTTTGAAACAAGAATGCAGTTTTATCTATTTTTACATTCTTGTTGGACAGAGCCCAATGCTATATTTCCACAGCCAATTAATCTCCAGCTGAAATGGATAATACAAATTGTGTCTTTATTTGAAAAAAATATCCGCAAGTTACATTCATCTCCAGTAGCTTGCAATTTGTAAACTGTGATTTTAGAAAAAAGTGACAACATAACCAAATATGCCAAGATTTATTTGCATATGCTTGAGCCAAAAAAATTGCTTACAGTTCTTAGGTGCCATTTGCAACATAAGCATATCAGAGTGTCTTTAGAAGTTAAAGAACTCCAAAAATGCTATACAAAGTATAATTCTACACCAAAAATCTCAGGATTCAGACATTTATCAATGGTTCAACGGTTCAATGGTCCAGTATTGTCACGTGTACCATTTAAGGTACAGTGAAATTTGATTTACCATACAGTCATACCAGAAAAAAGTAACAAGACACAAAACTGCATAAAAGCTAACATAAACATCCACCACAGCAGCTCCCCACATTCCTCACTGTGATGGAAGGCAATATAGTTTGTAGCACAAGGTAGCGTTCCTCCACTATCTGAGATTACCTTGCATTTGTATCTTATGCACAAGGTTCAGTTTGGAAGATAAATTGCTGAATAAGTGAGTTCAATCCATTTCAATTAAACTTTATTGTCATCTTGCAAAGCAACAGTTGTACAGTGCAAAATGAGAAGACGTTTCCCAGGGAATACCGGAGCATCGCACATGAAACTTAAAACATTAAAACATGTTCATTCAATTAAGTGAGGACATGCGCTATTGGCGGTCAAAACTGAAACTGCTCGATGAACTCAGCAAGTCAAGCAGCATCTGTGGAGGGAAATGGACACATGATGTTTTGGGTCAGGACCACTGTTCAGTCTGCATCTGCAGTCTCTTGTGTCTCTATGGTATTGGTGGCGATGCAGCAGTTAAATATCAGAATAGTGGTTCAGAGACATGATTTCATATCTCACCACAACAACTGTGGAATGCACATAATTCAGTTACTAATCTGGAATTTATAACTAGTCTCACAAACACCAACAGTTTGTTGTGAACAACCATCGTGCAAACCAATGCAGGTAAATGGTACTAACCCAAAATGCCACGTGGGCAGCATGACCTAGGTGGGCTTAGGGCTTGTGCTCTCTCTGCTTCTTCCTTCCCTTAAAAAAAAACTTCAAACATGTTTAATCTCCAACTTCTCCTAGTTCTGCTGAAAAGTCAGTGACCTGAAACATTAATTGTTTCTCTCTCTGCAGTTGCTGGCTGAGCTGCTGTGTGTTTCCACCATGTTTTGCTTTATTCCGCACCTCACTGAGTTTCCATTCCCCACTGTGCAAAGCTGTTCAAAAGTCACTTAAAAAAAAGATGAATGCTATTAAACTGTATGTTGCTTTAACTGTAAATTCTAATGTATTATTTTTTTTAATGAGTAAATTGAAGTAAGTGAGCATTTCAGAAAATAATTGATTTAGAAATGTCGGGCATCATTTCCAAATTCTGTAGTTTAGAGATGAGCTGCAATAAAAGGGGACAAAGGATAATCAAATTTAAAATATATAAAATATGATCCATCTGTTGTCCAGGAAAAGGTGGCATTGGCTTGAAAGTAATCTTTGTTGCAAAAAAGTATCATGTGCATTGAAGTGAAAAAATTGCTTTAGCACTGAAATGTCATCTCTCATCATTTTCAAGCATCAGGGAGTTCTGAAAATGAAGATGGGACATAAGACTGGTGAGACAGATCGAACAATAGGCGACAGTGGCTGAAAATAATTTATAAAAGCAAAATTTAACTTGTGGTTCAAAAAGAATGTGCAGACTTTGTAGGGGTTTTGCGTTTCCCTTTACTCCACAAAAAGGATTCCCCTAGGTTCTAGACCTCGGAATTATGGTGGGATATGATAAAAAGGTTGAATTGACCAGAGTGTGCCGATGAGAGAAAACAGAAACCAAGATGGACTCAAAGCAAGTCTAAATTACAGGCTTTATTAAACAATGAGAAATCGAATCTCACCAACACTACATAATTCGTGGCTAAACTTATGCTTTAAACTAAGACTATGGACGGAAAACTATCGGGCACGTCGTAAAACTTACTTTAACACAATTTTACTTGCAAGCATACTCCCCCTTTACCTTATTTACCCTCAACCTCCTATCCTATTTCGGGAAGTTCACCAGGTCACCAGGATACTCACAACTATGTCGATGCAGGCCCACGAGCTGTCCAGCAGAGCAGGAAGAGCAGGAAGAGAGGAAGAGTTCTGGCTTGACTACGGCTTTTATACCTGAGCTTCCTTTGAAACCCCCAGGTGGTCCTCTGGATAAAAGGGGTTCTTTTGATGTTTCCCAGTTTCGATCTGGCATGAACAATAGGCTTCCGATGATAAGGGGTTTGCTGATGTCATGATCCCTCAGCCTGATCGTTATCATCCCCGATGGTGATTGTGCTTCTGCTGGCCTGTTTACCACCGTCTGCTGAGGCTTGGTTCCTTCCTTTGTGTATCCAAGAGAGTCTTGTTATCTCCGTCTCAGCCTTTCCTGTTCACACCGTTGTGTGATGTCCAAGTCCACAGGCCAGACGGGTTTGAAACTTGAAATTGATTCTTTCTGTGGATTGGGGTTTTTTTCCGTTGCAGCCAGCAAATCTGTCTTTTTAAAATATCCATGTCCTTATCCAAGTTCTTCCATAATTTTGGAGGATTTGCCCCAATAACTTACATGCCCCTACGATACGTCCAGGCTTGCACGGACCGTGTCGATTGACAAAGTTAGTGGGCAATCCTCCAGCCTCAAGAGCTGTAAACACTCCTGGTGAGAAGGTGAAATTAGGTACCCCGAAAGCCCCCTTAATCGCTAAACTAGGCCCTCGAAGCACATTAACTTACACTATACACCTTTTACTTTACATCAATCCCACAAACCAAACAGTACCCTTACGACCATTCCCTGAAAATGCAGGGATTACAACTTATGTACAAAAACTATTGCACTAGAGTACAGACATTTTACAGTGATGGGGTGTCGTTACGGTGACGTCGGGCGGCTCGATTTACCAGCTGTTGTAATTTGGCCATCCTCCTCCGCCTTTTAAATTTGCAATTAATGCATAGCAAATACAGCACAATTATCATCTGGCAGATGATCAGAACATGGGACAAGATGCGGACCCATGCTGGTACTATGATCCAGGACTCCAGGTCCCACCAACTTGGAGACTTGATCTCTTCGATCTCCCTGGCGATATCCAGAGTCTTTTGTTCCAGGGAGAAGAAGTGTTTGTGGGACAACTCGACCGCCACCAACAACTCTTTTAACTTTTCATTCACTGGGGGAATATCATACCCAAAATGGGCAACATAGTTAAATAAGTCAGTTACATTTTCTCGTACCGAGAGGTGAACCGAAGAAGGTTCCGGGATGGGTAATATTCGCTGCTGTGCCACATGGACTTCTGCCCTGGGTTTAAAGCAGAAGCTGCTGTGTGGTATCGGGCACCACAGCTGTGATCCGTGCTGATACCGCTGGGCACTTGTGGTGACACAGTACGTCCCACTGCCTATATACGCCACCTGTGGAGGGACATGGTCTGCCGCCATCGCCTCCATGGTGCAGTTTATAGGCTGTGCCCCAACAGTCCTGAACCCACACTGAGGCCTAGCCTCAGCGCCCATGTGCTGGGGACACAGGATTACCTGTGCTCCCCGGCTCCGACAACCCAAAAGGTCAATGCCTGTCACAGCTTGCTCCCTCACTATGACATAGGGCGGGACCTTCCCGTAGCGAATATGCACCCCCCCCACGAACAACTCCCACGTTCTCCACTCGGTACAGAGGAGCTGGTCGTGCCGAGGTTCCCGTCACTGGGATTCTTACGACCACTCCCATTATGGTGTGATTGGATTTTCCGCAATCCACCGGTACCAGGGAGGCCTCGGAGGCCACACAAAGCTGACAAGGACTCAAAGTGTTGTTATAAGGGTGTAGCGCTGCTAGGTGCTGGTTGCTTATCCAGGAGAGGACCCGACCTTGCCTCAGGTCTTCCAGGTTGCTCCTCCCCTCCCCTAACAACCACGCACCATACAGCCCACACACCTCTTCTGTGCAACCTGATCGGACGCATTCCGGTCCTCTTTAATCAAAGCGTTTATCGTTTTTGCATGTGTCTCCAATTGTGCTATGATTTCTTTTAGATGTAGAGTCATTGCCACCTCTTCATGCAGTCCCGATCCTACCACCGCATTTTCCTCCCCCAGAACCTTTCGCAACTGGCCCTTCAACTGATTGATCTGCAAGGCCAGTTCTACGTTGTCCATGCTATTAATAATAGACGTCCCCGTGTTAAATGCTGTAAACCCGTCGTTAACCACCCCTCGTCTTTGCCTACCGGACCCCAAAGTGAAATCCCCTCCCCCGCGGTACATCTCTTCTATGTCTATGTCCCCAAAATCCAGGTTGTGGAATTTCTGGAACATGTCTTTTAATTCCGTCTCGCGGGGGCACCATGCGGGTAACCGCACTTCAGTCAAATCCGATGGACTCCTCCGTGACCCCGCGACGCGCCACGCTCATCCGGAGGCACATCATTGCCATCATCCATACGGCGGGGCTACTTATCTGGAAAACAAAGCAAAACACCTCCTTGCCTCCACAGAGCTATCCAACCTAAAATGGCATTTGGGGTTTTGATTTTGTCTGTTGTGGTCTACTTTTCCACAGCACATCCCTTCGATCCCGTACTGTCTGTCCCTGTACTCCCCTGTAGCTATACAAAACCCTATATCTAATTACGCTAACTACATCTTCTTACACACAAACCAATGCTATATACAACGCCACCCGTCTCCGGGTGGCCAACTCATAACTGGTCCCCGTCACGCTGGGGCCACCCCTCTGGTGGGCCCCGTACTCCTCCTGTTGAGGGGCCTGACTGCCCCTCACCTCCCTTTGCACTACGGGGTTTCGAGATACCCCTACGTTCCCTGTGGAGACTGGGCTCCCTCCAGCTGCACTCCGTAGTGCCCTGTTTCGGCCACTCTCCTTCCCGGCCCTCCTGTGGCCGGCCCTACCCCTAGGTTTAATTAGGGATGGGGACCACCTTACTGGGGGTTTAGTGACCCTGTCACTCCTACGTCTGACCGGGGGTTCCCACACCAGAGGTGATACCTCCATCTCCTCTGTTTCTGCTAGTTCTGCCTCTCTTAGGCAGTCTACGGTACCTGCCTGCGGAGGGCTGGAGTCAGCCTCCTTCTCCGCTGCTTCCAGTCCTCGCCCTGGAACACAGCCGGCTACTTCAGGCTGACTACCTATGGACTCGCCTGGCTCCCCTATGGTTTCCACATCAACCCGGGTCTGTTCTTGATCTTTACCCCCATACGGTCCCTTATCTTCTCCTGCCTGCAAATGGCTGCTGTGGCAGCTGTTAAAATGGGGTCTTGTGCCTGGACCA
Source organism: Amblyraja radiata (assembly GCF_010909765.2). Taxonomy (NCBI): domain Eukaryota; kingdom Metazoa; phylum Chordata; class Chondrichthyes; order Rajiformes; family Rajidae; genus Amblyraja; species Amblyraja radiata. The sequence goes on along the minus strand of NC_045961.1, from coordinate 81,491,647 downwards.
TGGTCAGGTCCAGGGCCAAAACCACTCCCGCACTCTCCTTTTCTCGAGGCTGCTCCCTGGCTGCAGCTACCTGTCCTTCCTCATGGGGATCCCATGCTTTTCCACTCCTGGCTCCTTCCCTGGCCAAGCAATCCGCCCTCTGATTTCCCTCGCCTCGTGGACTATAGGGTGCCCTACTAGATGGAGGGGATGTACGGGGGTTGTTCGTGTGGACAATGCTACTGGAAGCACCAATGTCCAGCAGATAACTCCCGACCACATCCTGGACCACCATCTTGATCCAGGGTGTCCCACATGGGCCACACTCTAACGGGCATAGGAATGTGGGCTGTTTCGCTGGCAGTCATAAAGGTGCCGGGGGTGCGGATACGGGCGCGCCCTGGCCTGTTGCCATGGCTACCTGTCCGGACCCTCCCGCCTTTGACTGCAAATAGGTAATTAGATCTTTTATATCTATTGTTACCGGGGTCCTATCCCCCACTGCTCTACTTGGGTTTCTGCACTCCCTCTTGTAGTGCCCGGGCTTCCCACACCCGTAGCACACCGGCCTCATCTCGGAAGAGGTCTGGCTGCCTTCCTGTTTCCACTGCCTCCTTTTGGGGGGTGCTGGTACTATTTTGTGCACCTTGCCCTTAAAAGGCTCCTCCTCACTTCTCTCCCCATTGCGATACGCAAGGGTGAGCTTCCTGATCACTTCCGCCTCGTTAAGGTTTGGGTCAGCTGGGTCGAACCAGTGCTCGGCCTTTGCCCTAACTCGCGGGAGGCAATTCGCCACCAGAGTCTTCAGCCAGTGAGCTATTCTCCCATCTAAATTCTGCCTATCTAAAGGCATCCCACACGCTCCCTCATACACTGCCCACAGCCTGTCTGCGAACATGTCCGGGGACTCAGCTACCTGCTGCTTCGTCTCCCCCACCCTGGTGAAAGGACTACCCTGATTCAACCCCATGGCCTCCAGAACTGCTGTCTGTGCCGCTACCCATGTTTCAGGTCTTCCCCCTTCCCTGGAGGTCACCGCCTTGCATAGGTATGAATCTAGGGTCATCAGTAGCAGCTTTACCCGTTCTACCTCATCGCAATCGTTTATGTCGGCTGCCTGCTGCACCTCCATAAAATGCAATGACGGGTCTCCCGCCCTGGTTAACCTGGGAAAGTGAGCCACCATCCCCCTCAGCACATGTGCCCCATGGGGAATGATGATATCACTCTCTATGGGCCCCCTATCTGCCTGCCCTACCGGGGGACCATATTTCCTTTGCCGTACCGGGCACATCTGCCCTACTCGGGGCTGTTGCCCCTTTACCCCGGCTCTCCCACTATGATCGGTAACCCCACCACCTCGTGGTGTGCTACACATGGCGCGGAAGCCGCTAACTGAGGGTGCTCTCCCGCCCCTCCATGGGCCTGTCCCTCCCCGGACAACCCGAACCCCACCTGCCGACCCGGACCTATCCCCGGTGCCTCAGGAGGCGGTCTATTCCCCTTTGCCCCTGGGGAATCATCTGCTGAGGGAAGCCCTCTGCCCCCGGGGGACCCCCCTGGTCCTACCAGGTGAACCCGTGCCCTAGTCTTGGACAGAGTCTCCTCCAGCTGCGCTATCCTCACCTGGCAAGGCCCGTGATCACTATCGCCTAGCTCGCTACGGGCCACCCTGTATGCTGCTTGTATATCCTGGAACTTTCCCTCCAGCTCCCTGCACTTCTGTGTACTCTGAGCCAGGAGTTCCTGGGCGTTCCGTTCCCTCTCCTTTGCCTCTACCACCTGGCATTGGAGGAATTCCTGGACATTTCTGTGGGACTCCCTCACCTGCAAGATACACTGCCTGGCTTTACTGCATTCCTCAGATAGCCCTTCCGCTTCTCTGGCGCTTTCTTCAGCGCTGGCCCTAGCTTCTCTCAGTTGCTCTTCCAGTCTATCTATCTGTCTCTGCATTTTTGCTACCTGCTGTAATAGGCACGCTAGCCAAACTGCCTTTTCCTGCCCTTTATTATACGCTTTGCTTTCCGTCCATTGAGCAGCAGCTGCTGCAGGCTGCTCTGCTCTCAACAGTGCTATCACCCATTGTTTGGTGAGATTGATCTTTTTAAACAGATAAGAGGAGATTCTCTCCTCCATCTTGCTACGTTCTCTCACCCCCTCTGGCAAATCACATATCCCAAACCACCGAGGTCCTGCCCTGGTCGCCATTCTGTAGGGGTTTTGCGTTTCCCTTTACTCCACAAAAAGGATTCCCCTAGGTTCTAGACCTCGGAATTATGGTGGGATATGATAAAAAGGTTGAATTGACCTGAGTGTGCCGATGAGAGAAAACAGAAACCAAGATGGACTCAAAGCAAGTCTAAATTACAGGCTTTATTAAACAATGAGAAATCGAATCTCACCAACACTACATAATACGTGGCTAGACTTATGCTTTAAACTAAGACTATGGACGGAAAACTATCGGGCACGTCATAAAACTTACTTTAACACAATTTTACTTGCAAGCATACTCCCCCTTTACCTTATTTACCCTCAACCTCCTATCCTATTTCGGGAAGTTCACCAGGTCACCAGGATACTCACAACTATGTCGATGCAGGCCCACGAGCTGTCCAGCAGAGCAGGAAGAGCAGGAAGAGAGGAAGAGTTCTGGCTTGACTTCGGCTTTTATACCTGAGCTTCCTTTGAAACCCCCAGGTGGTCCTCTGGATAAAAGGGGTTCTTTTGATGTTTCCCAGTTTCGATCTGGCATGAACAATAGGCTTCCGATGATAAGGGGTTTGCTGATGTCATGATCCCTCAGCCTGATCGTTATCATCCCCGATGGTGATTGTGCTTCTGCTGGCCTGTTTACCACCGTCTGCTGAGGCTTGGTTCCTTCCTTTGTGTATCCAAGAGAGTCTCGTTATCTCCGTCTCAGCCTTTCCTGTTCACACCGTTGTGTGATGTCCAAGTCCACAGGCCAGACGGGTTTGAAACTTGAAATTGATTCTTTCTGTGGATTGGGGGTTTTTTCCGTTGCAGCCAGCAAATCTGTCTTTTTAAAATATCCATGTCCTTATCCAAGTTCTTCCATCATTTTGGAGGATTTGCCCCAATAACTTACAACTTTATGAACAAATGCATGCTGAATCTGTGCTTATGGTCACAAGTATGTTTTTTTCTAATGTGTTCCCTGGAGTGTTTCTTTAACAGATCTGAACTACCTTACAACATGAAGTTCTGATTCAGAATTGCATTATTTAGCTTGAAGCATTCTGGATGCTCACTGCTTGTACTTGATGTAATTTCTGAAACCTTCCTGGAAGGGACAGATTATTGGAATGTGTGGGCCATCAAGCACGCCTTCCACTAGACTGATATTACAATGCTCCTGGAAATGAAAGGATGTTTCACATGCTTCATTTCTAATATATGTTGAAAGACGAGTCTTCCTGAATTAATTGACCATAGCAGAGAAGGGATTTGACCATGCCATTTTGGACACATGAGCAACCAGTTACTTGCCTATATTTTACACACGGTGCTCAATAAATTGTTACTTTTTAAACTTCCTTTCTGCTTTTCCTTGCTGCAGTAAGAATTTCCCGGAGCATGGGATATTTTGAGAGTATATGATTAATAGAGTTGCATACAATTTTCACTGTGTTGCAGCAGCATTCCAAGTCTTGTCTGCTTGGAAATGGGGAAAAGGTGTAAATGCGGGACCAGGAAAATCCTAGTGGAAGTAAATCATAATGACAGAAAATGAAACAAGTTCTCTGCAGTGAATCACAATGGAAGCTATAAATATTTACCCTGCCGTCAATTACGATTGAATATAACACGGCATTGCAACTAATGCAAGCATTCGGAATCTTACATGGACCTTCCAAAATCATAGAAAATCCATTTTCTTAATTTGATTTTATTTCTGGTATGTGATCTTCTGCTGTCTATAATACAAATAGTTCAAATTCCAAATAATGTTATATTTCCAGTAAATAAGGTAACAAAAACATTACACTTTAATACTATGTGGCATGGAAATTTATTTTGCACTTCTGCAGGAAAAGAGTGAAGGAAATTAACACGTCACATTTTTTACACGTAACAACACGGAGAGTTGTCGGTGCCTGGAATGTGATGTCAGGAGAAGTGGTGGAAGGATAGAAATGTTTAAGAGACACTTAGACAAACATGTGAACAGGCAGGTAATGGAGGGATATTCACTATGTGCATATTAACTTAGCATCGTGGTTGAACGACATGGTAGGCCTATTCTTGTGCTGTACTCTTCTATGTTCTATGTTAATTGAATTAGATGCATCATTTACAGCATGGCCTGGGTGTGGTAGCATTGCGATGAATATGCTAGAATAAGAACATAAGGAATAGTAGTAGAGTCAGCCATGTGTGTCTTCTCCTGGGACGTCCCAGGTGTGGAAGACCAACCATATCAACATTCCGCATGTGAAGATAGGCACAAAATGCTGCCGTAAACTTTAAACTAGTATGGTTGGGGGGAGGGACTCAAATTGGGAAATTGGGAAAGCTAGCAGTCAGTGTGTGAGGCAGGAGGAAGAGAATGGTAGCACACTGACCCAAAATGTAGGGGAGAGAGAAAAAAAAGACAATAAACAGAGAATAAGAGAGGGTGGGTTTCTTAAATGTGTATATTTTAATGCTAGGAGCATTGTAAGAAAGGTGGATGAACTTAGAGCCTGGATTGACACCTGGAAGTATGATGTTGTGGCGATCAGTGAAACATGGTTGCAAGAGGGCTGTGATTGGAAACTAAATATTCCAGGATTTCGTTGCTTCAGGTGTGATAGAATTGGAGGGGCAAGAGGTGGAGGTGTTGCATTGCTTATCAGGGAAGATATTACAGCAGTGCTTTGGCAGGATAGATTAGAGGGCTCGTCTAGGGAGGCTATTTGGGTGGAACTGAGAAATGGGAAAGGGGTAGCAACACTTATAGGGGTGTATTATAGACCGCCAAATGGGGAGCGAGAATTGGAAGAGCAAATATGTAAGGAGATTGCAGATATTAGTAGTACGCACAAGGTAGTGATTGTGGGAGATTTCAATTTTCCACACATAGATTAGGAAACACATTCTGTAAATGGGCTGGATGGGTGGGAGTTTGTAAAATGTGTGCAGGATAGTTTTTTGCAGCAATACATAGAATTACCTACTATAGAAGGGGCGGTGCTGGACCTCCAGTTAGAAAATTAGACGGGTCAGGTGGCAGAGGTATGCGTTGGGGAACAGTTCGGGACCAGTGATCACAATACCATTAGTTTCAATATAATTATGGAGAGGGTCAGAACTGGACCTAGGGTTGAGATTTTTGATTGGAGAAAGGCTAACTTTGAAGAGATGCGAAAGGATTTTAAAGGAGTAAATTGGGACAGTTTGTTTTATGGGAAAGATGTGGAAGAGAAATGGAGGACATTTAAAGGTGAAATTTTAAGAGTACAGAATCTTTATGTCCCTGTTCGGTTGAAAGGAAATAGTAAAAATTGGAAAGAGCCATGGTTTTCAAGGGAAATTGGACACTTGGTTCGGAAAAAGAGAGAGATCTACAATAATTATAGACAGCATGGAGTAAATGAGGTGCTTGAGGAGTATAAAGAATGTAAAAAGAATTTTAAGAAAGAAATTAGAAAAGCTAAAAGAAGATATGAGGTTGCTTTGGCAAGTAAGGTGAAAGTAAATCCAAAGGGTTTCTACAGCTATATTAATAGCAAAAGGATAACGAGCGATAAAATTGGTCCATTAGAGAGTTAGAGTGGACAGCTATCTGCAGAGCCAAAAGGGATGGGGGAGATATTGAACAATTTATTTTCTTCGGTATTCACCAAGGAGAAGGATATTGAATTATGTGAGGTAAGGGAAACAAGTAGAGTAGCTATGGAAACTATGAGATTCAAAGAAGAGGAAGTACTGACACTTTTGAGAAATATAAAAGTGGATAAGTCTCGGAGAATAGTGCCGGAGGATTGGCGTACTGCGCATGTTGTTCCATTGTTTAAAAAGGGGTCTAAGAGTAAACCTAGCAATTATAGACCTGTTAGTTTGACGTCAGTGGTGGGCAAATTAATGGAAAGGATACTTAGAGATAATATATATAAGCATCTGGATAAACAGGGTCTGATTAGGAACAGTCAACATGGATTTGTGCCTGGAAGGTCATGTTTGACTAATCTTCTTGAATTTTTTGAAGAGGTTACTCGGGAAATTGATGAGGGTAAAGCAGTGGATGTTGTATATATGGACTTCAGTAAGGCCTTTGACAAGGTTCCTCATGGAAGGTTTGTTAAGAAGGTTCAATTGTTGGGTATTAATGGTGGAGTAGCAAGATGGATTCAAAAGTAGCTGAATGGGAGATGCCAGAATGTAATGGTGGATGGTTGTTTGTCAGGTTGGAGGCCAGTGACTAGTGGGGTGCCACAGGGATCTGTGTTGGGTCCACTGTTGTTTGTCATGTACATCAATGATCTGGATGATGGTGTGGTAAATTGGATTAGTAAGTATGCAGATGATACTAAGATAGGTGGGGTTGTGGATAATGAAGTAGATTTTCAAAGTCTACAGAGAGATTTATGCCAGTTGGAAGAGTGGGCTGAAAGATGGCAGATGGAGTTTCATGCTGATAAGTGTGAGGTGCTACATCTTGGCAGGACAAATCAAAATAGGACGTACATGGTAAATGGTAGGGAATTGAAGAATGCAGGTGAACAGAGGGATCTGGGAATAACTGTGCACAGTTCCCTGAAAGTGGAATCTCATGTAGATAGGGTGGGAAAGAAAGCTTTTGGTGTGCTGGCCTTTATAAATCAGAGCATTGAGTATAGAAGTTGGGATGTAATGTTAAAATTGTACAAGGCATTGGTGAGGCCAATTCTGGAGTATGTTGTATAATTTTGGTCGCCTAATTATAGGAAGGATGTCAACAAAATAGAGAGAGTACAGAGGAGATTTACTAGAATGTTGCCTGGGTTTCAGCAACTAAGTTACAGAGAAAGGTTGAACAAGTTAGGGCTTTATTCTTTGGAGCGCAGAAGGTTAAGGGGGGACTTGATAGAGGTCTTTAAAATGATGAGAGGGATAGACAGAGTTGACGTGGATAAGCTTTTCCCACTGAGATTAGGGAAGATTCAAACAAGGGGACATGACTTGAGAATTAAGGGACAGAAGTTTAGGGGTAACATGAGGGGGAACTTCTTTACTCAGAGAGTGGTGGCTGTGTGGAATGAGCTTCCAGTGAAGGTGGTGGAGGCAGGTTCGTTTTCATCATTTAAAAATAAATTGGATAGTTATATGGACGGGAAAGGAATGGAGGGTTATGGTCTGAGCGCAGGTATATGGGACTAGGGGAGAATACGTGTTCGGCACGGACTAGAAGGGTCGAGATGGCCTGTTTCCGTGCTGTAATTGTTATATGGTTATATGGTTATATGGTAACTCAGCGGGTCAGGCAGCATCCCTGGAGAGATGGAATGGGTGACATTTTGGGTCGAGACCGTTCTTCAGACTCACATCTTGCTCAGAATGTTAAGTGAAAATCCCTGGTAGTGAGCCACATTCAGCACAATCCAGTCAGATGAATTAGATTATCCGGTGAATGTACAAGTAGAATGTTGTGGGAAGATTGCACTGTCAGAGACACCCTGTCGTTAGAATGAGATTTCATTCCGAGGATTGACTGCCCTCTTAGACGTGTGCGGACAGGACGTCAAAGGACGAGAAGCTGAAGCCAAGAAGTGGAAGCCAAGATACCGAAAGTACATCACGCCGAAAAGCCACGATACCGAAAGTACATCACGCTGAAAGGATACGAACCCGAACGGACACCACAGAACGCGAAGACGCCACAGAACGGACATGACGTCGAAAAATCACCGAAGGGACATGATGTCTCCGGGGGTGGGGTTTGTCCTAGACCTTGTCAGCGATTGGTCTAGACTGCCCGCGTCCATCACATTACTGGCCGGTGGAGACTGGAGGGTGGTGGGGAGCTTGAGGTTGCGCTTGCTAAATAGTCGTGGTGACTCCAAGCTGCTTCGATTGCCACTGAGGCAGTGATTTGATGGACGTCGCGGGGGGTCTGGATCAATCGCTAACCTTTGACGATGACTGCCAAGGTGTCGGACCAATCCCATCCCCGGAGACGTACAGGGTACAACAATTTAAATATTTCAAAATGTAACAAGGTACAACAATTCCTGCAGCAAATTTAGATTTTTTAAAGTGTTTCATATCTAGATATCATTTCGGCTTCATGTGCGTTCGGCATCAGATTGTTTTTCGGCTTTAAATCTGATGGGGAACGAACTTGACATCGAAAAGCCTCTGTGGCAATCACAGCGGCTTGGAGTCACTGCTACCATTTTACAAATGCAAGCTCAAGCTCCCCCCTCCTTCCCGTCTCCCCCCTCTACCTCCTCCCCCATCCGTTTACCACCCCACCACCCTCCCGTCTCCCCCCAGCCAGTGATGTGTTGGACTCAGGGGTCTGGACCAATCGCTGACCTTTGTCGATGACTGACAAGGTGTCGGACCAATCCTGTGCCCGGAGATGTCATGTCCGTCCGGCGGCTTTTCAAAGTCATGTCCGTTCTGCTTATTGTCTTTGCGGCATGGTGTCCGTTCGGGTCCGTATCCTTTCAGTGTGATGTACTTTCGGTATCTTGGCTTTTCGGCGTGATGTACTTTCAGTATCTTGGCTTCCACTTCTTGGCTTCAGCTTCTTGTCCTTCGACGTCCCGTCTGGGTACCCTCTTAGATGGATGAAAAATCATATATTTCCCTGGTGCAATTCTAAAGGACATGGGGTTTCTCTCTGGGGATTTGGTGATTCAACACTGAAAATAAATTCCAATTATCAAGGGGCAATAGACAAGGATGTTCATTATCACCGCTGTCATTTGCTCTGGTAATTAAACCTTTAGCTGAAAAAATCAGAACACACCCGGATATTTACGGTTATAATACAAAATATTCAAATAACAAAATATCCTTATACGCAGACGATGTACTACTGTATATCACAAAACCCCAAATCAGTATACCAAACATATTAAATCTAATTGAGGACTTTGGATCTTTCTCAGGATACAGAATAAACTGGAACAAAAGTGATCAGCCATGATCATATTGAATGGCGGTGCAGGCTCGAAGGGCCGAATGGCCTACTCCTGCACCTAATTTCTATGTTTCTATGTTTCTATGAAATTATGTCGATAAAACCGAAAGACTCAACACATCTCTTGAAATTACCCTTTAAAATAGCCACAAAAAATTTTTAATATTAAGGAATTGAAATCACTAAAAATTATCACGCTATAATAATAATAATAATAATAATAAATTTTATTTAATGGGCGCCTTTCAGACATCTCAAGGACACCTTACATAGTAATATCGGATTATAAATCCCACAGAATACAAAGAGCACACCTTAGTAAACCAAAAGAGATGGGTGGTCTAGCGCTCCCTAACTTTATGTACTATAATTGGGCAGTAAATATTAAAAATATGATTCACCTGCTGGACAACTCTGCCCAGCAGGTGGACTGGATTGTAATGGAGAGAGAGGATGGCTCTCCATGTAATACAGGAGCGACTCTCTTCTCACCAATGAATCTGAATAACAAAAATTATAATAAAAATCCAATGATACATAGCACAATTAGAACTTGGAAACAAATAAAACAGAATCTAAAATTAAGAAATCTATCTCTTTTAATGCCAATAGTCAATAACCCGTCATTTAAACCTTCAATTGTAGATAAATCATTTACACAATGGGAAAGAGTGGGAATCAAAACGCTCGGAGACTTGTATGAATTAGGAAAATTATTATCATTTCAACAATTACAACTGAAATATAATTTGAAAAATAATCAATATTTTAAATATCTTCAAATCTGTGACTATCTGAAAAAATACAGAAGACTATCATAACATTCCCCCAGACTTATTGGATGAAGCCATGAAGACAAAGGCTGAATCAGCAAATCTAATATCATACTTATACAACATTATTTTAAATATAGAAATACCTACAACCGATGGTATTAGAAGAGACTGGGAACAAGAACTAGCTATAAAAATTTCAAAAGAGAGCTGGGATAAACACTTACTATATGTGCATAAATGCTCGATCAACGTACGACATACTCTAATTCAATTCAAAACATTACATAGACTATATTATTCAAAAACTAAAATAATTAAACTTTTCCCCAATGTCTCACCCATTTGTGATAAATGTCAGTCACAATAAGCTACCATAGCGCACTATTTTGTTTTTTGTATAAAAATCCAAAAATTCTGGAACTAAATATTTGAAATCTTCACAAAATTAATTAAAATAAAACTTGTACCAAAAGCAGAATGGATCATTTTTGTAATATCGGAAGGTAACCCCGAACTAAACGTGTTTCAAAAGAACTTACTTAATTACGGGCTAATAATGGGAAAAAAGCTTATACTCAAATTTTGGAAAAATGCGCCAATACCAACAATAAAAATGTGGATTTCAAACATGTTCAAAACACTACACCTGGAAGAGATGAGACTCCTCCTAGCAGGCAAAGCAGACCACTTCCAAAAGAAGTGGTCTGCATTTATGGAACTATTACAAGCATAAGGTGCAATAGCAATTTAAAATATAAATGGTACCAGGATCTGGTAACGGGATGTATAAAATAAAAAAATAAAAACACGGTTGGTATATCCTTTTTTGCAGAGTTTTGTGTTATAATAGAGCGATTGTTTTTCCTTTTTTTTCTTTTCTTTCTAGGGTCTATTTCCTTTCTTTACTTCCTTCTCTAACTTCTTCCCTAAGGGGCTTTCTTTTCCCAACACTTTCCTGCACCTTCAGGATTCTTGCTCACTTTCCTTACTTCTTTTATTTCCACCTTTTTTAAAGCTCGAAAAACGAAGTGGTACAACAAATGTAATAAGATATATGTGATGTGTATTACTGTAATTTACTGTACTTCTAATTAAAATAAAATAAAAAAATAAAAAAACACTGAAAATAAAGACAATCTGGTTATTATTACAGTGCTGTTTGTTTGCATTCAAATATTTCCTATATTCCAAGTGAGTACACTTCATTGGCTTAAAGTGTTTAGGGATCTCCTAATGCCAAGACAGTTGTTTCATAAGTGCAAGTCTTTCTTTTTCATCCTCTTAACTATTTGCCTTCCCACTCTCTGGTGAATGGTAGGCAAATAAAAGATGATTTTGTTTATTAAATCGTCCAATGTGGGCATATTTGCCCATTTACAAAGTGAACTGCCTTTAAATTGCCAATTCAGAGGATCAATCCAAATTAGTGCGTGGAAAATAGAAAACTGCAGGTGCTGGAAATCAAAAATTAAACCCAAAATTGTTGGGGCTACTCAGCAGGTCATAGAGTCATACCGCATGGAATCAGACCCATCGGCCCACCTTGCCCATGCAGGCCAAAATGTCCCATCTACGCCAGTCCCACCTGCCTTCAAAATGTTGGAGTAACTCAGCGGGACAGGCAGCATCTCTGGATAGAAGAAATGGGTGACGTTTCGAGTCAAAATCTTTCTTCAAACTGCCTGACTTTGACTCATATCCCTCTAAACCTTTCCTATACATCTACCTGTCCAAATGTATTTAAATAGTGTTATAGTACCTGCCTCAACTACCTGCTCTGGCACCTCATTCCATATACCCATCACCCATTTTGTTAAAAAATTGCCCCCTCATGTTTCTGTTAAATCTTACCCCAGTCACCTTAAATCTATTTACTCTGGTTCTTGATTCCCCTACTCTATGTAAGGGACTTTGTGTATTCACCCCATGTATTCCCCTCTTGATTTTATATACCTCTATAAAGTCACCCCTCAGTCACCTGCCCTCCAATGAATAAAGTCCTAGCCTGCCCAACCTCTCCTGATAGTTCAGGCTATCAAGTCCTGGCAACAATCCAGGGCTCTGTTACCAATTCCTAATTTTTGACTGTAAATTCAGATATGTTAAGAATTAAGCCACAGGGACACTGGGAAACTCTCATTATGATTCAATGAGCAAACCTTTTTAACGTCAATCAACATAAAAATGTCTTGATTTCAGCCGCTGGTCCTATTCCTACATTGGAGGACATTCCAATAATAATGTTCTCCTGATAAATTGATAGGTTACTCGGAAGGAATTGTATTGCTAATAGAAGTTCTCTGTAAAATATCTTCCAACATATGATTTAAGATTCCTGTCCACACTGATTTTGTCACATTGAACATATTTGAAGTCAAATTATCCTTCTGTTTCCATTTCTCCTTTGAGTGTCGATGAATCAATTACACTTTAGAGCTATTCCTTCAGTTGAAGGCAACTTCCCAGCTGTAAAGGAGCCATCATTAAATTTTCACAGAAATTATGTCATCTTCAAACAGTTCCTGTGGCAACACAGTTCCCATCAGAGGGTCTCGAGAGATGACAGCCAAATGTAGTTTTAACATAAAAGTGAAAAATAGCAATTCTTAAATCTCTTCCAGTCAGCGCAAAAGTGGACTGGGGCTAAATATTCTGTGCTCTGCATACTAATTATTAATGCTAATGGAACAACTATATGCCTGCAATGTTGAGTCAATGGCATTTACCAATTGCCAGAGCTACTTATCAAAGGTTTTCATAGTTGATGTTTCATCTCCATGGGCTTACAGCAAATATGTGCAAAAAATGGAATAATTTGTTTGGTCAGCAAAATGATGGCTAGTTCTGAATCAAACAATTGTTCTCAAGTGAAGAGAGACACAAAAAGCTGGAGTAACTCAGCGGGTCAGACAGCATATCTGGCGAAAAGGAATAGGAATCTTCTTCAGATGAAGGGTCTCAACCCAAAACGTCACCTATTCATTTTCTCAAATTATGCTGCCTGAACTACTGAGTCACTCCTGCTTTTTGTGTCTTTCAGCGGTTTAAACCAGCATCCGCAATTCCTTCCTACACAATTGTTCTCCAGTTATGTGTTGTACAGTGAAGAATTAGATATTCACCTTACAATTGACACCACCTGCGAGCAGATTTAGGTTTCAATGTTTTCAGTAGTATATCATCAAATGCAAAATAAAACATCCATGACCTTTCAAAGGTGAGTTAAAAATAACATTTTGTATTGAGCATCATGAAGTTGACAAAAAAGCATGGCCAAGGAAATAGATTACATGAAGTGTCTTAACAAAGGAAAGGAAGAGAGGTGAAATCATTTAGTGACCCAGATCCAGAACTAAACCCCCAGAAAGGGTGAGAGAATTCAGAATGAACAATGAGCCAGAATTGGAGGAACACTGAATCTCAGAGGTGTCTAGTCTTGGAAGAGAGTAGAGGTGACACAGATTTTCAAAATTCAAAAGCCTTTTTATTTTATTCCTACTTTGTCAAACCAACAGTGCAGATGATAAATGAGAAAGGGAGAGACCCATGTATCGATTGTAGCTGATTGTTGCTTCTGCTTTTTAATTGCTCATATGTGGATGGAATAAAAACTGATGTATGAATGAGAACATCACAAAATGGAATGACAGCAAGTCAGATGCCCTTATTATGCCCTCTGATCATTGTTTAGTTCACCTCATTTCGACCTACAGGCAGAAACTAAAATCTGCTAAACCTGTAGAACAATGTAGGTCAGAACAATGAAAAGGTGGACAAGCGAGGCAATTGAAAACCTACGGTCCTGCTTTGACTGCACTGATTGAATGTGTTTAGGGAAGCAACCACAAGCCTCGAAGAATATACAGACACTGTGACATCACATGTCAGCTTTTGTGAGGACAGTTGCATTCCCACCAGGGCCCAGTTCTGGTTCAACAATGACAATCCTTGGTTTACAGCAGAACGCAGTCAGCTCCGCCTGTCTAAAGATGAGGCCTACAGGAGCGGGGATGCAGACCTCTACAGGCAGGCCAGGTACAAGCTGAGAAGAGGAAAAATAGCTGCCAAGGGAAGGTACTCTGAGAAGTTGAGGAGAAAGACCTCAGCGAATGACTCTTATTCAGTTTGGAAAGGCTTGCAAGAAATAACCAGCTACAAGAGGACCCCGCTCCTTGGACAATCGGCAGCTGACCAACGACCTGAACGAGTTCTACTGCAGGTTTGATAAACAGAAACTAACCCTGGTACCCCCCCATCATCATTTCACACCTACTCACAGCCTGACTCCAGTCCGCAAAGACTGGATCTTTCCCCATCCACTCCTCCCCAATCACCACTTCACACCCACTTACAGCCTGACTCCAGTCTGCAAAGACTGGGCCCTCGTCCATGACCCACCCCCTCCTTGCTGCCCAGCATCAGTCTGGCTACTTATCAATCATCAGCAATAGAAGTTGAGGAAATGGAGAGGCTATTCAGAAGACAGAAAAGCTTGAAATCTCCAGGACCAGACAATGTTTCATAGAAACATAAAAACATAGAAAATAGGTGCAGGAGTAGGCCATTCGGCCCTTTGAGCCTGCACCGCCATTCAATATGATCATGGCTGATCATCCAACTCAGTATCCTGTACCTGCCTTCTCTCCACACCCCCTGATCCATTTAGTTTCCCCCTCTACCCTCAAGCTCTGTGCCGAACAACTGGCACCGGTCTACACAGACATTTTCATCCAGTCCCTGTAAACCTGTACTGTCCCTGCCTGCTTCAAAATCTCCACTATTGTCCCTGTACCCTAAAAGACAAGGATTACTGGTCTTAATGACTACAGGCCTGTCGCACTGACCTCTGTAATCATGAAGACCCTTGAAAGATTTGTGCTGGCCAAGCTGAAAAATATCACAAACCCCTGCTGGACCCTCTGCAGTTTGTATTCCGGGCCAATAGATCAGTGGATGACGCAGTCAACCTAGGCCTGCACTTCATCCTCCAGCACCTAGACCGCCAGGGGACCTACGCATGGATTTTATTTGTGGATTTTAGCTCTGTATTCAACACCATTGTGCCAGAGCTACTACATTCCAAACCCTCTCAGTTGACTGTGCCCGAACCCCTCTGTCAGTGGATCACCAACTTCCTGACAGACAGGAAGCAGCATGTGAGGCTGGGAAAGCGCATCTCGGACCCGCAGACCCTCAGCATAGGAGCACCACAAGGCTGCGTACTCTCCCCTCTCCTTTACTCTCTCTACACTAACGATTGTACCTCCACAGACTCCTCTGGCAAGCTTCTCAGGTCTGCGGATGACACAACCCTGATTGGACTGATCCTGGATGGGGAGGAATCTGCCTACAGTCAGGAAGTGACACAGCTGGCGTCCTGGTGCCTTCGTAACAACCTGGAGCTCAATACTCTTAAGATAGTGGAATTGATAGTAAACTTTAGGAGAGCTCCCCCTCCCTCCCCCCACTCACCATCAACAACACCACAGTCACATCTGTGGAAACTTTAAGTTCCTTGGAACCATCATCTCCAAGGACCTTAAATGGGGGGCCACCATCGACTCCACGGTCAAAAAGGTCCACAGAGGATGTGCTTCCTGTGGCAGGTGAGGAAACGCAATCTGCCACAGGCAATGATGGTCCAATTATATACTGCCATCGTAGAGTCTGTCCTCACCTTCTCCATCATGGTCTGGTTTGACTCAGCCACCAAGCACGACATCCGGAGGCTGCAGCGAATTGTTTGATCAGCTGAGAAGGTTGTTGGCTGCAACCTTCCCCCCATTGACGAACTGTAAATTGCAAGGCTCTGGAAGGGAGGGGGGAAGATCATCTCTGACCCCTCTCACCCTGGCCACCAACTCTTTGAATCACTTCCCTCTGGAAGGCGACTCCGGACCATTAAAACCGCCACAACCAGACATTAAAAAAGAAATTCTACGAGCAGTATCTCTACTCAATAACCAAAAATCTGTAGCTTCCTTTTGCTCTGGTATTTTATTTCATTCACATGTTTAAACTATAATGTTATATTCTTAATGTTTTAATATTTTATGATTTATTCTTAATGGTTGACTGTATGTTGTGGTGTTACTTGCGAGCGGAGCACCAAAGCAAATTCCTTGTATGTGTACATACTTGGCCAATAAACGTATTCATTCATTTATTCATAACCTTGACCCTTGTAAACCGACCACAAATTGCATTCATATCATTCTTTCAATGTAATAAACTGGTGCTACTTTCTAGACTTACTAAACAATTTTATTTTCTGAACCACATAAGGCAAGATAGGGCAGTAAAAGGATTTAAGGAGGAGAGTAGGACAAACGGGTTTACAGAAGGAATACCAGAACTTAGAGCACAGGGAACTGAAGGCACAGCTGTCCATAGTAGAGCATTAAAATCAGGTTGACGAAGGCACAGGATCGGAAAAGCATAGAGACCTCAGTAGAGATTTCTAAGTAAATGTGTTGGCGATTGACCATCTGCATAGCTCCTCCTTGGTACTGACCAATTTTACACCAATTATTTGTAGCCCATACTAATATTCAATTGAGATTAACCTCATGTATTAATCAATAATATCAGAGTGTGTCTGGCTCCTGGGACTCAGAGCCAGAAGCAAGCGAATAACTCGTTCACGGTTGAAGTGTAAACAGTGCCAAATTATTTACTCTAATTTCTCGTTCCCACCTTCGGCAGTTAATGTGGAGCCAAGTGCAAGTGGGGAAGCTTTGAAGGTATTGGTGTAAATGGTTTTAAAATTTATCTTCTGTCATTTTGTTATTTTTAAGAAAATCGTGACAAATATTTCCAGTAAGTGATGTAATACAATCAATTTTATGTAAAGAAAACCAAAGGTAAAACATGTAATAAATGTGACCAAACAAGTACAGCTTGAAATAAAGTAGGAAGGAACTGCAGATGCTGATTTAAACCGAAGATAGACACAAAATGCTGGAGTAACTCAGCGAGACAGGCAGCATCTCTGGATAGAAGGGATGGGTGACGTTTCGCGTTGAGACCCGTCTATCCAGAGATGCTGCCTGTCCTGCTGATTTACACCAGCATTTAGTGTCTATCTTCAGATTCAAATAAAGATAATTGAGAAATTTATACCTGGTAAATGGATACAGTGATGTTGTTATTTTTAGTCTGGAGATCACACAAAGTGGAACTATGCATTTGATTGCTGCGGTGAATGTGAATATGCTGCTATCCTGATTTATATTTATTTATCCATTTATTTATTTGTTTGTTTGTTACTTTATAAAGATTTGGGGAGCAACTGGTAGAGTCAACATTTATTGCTCAACTCTTGTCGAGTATTGCTGAGCCAACTTTTACAATCGCCGCAGTCCTTCTGGTGAACGTGCTTCCACACCGCTGTTGGGAGGGAATTTCCAGCAGCACTGTGGTAACACTTTAAGTAGAGACTGGTCAAAAGTTTTGTTAATGTCGCTGATGATCAGAGACACATATACAAGATTAAAAATGCCTTAAAGCAGGAAACAAACAGGAGGCCTTTTGTATGATCTGGTGTGATGGTGGTCGGTGGATATGCCAAGAAAGCCACCTCACGAGGCCTAGTTGTTGTTCACATGATCAATCTGCTGGCTAATCGATCTGAGGGAGTTGCAGAAAGTACGTGCAAAACTTTGGGGAAAAACACTTGAAATGAGTGCTGGTCCCATGTTGGATCAAGCACAACTCAACCAATTGTCTTCAGTTTTAAAACATACATACCAAGAATTGTTTTGCAGTTCAGTAGATACTGTATACCAAGTTGACTTATTGGCGATGTATTGTATATGTGTTCCAGCAAGATATCTGCACATTTTCAATAGCAAAGCATTAACAGGTTAGAGACTGACACTCCGTCAATTAAGGTGAGGAGTATAAAATCATGAGAGGAATAGATCGGGTAGAAGCACAGTCTTTTGCCCAGAGTAGGTTAATCGAGGACCAGAGGACATAGGCTTAATGTGAAGAGGATTTAATTGGAATCTGAGGGGCAACTTTTTCATGTAAAGGGTGGTGGTGCATGGAACAAGCTGCCAGAGGAGATAGTTGAGGCTGGGACTATCCCAATGTTTAAGAAGCAGTTAAACAGGTACATGGATAGTTCATGTTTGGAAGGATATGGACCAAACACAGGCAGGTGGTGGGACAGGTGTAGACCAGAGGCAACAAGTGTAGCTGGGACATGTTGGCCAGTGTGGGCAAGTTGGGCTGAAGGGCCTGTTTCCACACTGTATCATGCAATGACTCTATGACAAGCATCCCATATTTTAGCAGATGCACTTCCAAACATGCAGATTTAGTTAGTATCAAGGTAACATTTTTTGTCCAGAGAGTTTTATCTTCCAGAAAAGAAACAAGATCTCAAACTGTGTAAAACCATACGATTAGAGGTTTATTCTACAGTTTTACCAGTTTCCTGAAATATCTAGTTCCATCCCATTGAACATGTATTTAATCCTTTCACATGCTTTGTTAGTCTAGTATGTATTATTCCACCAGATCACTGGCTGGAATTCCAGATTTTAAAGAGGACCTGTGTTTAAAAACAAGTTTGTGGGTGATAGTCTGTATATATAGTTTGCTGAACTCATCTAAATCAAAATCTTTCACCATCCTACCAGATAATCTTTTAAACTTGATGAAGATGAAAAAGCGTCAGCAGATGCTGAAAATCCAAAATAAATTCAGAAAATTTTGGACATTATCAATGTTTCACCACACCCTGTCCAGCCTGCTGCAAGTTTTGTATTTCAATGAAATAAACTCTCATTCCACGATACTCGAGGGATAGAGACCCACATAAGTGAGATCATGTATCAGTTCCACATCCTAAGCAGCAGTCTGGTGAATCTTTGCTGCACACCCTCTTTAGGAATTACTTGTTTCTTAGGTAATTAGAGGCAATACTCCAGCTGTGCTCTCAACATGCCCCTCTATAATTGTAGTAAATTATCTTTATTGCACTCGTCCTCTCTCTGTGAAGACCACAACATCTTTTGGCTTCCCAACCCCCTGCCGCAACTGCATGTTAGTGTTCTTGTTTACAAGAACACAGCATCTTTATCAAATAATATTCTGCATTTCAAATAGGAAGCATTCCATTTAACTGTTAGCCATCTTATCCACCCAATCTTGGTGCCTTGCAGGGATATATGGAGATAGTTACTCGAGTCCCTATGCTCAATACTTTGTTATTGATCACATTTTCCAAGGCTGTGTTTTTCCTCCCAAATGCTCCACCTCATACTTTGGTTTTAATTCATCTACTTGCTTTTCTGTTACCTTGACATTTACCTTGCTGTGTCTTCCAGCATTCTTCCTCACTATCGACAACACAATCACTCATTGTAATCATCCGTGACCTTATTAATAAAATTATGATCCAACACAAGTTAAAAATCGTGTTGTGGTATAAACACATTGTGCCTCTCCTGCAAACAGCTGACCAGTTGTTAGAATACCTGTCACCCATTATCTTTTACTTCTTGCCACCAAGACTAAGCAAGAAAGGCCTGAATAGAGTGATATGGAGAGGATGTCTCCACTAGTGGGAGAAACCATAGCCTCAGAATAAAATAACCATATAACCATATAACCATATAACAATTACAGCACGGAAACAGGCCATCTCGGCCCTACAAGTCCGTGCCGAACAATGTTTTTCCCTTAGTCCCACCTGCCTGCACTCATACCATAACCCTCCATTCCCTTCTCATCCATATGCCTATCCAATTTATTCTTAAATTATACCAACGAACCTGCCGCCACCACTTCCACTGGAAGCACATTCCACACCGCTACCACTCTCTGAGTAAAGAAGTTCCCCCTCATGTTACCCCTAAACTTCTGTCCCTTAATTCTGAAGTCATGTCCTCTTGTTTGAATCTTCCCTATTCTCAAAGGGAAAAGCTTGATCACATCAACTCTGTCTATCCCTCTCATCATTTTAAAGACCTCTATCAAGTCCCCCCTTAACCTTCTGTGCTCCAGAGAATAAAGACCTAACTTATTCAACCTATCTCTGTAACTTAGTTGTTGAAACCCAGGCAACATTCTAGTAAATCTCCTCTGTACTCTCTCTATTTTGTTGACATCCTTCCTATAATTGGGCGACCAAAATTGTACACCATACTCCAGATTTGGTCTCACCAATGCCTTGTACAATTTTAACATTACATCCCAGCTTCTATACTCAATGCTCTGATTTATAAAGGCTAGCATACCAAAAGCTTTCTTTACCACCCTATCTATATGAGATTCCACCTTCAAGGAACTATGCACGGTTATTCCCAGATCCCTCTGTTCAACTGTATTCTTCAATTCCCTACCATTTATCATGTACGTCCTATTTTGATTTGTCCTGCCAAGGTGTAACACCTCACATTTATCAGCATTAAACTCCATCTGCCATCTTTCAGCCCATTTTTCCAAATGGCCTAAATCACTCTGTAGACTTTGGAAATCCGCTTCATTATCTACAACACCCCCTATCTTGGTATCATCTGCATACTTACTAATCCAATTTACCACCCCTTCATCCAGATCATTGATGTACATGACAAACAACAAAGGACCCAACACAGATCCCTGAGGCACCCCACTAGTCACCTGCCTCCAACCCGACAAACAGCCATCCACCATTACCCTCTGGCTTCTCCCATTCAGCCACTGCTGAATCCATCTTGCTATTACTGTATTTACACCCAACAGTTTAACCTTCTTAACCAACCTTCCATGAGGAACCTTGTCAAAGGCCTTACTACAGTCCATATAGACAACATCCACTGCTTTACCCTCGTCAATTTCCCTAGTAACCTCTTCAAAAAATTCAAGAAGATTAGTCAAACATGACCTTCCAGGCACAAATCCATGTTGACTATCCTAATTAGACCCTGTTTATCCAGATGCTTATATATATTATCTCTAAGTATCTTTTCCATTAATTTGCCCACCACTGAAGTCAAACTAACAGGTCTATAATTGCTAGGTTTACTCTTAGAACCCTTTTTAAACAATGGAACAACATGCGCAGTACGCCAATCCTCGGGGACTATTCCCGTTTCTAATGACATTTGAAATATTTCTGTCATAGCCCCGGCTATTTCTACACTAACTTCCCTCAATGTCCTAGGGAATATCCTGTCATGACCTGGAGACTTATCCACTTTTATATTTTTCAAAAGTGTCAATACTTCTTTTACTTTGAAACTCATAGTATCCATAACTACTCTACTCGTTTCCCTTACCTCACATAATTCAATATCCTTCTCCTTGGTGAATACCGAAGAAAAGAAATTGTTCAATATCTCCCCCATCTCTTTTGGCTCTGTAGATAGCTGCCCACTCTGTTTCTCCAATGGACCAATTTTATCCCTCGTTATCCTTTTGCTATTAATATAGCTGTAGAAACCCTTTGGATTTACTTTCACCTTACTTGCCAAAGCAACCTCATATCTTCTTTTAGCTTTTCTAATTTCTTTCTTAAGATTCTTTTTACATTCCTTATACTCCACAAGCACCTCATTTACTTCATGCTGCCTATAATTATTGTAGATCTCCCTCTTTTTCCGAACAAGATGTCCAATTTCCCTTGAAAACCAGGGCTCTTTCCAATTTTTACTGTTTCCTTTCAACCGAACAGGAACATAAAGATTCTGTACTCTTAAAATTTCCCCTTTAAATGTCCACCATTTCTCTTCTACATCTTTCCCATAAAACAAAATGTCCCAGGCCACTCCTTTTAAATCATCTCGCATCTCATCAAAGTTAGCCTTTCTCCAATCAAAAATCTCAACCCTAGGTCCAGTTCTGACCTTCTCCATAATTATATTGAAACTAATGGTATTGTGATCACTGGACCCAAAGTGCTCCCCAACGCATACCTCCGCCACCTGTCCAGTCTCATTTCCTAACAGGAGGTCCAGCACTGCCCCTCCTCTAGTAGGTACCTCTATGTATTGCTGCAAAAAACTATCCTGCACACATTTTACAAACTCCAAACCATCCAGCCCATTTACAGAATGTGTTTCCCAGTCTATGTGTGGAAAGTTGAAATCTCCCACAATCACTACCTTGTATATGTCATATTTTTTGCAGCAATACATAGAGGTACCTACTAGAGGAGGGGCAGTGCTGGACCTCCTGTTAGGAAATTGCCACAGACGGCTGTGGAGCCCAAGTCAACAGATATTTTTAAGGCACAGATTGAGATATTCTTGATTAGTACAAAATTATATACCTTTAGAAAGGAGATGAGGAGGAATTTATTTTGTCAGAGGATGGTGAAGCTGTGGAATTAATTGCCACAGACGGCTGTGGAGCCCAAGTCAACAGATATTTTTAAGGCACAGATTGAGATATTCTTGATTAGTACAGGTGTCAGTGATGGGGAGAAGGCAGGATAATGGCATTAGAAGGGTGAGATAGATCAGCCATGATTGAATGGAAGAGTAGACTTGATAGGCTGAATGGCCTAAATCTGCTCTGATAACATGAACTTATGAACATTGGAACAAACCTACCACATTCCCTTGGATGCCATGCACTTCTTTTTCTCAGTCAACCACATAGCTTTATCCTTGTGAAGAATATTGCTGAAGCCCACATTCTGTATCAAAGTGCTACCCTCACTGAGCCTTCTCTTACTGACACACACTCTCAGTCAAACTTTATGACCACCAGCGTCCCCTAACATATCTATGCAGTGTTTCTATCTTTCTGAGTAATGATTAATATTAAACGACAAAGCACTGAAATAAATTTCCACTTTAGATGAGTAAACCTGTCCTTTCTCCAACAGGAAATTATCATTCTTGATTTTTTTTTCATTGTCCATGATCATAACCATAAAAATTCTAACTGAATTATAATCACGGACATTATAAATCTCTCTCACTCAAACACTTCCCAGTTGCCCAGTTCCGTTTCCTAAAACTACCTCCTCTCCTTTGATGAAGTCCTTAATTGCTGACTGAGGTTCTCCCGACTGTATTTTGGGATTCATTGTGTTTATGTACTTTATTGATTCAGGTTTTAATATTTTGCACCATGGGAATTTCCAACATATTAACTTTGCTATTTTCTTCAGACTGTTTGGGTTCCCCACATTGTGATTAACCTCTTTACGTTATCAAATTCATTTCTACTACATTGATTTCAGATCTGGTCTTCAGATTAACACTGTTTTACTCTTCCACAGCTACTGAGCATTTTTACATTTGGGCTTTATGTTGTGAACCTTCCTTGCAGCTTTTAATTGGCCGTCTAACCTTTTTATCTCCCTTGGTATCTTGTATGAAATGTTTGTAACCATAAATGTTGAGCTGCCATTCCTGCCTCACTCTAAGGCATGCTTCAGTCTCTGTGCCCTCATTTCACCTCCCTGGTGCACTATATACACAATTGCATGTTAGTTTTACTAGACATCAGTAAGGATGCCAAATTCTTCTGTTTCATTTCTGCTTGCCTTTTCCATTCTGTCAGTAACGGACTAGGTTCTGAAATATTAACTCTTTCTCTCTCTCTCTCTCTCTTTCCAAATGTTGCCTGACCTGCTGAGCATTTCCAGCATTTCTGCTTTTTAGACACATAGAAAAATAGGTGCATGAGTAGGCCATTCGGCTCTTCGAGCCAGCATCGCCATTCAATATGATCATGACTGATCATCCAAAATCAGCACCCCTTTCCTGCTTTTCTTTCCTTTCCCCATATCCCTTGATTCCTTTGGCCCCAAGAGCTTCACATTTCTTCAGATTTCCAGCATCTGCACTTCTATAAAAAAATATTTTACTTACCAGTTCCTATCCTTGCCTGTCCGAGCTTTTTCTTTCTCCCCTTCAAACCTAATTTATCTTTCTCATTCCTCTGCTAAGCAGCTGTGCGTCCTTCTCAACAACTC
Organism: Amblyraja radiata; assembly: GCF_010909765.2. Lineage (NCBI taxonomy): Eukaryota > Metazoa > Chordata > Chondrichthyes > Rajiformes > Rajidae > Amblyraja > Amblyraja radiata. Next base: position 81,467,835 of record NC_045961.1, on the reverse strand, counting down.
AAGAAATCCTGTCCCCACACCCTGTCACAACATGTCCTATTAGGATGTTGCAAACCTTTAAAAGAGTTTAGAATTGTGATCCTGGGCCAGGAAATTTCGGTCAGCCTTTATTTGATATTCAGAAAGATGTAATATTGCACCAGAAATCTGTTTAATTAAGCATTCCAAGCTCTAGCTTAAAGCTGCATTCTGCTGAGCTCCTGTCTCTTTCTTGCAGAGTCTTGGGGCCTTGGTTACAACCTTGCATGCTCCTGCCAGAGGGTGGCGCTTGTCCCTCTCCTCCATGTTAATACATCTCAACCCTGTAGCTTTACCTAATTTCTGTTCCAGACTCAGAACTGAGAAGGGTTTTGGCCCGAAACGTCACCTATTTCTTTCGCTCCATAGATGCTGCTGCACCCGCTGAGTTTCTCCAGCATTTTTGTGTACCTTCGATCTTCCAGCATCTGCAGCTCCTTCTTTAACACTCAGAACTGACATTGTTGCTCTCCCATTGAATTACTTTTTATCCCCTGCATAGACAACAAAATAAAAGGATCAAAGCAATAAAGAGAAGACAGTAAAGTAAAGGAATTAAATGATGGAAACTAACTTGAGAAAAGCAGAACTTAAATTAGATATAGCCGAGAAACTTTACAATGTTTTTAGTGCTTCAATTATGCAGCTACCATTTTTATTGCTAAAAAGAATGACCAACATTTAAAGATTACATTATCTTGTTTGAAATGGCATACGATGCTTTTAATTTGTGCTCAAAATTGGGATGAAAAGGGGACATACAATTCAATGCATCAGTAATTATAATCACACAGAAAGGATCCTGATTATTTCTGTGTTGAGCAAGGCTGCCCTCTCTCCTTTGTTTGTGTGTTGTATTGAGCAATTTGCCAAGTCTTTCAGGAAGCATGTGGAAATAAAGTGCCCTCCATAATGTTTGGGACAAAGACCCATCATTTATTTATTTGCTTCTGTACTCCACAATTTGAGATTTGTAATAGAAAAAAAATCACATGTGGTTAAAGTGCACATTGTCAGATTTTAATAAGGTATTTTTATACATTTTGGTTTCACCATGTAGAAATTACAGCTGTGTTTATACATAGTCCCCTCATTTCAGGGCACCATAATGTTTGGGACACATGGCTTCACAGGTGTTTGTAATTGCTCAGGTGTGTTTAATTTGTTCCTTAATGCAGGTCTAAGAGCGCTCTCAGCACCAAGTCTTTCCTCCAATCTTTCCATCACCTTTGGAAACATTTATTGCTGTTTATCAACAAGAGGACCAAAGTTGTGCCAATGAAGGTCAAATAAGCCATTATGAGACTGAGAAACAAGAATACAACTGTTAGAGACATCAGCCAAGCCTTAGGCTTACCAAAATCAACTGTTTGGAACATCATTAAGAAGAAAAAGAGCACTGGTGAGCTTACTAATCGCAAAGGGACTGGCAGGACAAGGAAGACCACCACAGCTGACAGAAGAATTCTCTCTATAATAAAGAAAAATCCCCAAACACCTGTCCGATAGATCAGAAACACTCTTCGGGAGTCAGGTATGGATTTGTCAATGACCACTGTCCGCAGAAGACTTCATGAACAGAGATCCAGAGGTTACACTGCCAGATGCAATCCACTGGTTAGCCGCAAAAATAGGATGGCCAGGTTACAGTTTGCCAAGAAGTACTTAAAAGAGCAACCACGGTTCTGGAAAAAGGTCTTGTGGACAGGTGAGACGAAGATTAACTTATATCAGAGTGATGGCAAGTGCAGTATGGAGGAGAGAAGGAACTGCACAAGATCCAAAACATACCACTTCATCTGTGAAACACAGTGGTGGGGGTGTTATGGCCTGGGCATGTATGGCTGCTGAAGGAACTGGCTCACTTATCTTCATTGATGATACAACTGCTGATGGTAGTAGCATAATGAATTCTGAAGTGTATAGACACATCCTATCTGCTCAAGGTCAAACAGATGCCTCAAAACTCATTGGCAGGCGGTTCATTCTACAGCAAGACAATGATCCCAAACATACTGCTAAAGCAACAAAGGAGTTTTTCAAAGCTATATAATGGTCGATCCTTGAGTGGCCAAGTCAATTACCCGATCTGAATCAAATTGCGTATGCCTTTTATATGCTGAAGAGAAAACTGAAGGGGACTAGCCCCCAAAACAAGCATCAGCTAAAGATGGCTGCAATACAGGCCTGGCAGAGCATCATCAGAGAAGACACCCAGCAACTGGTGATGTCCATGAATCGCAGACTGCAAGCAGTCATTGCAAGCAAAGGATATGCAACAAAATACAAAACATGACTACTTTAATTTACATGACATTGCTGTGTCCCAAACATTATGGCGCCCTGAATAGGTGGGACTAGATATTCAATGAGAAATTACTGCTGTAATTTCTACATGGTGAAATCAAAATGTATAAAAATTGCCTTTATTAAAATCTGACAATGTGCACTTTAACCACATGTGATTTTTTTCAATTACAAATCTCAAATTATGGAGTACAGAGGCAAATAAATAAATGATGGGTCTTAGTCCCAAACATTATAAAGGGCACTGTACGTGGGATGATAATGCCAGGTGGCAGAGGCAGTCAGTTTAAAGCCTCCTTGTACATGAACAATGTGCTGTTTACTGCCCCGATCCATTGGCAGTCAACAGTTCAAACTACCCTAAGGCTTGAGAGTGAATTGCAGCACAAGTACAGCCATGTTCTTAGCTCAAACCAGTCCTTTGTGGCCTTAATTGTCAAGTCCAATTACCTGATGGTGCTGGGAACATTGTCAGAGGAACAAGAAAAATCACAGGAACTGGATACAGCTCACAGTTAAGGTGAAACTGAAACTCATAACTTCATAAGTTCAACAGTCATTGGAGCAGAATTAGGCCATTCGGCCCATCGGGTTTACTCCGCCATTCAATCATTGCTGATCTACCTTTCCCTCTCAACCCCATTCTCCTACCTTCTCCCCATAACCCTTGACAACCTTATTAAGCAAGAATCTGTCAATCCCGGCCTTAAAAATACCCAATGACGGCATCCATAGCTGTCCATGGCAATGAAATCCACAGATTGACCCCTCTCTGACTAAAGAAATTCCTCATCTCCTTTCTAAAGGTACGTCCTATTATTCTCTATCCAGGCCTTTCACTATTCGGTGAGCTTCAATGAGACCCCCCCAATCCTTCTAAACTCCAGGTACAGGTCCAGTGCTGTCAAACGTTTATTATAAGTTAACCCAAACACCCTTTGGATATTTCTCATAAACCTCCTCTGGACCGTCTCCAACACCAGCACATCCTACCTTAGATTTGGGATCAAAAACTGCTCATGATGTGATCTGACCAGTGCCCTATAAAGCCTTAGCATTACATCCCTATTTTGTTTAATATTCTAGTCCCCTTGAAATAAATGTTAACATTGCATTTGCCTTCCTCAACATCAATTCATCAATTCCTGATGTACTAGTGGTCAGAGGATCTGGGGTAACGGAGGAATTGAAGGAAATCCACATTAGGCAGGAAATGGTGTTGGATAGACTGATGGGTCTGAAGGCTGATAAATCCCCAGGGCCTGATGGTCTGCATCCCAGGGTACAGAAGGAAGTGGCTCTAGAAATGGTGGCCGCATTGTTGAACATTTTCCAATGTTCTATCGATTCAGGATCAGTTCTTGTGGATTGGAGGGTAGCTAATGTTATCCCACTTTTTAAGAAAGGCGGGAGAGAGAAAACAGGGAATTATAGACCAGTTAGCCTGACATCGGTGATGGGGAAGATGCTGGAGTCAATCATAAAAGATGAAATAGCGGCACATTTGGATAGCAGTAACAGGATCGGTCCAAGTCAGCATGGATTTACGAAGGGGAAGTCATGCTTGACAAATCTTCTGGAATTTTTTGAGGATGTAATTAGGAAAATGGACAAGGGAGAGCCAGTGGATGTAGTGTACATGGACTTTCAGAAAGCTTTTGATAAGGTCCCACATAGGAGATTAGTGGGCAAAATTAGGGCACATGGTATTGTGGGCAGTGTGCTGACATGGATAGAAAAGTGGTTGGCAGACACGAAACAAAGAGTAGGGATTAACGGGTCCCTTTCAGAATGGCAGGCAGTGACTAGTGGGGTACCGTACGGGTTGGTGCTGGGACCGCAGTTATTTACGATATACATCAATGATTTAGATGAAAGGATTCAAAGTAACATTAGCAAATTTGCAGATGACACAAACCTTGGTGGCAGTGTGAAGTGTGAGGAGGATACTATGAGAATGCAGGGTGACTTGGACAAGTTGGGTGAGTGGCCAGATGCGCGGCAGATGCAGTTTAATGTGAGGTTATCCACTTTGGTAGCAAAAACAGGAAGGCAGATTATTATCTAAATGGTGTCAAGTTGGAAAAAGGGGAAGTACAACGGGATCTGGGGGTCCTTGTTAATCAGTTATGAAAATAAGCATGCAGGTACAGCAGGTAGTGAAGAAAGTGAATGGCATGTTGGTGTTCATAACAAGAGGAGTTTAGTATAGGAGCAAAGAGGTCCTTCTGCAGTTGTACAGGGCCCTAGTGAGACCACACCTGCAGTATTGTGTGCAGTTTTGGTCCCCTAATTTGAGGAAGGACATTCTTGCTATTGAGGGAGTGCAGCGTAGGTTTACAAGTTTAATTCCCGGGATGGCGGGACTGTCATATGCTGAGAGAAGGGAGCTGTTGGGCTTGTACACTCTGGAGTTTAGAAGGATGAGAGGATATCTTATTGAAACATATAAAATTATTTAGGGTTTGGACACGCTAGAGGCAGGGAACATGTTCCCGATGTTGGGGGATTCAAGAACCAGGGGCCACTGTTTAAGAATAAGGGGTAAGCCATTTAGAACGGAGTCGAGGAAACACTTTTTCGAGTTGTGAGTCTGTGGAGTTCTCTGCCTCAGGGGGCGGTGGAGGCAGGTTCTCTGGATACTTTCAAGAGAGAGGAAGGTAGGGTTCTTAAAGATAGCGGAGTCAGGGGATATGGGGAGAAGGCAGGAACGGGGTACTGATTGGGGATGATCAGCCATGATCACATTGAATGGCGGTGCTGACTCAAAGGGCCGAATGGCCTACTCCTGCACCTATTGTCTATTGTCTATTGTCTATTCAACTTGCAAATTAACTTTTGGGGATTCCTGCACCAGCAATTCCAAGTTCCTTCGTACTTCCAAACTCAAATTGTAGAAGCGACATTCCCTTTCAGACTGAGCAACAATCCCTACCCATCAAGTACAAGACACTCTTGATGTTGTGTGAGGAAGGAACTGCAGATGCTAATTTAAACCAAAGATAGACACAAAGAGCTGGCGTAACTCAACGGGTCAGACAGCATTTCTCGAAAATATGTACAGGTAATGTTTCGGGTCAAGATCTGAAACGTCACCTGTTACTTTTCTCCAGAGATGCTGCCTGAGCCGTTGAGTTACTCCAGCATTTAGTGTCTATGCTCTTGGTGTTTCCTGACTTGTTGCAGGTATGCCCATACCTCGCCTGGGTTTTAGCAAGCACCCAAACCATCTCCTCGTGCATCTCTAGACTTCCTCTTTGCCAATCTCAGCCATTCTATTCTAAATAACTCCTCTAAGTGTGCAACTGCTGTCTCATATCAGGTCCCATTCTGATATTTTCTTCCTGAAATGGATTCTCCTTTGTCATGGGTTGAGAGTGGAGTATGACAATAGACAATAGGCAATAGACAATAGGTGCAGGAGTAGGCCATTCGGCCCTTCGAGCCAGCACCGCCATTCAATATGATCATGGCTGATCATCCCCATGGATCTGACATGACAGGTGATTCCGAGCTTTGGGTGAATGCCCTGGTGATGCAAGTGCAAATCACATCACAGTAACTGGAGATATTAAATCCAGTAAATTAAATAAGTCATAACATTTTTTTAAATGTCATCAGTGATAATGACCATGATACTACTTGACATAACATCCCATTGGAGACTGGATCCCATAAAGACACCACGGTGGTGCAGTGGTATGGTGATGCCTTACAGCGCAGGTGACTCGCGTTTGATCCCGACTACGGGTGCTGTCTGTATGACATTTTTGCATTCTCCCAGTGACCCCATGGGTTTTCTCCGAAATCTTCGGTTTCTTCCCACACTCCAAAGACGTATTGGTTTGTCAGTTAATTGACTTGATATAAATGTAAATTGTCCCTAGTATGTGTAGGACAGTGTCAATGTGCGGGGGTTGCAGGTCAGTGCAGACTCTGTGGTCCGAAGGGCCTGTTTCTCCGAACTAAACTAAACTAAACTAAATGGCCTTTAAGGAGGGAATTCTGCTTTGCTTACCTGAGGTGGCTATTATGTGTCTCCCAATCCATAGCAGTCTGGTGCATGTTAAACTGACATCTACTGGGGTCCAGTATACCACACAATGGCAAAGCTAGTTATTTGTTCTAGGAGCACCTTCAGCGTACAAATCAAGAGCCACTTTTCAAGGGCAATCAGGGTTGGACGATTGCTTGGCCTTATTAGCGAAACCTATGAATGAGTAACTGCAAACTAACTTTTGGAAAGTTGAGTGGTCTCAGACTGCATCTCCCTGCTGTTACCAGGCATCGCAATTCAGCTGCCCAAATTAGAAACAGTCACAATTAGCAAGTTGCAGCAGCTGGCTGTTCAGCGATAAGATGGTGATCTTGGGTTCAAGGAGAGACAGGTAATCTCTTGTGTCCTGTGTGATGGACACAGTCTGTTTCTTTTACCATGCTTAGGCTTTTAGCTCAGAGCAATGCCTTGGGTACAGAGCTGATTCCTGCCTGAAAATCTTATGCCCAGGATATGTCTACAGTTGACAGTTCTGCTTACAAGTACAGATAAAGCATCTGCTAACTGTCCCTTCATGGCCAAAGTCGCAGTGGCAACTGAGTTCAGGGTTCTGTGTGATTATTAACAAAATACTTTAATTTCTTTTGCGCCCTTACAAATATGCTTCTGCGAGCTGAGTGCATTTCCCTCAGAAACACAGGGACCCAAACTGTACAATAACTGAAGTGCAATGGGTGGGAGGTGTGGAAAAGAACAGAAGGTTCTGCTATTGCTTTGGATCCAGTGAGTAAATAGGAAATGGCTTTCGTGGAGCATAAGATCAGCAAGTAGCTGAAGGATGGGAGCACGAGGACTGATGTTATAGAGGTATACAAAATGATGAGTGGCACAAATAAGGTGAATAGCCATAGTTTCTTCCCCAGGGTAGGAGGAATCCAGAACCAGAGAGCAGAGATAAACTAGAGAGTGTAGATTTAAGATATGAGAGCGAATTACTTAAATGGGATTCGAGGGGTAACATTTTACACCGAGGGTATACATACGTACATGGAAAGATCTGCCAGAGGAAGTAGTAAAGGCAGGTACAATTATGGCATTTCAAGTAAGGTACACAGATCGGAAAGGTTTAGAAGGATATGGGCTAGACGCAGGCTACTGTCTCGTTGTTCCCGATGTTGGGGAAGTCCAGGACAAGGGGTCACAGCTTAAGGATAGAGGGGAAATCCTTTAGGACCGAGATGAGAAAAACATTTTTCACACAGAGAGTGGTGAATCTCTGGAACTCTCTGCCTCAGAAGGTAGTTGAGGCCAGTTCATTGGCTATATTTAAGAGGGAGTTAGATGTGGCCCTTGTGGCGAAAGGGATCAGGGGGTATGGAGAGAAGGCAGGTACGGGATACTGAGTTGGATGATCAGCCATGATCATATTGAATGGCGGTGCATGCTCGAAGGGTTGAATGGCCTACACATGCACCTATGTTCTATGTTTCTATGTTTCTATGTTTGTTTAGGCAACTTGGTTCGGCATGGATGAGTTGGACCGAAGGGCCTCTCGCTGTACTGTACAGCTCTATGACTCTGATACTTTGTGGGACCATCACTCTCGTACCTAGGATAAAGAGTTTAATGTGAAGAGGGCATTGACCTACACCCGTTCTTGAGGCACAACAAATGTTCCATGGCAGACGGCGCAAGGAGGAAAAAAGTGTACACTTGAAATCACGGCTTCAAAGCACATAGCATTGTGGAAATCAGTTATTTAGTGAATGACCAACATTGTATTCGATTTGGATCAAAACCACCTAATTTCTCCCAAGGTTGCATTAAATAAACTTCACCTGAGAAGGATGCCATTATGTGGATGAATCATGCTGGGAAGTACGCTATCTAATTGGAAATGCAAAATCAAATTGGTCTAAACAAAACAATAAATATCCACCATGTAATACTGGGAAAGATAATGCATTTGGAGCAATGATTTATTTTGGTTAAAAGATTGATTTCAAGTATGTGTTTGTGCTGAAAATACACAAAGCAGATGTAATAATGCATTGTTCTGTTCAAAATTCAATTCAGCTTCATTCTATAACACAAGCAATTATTGCAAATCATCCAAGATTCAGAGCGTTCCAATACACTAAAAATCGGGGCACTTGCTCCTCAAGTTGTTTGCTATATTGGTGACAATAAGCAACACTGTTAGTTGCAGCATAAGGCAACGTGTTGTTCCCACTTATTTATTTGGTGTACATCCTCTGAATCGGATTACTTGTTATATGCAATGTTGGAAATGTGAGGGGCTCAGATTTAAGGGAATAAATTCAATGAAACCTCACACTTCTGTACTACCTACTTTGTGTTAGTATGTATTTCAAATGCGAAATACATTTTGCATGTACATTTTGCAGACAGCCTTGGTGGCGCAGTGGTAGAGTTGCAGCGCCGGAGTTCTGGGTTCGATCCCGACTACGGGTGCTGTCTGTACGGAGTTTGTACGTTCTCCCAGTGGCCGTGTGGGTTTTCTCCGAGATCTTCCGTTTCCTCCCATACTCCAAAGATGTGCAGGTTTGTAGGTTAATTGGCTTGGTGTATGTGTAAATTGTCCTTAGTGTGTGTAGAATAGTATTTATGTGTGTGGATCATTGGTCGGCGCGGATTCGGTGGGCCGAAGGGCCTGTTTCCGTGCTGTACCTCTAAACTAAACTAAAATAAACTAAACTAAATATCTGTATTTCTGTTGCAAGAGAGATTTGAATCAACTGTGACGCAAGAAATATTCCAATTAAAAACATCTGTTTAAAAATTTACAAATTGTATCTCTGCGGCACATTTTTACATACTCCAATACAGTTTAGATCAAATTAAGATTTTTTTGGTTATTATTTGCTAATATAGTTATTATTACTATTGTTGTCATTATTTGTTAGCTAATGTTGTACCAAATACGGTTGTCAATATTTGTTTTGAAAGCTCCCATAAATAACAACTTAACATTGATCAGGCAATCTGTTTTACTGATATTGATTCATTGTTGAATAAATATTACATACATTGTTTAAGTAATGTCACTGGAGTCAGGACCACTAGGGCAGCTTAACTTGATGCCATTGATTTTCAATATTTATGAGTTCCTGTGATCAATAGAGGGATCTTTGAGATTTATTCTGATGTATAACTAGCAATGACAGTATGAAAGTTATGAATTAGTTAAAGCTGTAACCACTTAAAATTTGTCTTTACTCTGCTTTTCCCCACTGCATCAATGATCACACAGCTGATAACATTCAAATTTCGGAGTCAACAGGTTCAAAAGCAACTCATAGTCGTTCTGCTTAGTTTGCATCCACTGGTTATCACCTTTTCCCTGGCCAACAATGGCCCATTGTGGGCTCCATTTTTTCTTGATCATCTTTGCTGGCTTTGATCTGTTCTATACACACCTTTCATTAATTTGTTCTTGGTACTTTTTCATACCTCTAGTTTCCCTCTCCGCTGACTCTCATTCTGAAGATGGGTCTCCATCTGAAACCTATTCCTTTTCTCCAGAGATACAGCCTGACCCGCTGAGTTACTCCAGCATTTTGTGGCTCATTTTCATCCAACGATCTACATGTCCCATCTAAGCTAGTCCCATTTGTCCATGTTTGGCTCATATCCCTCTAATCTTTTCTGATCCATGTACATGTCCATACTACTTTTAAATGTTGTTAATGCGCCTGCCTAAACGACTCCTTTTGGCAGCTCAGCAAATGCCCTGAGTTTGAATGTAATTGGATGCTCTGAATCTTGGATGTGACATCTTGTCGGCAGGGATGTGTTGGACCGAAGGGCCAGTGTTTCCACTTTGAAGGAAATTACCCAAAATTCGGGAAATTCTGGTTGTCTTCGGGTAATTTTAGGGAAATAGAGTAATTTCGGGAAATTTCCGCATCCGGCCCGCAAAGGGGTGTAAAGGTAATACACACAGCACTGCCGGCTTGTCGCTCAAAGGTTTAAACAGAGCGCTGTCAGTTTAACGTGTGGGAATTTAAACAAAGAGCTGTCGGCTGCAGCGCTAATGGATCTAAATATCGCGCTACCGGCTGCAGCGCCATGGGCTTTAAATACAGTGCTCTGGGCTTTAAACATAACGCTATTGCCACAGCGCTATGGGTCACAGACTGTTCGGGAAAATTCTCGTACAACAATGAGCCTTTGGAATTCTTTTTCTCAGTGGAAGTTGAGCCTGTGATTATTTTTCTGGCAGTGGTAGAATTCTGGATAAGCCTAGTGGTGAAAAGTTACCAGTGGGTGGTGGGATTGCAGTTACACTGGAAGTGGCCTTGCTTTTACAGAACGGTGGGTGGGCTCAAGGGGTCGAGATGGAGAGAGAGGGGGAGAGAGAGGGGGGAGAGAAAAAAGGAAGGGGAAGAGAGAGAGGGGGAGGGAGGGAGGAAAAGGGGAGGGAGGAAAAGGGGAGGGAGGGAAAGGTGAGGGAGGGGGAGGGAGAGAGAAGCTGAGAGAGGGAGAGGGAGGGAGAGGGAGGGAGAGAGGGAGAGAGGGAGAGAGGGAGAGAGGGAGAGAGTGGGAGAGGGACGAAGAGAGGGAGAGAGGGACGAAGAGGGAGAGAGGGAAAGAGGGAGGGATGGATGGAAGGAGGGAGGTAGAGTGGGAGGGAGAGAGAGCAGAGACTGAGACACATGAGAGCAGGTTGAAAAATCGAAGACAACGAAAGCTGTTGGCGGCAACGGAAGCTGTCTTGCATAACACTATACAAGTGAGAAGTAGGCAGATATGGTGTAGTTACAAAGATCTGTTTTGCCTTGTTCTTCTTTGTGTCATTAACGTGTGCCCGCGAAAAAAAACCCAACAACAAATAGCACTTAGGAAGCATTTTTGAAAATTTCAGGAAATACCATCAAATTCCAGGAAATTTGGGATTCTATGTAAGGAAAAAAAAATTGAGGTGTGGAAGCACTACAAAGGGCCCATTTCAGTGCTATATTTATCTATGGCTATGACTTTTCCGCAATGTTCTTTCGCCTATCACAAGGGAATCATACAACCATCCAAATCCTCGCAACCCTCAGTGACAGATGTCCAGGTGTTCAGTGACCCCCAGGTTTAGACCTTATAAGCTCCAGTCTCCTGAGAGCTCCTTTAGCTCTTGATGGTCATCGCCTTCAACCAACATTTTCAGAGCATCTATTTCAATATTCTGGTGGCCAACACGATGGAATCATTTGCAGTTGAGAAATTGGCACCTCACTTAATGAAAAGTGTAGGATGGTCAACTCCTATTTATGATACATGCATCTCAAGTACATTTCCCATTTTCTACTTCCAGGCAAGGTTATTAGCAAGGTACAAGCTACCTTGTTTAACAATGCACTTTTATTACCCAGTCTCAGCTGCTAGATTTGAAGATGATGTTATCTCTGCTCCCAGTACAACAAGGTTGCAGCTGCTTCATTTGTACTCAGCCTGATGTTGCCATTATCTCACATGCCACTGCTTTAGAAGAAAACTCCAAGACGCGTTATCTGCAGATCCCACAATAGGTTTGTACTGCTGTAGTTGCTTAGGGTTTCATAAATCTCCTTGTTTGCTTATACTTCCATTGAACAACACCAAGCCAGCCAGTATAATTCTCTCTGCTAATAGGTATTCATGTGGGAAATATTTATTCTTGTAACAAGCCTCTAATGTAGTTCAAAAAAGTGTCAATGTAATTGCAGGTCTGGGTTTTGTATCTGTTTTCCATTCATGATGTTAACTTGTACTCTTCTTTGTAACTTGTTTTCTAAATTCTCCTCAAGTGCTAAGCTATGAAGAATGTGGGCATTTACCTATTCAGTTAGAAGATTACAATATAGGAAGTGGCCACTGAATGTACACAGCCAGGGAGCCAATATGCTGGAGGAGACTGTAGATGTTGGTATCTTGAGCAATAGAACACAAACTGTTGAAGGAACTCAGTAGGTCGGGCAGCATTTGTGGGCGTTTCGAGTTGGGATGTTTCTTCAGACAAAACAATCAATCTGAAGAAGAGTCCCAACCTGAAACATTGTCCATAAGAGATTTCAGCTCCAGGATTATCGTTGCTTGTCATCTAAGATGCTGTAGAGTTGGAACAATATCATCCTATGGCATCTTTTGGCTGCCTGGCACCCAACAAAACTCCAGCTCATTTTACTGAATTAGGTCAATTAGAGTTGTGTACACTGGGTGGACCTTTGGCTGCAATACCGAGTTTCAGAAGGGAGAGTTAGAGCAGAGGAGAGGGCTGACCTGGTTGCATTTTAAACAGCAAAGATTAGTTCAATGAAGATTAGTTCAATGAAGTGGGTGAGATAAGATGGCTATCTTAACATTTGAGTTTCATGCCATGCTTCCCATGATCCCAACTGCCTCCTCTCCTGGTCTCCTTCTCCTTTCACAGTTGTCAGGCAGAAAAGAAGGTGCGGCAGAGATGTTGCACAGCACAAAGAACCTTATTGCTTCTTGCCTTATCAACAGTGGAAGTGGGACATAACAAAGCATTGGAATCCATCTGTAGTGGATGTATAGTGGTATGAGTGGTTTTAAGAAGGCATGGCATCTCCTTTCACTTTTATGCAGATTATAGCCAGTTATATATGCCACTCAGGAAAGAAGAAGACTATTCTCTAAAATCACTTCTGTCTTGTCTTGAGGACATTAAGTCCTGGATGGCCTTAAACTTTCTGGGACTTAATGAAGAGAAGACAGAGGTGATTTTGTTTGGCGCCAATGGCTGCCGTGAACCTCCCTTTGTTGACTTGGGTCCACTGGCATTGTCTGTAAAGCCAACCGTCTTGAACCTGGGTTTTAGGATGGACGGTGATTTTAAACTAGACAAACAAATAGGCGCGGTGGTTAAGTCCAGCTTCTTTCACCTAAGGAAGCTGGCAAAGGTGAAGCCCATTCTCGAGCGGGAGCATTTTGAAACAGTAATCCATGCCTTTATTACATCTAGGCTGGATTACTGTAACGCACTCTACTCTGGAGTCGCACGAGCTTCATTGGCTCGTCTCCAGCTTGTTCAAAATGCTGCCGCTCGCCTTTTGACTGGAACTCGAAAGAGGGAGCACATTACGCCAATTTTGGCCTCCCTACACTGGCTCCCAGTGCACTTTCGAGTTCATTTCAAAATTATTTTATTTGTTTTTAAATCGTTGAATGGGCTCGCCCCGCCTTACCTCTCTGAGCTGCTCCACCTATATGCTCCTGCCCGGTGCCTCAGGTCAGCTGATCAGCTGCTCCTTGAGGTACCAAGGTCTAAGCGGAAGCTCAGAGGGGATAGAGCCTTTTCTGTTGCTGCTCCGGCACTCTGGAACACCTTGCCGCTGCACATCAGACAGGCCCCCTCACTGTCCATCTTCAAATCCTCCCTAAAAACACATTTTTATTCTTTGGCTTTCGACACTGGCTGAGGCATTGCTCCTGTTCTTAGTGCTTTTAATGTCTTTTAATTTTTAGTGTGTTTTTATAGTCCTTCGTTTTACGGTTTTTAATGGTCTTTAATTGTTTGTAATAGCTTTTTGTTCATGAGTTCTCATGTACAGCACTTTGTGGCAACTGTAGTTGTTTAAAGTGCTTTATAAATAAAGTTATTATTATTATTATATTATTATTATTATGATAAAATATATATGGCTGGATTACAATATTTAAAAAACACTTGGACAAGTCAATGGATGGGAAAGACTTGGAGGGGTAGGAGCCAAGCGCAAACAAGTGGGACCAGCTTGGTTAGGCAACTTGGTTGGTCTGATGGAGTTGGGCCAAAGGGTGTGATTTTGTGCTGTAATGGGTCTTAAATGACCCATTCCTAAAAGGAGACCCAGCATTTAATCTTATCAACAGTTCCCAGATGAAGGTTGCAAGTTGTTGGTTACCTCCAACTGATGCAGATTTCCTGGTGCCCAGACACTGCTGACCATGTCCCTTTGCCTGGTCCTCCACACAGTTTGGCTCCCAGCACACAGGAGAAGTCCAGCACCACTTAATACAGTGCAGGGTCTTATTCATTGATAGAACGGCTCTGAGAGCTGCAGACTTGTGACATAACCATTAAGGTGAGAGGGGCAAAGATGAATGGAGATGTGTGGGGCACGATTCTTCCACAGAGGGTGGTGGGAGCCTGGAACACATTGCCTGGGGTATTGGTGGAGGCAGATACAATAGTGGCATTTAAGAGGCTATTGGTTGAGGCACATGGGAGTGTAGGGAATAGAGGGATATGGATCATGTACAGGTAGATGAGATCAGTTTAATTTGCCATCATGTTCAGCACAAAGATTGTGGGCCGAAGGGCCCGTTCCTATGCTGTACTGTTCTATGTTCTATACTAGCCGCCTCATCTGGCCATCACGGAATGCTTGTGATTGTCTAACATTTACAGATATTTAAAGACCACTCAGGACCCATTAAACAATTAAACGGTTGAAATTGTTTAAATGAAATTAGAGAGGCAAGCACACACATCTTACACAATGTAAAATATTTAAACCAATTAAATTAAATTAAATAGAAAAACATTACTTGGCACTCCAACAAGCAGCTGATTTTTCTCATTCATTTTACTGGTGGCCACTGTTCTTTTGTCAGGTTAACCTTTTGAGGTTTCAGCAGCAGATTTATCAGCAGTGGACTCCATGGTGCAGAAACAAGGAACTGCAGATGCTGGTTTATATAAAAAAGGACACTGTTGTAGTAACTCCACGGGTCAGACAACATCCTTGGAGCCCCAACAAGTGCTTTTCTGAGCAGACGATTGCACCCCGAAATAGCTCAGTTATTGGCTTGGCAGATATTCATGGACATTCACTTGACATTCATGGACACTAAGGCTGCTCTGATTAATCAATTGTTCGAAAAAAATGATTCGTAAGTAATAACATGATTACCTGATTAATCGTGATTTAATTGATTAAAGTGATTACATTTCTGAACTCTCTTTTCTAAAGCTAGCACTAGAATAGGATGACACGAGAATTCCTTGTTTTGTAAATAAATGCTTGGTAACTTTTCAACCTGTTCATCCAGTACAGCTAAGCAAATAAAGGTAAACAATGATCAGTTAAATGTGTTCAGAAAATTTAATGCATTCAGAAAATGAGTTCAGAAAATGCATTCAGAAAATTTAAAACAGCAATTTTGTAGCTGGGACATGTTGGTGTGGGCCGAAGGGCGTGTTTCTACACTGTATCACTCTATGACTCTATGTCGAATCCCTGGATTGATTTTCAAGACAAGAAGGTGGACATTTGGCACAACTTTTTAGTGAATAAAAACAATAGGAATTTAGTGAAGTGCAAGCATTGTGAAACAACTTTCAAATATACACCTTTCCCATCATTCACACATCATCTGGTACACAAACATGCCTTCAAATTTGAGCCAGTGTCTTCAAACAAGTCAGTTGCATTTAATCCTGCATAAATCAGGAAACAAGAAGAACTCAACAGAAACACTTGAATTTGTTTTTTTGACAGTTTTAGACAGAATTCAGTTTACAGCTTTGGCCAGAAGTGTCAACATCAAGAATGTCAAGCACCCAAAGCCAATGAAGTTATATTCAAACCTGCAAGATATTATGAAGATATTGAAGTGAGAAATGGCTGTCCTGGAAACGATATTGAAACGCCCAAACACACTGAAGTGTACAGAGCATTCATGACAATTCCTCTTAGCTCAGTTGAATCTGAAATATGTTTCAATGCTGCTGACCTCCTTGTATCGAAATTGTGCACATCATTGAGTGATGAAAATATTGATACCTTATGTTTTTCAAGATCTTACCTAATGATAGTCTAAAGTAGGTTTATGTTTGAGAAATAAAAGTTAATTTGCCAAGAAATAATGTTTCCATTTGAAATTCATGTAAATTTGATTTTTGAAAATATAACTACACATACATATGCATATACTCTCACACAAATGCATCTCTATACATACACAAATATCACACACACACACACACACACACACACACACACACACACACACACACACACACACACACACACACACACACACACACACACACACACACACACACACACACACACACACACACACACACACACACACACACACACACACACACACACACACACACACACACACACACACACACACACACACACACACACACACACACACACACACACACACACACACACACACACACACACACACACACACACACACCATCTAGTTTATTCGATTTCATTATTTTTTCCTTTGAAAGCAGGAATAGATGACTTGCCCTCCACTCATGGGATGGCTTGAATCTTTCTGGTGTCATTCAGTTCATTTTCCAGATTTGAATCAACATGCTGGTTCAGTGAAAGTAATATTGTACATTGAAGCTTTGTTGCAGTAATCATCATACCTATTTATTTTGCTGACTATTGGATAACATTTTTTCTTCATTGCACACAAGTCCCCTGGGGCCAAAGAAATTATTTTATCAGATGTGATAGAACTCTGACAATCCACTTATTTTCAAATTGCAATATCAATCTATTCTTTTGCTCAAGTGAAACAGGCGCCAAAGTGACTTACAGGCTTGTAGAAACAAATGGTCATCGGCTGTTGCAGATATTAAATTCCGTGTGTAAGTGATACTGTACGTCTTCTGAAAGATAAGGCAGGGAAACCTATTTTGAAATTCAAATAATAACGCAGAACCTGGAAATCTGAAACAAATACAGACAATGGTGAAAAACATCCCTAGTTCGTCAAGTCAAGTCAAGTCTATCGCTGGGGATGTGCACACATTCTCGTTGTCCGAGCACGATGTGAGGAGGGCCCTGACACGGGTGAACACGAGGAAAGCTGCAGGCCCAGATGGCATCTCGGGGCTAGTACTTAAGTCTTGTGCTACGCTGCTAGCTCCGGTCTTGTGTCCCTGACAGGACAATGAAATTCTTGCTTTGCTTCAGCACCACAGAACATAGTAGGCATTTCATTTCAGACAGCATCCGTGGAAAATGAAGGCTTGGGGTTGCGGCGTTTCATCACAACTGGGAAATAGAGAGATGCAAGGAGATGTTCAGTAGGTGAGAAGGTAGCTGGATTGCAGAGGTGAACTTCTTCAAGATTAGCGTCACGGGAAGAGGTGGCAATGAATGAAATGAAAGTGAAAAATAAAGTCAATACTAGAAACATCAAATAACAAGCTGAAGAAGCTGGAAAATCACAGAATATCCACTTATTGTCAAACTGCGATATCAATCTATTATTTTGCTCGTGAAGCGGGTACCTAAGTGACTCTGAAGATAGACACAAAATCCTGGAGTAACTCAGCGGAGTAGGAAGCACTCTGGGTTGAAGGAATGGGTGACGTTTCGGGTCGGGACTCGGGGCTACCAAAGTGATCCCCAAGCTTGCAGAAACAAATGATTATCAAATGATGCAGATATTAAATTCCCTGTGCAAGTTATACTATAAGTCGTCTAAAAGATAAGATGGGGAAAATTGTTTTGAAAATCATAAAATAATGCAGAACCTGGAAATCTGAAACATAAACAGAAAATGTTGATAATCCTCAGCAGGTCAGGCAGCATCTGTGGAAAGAGAAGCAGTATCAGTATTACAGTTCTTTGTTTGAATCTGAGTTTTATTACAAAGAATTAGATGTGTTACTACATTCACCCTATATGTGCTTACATGTATGTTGTATTGTCAGTGTATCTGCAAAGCTGGGCTGTGGTACAAGGAATGTGAGGTTAGGAACAAACAAGGATGCTTTGAATCATCCACCCCGCCTTCCCTTAATAATCATCTTCAGAAATTGGTTCACACAATGCTATAGATGTGTACATATGGCAATGAGGATATGTCTCTTCCAAAAAGTAGTGAATTATAAATACTACTGTACTTAACAAATGACTTGCTTGGATGAATTATTTTTAGTGTAATTATGAAAACTTCACATTAAGGTATTGATTTTTCATTCCTTGAGTTATTTCTAAAGTAAAATGTACATTTTAAAATGTACGTAGATTGAATTGTAATGACCAGGACTGATATCAATGATGGCAAAAAAAATCATGAATTGATGTTAGCAATCTGAATGTAAGCCATTTGGTTTATTAGGTGAATCTTGTGTTCCATAGATTCACAAAATCTTAGAATTGTACAGCACAGAAATGGATAATTTCAACCCGGCTTATCCATGCTGACCATGATGTCAATCTACACTAATCCCATTGCCCCACATTAGGCCCGTATGCCTTTACCCATTTCCTATCCAAATGTGTTTTAAGCATTGTAATTGTATCTGCTTCTACCACTTTCTCTAGCAGCTCATTCGTTGGAGCAACCACTCTCTTGTTGAAAACTTGCTGGCACCTCCTAGCTGATGACTTGAACTCCTTCTACGCTCGTTTCGAGTCGGGCAACATCACCCCAGGTTAGCCGGCTAACAACAACACTGCCAGCGTGCTGGCTAATAAAGCTGAAGGGAGGTCTATCGCTGGGGATGTGCACACATTCTCGTTGTCCGAGCACGATGTGAGGAGGGCCCTGACATGGGTGAACACGAGGAAAGCTGCAGGCCCAGATGGCATCTCGGGGCTAGTACTTAAGTCGTGTGCTATGCTGCTAGCTCCGGTGCTCACTACAATATTCAACCTCTCCCTGGCCAAGTCAGTGGTCCCTGCCTGCTTCAAAAGATCCATCATTGTACCTGTACCAAAAAATGCCTCCCCAGCTTGTCTGAATGACTACCGTCCGGTGGCCCTCACCTCGGTAGTCATGAAATGCTTTGAGAGGCTGGTCAAGAAACACATCTGCGCCTTCCTCCCTCGTAACATGGACCCGTTACAGTTCGCATACCGTCCGAACAGATCCACGGACAATGCGGTCTCCCAGATTCTGCACACCGCTCTCTCTCACCTTGACAGCCAGAAGGGGGGCTGTGTAAGGATGTTGTTCATAGACTTCAGTTCAACCTTCAACACGATAGTCCCCATCAGACTTGCTGAGAAGCTGCTGGAATTGAGGCTCAACATTCCCCTGTGTGCCTGGGTCCTGGACTTTCTCACCGCCAGGCCCCAGGTAGTCAAGATGGGAGGAAATACATCAAAGTCCTTCACCCTTAGCATAGGATCCCCCCAGGGTTGCGTCCTCAGCCCCCTACTGTACTCCCTGTACACACATGACTGTGTGGCTAGGTTCAGCTCCAACTCTATAATCAAGTTTGCTGATGACACTGTGGTGGTGGGCCTGATCTCCGATAACGATGAGAAGACCAACCGGGAGGAGGTGGCTGATCTAGCACTCTGGTGTCAAGACAAGAGCCTCCTCTTGAATGTCAAAAAAACGAAGGAGCTGATATTGGACTTTAGGAGGGCACATCATCTGAGGACCTACACACCATTGAAGATAAATGGGGATAATGTGGATAGGGTGAGCTGCTTTAAATACCTGGGAGTCCACATCTCAGAGGATCTGACATGGACATCACACGCTGCCGCACTAGTGAGTAAGGCAATGCAGTGCCTTTACCACCTCAGGCAATTGAGGAAATTCAGAGTGTCTTTGAGGATCCTCCAGTGCTGCTACTCAGCAGCTGTGGAAAGCATCTTGTCCGGAAACATCACAATTTGGTTTGGGAACTGCTCTGCCCAGTACAAGAAGGCTCTGCAGAGAGTAGTGCGTTCGGCCGAACGCACCATGGGAACTTCACTCGCCCCCCTGCAGGAACTATACATCAGAAAGTGCAAATCCAGAGCCAACAATATCATGAGAGACCCCTTCCACCCCTGCAACAGACTGTTCTGGCTGCTACGGTCAGGCAAACGCCTCCGTTGCCATGATATGAAAACGGAGAGGATGAGAAGGAGTTTCTTCCCAGAGGCCATTAGGACTGTAAACGTCTATCTCACCAGGAACTAACTTACTGTACCAATTTACTGTTGTGTGGTGTCTTTTTATAATTGCTGTTTTTTTCTTTTTTCTCCTCCCACAAATATGTACTATGTGAATATTTGTTCCTCAATCCTCAATCTTCCAAATTCTAGTGAGTACAAACCGAGTCTATCCAGTCTTTCTTCATATGAAAGTCCTGACATCCCAGGAATCAGTCTGATGAATCTTCTCTGTACTCCCTCTACGGCAAGAATGTCTTTCCTCAGATTAGGAGACCAAAATTGTACCCAATACTCCAGGTGTGGTCTCACCAAGGCCCTGTACAACTGCAGTAGAACCTCCCTGCTCCTATACTCAAATCCTTTTGCTATGAATGCTAACATACCATTCGCCTTCTTCGCTGCCTGCTGCACCTGCATGCCTACTTTTAATGACTGGTGTACCATGACACCCAGGTCTCATTGCATCTCCCCTTTTCCTAATCGGACACCATTCAGATAAAAGTATACTTTCCTGTTTTTGCCACCAAAGTGGATAACCTCACATTTATCCACATTATACTGCATCTGCCATGCATTTGCCCACTCACCCAGCCTATCCAAGTCACCTTGCAGCCTCCTAGCATCCTCCTCACAGCTAACACTGCCCCCCAGCTTCGTGTCATCCGCAAACTTGGAGATGTTGCATTCAATTCCCTCGTCCAAATCATTAATATATATCGTAAATAGCTGGGGTCCCAGCGCTGAGCCTTGCGGTAGTACACTAGTCACTGCCTGCCATTGTGAAAAGGACCCGTTTACTCTTACTCTTTGCTTCCTGTCTGCCAGCCAGTTCTCTATCCACATCAATACTGAACCCCTAATACCATGTGCTTTAAGTTTGTATACTAATCTCTTATGTGGGACCTTGTCGAAAGCCTTCTGAAAGTCCAGATATAACACATTCACTGGTTCTCCCTCATCCACTCCACTAGTTACATCCTCGAAAAATTCTATAACATTTGTCAGACCTGATTTACCTTTCATAAATCCATGCTGACTTTGTCCAATGATTTCACCACTTTCTAAATGTGCTGCTATCCCATCTTTAATAACTGATTCTAGCAGTTTCCCCACTACCGACGTTAGACTAACTGGTCTGTAATTCCCCGTTTTCTCTCTCCCTCCCTTTTTAAAAAGTGGGGTTACATTAGCTACCCTCCAATCCTCAGGAACTACTCCAGAATCTAAAGAGTTTTGAAAAATTATCACTATTGCATCCACTATTTCTGGGGCTACTTCCTTAAGTACTCTGGGATGCAGCCTATCTGGCCTGGGGATTTATCGGCCTTTAATCCATTCAATTTACCTAACACCACTTCCCGGCTAACCTGGATTTCACTCAGTTCCTCCATCTCATTTGACCCCCGGTCCCCTGCTATTTCCGGCAGATTATTTAAGTCTTCCTTAGTGAAGACAGAACCAAAGTAGTTATTCAATTGGTCTGCCATGTCCTTGTTCCCCATGACCAATTCACCTGTTTCTGACTGCAAGGGACCTACATTTGTTTTAACTAATCTTTTTCTCTTCACATATCTATAAAAGCTTTTGCAGTCAGTTTTTATGTTCCCTGACAGTTTTCTTTCATAATCTATTTTCCCTTTCCTAATTAAGCCCTTTGTCCTCTTCTGCTGGTCTCTGAATTTC
Organism: Amblyraja radiata; assembly: GCF_010909765.2. Taxonomy (NCBI): domain Eukaryota; kingdom Metazoa; phylum Chordata; class Chondrichthyes; order Rajiformes; family Rajidae; genus Amblyraja; species Amblyraja radiata. The sequence goes on along the minus strand of NC_045961.1, from coordinate 81,445,944 downwards.
TCCCAGTCCTCCGGTAGGCTGCTTTTTCTGGCTAATTTGTATGCTTCATCTTTTGTTTTGATACTATCCCTGATTTCCCTTGTTATCCACGGATGCACTACCTTCCCCGATTTATTTTTTTGCCAAACTGGGATGAACAATTGTTGTAGTTTATCCATGCAGTCTTTAAATGCCTTCCATTGCATATCCACCGTCAACCCATTAAGAATCATTTCCCAGTCAATCTTGGCCAATTCACATCTCATACCCTCAAAGTTACCTTTCTTTAAGTTCAGGACCCTTGTTTCTGAATTAACAATGTCACTCTCCATCCTAATGAAGAACTCAACCATATTATGGTCACTCTTGCCCAAGGGGCCACGCACAACAAGACTGCTAACTAACCCTTCCTCATTACTCAATACCCAGTCTAGAATAGCCTGCTCTCTCGTTGGTTCCTCTACATGTTGGTTTAGAAAACTATCCCGCATATATTCCAAATAATCCTCTTCCTCAGCACCCCTGCCAATTTGATTCACCCAATCTATATGTAGATTAAAGTCACCCATTATAACTGTTTTACTTTGTTGCACGCATTTCTAATTTCCTGTTTGATGCCATCCCCAACTCCACTACTACTGTTAGGTGGCCTGTACACAACTCCCACTAGCGTTTTCTGCCCCTTAGTGTTTCGCAGCTCTACCCATATCGATTCCACATCCTCCAAGCTAATCTCCTTCCTTTCTATTGCGTTAATCTGCTCTCTAACCAGCGACGCTACCCCACCTCCTTTTCCTTTCTGTCTATCCCTCCTGAATATTGAATATCCCTGGATGTTCAGCTCCCAGCCTTGGTCAACCTAGAGCCATGTCTCTGTGATCCCAACTATATCATAGTCATTAATAGCTATCTGCACATTCAACTCATCCACCTTATTACGAATGCTCCTTGCATTGAGACACAAAGCCTTCAGGATTGTTTTCACAACACTCTTACCCCTTATACAATTATGTTGAAAAGTGGCCATTTTTGATTTTTGCCCTGGATTTGGCTGCCTGTCACTCTTACTTTTCACCTTGCTACCTATTGCTTCTACCCCTCATTTTACACCCCTCTGTCTCTCCGCTCACAAATTTAAGAAACCCTTTCCCTTTAACTCCATCCTCAACTATCCCATTTGACACCCTACCCCCCTTATTCAGTTTAAAACCACCCGTGTAGCAGTGGCAAACCTGCCTGCTAGAATGCTGGTCCCCCACCTGTTAAGATGCAATCCGTCCCTTTTGTACAATTCCCCCTTACTCCAAAACAGATCCCAGTGGTCTAAGAATCTAAATCCCTGCCCCAGTTCCTCAGCCAAACATTCAGGTCCCGTATCTCCCTGTTCCTGCTCTCGCCAGCACGAGGAACTGGAAGTAAACTGGAGATAACAACCCTGGAGGTCCTGCTTTTCAGCATTTTCCCGAGCTCTCTAACGTCACGCTGCAGAATATTCATCCCCTTCTTTCCGATATCGTTCGTGCCGACATGCACTACCACTTCCGGATGTTCACCTTCGCCCTTGAGGATTTTCTGCACTCTGTCCGTGACATCCTGGATCCTGGCACCAGGAAGGCAGCACACCTTCCTCGAATCCCGTCTGTTGCCGCAGAAACCCCTGTCCGTACCTCTCACAATGGAGTCTCCCACTGCAATGGTGTTGCCTGACTTTGGCCTATTTGGTTTTGGCTCAACAACCCTATTTGCATCGCAAGCCAGTCCGCCGCTCAGTGTAAAAACGTCTTCTGTCCCGACAGCTTCTAAGTGGGTGAACCTGTTCACAAGAGGTACAACACCCGGGGATGTTTGCATTCCATGCTTCCCTCCCTTTCTCACTGTCTCCCACCTTCTCTCTTCCAGTACCTTAGGTGTAACAATCTTACTGTAGGACTTGTCGAGGAACGACTCAGTTTCTCGGACGAACCTGAGGTCATCCACTTGCTTCTCCAGTTCCCCAACAGCTCTACCTGGATGCACTTCTCACATTTGTAGCAGCCAGAGGCACCAGCAGTGTCCTTGACCTCCCACATACTGCAAGCATCACACTGAATCAGCTTGCCTGACATCTCCTTCTTTCGTCTCTCCCTTTTCTCACAGGGCACTTCGCTCACAAGGCCACTCCCTCAATGCCGCTCCCTAATAGCTGTCTTGCTTATATTGACTGATAAAATGCCTAATTTACAAACCAAATTCTTCAGTTTGCAACTGTTTTCCCCCCCTCTGACTCACTTCTAACTCTCCTCCCACTTGGACTAGAGCCAATCAGTGTTTTCTCTTGCTTATCTTCTCCTGCTGTTGCTTCCAAATCCACAGCAACTGCTTGAGAAAACCTTCCTGAACTTATTTAACAAATTCCACTCCATATACAGTATGCCCTTGACATTATGATAGCTCAGAAAGTTAAAACCCCCTACCATGACAACCCTATTAGTCTTGCAGCTGCCTGTAATCTCCCGACATATTTGGTCTTCTAATTCCCGTTGACTATATAGTCCACTCTCAGCAAGGTGATCATCCCATTTTTAATTATCAGCTCCATCTATATAGCCTCACTACACCAACCATCAGTAATATCACCTAGGACTACTGTTGTGACATTCTTCTTAATCTATAAAACAACACCCATTACTCTTTTACCTCTCATTTTATCTCACCTATAGCATCTGCGCCCTGGAACATTAAAATACCAGTCATGTCCCTCTCTTTGCCAAGTTTCTGTAGAAGTGCAAATGCTGCTGCTGCTGTTGCCGTAATATTTTAGCACTAATATGTAATATGAGGAAATAGTGTGGGCCCAATTTTAAGAGGAGATTTAATTTTTAATTTTTAGTTTTAGAGATACAGCACGGAAACAGGCACTTCGGCCCAATGGGTCCGCTCCGCTCAGTGATCTTCATACACTAGCACCTTCCTACAAATTAAGGACAATTTACAATCTTTACCGAAGCCAATCAACTTACAAACATATAAGTCTTTGGGAGGAAACCTACGCATCCCAGGGAAAACCCATGGGGAGAGCATATGAACTCAGTGCTGACAGCATCCATAGTCAGGATTGAACCCGTTTCCCTGGCACTGTAAGGCAGCAACTCTACCGCTGTGCCACTAGAGGATAAAGAGATCTTAATTGTAGGGTGTAGACTGGCTTCAGCATGGAGCCATATCGGAAACACTTTAGGATGTCAGCCAGCAAGGCAAGACGTAGGTAAGTTTCAATGCAGTAGAGGCACACAATCACAGTAAACATTATCCCAGGAGTTCACCTTCGTATGCACAAAGCCCTTATGCAGCAGAGACTTATGGTGCTGTATCTCATTGTGCATTTTAGTACAAATCCACCCCAAAGAAAGTCCATTCAGTAGTTTATGAGAATGTGATTCACAATAAATGGAAGTGCAGAGCTCACTGTTCATAATGCACATTAGAAAACCACTCTCTGCACAAAACTGACCCACTTAGAGCTATTTTAGGATGCGATTTAATACATGAATCAATTTCAGAAAAGTCCATTTGGCCTCTTTCACTTGCTTGCCAACATTGAGGATTCTTGTCCACCCTTAGTTTCTGGAAAGTTTGCTTTTAAAGAATGTGTATCTTCAGATTTCTTCCCTTTCAATAATCTTGCCCGACTGTTGAATTCTTTTTGTGACTATGTCAGTTGAGGTTTTAGTGAGTACTCTTATTTGTGTGTCAGAAGGTAGTAGATTCATGTTGCATTACAAACATATGAAGGTACACACAAAGTAGGGAGAAGGATTAGGCCACTTGGATCGTCAAGCCGACTGCAAATAAATAAAATCACCATTGATCTGATTATAAAGTCAATTCACATTTCCATCAATTCTCCATAATCTTTCCCCCCTTGAGTATCAAATATTTACCTACCTTCGCTTCCACAGCTCCTAGTGAAAGTGAATGCTAAAGATTCAGGAGAGGAAAACAAAGCCTTGTCTCTATCTTAAATGAACCACCCTATATTTTCAAACTATGATCCCTAGTTCTAGATCATCTACCTGTGGCACTATCCTCCTCACATCCATTCTGTGAAAACCTCTCAGGATTATACACCTTCCAATCATTAGGACATTGGACGTGTCAGTTCAGTTCTACATTTATACAGCTATCGACAAATAGCTTACCTTTGTGTGGGATCTTTAATACCCCAAGGTGTTTAATAGAATCTTCCTTTCAAGTCCACATCACAAGATTAGAAATTGTTCAGCCAGAGCTGAAAACACTTCTCGGCATCCGCATACAATGGCGTCTTGCGCTTCTTGTGCTTCTTGGGCATAGTGGTGGAAAGATTGGTTGAAACAGGGCCACGACGTGAACGCTCTTTCCTTGACCCCTTTAATAGAATAACTAGTGAAGAAACATTGATGCCAAGCTACAAAAAGGGTATATAAGTCAAGTCAAGTTGAGTTCATTGTCATAAACACTTGTGCGGTGAGATATAGCTACAGTAAAAATAACCTTGCTTGTGGCAGTAGCCACTGCTCCTAGAACTTATGGACTTGTGAACAATATATCACAGACACATAGACTCAATAAATACACACAAACCAGTTGATCAAAGGTTTTGTCTTAAGAAGCTTTGTAAGAGAAATTGAGAGGTGGAAAGATATTTAGAGAGGGAATTTGCAAGATTAAGCTCCTGCCCCACTTGTGCAACCTCCACCGCGACCTCTGGCAAGTTTGCCCGCGACCCATAGTCGCAGCAAGGTCGCCACGAGGTCGTAGGAGGTCTTCGTCACTTTCCTTCATGGTCGAGAGTGGTCTCCGCGTAGTCAATGCTTCAGCTAGGTCGCGGCGTATTTATTCAAAATGTTAAAAATTGACCACGACTAAAAATAGGTCGCTGTGGGAAAAATCGATGTTTTTTTTGTCGTAGGTCTAGTCAAAGTCGGTCGCAGTAGGTCGTGATGCTAGTCGTAGGTACTCAAAGGTGGTCGAAGGTGGTAAAGGTAATAGCTCCGGGGTGAAAAACGGTCAGTAGAAAAAAAAGGTAATTTAAACAGCAGAATGTCACCTCTTTCACTCCAAGGCATGTTCATTCATAGCTGGAGAGTTTTTGGAGAGGAGACTTGTGTTTTAGAGATGGCACCAAAAAGACAGCAGCGCAGGGGGAGGGCACGACCCTAAAAAAAAAACCTGCCTTGCAGGTGTTGCCACCCAGGAGGAGGAGTGGCAGGAGATGATAGTGCAGGAGGAGGTAGCCCTGCATGAGAGACCCCTGGAGGGGGAGACCAGGGTGGTAGTATATGTCCCCACCACCATCCTTCAATCAATCAATCAATCAATCAATCAATCAATCAATCAATCAATCAATCAATCAATCAATCAATCAATCAATCAATCAATCAATCAATCAATCAATCAATCAATCAATCAATCAATCAATCAATCAATCAATGCCTCATTTGAAGGCAGCAAAGCAGCCCTTTCTCCTGTGTCTGACACAGCATCAGAGGCAGATGCCCCATTGGTGGTGAGGGAGGGCTGGAGGAAGGTTATGCTTTGGCACCTTCACCAGGCAGCAGGAGGGGGACCTTGAGGAATGGTTCCAGCAGAATGCCATCCTGTACGAAAAGGAAAATGAGGGGGACAGGGACAAGAACGGCATGCTTGCCATCCACTGTCCCACATGTGTGCGTAATGTTCCATCTTTTCTCAAAGTCCAGCGCCACTCTCTTCCAGTCATCTGGTGTACTGGGACAGTCCATCACATCATCTCCATTCACCCGTTGAGACCTCTTCTTGTGCTTCCTCTTCACCCTTGCTCTTCCCCTTCTGCCTTTCTTAAAAGGCTGCTGAAACAAAAGGTCTACTGCAAACAGCAGTAGTTGTATTTTACTAACATCCACCAAACTAGTTCCTTCCTTGCTTGCATAGTTCAGAATGATTAAAAAAAACCTGGGAGGCATTTTTTAGTGAGAAAACAAAATGCAGACATGACATCATTTTATCAGGTGATCAATTGAGCTGTAGACACTTGTCACTGGTCGTTGTTGGTTTTCGGTGTGGTCCTCTGAGGTGGAAGGGGGTCGTGCTCATTCACGGACCAATTTGCCAGAGACCATCCTCGAGTAAAGCGTACATGGTCGAAGCCAGTCTTCAACATAGTCGAAGGAGGTCAAAGGAGGTCTTCTTCATAGTCGAGGGAGGTCTTCAACATAGTCATAGGAGGCCGTACACATAGTCATAGTCGAAGGAAGGTCATAGGAGGTCGTAGATCACCGCAACCTTGATTTTGTTTTAAAGTCGCGTAAGGTCGCCAGAGGTCGCGGTGGAGGTCGCCCAAGTGGGACAGGGGTTTTAGGCACTACTCAACTGAAGGCATAATGGTCAGTGGTGGAGTGAGGAAACTTAGGGGCTAGAATTGAAAGAGTGCACATTTTAGAGGACAGCAGGTTACAGGGGATTAATGATAAGGAGGTAACACAGTGATCTGAAAACAATGCTTCACATTTTTTAAGATGAAGTCAGTGTAGAGCAGAGAGTGGGGTTGAATGGACATTGAGCATATTAACTGCTACAGAATTTCTGATGACTTTAGGTTTATTTTGAGCAGAATGATAGATACCAGCTCTGAGTGCTTTAAAACAGACAAGACTACAGGTAACAAGACCCGTATTAACACGTTTCAACACGTATTAATACAACCTGAAATATAATACAGTAGTTGTCTTCATGTTCATCAATTACATCACCTTATTCTCTGGAATATCCCCTGAATACCTAAAGGAGAGTTAACATCTATTAGCAATTTCATTTATGCATTCAGGGATTATAAAAAAATATGTGAAGAAATGACTAAAAGATCATTAATTTTGCATGGTAGGCTTTCTGAGTAATACCACATTAAATATCTCTGGCTCATTGGGAAATTGTGCAGATGTCTTGGGTGTCGTAAGCAGGTTTATGAAGAACAATGTTTACTCTCGCTGAGGACACGATATGGAAGACTTTACCTGAGTGTGCTGTGCAGTCAAAGAGATATATCAGGTCTCCATGGAGCTGTTCCATTTCTACTGTTAGAAGCCATTAAAGTCAAAGTTAAAGATAACATTGAATGAAAGGGAAAGGTTTTAATGTTGCCTAAAGGATGTATTAAGCCTGAAATGTTGGATAATTTTGGAACTTAGTGGAAAATAACCTGTTAGACTGAGGTTAGAGAAAATAAAACGAAAGTATGCCAGAAAGATGTACCCAGAAATTAAATTGCATGCTATACATTATTTTTTACTTCACATTTGAATTGAGGTGTAAAATGTATTATAAAGCATGATCAGCCCAACATAGACTGTATGAACTGTAATCTGCACAGAAGTTACTTACATACAATGTTGGGAGAAATCAGCATCCAGCATTCAATCGACATTGCCGATGCAATTTAGGAGCACTTAGAATATATTGACATGTTTAGATGGAGTCAGCACAGATCAACAAAAGAGAAAAGAGAACCTTTTTTGTTGTTTTAACTTAATGGGTACTGCATGCTTTATACGTTTATCAAAAAATCATTTGGGGAAGTACAAAGAAATTGCATATCATGCAAAATTAGTAGTCATGGGGTTGGAAGTAATTAAATAATGGATTGCGAATTGACTAACAGACAGATGCAAGAAGCTATTTGTAATATCCAGTGACATGCAATAACTGACTTATCAGAGGGGAATGTGTGTGTGCATATATTCATTTTCTACTGATAGAAAGCTGGTTGGGAAAGGAAGCAGTGAAAAGGAGATTATTAATTCATATGAAATTCAAGAATCCGGTGGCGCCACCAGCAGTGGCTGCCTCGCCAACAGTCTGCCTGTCCTTTCTTCTTTTTGTTATCTTTAGTATGTGTTAAAAAGTATGTTTTAGTGTTCCTTGGTTTGTTTTATGAGGGGGGTGGAGGGGGGGGGGGGGCGTGTTGGAGGAAACTTTTTTTCAATCTCTTACCTCGACAGAGATGCAATTTTTTCCCATACCATATCTCCGTCCCCACTGCACCCTAACATCATGGAGTTAGTGGCCTTTCCTGGAGACCGACCCGGCACTGCAGGCCGTGGGAGTCTGCGGGACTTTAACATCGCGGACCTTGCGATCCCTTTGCTGGGGATCAAAGTTCGAACCGCGGGGCCTGTGCACTTTAATATCGTGAAGCCCGCTATTTCTGGTAAGAAGAGGCCGACTCGGGAGCTCCATGCCGCAGAGAGAGTTTCAACTACCACCAACGCGGGGGATTCGATCACCCTGACAGGGGCTTCGATCGTCAACTGCGGGGGCTTTGTTCGCCCCAACTGCGGATGGTTCGACTGATCCGACCGCGGGAGAACAAAGAGGAAGAAGTTGAGCTTTATTGCCATCCATCACAGTGAGGATTAGTATGCATTGGTAGCCGGTGCAAATCAATGGGCCAATGAACCTGCATCCTTCCTGCACCTCTCTATGAATCTAAGACCATAAGTGATCATCCCATCAAAACATAACATTTGGATGAAGTAGATGCTGGTACAATGTTCACCTGGCAGAAGGGTGTGTGGGACAAGCTCCCCAATTAGAGATTGGCCATGTTGGATTAGTATAAAGGCATATTTCTTTACGTTGCGTATTCTGTGTTTTTGTAACTCTTCATTTCAGAGATGGTGAAAGGTCAATGGGTTTATTTAAGAGAGACTGATATATTTTTGGATGTGAAGAGGTCAGCGGATTATGGGCAAAGTAAAGGAAGATTGTCCCCATAGTCAGAGTCATCAGGCACAGAAATAGGTCCTTTGGCCCAACTCGTCCATGCAGACCCACATGCTCAGCTAATCTTGTCCTATTTACCCGCATTTGACCCTTGTCCGTTTAAATCTTTCCTATCCATATGCCCGTTTATAGATCAGTCAGTACTAGTTGACCTGATCCATGTTATGTTTTACTGCATACCACTGTACACTCAAACAGCTATCTAGTTGAGTGTCTCATATTATCTAGCCTGCTAGTCCAGTCTCTCATAGAATTGTCCTTGAGCTTGAGCTTACACCACCTATGTACTTGAGCTCTGTGTGCTTTCTTAAATAAACAGCTTATACTCATGTATAACTTATACTCATGTATAACTTATACTCATGTATAACTTATACTCATGTATAAGACTGGAAAGGGATCCTAGCAGGAATGACAGTGGAACAGCAATGGCAGGAATTTCTGAGCATAATCTGGAAGACGCAGGATCATACATTCCAAAAAGGAAGAGAGATTCTAAGGGGAGTAGGAGGCAACCGTGGCTGACAAGAGACGTTAGGGATAGAATAAAACTAAAAGAAAAGATGTATAACACATCAAAGAGTAGCCGGAAGCCAGAGGATTGGGAAACTTTCATAGGACAACAGAAGGAAACAGAAATGATGGGCAATACCGGCTGAAAAGATGAAGTACGAAGGGAAGCTGGCCAGGAATATAAAGAAGGACAGTAAAATCTTCTTTAGATATGTTAAGGGAAAAAGAGTAGCAAAGTCAAATGTGGGACCCTTGAAGGGAGACACGGGTGAAATTATTATGGGCAACAAAGAAATGGCAGAAGAGTTGAATAGGTACTTCGGATCTGTCTTCACTAAGGAAGACACAAACAATCTCCCAGATGCACCGGAGGACAGAGAATCTAACGGGGTGGAGGAACTGAAATAAATTTCATTAGGCAAGAAATAGTATTGGGTAGGATAATGGGACTGAAGGATGATAGATCCCCTGGGCCTGATGGTCTCTGCATCCCAGGGTCCTCAGGGAGGTGGCTCTAGAAATAGTGGACGCATTGGTGATCATGTTCCAATGTTCAATAGATTCAAGTTCAGTTCATGTGGATTGGTGGATCGCTAATGTTATCCCGCTTTTCAAGAAAGGAGCGAGAGAGAAAATGGGGAATTACAGACCAGTTAGCCTGACGTCGGTGGTGGGAAAGATGCTGGAGTCAATTATTAAAGAGGTAATAATGGGGCATTTGGATAGCAGTAAAAGGATTAGTCCAAGTCAACATGGATTTATGAAAGGGAAATCATGCTTGACTAATCTTCTGAAATTTTTTGAGGATGTGACAAGTAAAATGGATGAAGAGGTGCCAGTGGATGTAGTGTATCTAGACTTTCAGAAAGCCTTTGATAAGGTACCGCACGGGAGACTGGTGACTAAAATTAGAGCACATGGTATTGGGGGTAGGGTGTTGACATGGATAGAAAATTGGTTGGCAGACCGGAAGCAAAGAGTAGGAGTGAACGGGTCCTTTTCAGAATGGCAGGCAATGGCGAGTGGAGTGCCGCAACGCTCGGTGTTGGGGCCGCAACTGTTTACCATATATATTAATGATTTGGAAGAGGGAATTAGGAGCAACACTAGCAAGTTTGCAGTGTTAAATGTGAAGAGGATTTTAGGAGGTTGCAGGGTGACCTGGACAGATTGAATGAGTGGGCAGATGCGTGGCAGATGCAGTATAATATAGATAAATGTGAGGTTATCCACTTTGGCGGCAAAAGCAAGGGGGCAAATTATTATCTCAATGGGGTTAGGTTAGGTAAGGGGGAGGTGCAGCGAGACTTGGGCGTCCTTGCACACCGGTCACTGAAAGTTGGCTTACAGGTAAAGCAGGCAGTGAAGAAAGCAAATGGAATGTTGGCCTTCATAACAAGGGGATTTCAGTATAGGAGTAAAGAGGTTCTTCTGCAATTGTATAGGGCTCTGGTGAGACGGCATCTGGAGTATTGTGTACAGTTTTGGTCTACTAATTTGAGGAAGGACATCCTTGTGATTGAGGCAGTGCAGCGTAGGTTCACAAGATTGATCCCTGAGGTGGCGGGACTGTCATATGAGGAAAGATTGAAAAGACTAGGCTTGTATTCACTGGAGTTATAAAAGGACTGGACAAGCTAGATGCAGGGAAAATGTTTCCAATGTTGGGCGAGTCCAGAACCAGGGTCTACAGTCTTCGAATAAAGGGGAGGTCATTTAAGACTGAGATGAGAAAAACTTTTCACCAAGAGACTTGTGAATTTATGGAATTCCCTGCCACAGAGGGCAGTGGAGACCAAGTCACTGGATGGATTTTAGAGAGTTAGATAGAGCTCTAGGGGCTAGTGGAGTCAAGGGATATGGGGAGAAGGCAGGCACGGGTTATTGATAGAGGACGATCAGCCATGATCGCAATGAATGGCGGTGCTGGCTCGAAGGGCCGAATGGCCTCCTCCTGCACCTATTTTCTATGTTTCTATGTTTCTATGTATGCATTCTGAGTTATTACACATTCCTATGCCGTCCAATTGCCCATGATCTTAATGAATGGTGGGGTGAGCTTGCAGGGCTGTAGCTTCCTTGTGCTCATTGCGGATCAAAAGGGATCCAATTTCTGTCAAGATGCTCGTCATTGTTCCAATTCCCAGGGAATAGTGAGTTAAATAGTTCTTAATGGCATTAGTAGACTGCATCTCTGCGTGAAGAGGCAGATGGAGATTTAGCTCATCATCTCTTTATCGACAGAATTAGGTCAATGTATGGAATCCCTGTCACCTTTTACCAAGAGAATGTTTTCGATATGTATCATACTGATTTATTATGACAGTACTCCACTTTTCCATTTGTTTGAAGAACTAAGTGGGATATTGGTTTCAATTCATTACACCGGAGGGGGCAGGACTGCTGGAAGGAGAATATGCATTCCCGCTGTCAGTGAAATTAGTACTTTTTTTCACTCCACATCCTGACAGCATGGTCTAGAGCACAATAAATTAAACATTTCTAAAGTTCAATGGGATAACTCCGAGTTCAAAATAAGCTTTTAACATTCCATCAATCATGTCAGCAGAGCAAATCATTTTACAGTACTCTAATGTGCAACTCTTACCAATTCCAAAAGCATCCCTCATGGGTGCACATGTCACAGACAGAAGGAATCAAAGATCTGTCATAGTGTTGGTTCAAATTTGCCACACTGAGCAACAATACGTTTTTTTAACGTTACGATTCTGTGCATCAGCGCCCTCTAAAACTTCTCAAACCACGCAAAAGGAATTAATGCCCAGAAACCTATCCTTTGGCACTACATTTTTCATTTGAAGTTTTGAGCATAATTTCTGAAACGGAATGCCACACATAGGCACCACCCACATGTGCATTCTGCATGTGCGAAACAGAGTAAATATCTCCCTGTTGATCATTTATTTTGCAATAACAACTGTTTAGTTTAGTTTAGTTTAGTTTAGTTTAGTTTAGTTTAGTTTAGTTTTGTTCAGTTTAGTTTAGTTCAGAGATACATAGCGGAAACAAGCCCTTCAGCTCACCGAGTCTGCGCCGACCAGCGATCCTGCACACTTACACTATCCGACACACACCAGGGACAATTTACAATTATACCAAGACAATTAACCTAGAAACATGTATGTTTTTGGAGTGTGGGAAGAAACTAGAGATCCCGGAGAAAACCCAAGCAGAATCACTGGTACAAGCTAGGTACAAAACAGCACCCTTAGGCAGGATCGAACCCAGGTCCCTGGCGCATCCCTTGTTGGCCAACAAAGAGCGTGATAGCCTGTAGTTTGTGTTATATGTAAGGCCGCTAAGCAGAACATTGAACTTGCAGATTGTAGAAAGAGGGTATGGCCTAAATTATTTTTCACACAACTACAGATAAAGCTGTACTCTGCAGTTAAAATCCAGCTTCCACCACAGTGGAACACTGGGAAATTCATCCCCCTGATTTCTGATGAGATTTTCTTTAGCAACTGGTGACACAGTGGTGCCGCGATAGAGTTGCTGCCTCACAGCGCCCGAGATTCAGGTACGATGCTGACCAGGGGTGCTCTCCGTACAGAGTTTGTATGTTCTCCCTCTGACCGCGTGGGCTTTCTGCGGGTGCTCCAGTTTCTTCACACACTCCAAAAGATATATACGTTTATAGGTTAATTCACTTCTGCAAATTGTCCTTCCTTAGTGTGTAGGATAGTGCTAGTGTATGCGGTGATCGGTAATTGGACACAGTGGGCTGTAGGGCTTGTTCCCATGCTATATCTCTAAAGACTAAAGTCAATGGCATCTATTTTTCTGGTTTCAAACTCACCCAGCCTCAGCCAACAATGACATCAATTGCAGTGCAACCCAAAATTCATCTCTTGCATTATTTACACTCTCACCGGTCTCACAAATAACAGAATAACCAGCATTCACAAACCCCACTCTCACCAAAACATGCATTTTAAAGGCTAACATTTTACTGTCATTCTTTGCCCTCCAAGACCTGCGACCTCCTGAATAATAAAAGGCATAGATAGAGTGGATATGGAAAGAATGTTTCCACTGGTGGGAGAGTCTAGGACCAGAGGTCATAGCCTCAGAATTAAAGAGTGCTCTTTTAGAAAGGAGGTGAGCAGGAACTACTTTAGTCAGAGGGTAGTTAATCTGTGGAACTCATTGCCACAAAAGGCTGTGGAGGCCAATTCAGTGGATATATTTAAAGCAGAGATAGGCAAATTCTTGATTGGAATGGGTGTCAAGGGTTATGGAGAGAAGGCAGGAAAATGGGGTTAGGAGGCAGAGATCAGCCATGATTGAATGGCCGAGTAGACACGATGGGCCAAATGGCCTTATTCCACTATAACTTGTGAACTTGTAAACTTCAAATATGTGTTCACATGTGTGGCATAGAGCCAAGTAGTCATAGAGCATGGAAACAGGCCACATATCCATGCTGGCATGAAATGCTCCATCAGTGTTGGTTCAATTTCCCTGAGTTTCGCTGACATCCCTCTAAACCTTTCCTATCCATGTACCTGTCCAAATATCTTTTAAATCGTGCTGGTATACCTGTCTCAACCATTTTGTCTCAGCTTGTTCCACTTACCCACGACCCTGCATGTAAAATAATTGTCCTTCACATTTCCGTTAAATCTTTTCCCTCTCACCTTAATCCTATAGGCTGTAGTTCTTGAATCCCCTACCCTGGGGAAAGGACTATGTGCATTCACCCTCTCTATGCCTTTCATGATTTTATACACCTAGATTGATTTTCCCATGGAGGTCAGGATCATGGTGACTCTCATTCCTTCGCCTCAGGACTGCTGCTGCTGCAGACTGCTGTTGCTGATGTCTGCTGCATTTCATGGTTTATTGCTTACTGTTACATAGGGAGGTTGCTCAACCTCAATAGTTAAGGAAAATAGACTCCCTCAACTCTTGCTTCTTTCCATAGGGGCATGCAAATCAGAAATAGGCATTTGTCTGCCTTACACCCTTCCCCCAAGTGCAGGCATTCAAGACAAGCTAGAAAGAGCGCAGAAAAGACTCACAAGGATCTTATTGAGACTAGATGGCTTGCTTTATTAGGATAGACAGAATAGGGGGGGGGGGGGGGGGGGGGGCTTTTATCCCTGGAGTGTGAGAGGCTAAGGGGTGACCTTATTTTAGGTACAGTATATATAAAATGGTATGGGTGAACAATGAGAATCTTTTTCCCAAGGGTAGGGGAACCTATTACTAGAAGGCATATGTTTAAGATGAAGAGGGAAAGAATTAAAAGGGTCATGAGAAGTGCAGATGGCGATGGGTATGTGGAGCAAGATGACAGAGGAAGTGGTAGAGACAGGTACAATTGCAACGTTTAAAGGTCATTTGGATAGATACATGGATAGGAAAGATTTAGGGATGTTGGCCAAATGCTGGCAAATTAGACTTACACAGGTAGTCAACTTGGTCGGCAGGGACAAGATGGGCTGAATGACCCATTTCCTTGCTATATAACTCTAAAGGGCCTGTCCCACGAGCATGCGACTCCATGCAGGCAAGCGCGACCTAACGTGGTCGCTTGAGCCATACGGCCTCGCGTGGCTGGTCCCACTTCGATCACCGGAGCCATATAGAGTTGTGCGGAGCTGGTCCCGACATCGCGCGGGGCTCCAAAAAAACGACCATGTTCAAAAATTCTGTGCGGCAACGGCCTGTCAGCCCACAGCCGCCTCGACGCTGTAAGCACCGCCTCGACGGGCATACGAAGCGTCTCGACGTTGGACGCAGCATCTTGACACCGTACGTCACGCGTGAACTTCCCGCGGACTTCGCTCGAACTTCACGTCACTCACTCGACCTCCGCGCGGCCCCCGCTTCCTGTTTGGTCGCGCTTGCCGCATGCAGGCGCATGCTGGTGGGGCCGGCCCTGTACGGGGATCACTCGACCTCCACGCGGCCTCCGCTTCCGGTTTCGTCGCGCTTGCCGCATGCAGGTCGCATGCTCGTGGGACAGGCCCTTAAGACTGTAGGTATTACATTATTTAAATACCGGATATTGAGTTGGATGATCAGCCATGATCATATTGAATGGCGGTGCAGGCTCGAAGGGCCGAATGGCCTACTCCTGCACCTATTTTCTATGTATCTATGCTTCTCATGGCACTAATATCTAAACAGAAGTTTTACTTCTTGATGACACAGTGGATGTGCTGCTGCGCATACTGTCTGGTGAAGATTCATGATGCTCAGTGCGTAGGAAGGAACTGCAGATGCTGGTTTACACCGAAGTTAGACATAAAATACTGGAGAAACTCAACGGGTCAGGCAGCATTGCTGGAGAAAAGGATTAGGTGATGTTTCAGGTAGAGACCTTTCATCAGACTAGAACAAAAAACATCACCTTTGTTCCTCTCCACTCCCATCTCAAAGTGTTCTGGGTCTGCCAACTCACAGAGCTTTAAAATAGATCAGTCTGAAGAAGGGTCTCGACCCGAAACATCACCTATTCCTTTTCTCCAGAGATGCTGACTGACCCGATAAGTTTCTCCAGCATTTCCTGATGCTGAGGTCTACAGATGATGTGCAAGTAACTTCTTTAAACCCCTTCTGCATTGTAATGTTTTACATAAACCTCTGAAAGAAGGCATCTCATCTGGGCGAGCACTATCTTAATATTAGACTGCAAGTCTCAACCCCAGTTTGCTGCTGGGATTCCTTAAAAATTAAACCATAAACGTACTCATAAGGTCATAAGGGATGGGAATAGCATTAGGCCATTCAGCCCATTAAGTTTACTCCTCCATTCAATCATAAAAATATAGAAACAGAAACATAGAAAAATAGGTGCAGGAGTAGACCATTCCGCCATTCAATATGATCATAACTGATCATCTAAAATCAGTACCCCATTCCTGCTTTTTCCCCATATCTCTTGATTCCTTTAGCCCTAAGCGCTAAATCTAACTCTCTCTTGAAAGCATCCAGTGAATTGGCCTCCACTGCCTTCAGTGGCAGAGAATTCCACAGACTCACGACTCTCTGGGTGAAGAAGTTTTTCCTCATCTCAGTCCTAAATGGCCTACCCCTTATTCTTAATCATGGCCGATCTATCTCTCCCTCCTAACCCCATTCTCCTGCCTTCTCCCCATAACCTCTGACAACAATACTAATCAAGAATCTATCTATCTCTGCCTTAAAAATATCCACTGACTTGGCCTCCACAGCCTTCAGTGACAAAGAACTCGACAGATTCACCACCCTCTGACTAAATAAATTTCTCCTCATCTACTTCCTAAAATAATGTCCTTTAATTCTGAGGCTATGACCTCTAGTCCTACACTCTCCCTCTAGTGGAAACATCTTCTCCACATCCATTCTATCCAAGCCTTTCATTATTCTGTATGTTTCAATGAGGTCGCCCCTCATTCGTCTAAACTCCAGTGAGTACAGGCCCAGTGCCGGCAGAGGTAACCTGTTGCTCAGTGAACCCCAGCCATCAACTGCTGAATTGCTAATGCACTCCTATCTAATCCCAGCCTGTTGAATAGAGCACTTCAGAGAGGCATAGCTTCGCCAAGGCTGTTTGTGTCACTGATGATAATTTAGATCTGGATATTTCTCCTCAGTACATTCAACGCTGACTAGTTTTATTGTTGCTGTTCTGCACTTCAGCTGACAGGAAATGTAGATATCTTGCTTGGTTTGTCTAGGTTTTCAGTGCACTGAGGAGTTTAAATATAATAGCCAATTACACACCGTCACACGATATGAGATTACTTTGCCTGAG
This sequence comes from Amblyraja radiata, assembly GCF_010909765.2. Taxonomy (NCBI): domain Eukaryota; kingdom Metazoa; phylum Chordata; class Chondrichthyes; order Rajiformes; family Rajidae; genus Amblyraja; species Amblyraja radiata. Next base: position 81,428,906 of record NC_045961.1, on the reverse strand, counting down.
AACTTCAATCACCTTCATTCAATGTGACAGCAATGAATTCATAACTTTTACCCAGATAGGAATACATTACTTGCTTCTGAATTAATTTAACATGTTTATTTTTCCTCCTCCTTGTATCTATTACTTGGTGAAGTAATGAATTCAGGTAAATTATAGGGGAATCATTTTAAGGCAAATTTTAGAGTGGAACATTTGAAGAATAGTTTGGACCATTCAGCCTCTCTTCACTTGACCTAGGATTACAAACGCAATAAAATGCTTTCAAAATTTAAAAGCTGAATAACTTAAGAAATCTTCATGATATTAAAAGAAAGGAGAGATGTATTTATGTGGTGTCATTCACCTTTCTTTCAGGACTCTACAGACCAATGTTGGATATGTTGTCACCTCTGAAACGCAATAAATTGTGCACGGGAAGCTCTCCGAAATGGCAATATGTTAGTGACTAGATAATCTGTTCTTTATGCTGATATTGGGAGGCAGTGCAGTGTAGGTTCACGAGATTGGTCCCTGGGATGGCAGGACTGTCATATGAGGAAGGCAGGGGAACTCACCTGCTCGCCGTCCAATTTTTACATCTACTGGAAAAAGCAGGAGATGGACAATTGCATTCTTATCTTTCTTTTACTCTGGTTATCTACTTGCCCCCAAGTTTAAGTATTCCATCATTGGTGTCCATGCTATACCAAAGTTTGAAATTCACTCCCTAAACCTCTCCTTGCATCTTCTACAAGACACATGCTCCTGGACCCGCGTTGGCTCTCTTTTCAGCCCCTCGTTATAGCTCAGGTTCAATGCATTGTTTGATGATAGAAACATAGAAACATGGAAAATAGGTGCAGGAGGAGGCCATTCGGCCCTTCGAGCCAGCACTGCCATTCATTGTGATTATGGCTGATCGTCCCCTATCAATAACCCGTGCCTGCCTTCTCCCCATATCCCTTGACTCCACTAGCCCCTGGAGCTCTATCTAACTCTCTTTTAAATCCAACCAGTGATGGCCTCCACTGCCCTCTGTGGCAGGGAATTCCATAAATTCGCAGCTCTCTGGGTGAAAAAGTTTTTTCTCACCTCAGTCTTAAATGGCCTCCCCTTGATTCTATGACTGTGGCCCCTGGTTCTGGACTCGCCCAACAATGGGAATATTTTACCTGCATCTAGCTTGTCCAGTCCTTTTATAATTTTATATGTTTCTGTAAGATCCCCCCCTCATCCTTCTAAACTCCAGTGAATACAAGCCTAGTCTTTTCAATCTTTCCTCATATGACAGTCCCGCCATCCCAGGGATCAATCTCGTGAATTTACGCTGCACTGCCTCAATCACAAGGATGTCCTTCCTCAAATTAGGAGACCAAAACTGTACACAATACTCCAGATGTGGTCTTACCAGAGCCCTATACAACTGCAGAAGAACCTCTCTACTCCTATACTGAAATCTTCTTGTTATGAAGGCCAACATTCCATTTGCTTTCTTCACTGCCTGCTGTACCAGCATGCCAACTTTCAGTGACCGGTGTACAATGACACCCAAGTCTCACTATACCTCCCCCTAACCTAACCGAACCCCGTTGAGATAATAATGAACCCCTTGTTTTTGCCACCAAAGCGGATAGCCTCACATGTATCTATGTTATACTGCATCTGCCACGCATCTGCCCACTCACTCAACCTGTCCAGGTCGCCCTGCAACCTCCTAACATCCTCTTTACAATTAACACTGCCACCCAGATTTGTGTCATCCGCAATCTTGCAAGTGTTGCTCCAAATTTCCTCTTCCATATCATTATAATGCTTCCAAATCATTAATGGTGCTTCTACAAAGCATCCAGGGTTATTTTGCTACGTTGAAGGTTTTGGATAAATGGGGGTTGTTGCTATTGTCGAAGCATGTTACTAGGAACAACAATATCTTTACAATTCACCTCTTTTTTTTTATACCAACGGAACATTAATCTTAAACACCATTACCTTTCGGCTGTTAAATCCACCAACCATACAAAATTCACATTAGCCTTCAACTAGGTTTTGATGTTTATGGATTTAAAGGCTTTTTGAAGCTTGTCAACATCCTGGATTCTCAAAAATAGCTCTCATTTCTTTCTGATTCATGATTCCCTTCTCACCGCATGTAACTCTACCAAGCATCATTTAGACTTTAGACTTTGGAGGTACAGCCTGGAAGCAGGCCCTTCTGCCCACCATGCCTGTGCTGACCATTGATTATCCTGTACACAAGCCTACACACACTAGGGACAATTTTACAACATACCAAAGCCAGTCATCCTTCAAACCTGTAAGTCTTTGGAGTGTGGGAGAAAACTGGAGCACCCAGAGAAAACCCACGCGGTCACAGGGAGAACGTACAAACTCCATAAAGACAGCACCTGTAGTCAGGCTCTAACCCGGGTCTCTGGCGCCGAATCTACTGTTGCGCCACTGTGCCGTCTAAGTCAATGATTTATTGAGTCACTAACAGAAAACATTTGGGGCAGCACCGCAATATTGCAGGAGGGCTGCAGTGAGGCTTTCCACTTTGGCGACAAAAACAAGGGGGCAGATTATTATCTCAATGGGGTTAGGTTAGGTAAGGGGGAGGTGCAGCGAGACCTGGGCGTCCTTGTACACCGGTGACTGAAAGTTGGCGTGCAGGTACAGCAGGCAGTGAAGAAAACTAATGGAATGTTGGCCTTCATAACAAGAGGATTCCAGTATAGGAGTAAAGAGGTTCTTCTGCAGTTGTGTAGGGCTCTGGTGAGATTACATCTGGAGTATTGTGTACAGTTTTGGTCTCCTAATTTGAGGAAGGACATCCTTGTGATTGAGGCAGTGCAGCGTAGGTTCACGAGATTGATCCCTGGGATGGCGGGACTGTCATATGAGGAAAGATTGAAAAGACTCAGCTTGGATTTACTGGAGTTTAGAAGGATGAGGGGGCATCTTATAGCGACATATACAATTATAAAAGGACTGGACAAGCTAGATGCAGGAAAAATGTCCCCAATGTTGGGCAAGTCCAGAACCAGGGGCCACAGTCTTAGACTAAAGGGGAGGTCATTTAAGACTGAGGTGAGAAAAAACTTTTTCACCCAGAGAGTGTGAATTTATGGAATTCCCTGCCACAGAGGGCAGTGGAGGCCAAATCACTGGATCGATTTAAGAGAGAGTTAGATAGAGCTCTAGGGGCTAAGGGATATGGAGAGAAGGCACGCACGGGTTATTGATAGGGGACGATCAACCATGATCACAATGAATGGTGGTGCTGGCTCGAAGGGCCGAATGGCCTCCTCCTGCACATATTTTCTATGTTTCTATGTTTCACAGCATCAGAGACCCGGGTTCAATCTTGCTGCCTTCCTCCCTCTGGCTTCACATCGTGAAACTTTTCACTTCTGTCTCTTTCACCTTCTGCCTTTAAGTCTGGCCTTTGTTCGAATCATCTGCCTATCAAACCCATCTCCTTTGCTTGTGTTCACCTATTACCAGCCAGGCATTGATCTGCCTCTCCCCTCTTCCAGCTTTCTTCTCCCCCCCTCCCCTCCCCTCCCCTACAATCAGTCCAAAGAATGGTCCTGACCCAAAACTTCACCTATCCATGTTCTTCAGAGATGCTGCCTGGCCTACTGAGATATTCCAGCATTTTCTGTCCTCTGAGTCAGGACATGGACTCTAAAAAAAGGGAGGTTGTCCAGGTATGTGTTGATCTCTATATAGATCTCAAGGTAAAAAAAACAGATGGACTGGAGTTATCAACTGCAGTGCATACTGTAGCAATGTTACAAAATTTTGAGATGTAAAAAATCAAGTCTGTAATTTATCCCATCAGATAAAGCATAAAAAGAAGTTTAATTTGACACCTAATTCACTTTCATATCTCATGTATTTAAAAAGTTATGGCCATTTTCATACTCGGAAATTAGCATCTTGTTCCCTATTGATTTTCTATGGACGTAACAAAAAAGCTGTGATCGTGAACAGTCAAAAGCCCATAACTTTCTTAAAAATTAAGAGAACTGATTGAAATTTTCAGTTATCATAGATTGAAGCATTTTGAAACAAATATAAAATAATCTTACTTGGATGACCTGAAATTAAAGCATATAATTAGTTAGTTACCCAAGTGTAGCTAATTTCAAACTTCAATTACTAGATCTAAACATCTATCCATTTCTTAATAAATGATTAACATTTTTAAATAGCCTAAGTGTGCAAATAATATTCATAAATAATTCACAATAAAACATGATTTTTAAATCTCATTTACATTAATTTAAAGGCCAAATGGAAGGAATTTAGTGTTCAATTGCTGTAAATTAAAGTCCATTTTAAATCAGCTTTCTAGTGGGATCCTGTGAACGCGCTGGTTTAGAACGTTCACATTGCGCTAGATTTGTGCCCTCAAATGGCCAGAAAAATACTGCGGGATATAATGGGGCCAAAATGAGCTACTCGCAATATTAAACTTTGTATAAAGGGATCTTAAGAAGCCCTTTTTAATGTAAAAATAAGCTACATACCTTCTGTGGTTTGCTCTATGAGACCCTGATGGCTGTCGGTGGTCGCGGGTTTAGAGATTGATTTTTAAACTACTATAACTATTATCCAAGGCCTTTAAAACTAATAATAGCTTTTGCGACGGGGTCTTCCAGCGATTTTTCGTTAATAATTAACAAGGCTGAACATCGATTTGAACAGCCTAGAGAAAATCGCGTTTTAAACCCGCCCCCCTCTAAACGGCGCCAAAATCGCGCACACCCGCAGCGACAGATTTTCAGCGACGCTTCAGGTAGGCTTTGCAACATACCTACATACTGTATGAGATTATGATAATGTAACGGAGATGGAAATAGGTTGGTCTTAAAGACGCCAGGGATTTTAGACTTTAGAGGTCCACCGAGTCTGCACTGACCAGCTATCCTCCCATACACTAAAGGGGCTGTCCCACTGTGGCGACCTGTGGCGACCTTATCCGCGAGTTCAGAAGAGTGTCTTCGACCTTCAAGCTTGAGGGCATCGCCTGAAAAACCTCGAGCTGGATCGACCATCAGCGATGAAACCGCGACCGACCGCACACACAAACACATCGCAAAGGCGGGGGCCAGAGAAGGCGGGGGCCAGAGAAGGCGGGGGAGCGCTGTCTGAAATCCACACCGCGATGAAGAGGAAGGTAAAAGATGGCTGCACAGTGTACGGCGTCCATTGGAGAGAGCGGGGGAGGGAGAGAATGGGAGAGAAGGGGAGAGAAGGGGAGAGAAGGGGAGAGAAGCGGGTGAGAAGCGGGTGAGAAGGGGGGAGAAGGAGTGGAGACACTTTTAAGAAGTCAGACAACGTTTAATAAAGTTTAGCGGGCATTTAACCTACCAGTCGGATTTCCTTGGTCCTTAAAACGCCAATGAGCCAATTAAAATGCCCGGTCAGCGAAGGAGATTACCTACGGCTGCCCTCGACTGCCTGTAACTACATAGCGACCCCACTCCACTGCACTACGAGTTAAAAAGAACCATGCCGACCAATTTTTACTCGCGGAAATTTTTTCAACATGCTGAAAATGTTTCCGCGACGTAGCTGAGGCCGCGAGTATTCGGGAACTTCCCTCGAGGCAAGGCAAGGCAACTTTATTTATATAGCACATTTCATACACGAGGCAGACTCAAAGTGCTTCACATAAAAACATGTCATACAATAAAATGAAATAATAAAATGAAATAAAATAGAAGAATTAAAAGAAAAGAAAAGCAAAATTAAAAATGCATTATAAAAAGTGCAAAAGTTAAAAGTGCAATGTAGTTAAGATTTAGCTGAAAGCTAAAGTAAACATAAAAGTTTTCAGTCTTGTTTTAAAAGTGGTCAAAGTTGAGGCAAGTCTTAAATCTTCAGGAAGTTTATTCCAGCTATTTGTTGCATAGTAACTAAATCTTGCTTTCCCATGTTTTGTATTTACTCTGGGAATCACTAACAGATTGGTTTCAGAAGATCTTAGCAATCTAGAAGGCTTATATAGTGGAAGCATGTCAGTGATATACTTTGGTCCTAAACCATGTAGTGATTTATAGGTGAGGAGTAGGATTTTGAAATCAATTCTCTGACATACAGGGAGCCAATGTAAGGATTTAAGAATTGGTGTAATGTGTTCAAATTTTTTGGTCTTTGTTAGAACTCTAGCAACAGCGTTCTGAACAAGCTGTAGCTGCCTGACAGTTTTTTTCGGAAGACCTGCAAGGAGACCGTTACAATAATCTAGCCTACTAGTAATAAAGGCATGTACAAGTTTTTCTAAGTCTTGAGCTGACATGAGTCCTCTTAATCTTGCTACGTTTTTGAGGTGATAGTAGGCCGATTTTGTTACTGATTTGATGTGACTGTCGAAATGTAAATCTGAATCCATAATAACCCCAAGATTTCTGGCTTTGTTAGAAGTTTTCAGGGACAGAGAGTGAAGGTGTTGGGTTACTTTAAGCATTTATTTTTTAGTACCAAAAACAATTATCTCCGTTTTGTCCTTATTTAGTTGGAGGAAATTTTGGCACATCCAGTCTTTGACTTGCTCAATGCACTGGCACAGCAGATCTATGGGGCGATAGTCATTTGGTGATAGCGCTACATAGATTTGAGTGTCATCGGCATAGCAGTGGTGGTCAATATTATTATTTTGCATGATTTGCCCTAGTGGGAGCATGTAGATGTTGAATAAAGAGGGCCCTAAGATCGAACCTTGCGGGACTCCACACGTCACGTTGGTTGGTTCTGATACAAAGTCGCCAATGAAACAAAATAGTTCCTATCTTGTAGATATGACCTGAACCAACTTAAGACTGTGCCTGAAAGCCCCACCCATTTTTCAAACCTGTCCAAAAGTATTGAGTGATCAACAGTGTTGAATGCAGCACTGAGGTCTAATAGCATTAATATTGAAACTTTGCCAGAGTCTGTGTTAAGACGGATGTCGTTTACAACTTTAATAAGGGCGGTCTCGGTGCTATGAAGAGGTCGAAATCCTGACTGAAAGTTGTCGTAGCAGCCAGTTGAAGACAGGAAGTGATTAAGTTGCTGGAGGACAACTTTCTCAATTATTTTACTTATGAAAGATAGGTTTGATATTGGTCTATAGTTGTTAATAATAGAGGCATCTAGGCTCCGCTTTTTTAAAAGAGGTTTAATAACTGCAGTTTTCAAGGCTTTTGGGAAATTGCCTGATCGAAGAGAGCTGTTAACTATTTGCAGTATGTCTATTGCTAGGCAGTCAAAAACATTCTTAAAGAAGTTGGTAGGTAAAGCATCAAGGCAGCAGGTGGATGGCCTTAGTTTGTGTCACCGTTTCCACAAGAGTTTTAGAGTCTATGACATTAAAGCATGTCATCATTGCCACGTTACTTTTGCCTAAACAGGGTGGTGATCCAACATTTTTGTTTGAAGCGGAGATATTGATGGCACGTCTGATGCCTTCAATTTTATCAGTATAAAAGAATGCAAACTCATTGCATTTCTCGAGCATGAAGGAGAGTTCCAGTGAACTCATAGGACCGCCTAGGACCACGTGTCGACAATGCTGCGAGTTTGAGTCGAGGGCAAACTCTTCTAAACTCGCAGATTAGGTCGTCGCAGTAGGACAGCCCCTTAACACAGTCATACACATGAGGAACAATTTTCAATTTTACCAAAAAACAATTAAGCTATAAACCTGTACATCTTTGGAGTGTGGGAGGATACCGGAGCACCCAGAGAAAACCCACGAGGTCACAGGAAGAAAGTACAAACTCCGTATGGATAGCAACGGTTGTCAGGATCGAATCCAGGTGTCACTTATTTGGGATATGTGAATTGAAACTCAACTCAGAGTTAGATACGGCATCAAGGCTGCAAAGAATGGGATTGTTGTTCAGGCAGTGAGTTCCTAATTGGATGCAAACCTATGACAGTACACAATAGAATGAAAATAGATGTTTAAAACCGAGGCTGCTTTCATCAGAAGGGAGGAGATTAATGGCTGACTTGATAGAGCTTTTCAAATTTAAGGAGCGATGAGACAGCGACGATCGAAGCAAACTGCTTCCAGTGATCAATGTGTCTATAGCAAGGGCACGTCAATACAAGAGTAAACGTGAATGATTTGGGGCAGGGAGCCAGCAAATTATTTCTTTTGTCTGGAGGGAGCTGGATAGATTGTGGGATAGATGGCCACATTGAATGCTGAACGTTGGCTAAGCAGTAGAATATAAGGATTATAAAGAGATATTGGAAGGTAGGATTGGAACAAAAGCTCCCAATTAGAAAGAAGACACAATGTTATTGAAATAGAATGATTACACTAGTGCAGTGGTTAAGTTAATGGTCTAGCAGCTCCGTTTCTGGCCATTACTTCAGACTCAAAAGTTCAACTCTCCCGACAGCAGCATTGGAATTTAGGGTAAATTTGATTTTTTTTTTAAACAAGGCTAGAATTTAAACAAGTACAGTAGCAAAGACCATGGAATCATTGAGATGTTTTACAAAACCACTTCCTTCACGATATGGTTAAATGGGATTAGCATCGACAAGTACAATGGTTAGCATCGACTTGGTGGGTTGAAGGGCCTGTTTCTGAGCAGTATGTCTCTATGACTCTATAACAATCATGTCCTTCAGCGAGGAAAATCTTCTGTCATACCCTGCCAGATGTGTCTATGACTCCAGACCGATCACTTTAGTTCAGAGGCAATTCAGGATGCTGGCAGTGCCAGTGATCTGTGTACCTTGTGAGGGAACAATAATTTAAAAAGAATAGGAATAGGAATAGGAATACTTTATTGTCGTATGTGACTAGGCACAATGAAATTCTTTGCTTGCATACACAATGTGTACAAATAGCGGCCACCTCACTACATTTGGAAAACATTAGGCTTGTCTTGGCGGAAAATCCAGATCAATTTCTCAGGACATGGACACCCTTCAATAATTGTATAATCTTAGATGCCGAATGTTTTATCTATTACAATTACTTCTAATAAAAATTAAAATAAAACAAAATAGCGACCACCCACGGCACTGACAAAGTTACAAAGCACGCCGGCTCCCCCTTTTGTGCCCCCCCCCCCAGGATGACCCCCATGCAGGGTCCCCATTGTCCTTTGTCCCCCCTCCCTATTATCCATTGTTCTCCCCCTACCTCCCTCACAGCAGTCCCCCCACACCGGGTCCTCCATTGTACTTCTCCCCCTCACGGCGGTCAGTTTCTGAATTGTGTGCGTTGCCGCATAAAGGAAGACTTTACATCAGCCCTCCCAACATGCTTTATTGCGTACAGTTTTGGTCTCCAAATCTGAGGAAGGACATTATTGCCATAGAGGGAGTGCAGAGAAGGTTCACCAGACTGATTCCTGGGATGTCAGGACTGTCTTATGAAGAAAGACTGGATAGACTTGGTTTATACTCTCTAGAATTTAGGAGATTGAGAGGGGATCTTATAGAAACTTACAAAATTCTTAAGGGGTTGGACAGGCTAGATGCAGGAAGATTGCTCCCGATGTTGGGGAAGTCCAGGACAAGGGGTCACAGCTTAAGGATAAGGGGGAAATCCTTTAAAACCGAGATGAGAATAACTTTTTTCACACAGAGAGTGGTGAATCTCTGGAACTCTCTGCCACAGAGGGTAGTCGAGGCCAGTTCATTGGCTATATTTAAGAGGGAGTTAGATGTGGCCCTTGTGGCTAAGGGGATCAGAGGGTATGGAGAGAAGGCAGGTACGGGATACTGAGTTGGATGATCAGCCATGATCATATTGAATGGCGGTGCAGGCTCGAAGGGCCGAATGGCCTACTCCTGCACCTAATTTCTATGTTTCTATGTTTCTATGCTTCCCAGCTAATGAAATGCATTTTTGAAAGGCCAGTTCCTGTTACTATATTGGAAACAGAAGCAAGCCCACATTGGCAGCTGTATGATCACAATCAAATGATTTGTCTTGAGAGTGTAAATCAAGGATTATTTATATTGGTTAGGGCACCAGGCATAATTCCCTAAATTTCATCAAAAGATGAAGTGTTTTAGGATGATACAGTAATGCACTGGCAGAGCTGCTGCCTCACAGTGTCAGAGACCTGGGTTCGACCCTGACTACGGGTGTTGTGTGCACAGAGTTTGTATGTTCTCCCTGTGACCGTGTGGGTTTTTTACAGGTATTCCAGTTTCCACCTACATCCAAATGACATGCGGGTTTGTAGGTTAATTGTCCTCTGTAAATTGCCCCTTGTGTGTAGGATGCACAATTGAGATAACATAGAACTGGTGTGAATGGGTGATCGATGGTCTGTGTGGACTTAGTGGTCCGAAGGGCCTGTTTCCACAATGCATCTCTAAACTGAACTAAACTGAAATAGAAGTAGGGCTTCCATTGAACAGCTCAACATTCTGTACATTACTTGCCTGTATCCCAGCATCTAAAGTAGAATTTGAACCCATAATCTTCTAACAGAGATAGAGAGTACTACATACAGGTCCACAGCCCAATGTGCTAGAATGCTGAATCAATCACTCTCCAGCACAGCCTTGCAAGAGCATTGGGAAACCGGCCTTTTTTTGTTCAATTTGTTTTTGTTTCAACTTCCACAAGATGCTTTCCGGCAATATATTTTTTCCTTTTCATTAAAAGTGCTACAGAATCTCTGCTGCTGTTGATAAGATTCCTGGAAAACCATTACAGAATTTGCTGGGTGATGAATGTTCTCGCCCATTCCAAGCAGAAGAGTTATCACCACAACCACTAAATCTCTATCATGTGTACATTTACAGGTCGGACAGAATCATCTCAAATAAGCCATTTCTCAGATTCACTGTCTGGCAATGGACTGGCTCACCTTAATCACTCAAAGCTGAATTCCTTCTGCAGCTTCCAACATCCCAACCACCTATTGATTTTTATACATTAATAAATGATGGGAGAGAAACTGCACCAGGGGGTTTCCAACTTGAGATGCGTAGATTGCAGATGTTCCCCTGAAAAATGACATGCCTCTGGTAAACCATTGGTAGGAATGAGGACAAGAACAGCTAAATTAGAATTAGAACAGCAATGTGTCTGCAGGACACCCACTGATTTTAATGGGGAACATGTTGCTGATCTTTTTATTTTGACTGGACAAATGATGTTGCACTTGAAACTTTTTGATGACTCGGGATTTAAAGTGGAGAATTAACAAAAACCTCCTATTCCCAACTCCATTTTGTCACACAGCAGCAACTTCAATAAGTGCCAAGGATTCTAAATTGTGCACAGCATTTCTTCTGTGCCTTTATGTTCAGTCCTTATTTGATGAGGATGAAGTCCTGTGAGCTGGACCTCTAAAATGGGGGGTTTAAACCATGCTGAATTCTGTGAGCTTTTGAGATGACAGTGCAGGAATTATAAAGGTAAATAAACTTAACCCTTTGAAGACCAAATCATTTATTTTGCAAATAGGTTTTGCAAATGTAAACTCAGGGCAAACAACTTCAATTCAATTCAATTCAATTCAACTTTAATGTCATTGCACAAATACTGAGTATGGGTACAACGAAATGCAGTTTTGCGTCAGTCCGTAGTAGTGCAATATAGAAATTTTAAAAAAAAGAAGATACAGAATAATAAAAAAATACAGAATAATTAAACAATGGGGACGGAGGGACCGGAGGAATCTATCGGCGGGACTCCGAGTTCAGCAATGCGACGGCATGATTGTAGAAGCTGTTCCTCATCCTACTGGTACGAGACCTGAGGCTCCTGTACCGCCTCCCTGATGGGAGGAGGGCAAACAGTCCATGGTTGGGGTGGGAGGGGTCTTTAATGATCTTCCCAGCCCGTTTCAGACACCGTTTTCGGTGGAGGGCATCCATGGCAGGGAGCGGGGCACCGATGATGTGCTGCGCGGTTTTCACCACCCGTTGTAGTGCCTTCCTGTCCGCAACAGTGCAGCTGCTGTACCATATCCTCATCGCTGCGTTTCCGGTCGCACGCATAACTGACCTGACCTGCAAAGTGGCTCTAACGGGGGGACACAGTAAAATAGATGGTTTATTTTCAAACTTTCTGCTGTGCAGCGTAGGTTTACAAGGTTAATTCCCGGAATGGCGGGACTGCCATATGCTGAGAGAATGGAGCTACTGGGCTTGTATACTCTGGAGTTTAGAAGGATGAGAGGATTTCATATTGAGACATATAAGATTATTAAGGGTTTGGACATGCTAGAGGCAGGAAACATGTTCCCGATGTTGGAGGAGTCCAGAGCCAGGGGCCTCAGTTTAAGAATAAGGGGTAAGCCATTTAGAACGGAGACGAGGAAACTCTTCTTCACAGAGAGTTGTGAATCTGTGGAATTCTCTGCCTCAGAGGGCAGTGGAGGCCAGTTCTCTGGATACTTTCAAGAGAGAGCTAGATAGGGCTCTTAAAGATAGTGGAGTCAGGGCATATGGGGAGAAGGCAGGAATAGGGTACTTATTAGGGATGATCAGCCATGATCACATTGAATGGTGGTGCTGGCTCAAAGGGCCAAATGGCCTACTCTTGCACCTATTGTCTATTATCTATTGGCTATTCTAACAAATCCGCCTTAGTTATTTAGAAAGGAAAGTCTTTCAGCTTTTAAAATGGAGCAGGTATGCTATGTACCAGGTATGCTATGACTCCCTGATGTGACCTCAGCCCATTCTCAGTTAATGATCACAACCAATCTTGTGACTGCTTCAGTTGAAATAAAATCCTTGATTCAGAAATGTAGTGGAGGAGGATCTTGGTTTTCACTGGACATGTAAGCACATAGACTCCTCCGTGGTGTTCTGTTATTTGCCATTCAAACACCATTATGTGTAATCCTCAAGCTTTTTATAGAAGTCACATAAAGACTGACAACTCTAACTGCAAAGCGCAGAAAGAATATTGTCAGGTTTCTCTGTGTCATTTTACAAAGAAACTGTTATCATCAATTTGAGCCCTATGATATGGGGAAAGCAAAGAACTGCAAATGCTGACAATCTGAAATACAAAGTTGTTAATACTTGAAATACTCAGCAGGTCAAGCAGCATCTGGGGTGTGGTATTGAGTTAACATTTCAGGTCGATGGCTTATCATCAGTACCAATGACAATTGAAAAGAATACAATAAATACTGATATTCTGTAATAAAAACAGAAAATGCTAGAAACATTCAGCAGTTCAGACAACATCTGTAGAAGGAGAAGCAGAGTAAACATGTGTAGGATGGAACTGCAGATGCTGGTTTAAACCAAAGTTAGACACAAAAAGATGGAGCAACTTAGCGGGTCAGACAGCATGTCTGGAGAAAAAGTATAGGCGACGTTTTGGGTCAAGACCTTTCTTCAGACTGAAGAAGGGTCTCGACCCGAAACGTCACCTATTATTTTTCTCTAGAGATGCTATCTGACCCGCTGAGTTACTCCAGCTTTTTGTGTCTATCTTCAGCGGAGTAAGCATTTCAGGTCAGAGTCTCTTCATTAATTCCAGGGTATATCAAGTTCCCACAAATGTTCCAATGTAGCATTTCATGCTGAATTGCAACCAAGTTGCGTTCCCAAAAAAAAGAAAGATGTCTATCTGAGCATGAAACATACAGAAATATAAGGAAGATTCTGGCTGAAATTTATTTTTAATTGCACAACATTGTATCTTTTGGAATTGTATGAATGAGCTTTTTACCCATAATTTTCCACATTGCATCATTAAATTCCCTTTTTTTTTAAATCTCGATAAACAAACATGTGTTTATACACATGTTGTTCTCAGAACTCCTGGACATTGCAAAGCTCTTCAATGTTAGTGAAGAATTTTAGCAGTATTACTCGGCACGATGATGGGATAGCTCAGGAAAAACATCTGGGTTGACATGGATGTGTTGGGTCGAAGGGCCTGCTTCCTCAATGTAAAACTCTGTAACTTTGTTTGCAATAGAGCCAATTTGTATGCAGTATGTTCCTCTAGAAATAAGAGTTGTGTTCATTCCTTTAATTACTCTACTATGCAACTACCTTTCAAAAGGGGCTATAGGAATTTGTGGATCAGTTGTGTTGAATATACTCATCCCTTTTGGGAAGAAAAATCCCAAGATGAACTACCCACTGGATGAAGATACGTTTCCTTAACTCAGTTAACTCTTGAATAACTGATCCTTTACTTTGACGCTATGAACCCTGGACAAACAAGCCCAGGGAAATGTCCATCTTGCTTAGTCCTGTAATAATCTCGTACATAGTTTCAACCCACAACCAAATTTCTAGGCAAGCATATCTCGGATTTGCAAATTTCTGAACTTATCACTTCGATTTCTGATTTCCAGCCTTTAACATTAGTGCAAGAAAACCAGAAATGCTGACCTCCACGTTAAATTGTCCTGCAAATCTCTCTCGTGTGAAATAGCAGCTGGAGCCTTCCAGTTGGAGACGACCACCTTCATGTCTTTCACTTCTTCCGGATGCCCAGATGCACCACTTTGCCTGACCATTATAATGTTGCGACTGTCACTCCCGATAATGCTTAAATGCAAATCCTTGCAGAACTGAGCCTCGAAGGGACCAGGTGTTATTTAAATATGACATTCCAAATTTCAATCTCAAAGCAGTGATAGCGGAAAGATTAGAATGTTTACCTTTTTTGGGAACCAAACTTGCTGCAATTATTTTTCTGGTGAAATGTCTAATTGCAATTACATATTTATTCTTTCTCATTTTTCTTTGCACCCGACGTGTGAAGAAAGTTATATCGGTAACAACTTGCATTTATTACAGCACCTTGAATGTCATTAAGTATTCTAGAAGCAGTGCTGTGAAACAAAATTTCAGGCCAAGCCACATGAGGAAACTTTAGGTCAGGTTAGTGAATGCGTGGTAAGTGGCAGAATATTAGGAGCAATCTTAAGATGGAGATAGATGTGGCAAAGGTGTTGAGAGGGGATTCTAGGGATCAGGCTTACTGCTGTCAACAGCGCAGTGAAGCCAAATTGAGGTGTTCCAAAGGTCATAAGGTCATAAGTGATAATAGTGATAGGGACAGAATTAGCTATTTGGCCCATCAAGTCTACTCCACCATTCAATCATGGCTGATCTATCTCTCCCTCCTAACCCCGTTCTCCAGCCTTCTCACCCATAACCCCTGACACCCGTACTAATCAAGCGTCTATCTACAGTATCTCTGCTTTAAAAATATTCATTGTTTTGGCCTCCCCAGCATTCTGTGGCAAAGAATGTCAAAGATCCGCCACAGATTCAAAGGACAGGAATTGAAGCATACAGAGTAGCCAGAAGGCTGCTGAACAGTTGGGGTTCACAAAGATACGAAGCTCGGGGAAAAAAGAGGACATACAACATAGAACAGTACAGTACATTACAACAGGCCCTTTGACCCAAAATGTCTGAGCCAAACATAATGCCAAATTAATCTAACTTCCTCTGCCTGCATATGATCCATATCCCTCCATTCCTTGTATATCCACGTGACTATTTAAAAGCTCCTTAAATGCCACTACAGCATCAACTTCCATCACACTCTTGGCAATGCATTCTAAACACCCACCACTCAGTATAAAAAATAACTTGTCCTCCACATCTCCTTTAAAGTTACATCCTCTGACCTTAACGCTATGCCCACTAGTACTAGATATTTCCACACTGGGATAAAGGATTTGACTGTTTACCCTATCTATGCTTGACATAATTTTTTAAACATCTATCAGCTCTCCCCTCAGCCTCTGACACTTCAAAGAAAACAATCCAGGCTTGTCCAATCTAGAGCTAAACTCTGCAATCCAGGCAGCATCCTTATGCACCCTCCCTAAAACTTCCACATTCTCCCTGTAATGGTTTGACCTGAACTGCACACATGGAGAGATTTTAAAGAAATAATTGGATTAGTTGATGTGAAGTATTTTGGGGAAACGTTTTTTGAGGGGAGATTTATAATTCAGTACATTGAATTCCATCCTTCAGTTATGCATTATGAATAATCCCTAAAAGCAGTTTCAGGCATCCCAGAAATGCTGACAAAGCATGTATGTGTGTGTGCAAGTAGTAAGGGCTGGCTGTTGTGAATGCTGCTGCCAGTAATGGTTTCTTCCAAGCAGACCTTTGGGGCAACACGGTGGCGCATCGGCAGAGTTGCAGCCTTACAGTGTCAGAGACCCTGATTTGATCTTGCCTACGGATGTTGTCCGCACAGAGTTTTATATTCTCCCTGTAACCACGTGGGTTTTTTCTGGGTGCTCCGGTTTCCTCCCACACTCCAAACGTGTACAGGTTTGTAGGTTAATTGATATTTGTAAATTGTCCCTAGTGTGCAGGATAGAGCTAGCGTACGGATGATCACTGGTTAGTATGGATTTGGTGGGCCGAAGAGCCTGTTTTTGCACTGTATCTCAAAACTAAACTAAACAGCTGGAGTTAACCATTGTATGTGAATGATGTTTATTCACATGCACTGGTTGGTTCCAGTTGATTAGATACAAGCATGATTTGTGTTTTATCATAGCAACGGTAACGTCTTTTCATTGAAAGTGGATGTGCTTCAGAGATCCAGTTCCTTTCTTGCATCTGTTGTTCAGAAGGGACATGTCAAACCACAACATTCTGGTTCAACATTCAGTTTTGTGTATAATTCTGGCATCGCATTAAGGGACTGGAGAGGGTAGATTACAGATTTACAAGGATGTTGCCAAAGCCAAACATATTTAGCTTCGCTGGAAGACTGATGAGTGTGATTGTTTTTCTTGGAATGGAGAAAACCGATGCCGAGATTTAATTAAGGAGCATAAAACTCAGAGGCTTAGAGGGGGTGAATAGCAAAGAGATAATCAGGAGGCATGGCTGGGTTAGAGGAGATCAGAGAAATATATTATTTGCCTAGAAGCTGGGTGTCTGGAATTCACCGCCTGAAAAAGAAAAGCATACAGCAGGTTTAAAAGACACAGTAAGACATACAATGACATTTTACTTAATTTATTGGATCAATAACCAGAGGCTGGACTACTGATTAAAAAAAAGAGAACTTAAATCCCACAATGACAGCTCGGGAATTTAAGTTCAGCTCATTAAATCTGCAATAAAAAAAGCTTGTCTCATTATAGACCGTGAAACTGTGGGATTATCATAAAAATCCATCTGGTTCAATGCTCGTCAGGAAGGAACCTTACTTGCTGTGGCCTTTATATGACTTCAGTCCTGCTAAGGTGGTTGATGCTTAATTGCTCCCCCAACATGGCCTCACAAGACTCTCAGCTCAGAGGGAAAGTTGGGGCAGACAATAAATTCCACCTTTCAGTGAGGTCCATGTTCCTGGAACCAACAACAAAAGTGATATTTGCAAAGGATTTACATGGCAAACTAGAAAGCTGAGGTGGGATTAGTGAATAGTTTCTTCTTCAGTCGGTGTGATTCCAGTGGTGTACTTAGTGTTGGGGATTTCTATGCCTCTGATATAAAGCTAGATTTATTTTAGTCTGTATTAGTGACTAATGTTTAACTACGAGCTGAGATCTGTTATAAAATGAAATGGCCTTTTATTTCAAATAAAAACAAAGTCATTACATTCAATTTTATTACAGAGCAAAAAAAAACTACTGGAGGAACTCAGTAGGTCGGGCCCTATCTGTGGGGGGAAAGGAATTGACAACATTTCAGATCAAAACCCTGCATAAGGAATTGACCAAAACATTGACAATTTATTTCCCCTTCACTGATGCTGCTCAACCAGTTGAGTTCCTCCAGCAGTTTGTATTCCAGTCCATATCCCAGCATCTGCAGGCTCTTTGGTCAATCATTTTACAAATGTGTTTCGCTCATAATTTTCATAGAGAACTCTTCCTATAAATGGAGAAAAACAAATTTTGACCAAATTCAATCGAATTGACCACAGCAACATTTACTTAGATAGATAGATAGATAGATAGATAGATAGATAGATAGATAGATAGATAGATAGATAGATAGATAGATAGATAGATAGATAGATAGATAGATAGATAGATAGATAGATAGATAGATAGATAGATAGATAGATAGAAATAATGAATTTATTTGCCACGCAACCATGGTCGGTGGTATTTGGGTTGTCAGCAGCGGTACAATAATAAAGAACACACAACCACAATAAAAATGTAACACAAACATCCACCACAGCATTCATCACTGTGGTGGAAGGCACAGAACTTGGCCAGTCCTCCTCCATTTCCCCCCGTGGTCGGGACCTCCACCCTCCGCAGCCGTTGCTGCGGGCGTCCAGATGGTAAGGGACAAAGTCAAAGTCAAGGTAAGTCCAGGATCGGCTCTTCCCCACCGGAGACCGCGTCTTCAGGCTGGTGTAGGCCGCAGGCCGGCGGTCGAAGCTTTAAAGCCCCCGCCGCGCCGCAGCCAGAAGCACCGCAGACCGCAGGGCCGGCAGTCGAAGCTCCCCTCCAGGGGTGATGTTAAGCCCATGCCGGGCCCGCGGTAGAAGTTGGCCGCGGGCCGGCAGTGATGGCTTCTTCTTCCCCTGGGTCCCCCGCGAGGGATCCCGGGCTGTAGACGCCGTGCCAGCTGGAGCTGTGCAGACCGCGGCTTCAGGCTGCCGGCTGCCCCGGGCCAGCGAAATGGAGCGCTCCTCTCCGGCGAGCGCCAGCGAGGGCTCACCCGCTCCACGCCGAGAGTCCACGCTGCGCCCGCCGCTGAAGTCCCTGGGCGCCTCTCCGGGAAAGGTCGCCCGATCCTTGTTGTTAGGCCACTGGGGAGGCGACCTGGAAAAAGTCGCCTCCCCGTGGAGGAGGTGACCATAGCGGTTTCCCCCTTACCCCCCCACACAAAACACACAAAGGAACATTAAAACAAACTTTAAAACATACTAAAAAAAATAAAATAAGTTGAAAAAAACTAACGCGCTATTGAAAAAATGTGTTAATGTTATAGTATAGGTGTACTGTAGTACAATGACTAATTTAATTATCTGCGGCTTTGACATTAAGGTTCCCTAACCACCATCCAACCCGACAGGCGCCTGTGCAATGATGAGGAATACTTTTGCTGTTCTAAGTGTCTTGCGATTAATTCTCCACCTGGCAGTTTGCCAAACTAACAACCTGGGGGTCTACTTGTTAGTACACAGAAAGAATGGAATAAAAGGCAGTGAAATCTCACTGCCATATTCCAGTGGCTGCAAAGTCCGAGACAAAAGAAAAGGACAAGAGTTTTGACAGAGACAGAAAGAGATAAATCGAGGGAGCATTCATTGTGAGAATGCTGCTAATTAGACTCAAGTCATAGAGCTACATAGCATAAACAGGCTCTTCTGCCCATCTTATCCATGCCAAGCAAATTAACATTTTGGGATAATCCCATTTCCCTAAACCCTTCCTAACCATATACATCTCCAAATGTCTTTTGAGAGTTATAATTGTATCTGCTTCTACCGCTTCAATTGGCAGATCATTCCATACATGAACTATCCACTCAGTGAAAAAGTTGCCGCTGAGATCCCGTTTAAATCTCTCCCCTCTCACCATAAGCCAAGCCCTCTAGTTTTAGAATCTGCTACCCTGGGAAAATGACTGTGAGTGTTTATTCACAATCCATGCACCTCGTGATATATTTCCCAACAACGCCAAACCAACCTGACAGATGCCTGTGGAATGGTGGGGAGTGGGTTTGTGACCTCCTGCTCTCAGCTTTCTATGCTCCAAAGAAAAAAAGTTGCATCTTCTCTAGCCTCTCCTTTTAACTGAAGCCTGCAGATCCAGGCAACATGCAAGTGGATCTCTTCTGCACCCTTTCCTATTTTCCAAATTCACAAATCAGGGTCATTTACTTACAGCAGAGAGAGTCTGATAACATTTTGAAAATCCAAATATTCTCACAGGTGACAAAATTGCACTATGAAAACAATGATTAATTTGCTATCATCTGATATCACAACAACCATACAGAGAGGATTGCCCCAGTATCAATTAGTTTGCATATTCAAAGTTCAAATAGTCCAGACTCCAAAGATGAGTGAGTGACATTTGCTGACAAAACCTGAGTGTCGGGGTTATATTGTCCAAGTTATATTTCAGTTTATCTTTAAGTGCTGAAACTTTTGAAAAATATTCTGTTTAATTGAATTAGCAAATTAATTGGCAGGGCCACATTTAGAGAAAAGAATGATGTAATTGAGTTCACGGAAATTGTTAACTCGCAGCAATATAATTAACTACTCTGTCAGGACAATCTATTGTAGCATGCTTCATCAAAAACTTAATGAATTACCTTAGCCTCATGTTGTATTATTTTCAATCATTGGATTCATACCTTTGAGTATACCATTTTTTGTCAGTTAGCGTGTTTGAAATATTTTGTTTTGTTATTGTAATTAAGGCTGCTGCATTGCAAGAATTAAATGCATTAACACAAAATATTAACATAAATACAAAGCAAGAACAATTTTATCTTTGCTCAAGGTATGCATACTGCATGCTAGGTGTAACTCTGAAAGCATGTAAACTCACTGAGCAGAATAAAATTCTGGTGTTACAACACCTAAAGGGCACAATAACAGTAAGATTTAGGCAGCAAACCACTCCAGGGAATCAGTCAACCCTAATAGTTCATGCAGAATAGATTATTTGTGCAGATAGATTAAAGGAGGTAAGATCCAAGGGATATGACCTACAATTAAAGGAGAGGTTGGTGATGGAGAGGAGTGTCGGATGAAGGAGGAAGTGGAAACAGATTTTAAAATGGACCCAGAAATCATTATTTTGATGATTTCCATAGAGACAATGAAAGCAATGAGTGGTAACTAAGCTGCAAATGAGTTACATTTCTTTCCAAACATGATTCTTTGGGATTCACTTTATGTGTAATATGATAAATGTATCAGGCTTAGAAAGAAGAGGTGACTTTGGATTCATGGTCCTTACTACAAAATACATTGGGAGTTTCCAATCTTTAAAGTGGACGAATATTGACATTGGTTGCCACTGATTCATCAATGGCTTAATAGTATTTCACTGCATACCCTATCAACTTTTCAAACATCTTTGCAAATAACAAAAAAAAACTGCTGATGATGGAAATCTAAAACAAAAAGTGCCAAATGCTGAAAATATTCAGCAGGTCAGACACCATATGTGGGAGGTGAAATAGAGGCAATGTTCAGGTCAGAGAAGTTTTGCTATAACTGAATAGCAGACAAGAGAAGGTTCTAAAGCTGCAGGGAAGGTGAGGAGGTGGAGAATATCTATGATAGGGTTAAACTTGTGCGGTGAACATGAGGATAAGTAGTAAACTAAGTTGAAATGAGTGAATGGGAGCAATTAGAGAGGGAGGACATCGATTGGCGGCACGGTGGTGTAACGGTAGAGCTACTGCCTCTCAGCGCCATAGACCCAGGTTCAATCCTAACTATGGGTGCCGGCTGTATGGAGTTTCTGCATTCTCCCCGTGACCTGCATGATTTTTCTCTGAGATCTTCGGTTTCCTCCCACACTCCAAAGACGTGCAGGTTTGTTGGTTAATTGGCTTAGTATCAATGCAAAATTGTCCCTAGTGTGTGTAGGGTGGTGTTAATGTGCGGGGATCGCTGGTTGGTGCAGTCTCGGTGGGCCGAAGAGCCTGTTTCTGTGCTGTATCTCTAAACTAAACTAAACTAAACTAGACAAAAGAACATAAACAAAGGAATGTGTAAGTGGCAGCATGCAGAGCAGATTAAGCTGGGTATGTCGTCCACTCCCACAGACAAACACAAATCTGAGGTAATATCACAGATAGATGATTGACAACAGATCAGAGATGATCGAGAAATCGAGTTATTTGAAATTGTGGAATTCAATATTGAGCCCAGAAGGCTGCATCGTATTCAGATGGAAAATGAGGCAGTGTTCCTCAAGCTTGTGTTGCCCTCACTGTAACAGTACAGGAAGTCACACTGATAAGTTGAAATGGGAGTGGGGTGGGGATGGCAAGTGGCAGGCAATAGGAAGCTCAGGTCTGGCCTTATAAGCTGAACGCAGGTGCTCCATAAGACAGTCACCTCAATCTGCATTTGGTTTCTCCAGTGAAGATTGGAAGATGTGTAACTACGTTTGTTTACAGCATCTTCACAGGGTTACCCCTGTTTTACCCTATCTGAGACATCCCCTTTCCCCACCCTTCCTGTAGTTTTATACGTTTTTTTCTGTCCTTTTTCAGTTCTGACAACACGTCTTCAACCTGATAAGTTGACTATGTTGGTGTGCGTATCTCTGAAGACCTGTCATGGACCCAGCACATTGATGCAATCATAAAGAAAGCCCATCAACGCCTCTACTCCCTTAGAAGATTGAGGAGATTCAGTATGTCAACGAATAATCTCTTGAACTTCTACAGTAGAAAGCACTGTTTGCATCACGGCCGGCTTCGGCAACTCGAATGCCCAGGAATTAAGAGGATTGCAGAAAGTGGTGAACACTGCCCAGTCCATCACGGGTACTGACCTCCGCATCACCAAAGGGATCTACAGGAGTCACTGCTTCAAAAAGGCAGCTAACAACATCACAAACCAACATCATCCTGTCCACGCTATAATTTAATTCCTGCCATCGGGAAGAAGGTATAGGAGTCTGTACACTGTAACATCCAGATTCAGGAGCAGCTTTTTCCCACAACCATCAGGTTATTAAACACTACAACCTCCAAATAGGCTCTGAAGTACATAGATTTGGGGACATTATTTTTGACTTTGCCCTATAATAGTAAGATTAAACGAGAACTTACCAGTTTGAAGTTTGATCTGTATTTTATGAGGAGTTGCAATGAGGGATTACGTGAAGAGCCCGCTCAGCACGCATGCGCGACATACTTCAAAGCAGCGGAGTGGAATCACAGATAGACACAGTTATTGAAATAAACATAGTAAAGAAGAGGAGACCTCAGTTATCAGTTTGACCCATATTATTGAGGGTGGGAGCGGAGGGCACGCAATCCCTCATCGTAACTCCTCATAAAATACAGATCAAACTTCAAACTGGTAAGTTCTCGTTTAATCTTACTATTTTACTTCGGAGTCACGTGAGTGACTACGTGAAGATTTTAAAGCTCTGTGATTTCAAACCGTGTAACAGTTCTTACTTCACTCACTGCCGAAGTCCTTGAGGGAGGAAGTGTGTTATCGTAATCAACCAATGAATCTGTTTGTAAAAACAACAACGGTATTTATTAACAATAACAACAAAGAAATTAAATTGATCCCCTGGGCTTAAATTAAATATTTGCAGACTGTAAAATTTTCTCTGCAAATAAAGCAGGTTTTGCCAACGGCTTATTATAGAAAGTTCTTAACGTTCTTTCCCCCGACCACCCTGCTGTAGCCAGGATGTGGTCTATAGGCACGTCCATTCTTTTGGCCGTCGACGTGGATGCTGCCCTGGTGGAGTGAGATTTGTACATGTTAGTGTTTATACCAGCAGCTTTTAGCACCTGCTTGAACCATCACAAAATGGTTTGACTCGTCACCCGACCATAAGGTTTTTTGTGACTGACCCATAAGGCTTTTTCACTCCCTCGAATTATTTTGGTTGTGTCTATGTAGGACAGTAGGTGGGTCATGGCATATAACCGTGGTTCTGGCGGGTAAGCCCGGAATTCCACGACTGGGTTGGGTGTTCCTGGTCTGCTCTGTTTGATCAGTCCCTGGATAACGAAAGAGACCTGGTCTGGAGCTATGATCATGTTGTCCAGTCGCAAAAGGTGTAGTGACTGGACCCTCTGTGCAGATACAAGTGCCATCAGCAGGATAGTCTTGAGCGTAGATTGTTCCAGGGTGAGGGACCTGGCTGGTGGCCATCCCCTGAGGTATGTCAGGACCACACTGACATCCCATATATGGGTGTACCTTGGTCTGGGGGTGTTAGAGTTGTAAATTCCCTTCATTAGTTTAACCACCAGTGGGTGGGACCCCATGGCCTGATGTCCTGGTGCCTGAGATAAATAGGCAGACAGAGCACTTCTAGCTGTGTTGATGGCACTGTAGCTGAGTCCTTCATCATGGTGAAGGGCTGCCAGGAACTCCAGTACGTTGGTAACTGTTGCGGTTGAGTAGGTGGTCCCTGTATACAAGCAGTACTTCTCCCACTTTTTGATGCTGGACAAATACTGTTTTCTTGTGGATGTTCGGTGGGATGCTGACATGGTGTTGACGGTTTTTTCCGACAATCCCAGTCCCAGTAATGGTCTTTTCAAAATCTGCAACCCAGGAGTTTGATTTTATCATGGCATGGGTGGCTTATGCCAGATACTGGGTGGGTTAATAATTCTGGGTTACTGGGAAATATCACCGGGGTTTCAACAACCATGTCGTGGAGTAATGGGAACCATGGCTGTGTAGGCCAGTCGGGTACTATCAAAATACCTGAAGTAGAGTCCATTTGTGTTTTGCATAGTACACGGCTGATGAGGCGGAAGGGAGGAAATGCATAGAAGAAGAAATTTCCTCAATCCAGCGCGAACGCATCTACCGCTGCTGCCTCAGGGTCTGGTTCCCAAGCGACATACATAGGTACCTGGTGATTTAGCCTTGACGCAAATAGGTCGATATCTGGCGTGCCATATTGCTTGATAATTTTAGCAAACACTTTGGGGTTTAACATCCATTCGGTGATGTCATTAAATTTGCGTGACCTGGTGTCTGCCACTGTATTTAGCTTGAAGAAGTCTGAAGAAGGGTTTCGGCCCGAAACGTCGCCTATTTCCTTCGCTCCATAGATGCTGCTGCACCCGCTGAGTTTCCCCAGCAATTTTGTGTACCTTCGATATTCCAGCATCTGCAGTTCCCTTTTGAACACTGTATTTAGCTTACCTGGCAGGTAAGTTGCTGATAGCCAAATATGTCTTTCGACACACCATTGCCAGATTGTGTTGACCAATTTGTCGCATGATATCGATTTTATGCCGCCCATGTGGTTAATATAGGCCACCACCGTAGTATTGTCTATTTGTAACCGAACATGCAAATGATGCATATTTGATGCATATGCTTTGAAACCGTAAAAGGCACCCAACATCTCTAGATAGTTAATGCCCAGTGTAAGTAGTAACGATGACTCTGGGTTAGTCCATCTACCACCTGTGCTGGATATGGAGTTAGTTGCTCCCCAGCCTTGAGCAGTGGCATCTGTTTGGATAACTAAAGTAGGGTTAACGATGATGATAGGGCTGGAACTATGCCAAACGTTTTCTGCCCACCACTGTAGCTCTGATATTGCTTCAGTGGGTAATTTCATGATACGATCATAATGACCTGCATGTCGTTTTAGTGCCTGTACCTTTGCTCTTTGTAAGTTTTGATAGTGCAAAGGTCCAAATTGTGTAGCCGGAAATGCTGCTACCATTTTCCCAATAACTCTTGCCACTTGTCGAATAGTTGGTCGCTCGTTGACCATTAAATTGTTACATGATTGTGCCAATTCAGTTGTTTTGTCTTTTGGCAAAGTTACAGACATGTGGACTGAGTTAATAGTGAAGCCCAAGTAGTCCATGGTTGTGGATGGCTTCAACTTAGATTTATCTGGATGTAAGACAAATCCCAAGGTTTCAAACAATTGTTTGATAGCTGACACAGCTGATACAGCCAATTCCAAGGTTTTGCCTACTATTAAGATATCATCAAGATATGCCATGACAATATGTTTTTGTCTCCTTAATATTGTCAGGGCTGGTTTTAGTATCTTGGTGAATAGTCTTGGGGCTGATGTTAAGGCGTGGGGTATTCCTTTAAACTGCCATGGTTGCCCCATCCAGGTAAATTTCAGGTATCTGCGATGATCCTTATGAATGGGTACTGAATAATAAGCATCCTTGAGGTCTATGCTTGCCATGAAGTATCCTTTGGATATCAGTTGTTTGGCAGTAACAAACGTTTCCATTTTGAAATGTACATACTTAACAAACATATTTAGTGAAGTTAAGTCAATGATGATGCGACATCCACCATCGTTTTTAGTTTTAGTAAATATATTAGACACAAATTCCAAGGGTTCATGTTTTGTTTTTTCAATGATACCCTTAGTGATTAGTCTCACCAGTTCAGCTTGTCCCTCTCGTTTTTCTTTAACTGAGAGGGAAAAAACCCTCTGGGGTGAATGCTGAACTGGTGGCAATTTTTCTAGTGCAAACTGTATTTTGTATCCACGAATGCTATTGAGTATATACTTGTTACTCGTGATATACTCCCATGCTTCCTTAAACAGGTGTAATCTCCCCCCTGTTAGTATAGCACCCCTACTTTCTATATGCTGGTAGGAACCAGACCCACCTACCTCCATGGTTATGGGTGTTTCTTCTGCTTCTTCGCAGGATGACGAGTCTTGTGCGTTGTCTGACGTGTTGGTGAGGTTTGAGGTTGGCGCATTTTCCATGGGGTCCGCTCTGGGTCTTGGCCAAAAAAAGGCTTCCGGTGGTGATATGCGGACCCCGAGCTTTCACCAGTCCCATAGGGTAGACGTCAACTGGTGGACGCGATGGGGTACTGCCGCTTGGGTTTTGTGGTTTAGGTTTTGCTCGTCCCAAGGGCCTGCCCTCATGAGGCCGAAAGTTTTGGAAGCCTCCTCCATGACTTTGACTTTTTTGATGAGGTCTTTGCCAAAGAGCAGTGTATCTGACTCAATGGTTGGAGTTTTGCACAACCCCGCGAATTTCGGGTTGAGGGCAGGTCTTATAATCTCCTTGCGGAGGTTGTTTATCACAAATTGAGTATTGCACAGCAGTGCGAGGGTGTCCTGCTGGTTTGTGGTCATTTCTGTACCATCCACAGAACGAGCAAATGAGGTGATGGCTGACATCAGGAGCCTGAGGATCCGCTAAAGTTTTAGTTCCTGATTTCGAATATTTGACCCAACGTGCCCCCAGATTTGGCTGTTGACAGCCGGCACTTTGAGCGATTCACAATTTTCAGGAGCCGTATATTGTTCTAAGACCTCATTAACCACCTGCTCCTGTAGGGGCCTGTTGGATAGGTGGTTAATGCTGGCCACTAGTTTTGGCTCTAATGGCCGTCCTTCACGTGGGGCTGCCACGTAGCGGTGCACCACACCCAGCAGCTCTTCCTGTTCCTGTACCCCTGGCATACTCCCGACTTCTTCAGCCATTAACCCCTCTTCTTGACCAGCCCAGCCCTGGTCGCCACAGCAGTCCTCGGATGAGGGGGAAGCGATGGCCAGTGCACGAGGCACTGTGGAGGGAGTGCCTGAACTCCCTCTGCGAAACTGCTCCTCACGAAGCACGTCTCGCTGGAACATACACTCCACGAGCCGCTCCAGTGGCTCAAGCGGCTGTCTCTGCCCCGAGCGGGCGGTGAGACGTCCCCGTCCGACGAATCGGAAACCACCGGCCGGTTGGTCTTCTTAGTGGCTTTACATCCAGTCCGCTGCTCAGGCGCTAGCGAGACTGGGCTCGGCTCGGTGTCGGGGATGGCGGAGCGCTGGGTTAGCGGTCCTACCGCCTCCTGCCCCCCACTGATGGAACGCTCCTCCGTTGGTGTCGAACGGGGGACAGGCTTCTTGGAGAGCCTTGTTCTGTTCATTTTTCTTAGCTGTTGGAACAAAGCAAAAACTCTCCTTTTGCCAAGAAAAATCGACCTCAGACTTACCTGACGGTCCGTCTTTTTTAAACTGTAGCGGGAGCGCCTGACTCCCGCTGCGTCGCTGTTGCCTGCATGAACGCAATGTCGCGCATGCGTGCTGAGCGGGATCTTCACGTAGTCACTCACGTGACTCCGAAGTAAAATTGCTTATTCATTTGTTTGTTTGTTTTTTTCTATATATACTGAACTTTTTTTGTTTATTATGGGTTTTACTGAGTAGACAATAGGTGCAGTAGGCCATTCGGCCCTTCGAGCCAGCACCGCCATTCAATGTGATCATGGCTGATCATCCCCAATCAGTACCCCGTTCCTGCCTCCCCATATCCCCTGACCGCTATTTTTAAGAGCCCAATCTAGCTCTCTCTTGAAAGCATCCAGAGAACCTGCCTCCACCGCCCTCTGAGGCAGAGAATTTTACAGACTCACCACTCTCTGTGAGAAAAAGTGTTTCCTCGACTCCGTTCTAAATGGCTTCCTCCTTATTCTTAAACTGTGGCCCCTTGCTCTGGACTCCCCCAACATCGGGAACATGTTTCCTGCCTCTAGCGTGTCCAAACCCTTAACAATCTCTGTCCTGGGTCCCCTCCATTGCCAGAGTGAGCAACAGCGGAAATTGGAGGAACAGCACCTCATATTCCGTCTGGGGACCTTGAGGATGGCATTAACATTGAATTCTCCCAATTTTGCTAGTCCTTCCTGTCTCCCCTTCCTCAACCCTCCAGCTGTCTCCTCCCACCCTCCCATCCGCCCGCCCTCGGGCTCCTCCTCCTCCCCTTTTCCTTCCTTCTCCCCCCCACCCCCCATCAGTCTGAAGAAGAGTTTCGGCCCGAAACATCGCCTATTTCCTTCGCTCCATAGATGCTGCTGCACCCGCTGAGTTTCTCCAGCAATTTTGTGTACCTTCGATCTTCCAGCATCTGCAGTTCCTTCTTGAACACTTTGTCTACTCCACTGCGATATCTCCTCAAGGTATGCCTACTTTGAAGAAGTTCTCCTCCTTTCTCCGGAGACAGTTTCACAACCTCCTCTCTAACTGCACACCCTCTGTGATCCCTCTGCCCTCCAACTGTACGACCACATCCTTACCCAGACTCGATACCACAGCCACATCTGCTTCCTCGGGGCATGCCTGCGCCTCCATCTCATACCCCATGGCTTCCAGCTCCAGTTCCCTACCTCCCAGTTCGGACCCCAACCGGACCATTGGTACCGACTGGCTATCCACCGGCATACCCAGCAATTCTCCAATCGGGCACTGAGATCCACCCTGGTCGCGATGTGCCGGCACCAACAGGACCTCACATCGACACTCCCTGTACTTCAGGCCTCACTAACCCAGACCTGCAACGGACCCCAGCTGTATTTCATCCGCCGGAAGATCCACCTCTTAAATAAAAAATTCCTGGCCTACCTTAATTCCACTAAGGACCTTAAATTATCCCGACTCCAGGCCGCTCCCGACGCCTACACTCCGCGACTCGACCGCCCGCAGACTCCGGGCCTCAACTCTGGCCAGCATCGCCTGCCCGAGTCCCGCGACGCCATCTTGGCCACCAGGAGCGACTTCCATACTCACCGGGACGCCGCCTTCACCGACCTCCACATCGATGCCGCCGCCGACCCTCACCTGCCTACCGATGACGCCCAGCCTCGCAGCTTCTACGGTAACTTGGACCCCCTCCCCATCGCTGATTCCTCCGACATCGCCGCCGGACCGGGGCTCCCCCAACATGGCCGCCGCAATGCACCCGATTCATCTCGCCGCCGACCTGCCGACCTTCCGCCCACCGGGACCACCCACGCATCACCCGCGGACCCCGACTCAACCATCACTGGACTCCGACCATCGGGTCCGGTGACCCGGCGCCACTGGACTCCGACCATCGGGTCCGGTGACCCGCGCCACTCCACCCCCCTCCAGCAACCCACAGCCGTCACCTTACCTGGAGCCTGGACTCTGCACTGGGCCTGGAGCCTCCACGCTGCTTACTCCCACTCTCCTGGACATAACTCCACTGGGTCCTAGCGCCCATCTGCCCAGCCTTGCCAACCTCAGTGGCTGCTCCACTGACCCTCCCCCATCCCCCCCCAACCATGTCACCCCCGCTCTTCCCCACCCACATTACAGCCCTCTCTCCCCCCCATCCCTTGACCACCCACCACTCCTCCAACACCCACAACCCCCCCCCCCACACATCGCCCCGTCCCCAATCCACCCACCTGCCTTCCTCTGGCCCCAACTCCCACCCCTGCCGGGTGTTCACCATCCGCCCCGACCTCCCCCTCTCCCACACCCAACGGTCTGTCCTCAGCAGAGGTCTTACCTTTGTCCCCCTCCGTCCCCATCTCAATGAGTTCCGCGCCCACCATGACTTGGAGCGCTTCTACCGTCGTCTCCGCCTCACCGTGCACTTCCATGGGAAGGAGTCCTCGCCCCCCAATGATGACCCTTTTTCCCGTCTCCAACGCAGCCCCTCCTCGTGGAACCCCTCTCATAAAGTCCCGGCTCTGGAACTCTTTATCCAGAACTGCCGCCGCGACGTCAACCAACTCAACTTCTCCACTCCCCTGTCTCACTCTAATCTTTCCCCCTCTGAACGCACTGCCATTGAATCACTCCACAAAAACCCAGATTGGGTCATCAAACCAGCTGACAAGGGAGGTGCCGTGGTAGTCTGGCGCGTCGATCTCTACAAAGCTGAGGCCACGCGCCAACTCTCGGACACCTCCTCCTACTTACCCTTGGACCATGACCCCACTGACGAGCACCAGGCCACCATTTCTAGCACCATCACCGACTTCATCAATTCCCACGCCCTGCCCGACCAAGCTTCCAACCTCATCGTTTCCCAGCCCCGCACGGCCCGTTTTTACCTTCTCCCCAAAATCCACAAACCCGGCTCTCCCGGCAGACCCATATTCTCTGCGTGTTCGTGCCCCACCGAACTCATCTCCACATACCTTGACTCCATCCCATCCCCCTTGGTCAAATCCCTCCCAACCAATGTTCTAGACACCTCAGACACTCTCCGCCACCTCCACGCATTCCACTCTCTGGGCCCTCACCACCTCATCTTCACCATGGATGTCCGGTCACTCTACACCTCCATCCCCCACCAGGATGGCCTTGGAGCCCTCCGGTTCTTCCTCGACCAGAGGAGCAACCTATACCCAGCCACTGACACTCTCCTCCGCTTAGTTGGTCCTCACCCTCAACAACTTTACATTTGACTCCTCCCATTTCCTTGAAACACAAGGCGTAGCTATGGGCACACGCATGGGCCCCAGCTACGCCTGCCTCTTTGTCGGGTACGTTGAACAATCCTTGTTCGAGATGTACCAGGGCCCCAGCCCGACCTCTACCTCCGTTACATTGACGACTGCTTTGGGGCCACCTCCTGCACCTACACACAACTGACTGACTTCATCCACTCCACCACCAACTTCCATCCGGCACTCCAATACACCTGGACCATTTCCGACACTTCCCTACCATTCCTTGACCTCACCATCTCCATCGCAGGGGACATACTCCTGACCGACATACATTACAAACCCACTGACTCACATGGCTATCTGGACTACACATCTTCCCACCCTGCCCCCTGTAAAGACTCCATCCCCTACTCCCAATTCCTCCGCCTACGCCGCATCTGTTCCCAGGATGAGACATTCCATACCAGGGCATCGGAAATGTCCTCGTTCTTCAGGGAACGGGGATTCCCCTCCGCCACCATAGATGAAGCTCACACCAGGGTCTCATCCATACCCCGTAACACTGCTTTCTCTCCCCATCCCCGCACTCGCAACAAGGGCAGGGTCCCTCTGGTCCTCACCTTTCACCCCACCAGCCGGAAAATACAACACATAATCCTGCGCCATTTCCGCCACCTCCAACGTGACCCCACCACTCGCCACACCTTCCCATCTCCCCCCATGTCTGCATTCCGCAAAGACCGCTCCCTCCGCAACTCCCTTGTCAATTCTTCCCTTCCCTCCTGCACCACCCCCTCCCCGGGCACTTTCCGTTGCAACCGCAAGAAATGCAACACCTGTCCCTTCACCTCCCCCCTCGACTCCATTCAAGGACCCAAGCAGTCATTCCAGGTGCGACAAAGGTTCACCTGTATCTCCTCCAACCTCATCTACTGCATCCGCTGCTCTAGATGTCAGCTGATTTACATCGGGGAGACTAAGCGGAGGTTGGGCGATCGTTTCGCCGAACACCTCCGCTCAGTCCGCAATAACCAACCTGACCTCCCGGTGGCTCAGCACTTCAACTCCCCCTCCCATTCCCAATCCGACCTCTCTGTCCTGGGTCTCCTCCATTGCCAGAGCGAGCAACAGCGGAAATTGGAGGAACAGCACCTCATATTCCGTCTGGGGACCCTGCATCCGGATGGCATTAACATTGAATTCTCTCAATTTTGCTAGTCCTTGCTGTCTCCTCCCCTTCCTCAACCCTCCAGCTGTCTCCTCCCACCCTCCCATCCGCCCGCCCTCAGGCTCCTCCTCCTCCCCTTTTCCTTCCTTCTCCCCCCCACCCCCCATCAGTCCGAAGAAGTGTTTCGGCCCGAAACGTCGCCTATTTCCTTCGCTCCATAGATGCTGCTGCACCCGCTGAGTTTCTCCAGCAATTTTGTGTATCTTCCAGCATCTTCCAGCATCTGCAGTTCCTTCTTGAACACAATCTTATATCTTTCAATGAGATATCCTCTCATCCTTCTAAACTCCAGAGTGTACAAGCCCAGCCACTCCATTTTCTCAGCATATGACAGTCCAGCCATCCCGGGAACTAACCTTGTAAACCTATGCTGCACTCCCTCAATAGCAAGAATGTCCTTCCACAAATTAGGGGGCCAAAACTGCACACAATACTCCAGGCGTGGCCTCACTAGGGCTCTGTACAACTGCAGAAGGACCTCTTTGCTCCTATATTCGATTCCTCATGTTATAAAGGCCAACATGCCATTCACTTTCTTCACTGCCTGCTGTACTTGCATGCTTACTTTAATAGACTGATGTACAAAGACCCCCAGATCCCGTTGTACTTCCCCTTTTCCCAACTTGATGCCATTTAGATAATAATCTATGTTTTCATATCAGTGCTGCTGCAAGAACGTAATTGTTCCATTTCAGGACATATGACAATAAAACACTCGTGACTCTTGATTCTTCCCATAGCCACTGCCTGTCCTACAGAGTATTTCTAGTATGCTCTACTTATCTTCAAACATTTCACTTTGATCACTTTTTTTAATTCAAGAGAATGGATCCATATGAGGAGTATCCTTGGTGCATCTTTCCAATAATACCAAACATTTCAACAAGTAAATCTTCCTGTTTCCACCAAAGGAAAAAAACATAACTTTTTCGGATGGACATGGAAAGAAGAACTCGAGGGAGTTCAATCCGTCCTCAGAATGTAAAATGTTAAACTGTGGTATCATTCAGATGACCACTGCAGCCAATATGCTTAGAAAAATGGTGACAGATTCTGGTGGCATTCCTGTCCTCACATTTTTCTTCATATCTGTCCCATGGGTCTTCTCGTTCAGCTGAACATCTGTCGTTGTCAGCTGCCAACAGATCATAAAGGTCTGAGCAGCAAATAAGAGTTGAGCTGCCTTTCTGGTGTGGTCTGCTTCTTGTAAAGTTTAAACATGTGAAACTACATCGAATTTTACATGTGCCAGCTTTGATGAGGGTGCCCTTATATCTCTGAGGTAGGAAATTAATCCACCGACAAGGTGTGTGTGGTACTCCTGTCTTGATCAATCAATGCTGTTATTTATACTGCAAACTCCAAACCGATGTAAAAAGCCACAGATGTTGCCTCTTTAGTGATATGCTGATGCAAATAGTTATTGTAAAAACTGTGGATTTCACTCAAAGAGTGTGCATTGCACATTTTCATTTTGTGCTTTTACATTTTTTTTTAATTTTCTGAAATTTTCAGTCAATTCTTACGTTAGAAACCATTTTGAGCATGACATTAAGTTTGAATATGAAGGGGCTGTCCCACTTGGGCGACCTAATTGGCGAGTTTAGAAGAGTTTGAAAAAATGACCTGTTGAAGACCTCCTTCGACTATGTTGAAGACCTCCTTCGACTATGTTGAAGACCTCCTTCGACCTCCTTCGACTATGTTGAAGACCAGCTTCGACCTGCTACAACTTGCTCCGACTAACTTCGGGAAAATTGGACACCGAATAGTGGAGAGTGAAGATGACCTTCTATGTCCTTCGACCTCCCTTCGACTATGATGAAGACTATCTATGACTACCTTCGACCACCTTCGACTACCCTTGATTACCTTTGACTAACATGCCGACCTACTACGACCTACTACAACCTACTACGACTTAACCTATGAGTAAAAAAAGTATTGATTTTTTCCATGTCGACCTTTTTTAACTCGTGGGCATTTTTTAACATATTGAAAAAAATGCTGCTGCCTAGCTGAGGCCTCCAGTACGCGGTGTAGGGGTCATGATCCCTCAGCCTGATCGTTATCCCATCGCCTGGATGGGCTCCTATTGTCTCGATGGATGGGTCATCCAAGATGGTGATTGTGCTTGTGCTGGCCTGTTTACCACCGTCTGCTGAGGCTTGGTTCCTTCCTTTGTGTATCCAAGATAATCTCGTTATCTCCGTCTCAGCCTTTCCTGCCCACACCGTTGTGTGATGCCCAAGTCCACAGGCCAGACAGGTTTGAAACTTGAAACTGATTCTTTCTGTGGATTGGGGTTTTTTCCGTTGCAGCCAGCAAATCTGTCTTTTTAAAATATCCATGTCCTTATCCGAGTTCTTCCATAATTTTGGAGGATTTGCCCCAATAACTTACAGCGGAGACAACTCTTGAGCATGAAGGAGAGTTACAAAGACCTCCTACGACCTCGTGTCGACCATGCTGCGAGTATAAGTCGAGGGAAAACTCGCCAGAACTCGCGCATTAGGTTGCCCAAGTGGGACAGGCCCTTAAATGACTCACGGTGTTGTGAAAAAATTGGACACAAATAAAAACAGGAAATGCTGGGAAAAATGGATGCCAGAAATATCCTGGTTCAACTCTATTGACGCCACAGACAAAAACTTTCACAATGCTTTTACTTCCTCAGATACTAAGGACATTTGGTGTCTCTCGAATGACACTTACTAATTACTGCAGATTACTGTAGAAAGCATCCAATTGGGGTGTATCGCAGCTTGGTTTAGGAACAGGTCTGGCCAAGAGAGAGATATGGACACAGCCCACAAACCAGTCTCTTCCCCCATTGACTCCATCTACTCTTCATCCTCTCTTGAGAAAGCTGCTAATATTATTAACATCATAGTTTTTTCCTGTTCTCCCATCCCGTCAGACAAAAGATATATGCATGAAAGCACATATCCCCCAGATTCAAGGAGAGCATCTTCTCATAAGCTGAGGATGAATTCTAGATCCTCAATCTACCTCACTACTGATGTGTATATAATGGTAACTGTACCTTCAATAACTGAGTAGCAGGTGGTTTGATTTGAATCATGTGGCATGTATTCATATATTATCAGTCTTATGTGTAAGTATGCGCTGTGAACTTCTGTAAAAAGTAAAGAAGTTCCACACTGGCAACTGCTTGACTAAAACCTGTATTTGTTTTACTTCGGAGTCACGCGAGTGACTACGTGAAGAACCCCGCTTACGACGCATGCGTGTCATATCGCTACACGCATTCGAACTCGTCATCGCTGGAGGAAGGACGTTCCTCCAAATCGGCAGGGGTTGAACCTGCAACAGGAACGTAAGGGAACTTCGTTTTCTTTACTTACCCTTTTTTATCTAGAAGGCTGATGAAGCTGGCTGGGGAGAGTCTGCAGATTTGCAGGAAGCCAGCAGCGGCCGGGGCCCGTTAATTACTTTTAAACAGGAACGGAGCCGACTTTAGCGCTAGGACAACGGTCGCTGGAGCAGTTTTCCCGACAACCCGGAAACAGTCCCACGTCGTTTAGTGGATTTAATAATTCATGGGTCCGAGGGGCTGGAAGGTGCGGATCTGGCGCGTTAACAGGGGTTCCGCAGGTCTAAAAATAGTGGCGAGCGGTCAGTGCCCGAGAGCACTGAGTACACGTTGGACCCGCTGGACCCGCTGGAGCACCGCTGAGGCAGGGGGGAAAACAGAAAGCAGCAACAGGCTGAACTCCCGTAATGGGAATACCTGTGCCAGACTTACCCCCCCCCCCCCCCGACTTTTGCTCCCGGGTTTTCGCGCCCGAATTTTGCTCCCGACTTTCCCTCCCGATTTTTGCTCCCAATTTCGCTCCCGCGCCGGCCCCGGCTGGTCGGGAGAGGTAGGCATAATCAGAGTCGTTGACTTCGAGGAGTCCGACTCTGAATAGCCGCGAGCGACCAGTGCCCGTGCACACTGGGGGTCGGTTGGAGGGGTTTTAGGAGCAGCCACGAGCGGACAGAGCAGCAAGGAGCGAGAGGCACAGCAACAAATGTCGACACCACCATCTCCCAATAAGGGAGCGAGTGCAAATCACACCAAAACGGATGGAAGAAAAAAAAAATCAGCACCACCATCTCCGAAAAGGGAGTGAGTGCAAATCACACCAAAACGGGTGGAAGAAAGAAAGAATCAGCACCACCATCTCCCGAAAGGGAGCGAGTGCAAATCACACCAAAACGGCTGGAGGAGCTCCTCCATGGTGGCAGTCCCAGAAATATGGAGGCTAGCCACAGTGGGCAAAAGGTAAGTCCCACAGCGGTACCCCGTGTGGGGCCGCAAGATATCTCTTACTCCTCGGAGGAGAGTGGGCAGGACCAAATTTGGTCAGACCCTGACCAAGGCACAGGTTTACATAACCCTGAAGGAGGGGAGAAAGTGGACTCTGCATTTCACCCTGTGTAGGAAATGGACAGAGCAACGCGTAGAAAGGCGTAAAGAAGCTGCAGGACGTCAGTGGCGAAGGTGCCGGGGACCTGCAGCAGCAGCCGCCGGCACAGGCAACTTGTATGGAGACATCAGCTGTGCCAGATTTAAACCCCGCGCCGGGAAAATCAAATCCTAGACCGGGCGGGAAGGCAAAGCGCAAAGTACATCACTGCGAAAGTGATGTGGAGAAACAGCCTCCGGATAATACTTACCGATACCGAAGTAAGGATGAGCAGCTGCAGGATATAGCGCAGCCAGCAGCGGCCACTTTCGCGGAGCTGGGAAACCGGTACGAGTGGCTGCAGCATGTTCGGCCGTCAGCAACAGGTGCCGGGGAGTACCGGGACTGCGAGCAATGGCACAATTATATGGGGCGGCCGGGAGCGACCAGTGCCCGTAGGCATGGGGACCGGCTGCGGCAAAAACCGCGTGCGACTAGTGCCCGAGAGCACGAAGGTCGGCAGGAGCGGTTGGATAAAAGTACATGTCTACACATCACCTGCAAGCCAATACCTTTGCTGAGGTGTTGGCAAGACATTTACCTCCGGGAAATTGTGGGGCTCTGAATGTGGCCAGTGTTAACTGAAGTATTTGGAGACACGTTGGTCAGGATGCTGGCTTCAAATCTGACCAGTTAGCCTTACTCACAGGTGTGCTTTTGTTCCCCTGAAACAGACATTACTGGAACAGACATTACTGTGTAATCCTGAGATGGGAATGCTATCTATCAGGAATTGTATTGGACTGCTGGATCCTTCAGTCTTAGCAGTAACCAAAAACATAACAGGACAAGGTATTGAACCGAAAGAAAGTTCTAAAGTCCTATCAGCGGGATATTAACGGCCGCACTATTAGAAATAAACATTACACTAGTTCACCAGGATGCACTGGCCTTATATGCAAACCTGGAACCTCCCAAACCACTGATATAGAATGTGGCGGTATTCATTACTTGCTCCTTAGTTCAGCATGTACTGAACTGAACGTCATTCAGACAAGGAAGCAACAAATTGAAGCATTATTAAACTACGTACACACATTATAAATGTTATGGAGACATCCAATAAGAATCACAGAAATTCGTGTACTAAATATCCTTATCATAATCAGAGGTGGTTGCCACTTCATCTTAGGTTAATGGAACCTCGTACTTATATTCTTTCAGATGGGAACTTTGTGTCATCTTCTGTATTGATCCTAGGTTACTATTTGGCAAGCATCGTATCAAGATATGCTGGCTAGATTACCAATTAGAGGTACCCACAGATGTGTTAAACTACAGGTCATCTGCGGTTCACTGCTAACACAGTTCACATGGCACTGAATTTGCTGGTAATATGGACAGCCTTAATGGAGACTGGCAGGGAACTAACTATCCATCAGACTGCTAGTAGAATTGGCATAGGGACTGTGTGCCAGCCATATAATATCAGACATTATCTAATTCTGAACGCAGTCACGCGTCATTCAAACAATTTATGGGTCATTCTGACAGGCTAATGAAGTAACCGACTGACGCCACTATGGCGCTAGATGTGGGTACATTTGTTAGGCATGGTCATAACCTAACATTAACAGTGACCAGTGTTATGGACACCAGGAGTAGTATGTCAACTATGGGTAGAAACTTACCGACACCACGTGACTATCGGGCCAACTCTATTTGTAAATTGAATTGAATTCTTATTTTATTCAGACATTTAGGTCTGAACGAAATGATATTGCCTGCAGCCATATAAGAATAAACAACATATTATAAATAATGGTGGTAGAAGGCAGAACCATTCATCACCATCCATCATAGACATAACTTACTGGTTCTTTCTAGCAACATGGAGAGTTACCCATGTTACTATCTATATTAACCTATTTATTGTACAATTGAAAGCATCTCTTGTACACCTAGAACTGACGGACCATAGGCGGAATCTTTTCAGCGGGTCGCAGACAGTCCACTCATTCAACAGTACTTGGTATTCTCTAGAAATAGGAAGTACGTTCATAACTATTATCACCCACAGATCTATAAACAGCCATCTGTTCTGGAATTCCTGGCAAGCCTCCATTACGATGAGAGACTTAGTCATAGTACCATAATTGCGCCAGGAGTGCTCTGTCTACATACCTGTCGAAGGTACAGAGCGACATTCTGTGGGGACACACACACTGGTAACAAAACTCATTAAGGGCATGTTAAAATTAATCCCCAAGGACTAGGTACATTCATATATGGGATGTGAGTTTTGTACTGATCAAGTTAAGAAACTGGTCTCCAGCTACAGCTCTGTCATTACAGAAACTGACTATGTAAACAGTCATGCTGATGGCCTTGGTCACGGCGCAAAGAGTCCAGTCACTACAGAAACTAAGGCTGGACAACATGATGATTTCATCAGGGAATTAAACCTGTCACATCAATCAAAGGGTCAAACTGAACAGACAGGGGTCAGCAGGCCTAAAAATAAAGTACAGAGCCTATACGACAGATGGTCGTTGCTGTATTATAACTCATTTACTATCATACATGAAGTATGCTAGATCATCAGAGGGAAGAAATGTCACATTTATCAGCTACTAATAGCCACTCAAAACAGTGACAGTCCAGATCATCTCTAAATGGCTAAGCTAGTCCTGACAAAGGCTGGAGTGGACTCTAAGGAGAAATTAAATCTTACTCCATCAGGGCTGCAGCTACATTGGCAGCTATGAAGCTGGACGTACCAATGGACAAAACCCTCAAGACAGTAGAATGGTCAACGGAGGAAACTATCCAACGACTTTATAACAAACCAGTTATTGAACCTGGAAGAATTGCAGAAACAATTTTAAGTTCTGCATATAATTCACCGCAGAAATAGGGGCAATAATTGGAATTAATATTTTACAGTTGGGTTTCAATATCGTATTATGTTTAATGATGTTAACATCATTCTCCCCACAACCAAGGCAGTTGTGAAGCATGGACTCGTTCCACGGCATGAGGTCACAGAGCTTTGAAGTCTTCACGTAGTCACTCACGTGACTCCGAAGTAAAATAGTAAGATTAAACGAGAACTTACCAGTTTGAAGTTTGATCTGTATTTTATGAGGAGGAACGTTGAGGGAATACGTGCCCTCCGCTCCCACCCTCGATTAGTCATATCTTAAACTGGTATCTCTTTGATAATCTTACTATATTAGGTCATTATAGTGTTTCTGTGACCTCACACCGCTGCTTTGAAGGATGACACGCATGCGTCGTAAGCGGGGTTCTTCACATATTCCCTCAACGTGTCTCCTCATAAAATACAGATCAAACTTCAAACTGGTAAATTCTCGTTTAATCTTACTTTTCTGTCTACATGGCACTTTCATAATATCTTACAAATAGACCGTCAATTTGTCTTTTTCTGCACTTTATCTGGAGTTTATTCTGCCTGGTTTAATTTCAATAATGTATCGATTATTTACCTGGAATGCATGCAAAAAAGATTTTTACTGTAACTCAGTGCATGTGACAAAAATAAACCAATATAAATGCAAAAATATTCAGCAGGTCTGATGAAGTGTCTTTGATCTGTTACTCTGTTTCTGTTCCCACAGATGTGGCCTGACAGGCTGAATATTTTCAGAAGTTCCTGATTTCAGCCAAGTTGATAAAACATCTCATTTGTGACCTTTTACCCAAAGATGATCATAAAAAAATTAAAATTAGTGAGCTCCAATAGTCTTCTCTATTATCTGTAATCAAATTTTAATTGTTTCAGTCCAGCTCTCAGGCTGAGGACTCAGATCCTTAAAATTAGAAAAATATATATGGCTGATTATCAATCAAAAAGGAATGAGTCACATATATATAGTACCTGCCGCAACTTCAGGACATCTCAAAGCAATTACATCCAATCAAATACCTTTGGAGTAGTTATTGTCATACCACAAGCAAATTATACACATAGAAAACATAGAAACATGAGGCATAGAAAAAAGGTGCAGGAGTAGGCCATTCGGCCCTTCGAGCCAGCACCACCATTCAATATGATCATGGCTGATCATCAAAAATCAGTACCCCGTTCCTGGTTTTTCCCCATATCCCTTGATTCTGTTTGCCCTAAGAGCTGAATCTAACTCTCTCTTGAAAACCTCCAGTGAATTGGCCTCCACTGCTTTCTGTGAAGTGGCTGAGTGGCACACTGTTTCAAACGAACCAGGGCACAGGCTCGATCCTGAGCTCGGATGCTGTTTGTGCTCAGTTTGCACATTCTCCCAATGATTGTATGGGTTTTCCTTCAGGTACTCTGGTTTCCTCAAACACATGCAAATTGGTAGATTAATTGGCTGCTACAAATTGCCCCTGGTGTGTGTACATGTCTGGAAGAATTGGTGAGAATGTAGGGCGAAGTTACAGGGAAAACTAGTGGGGGAATGAAATATTTTTGAACTGGCAGGGACTTGATGGGCTGAATTGACTATGTGGTATCGAAATATCAATACCTCGTTTTTTGTGTGTCAATTCCTTGGAATATGACTTTAGCTTAGTTTAGTTTAGTATGGCTTGGTTTAGTTTAGTTTAGAGATGCAGCGTGGAAACAGACCCTTCGATCCACCGAGTCCACGCTGACTAGCGATCCCAGCGCACTAGCATTATCTTACACACTAGGGACAATTTACAATTTTTACTAAAGCCAATTAACCTATGTTTTTGGAGTGTGGGAGAAAACCGGAGCAGCCAGCGAAAACCCACACGATCACGGGGAGAACAGGGGAGAACAGACAGCAACTGTGGTCAGGATCAAACCCAGGCCTCTGGCACTGTAAGGCAGCAACTCTAATGCTGCACCACCGAGAACCCTTTGACCCCACAATCTTCTGGCTTTGGGACAAAGTCCCCATCCAGTAAGTTAAATCCATCATAAATGTAAAGTACCTTTTCTCTTTTGAACATAAACTGACAATATATATTTGGACGTCACTCCAGCAAACATGGGCCGCATCAATGGCAACGTTTAACATTTCCACCAGCTGTTGAATGAACAGCTTTATTAGAACCCTTTAATCCCACTGTTTAACCAAGGTTAATTTACCCTCCACTAACCACCCTGATGGTTTTGTTCATTGCAGTTACATGTATGTAGGTAGAACTAATTGGAAGAAAATCTTTGACTAATTGAATCAAACATGCACTTCAGTAGGATCAATGTAAGTAAAAGCCCGAATTGAGTAATAATGTTATCAATGGCTCCATTGCTGTAGCTTTCATTACTCTGTTAAACTGGCAAGAGCCTTGAGATTTCCACTCTAGCGTAGCTTAATTCAAAAATCCCAAAGCAGGTGTCAGTGATTCATCTCCCTCAAGAGTTGGATTTATTACAACTTTTTCAACTATAGTAAAGGGGCAGTCCCACTGCGGCGATCTAATCCGCAAATTCAGAAGAGTGTCTTCGACCTTCAAACTCGAGGGCGTTCGCCTGATAAACCTCGAGCTGGATCGATCGACCGACCGACCGACCGCGCACGCGCACACACACACACACACACACACACACACACACACACACACACACACACACACACACACACACACACACACACACACACACACACACACACACACACACACACACACACACACACACACACACACACACACACACACACACACATCGCAAAGGCGGTGGCCAGGGAAAGCGGGGGAGCGCTGTCTGAAATTCACACCCGCGATGAAGAGGAAGGTAAAAGACGGCTGCACAGTGTATGGTAAGTCTTAGAGAGCATGGAGGGGGTTGGTGGGGGAGAGGAGAGAAGGGAGAGAGGTGAGAGAGGGGAGTGAGAGATTTGAGATTAGGTGGGGTAGAGGGGGAGGAGTGCTACTCAGGATCTCTGTTAATC
The DNA here is from genome assembly GCF_010909765.2 of Amblyraja radiata. Taxonomy (NCBI): domain Eukaryota; kingdom Metazoa; phylum Chordata; class Chondrichthyes; order Rajiformes; family Rajidae; genus Amblyraja; species Amblyraja radiata. The sequence goes on along the minus strand of NC_045961.1, from coordinate 81,386,555 downwards.
ATACGTTCGCCCTTAACGCTCGAGAGATACTGTATAGAATGGGATCGAAGGGGAGAGGAAGGGGGGGAGAAGGAGTGAGACCTTTTTAAGAAGCCAGACAAATTATAATAAAGTTTAGCGGGCATTTACCTACCGGTCGTTTTCCTTGGTCCTGAAAACTCCAATGAGCCAATTAAAATGCCCGGTCAGCGAAGGAGATTGCCTACAGCGCCCTCGACTGCCTGCAAACTACATAGCGACCCCAATCCACTACACTATAGTTAAAAGAACCATGCCGACCAATTATTACTTGCGGAAATTATTTCAACAAGCTGAAAATATTTTCCGCGACGTAGCTGAGGCCGCGAGTATTCGGGAATGTCCCTCGAGCATGAAGGAGAGTTCCAGTGACCTCATAGGACCTCCTAGGACCACGTGTCGACCATGCTGCGAGCCGAGGGTAAACTCATCTAAATTTGAAGATTAGGTCGCCGCAGTGGGACAGCCCCTTTAAAGGAAAAAACCCCAAAATGACACAAATTCTAGTTATTTATATATCAGCATCCTCAACATATTACACTATATTGCATGAAATCGAGATAGGGTTTAAAAGGTGAACCAAATCTTTGCCTCTGCATAACAAAATCCCTGACCTTGAACATTAATCCCTGACCTTGAACTTTCTTCTGTTCACCTGGCAATCTTATTCCATGGCAAAGATCAGAAAACTCAGACCATATGAAGGCACTAAGTCTGTACTCGCTGGAATTTAGGATGAGGGGAGACCTCATTGAAAAACTTACTGAATAGTGAGAGGCCTGAATAGAGTGAATGTGAAAAGGATGTTTCCACTAATGGGACAGTCTAGGACCAGAGGCCATAGTCTCAGAATAAAAGAACATACCTTTAGAAAGGAGCTGATGAGGAATTTCTTTAGTCAGAGGGTGGTGAATCTGTGGAATTCATTGCCACAGACGGCTGTGGAGGCCAAGTAAATTAATATTTTAAAGGTGCAGATTGACAGATTCTTGATTTGTAAGGGTGTCGGGGGTAATGGGGAGAAGGCAGAAGAATAGGGTTGAGAGGGAAAGGTAGATCAGCCATGATTGAATGGCAGAGTAGACGATGGACTGAATAGCCTAATTCTGCTCCAAGAAGTTATGAACTTATGAACATGAAAAGAGTATCAATTTCAGGAATCTGAGAATGATATGGCATGTCCAATATAGGTCGGTGACTAGGGCCTCAAGAATGTGATTGTAGGCTTGGCAGAGAAAACTGATATGAATCCATTACAGTGAATTTGGATTGAAAACCTCAAAGCAAAATCATTTTGTATGTCGCCATCATCATCTCACACTCAATATGGTTTCAAAACAATCGTGCATTTTTATATTCTTAATGACTTTAAGAATTCTTTAATGTCATTCGTTGCAACTAGTAATTGCAGCCACCAAAATGCATTAAGAAGGAATATCCCAAAAATTCACATAAGGATACAATGGGCAAGCGAGTAAAAGCTTATCAAAGATTTATCAATGCAAGGCTTACAAGAGAAAGAGACAACAGTTAGGGAGAGTGTAAAGTTCTAAGCTAAAACAAGATGATGCTTGCAATGATTCAGAGAATAATTATATCATGTCTTCACCAACAAACAAAATTTGCCCACATTGAAGTTCACCTTAAGAATGACATTCAAACCTAAAATGAGTTGTAATTAGTCATGGCTTCTGTTTGAAATGGCAAAGCTGCCTTTGTTGGAACTCTCTTCCCTCATTAATCTGCGGCAGCAGAATTTACTTGAAACCTTGGAGCATAAATGCCACACACTGCTCATTATGTCACCAACCACTTTTACCCTGACCATCAAAGTAATTCCTTTTTGTGATCCAGATGAGTTGAGTCCTATTTGAATGAGTGATTTAAACTTATCAGGTCTGGACATTGGTGGTTTAGACATCACAATTGTCCTATTGTTGCATCCTGAAGAACTATTGGGATATTAGACGTAGTTGATCTGTCACCAGGGGCTTAAAGACAACAAAGACATTGCATGAATATGATGTGGATAGAAATATCTTCAACACAAGCATTCACGTGGGAAATTTCAATCATCTTGCCACACTAGATTGGGAAATTTATTGAAGGCATTTGGACAACTCAGAGAGTGTCTGTTATTGCCTGATAGGAGCCTTTTACATCATCGTCGGCAGTTTCAGTTGCTGGACTCAAAGCAATGACTGAATGCAAAAACATGGTTATGTTCCTGTCTGGATATTATAGATCATGCATAGCGCAGATGACACACCGGTGGAGTGATTTATGAATTAATCAAAGGTGCACAATACAAATGTGCAGGTTTTGCATATTTGCACATACTGAACTTAACAGGTATTTCATTAGTGATCTCTGATTATCATCACCTTACGGCATCCACCTCACACCCTAATAACAGTCTGATCTGCAATTGTGCCACATCCCATTTAGCTGGTTCAGCAAGCACAATCAAACTGAATATTACACATATCCATGTATGCAACAGTGGTGAATACTCCGTTTGTAATGGATATGATTAGATCTTCCTTGGTCTGGGCCACAGAGTGTATCAGCTGGATAACTGAATAATTTCAGCTTTCTAATTACTTACAACAACACAGCTGGAGACCATTTGTGCCATCAGATCCATGCCAGCTCCCCCAGAGCTCTTCCATCAGTACCATTCCCCTCTCTCATAATTTCCCTATAACTGTATAATATTGTTTCTAGGTGCCCTCCTGCTACACTAAAAGGTAATTTGCAGCGGCCATCTAATCTACCAACACATCTTTGGGATACGGGAGGAAACCAGAGCATCTCGGGGAAAGCTAGGTGACCACGAGACTGAACTCAACGTGCAAACTCAACACAGACAACACCGGACATCAGGATCAAACCCAGATCTCAGTAGTGCTGACTGCTGAATTCCCTGAGTTACTCCAGCATTTGGTGTCTACCAGCTGAATTCACTTGCAGATTTCAAAGGAAGTAAAGAGATACAGGCAAATCAATGGAGGGATAGTCATTAAAATCTTTTGACATGTCTCCATTTTAACATGGTAGCTATTTTTAATATGTTCCAGATTTTACTGGCATAGAACATAGAGCTGTACAGTACAAGAACAGGTGCTTTGGCCCACATGTATGTGCCAATCATGTTACCTAGACCACCTCTTAATTACCTGCACATAATCCATGTCCCTCCATTCCCTGCATCTACAAATGCCTATCCAAACATCTTTTAAATGTCACTATCATATCTGTCACCACCCTTGCAGTGTATCCCAGGCACACCCCACCCTCTGTGTAAAAGGATTGCCCCACACGTCGCCTTTACATTTTCCTCCTATCACCTTAAAGCTATGCCCTCTAGCATTTGATTTTTCCATCCTGGGAGAAAAGATTTGACTGTCTATCCAATTTATGCATCTGATAATTTTATTATCTTCTATCAGGTCTCCCCACAACCTCTGGCATGCTAGAGAAAATAATCCAAGTTTGTCCAACCTCCCCCTGTAGATGATACCCATTAATCCATGGATCATTCTAGTAAACTTCCTCTGCTCCCTTTTCAAAGCTTCTACATTCTTCCTGTAATGGGGCCACCAGACCTGCATGCAATATCCCAAATGCGGTCTAACCAAAGTTCTATGAAGCTGCATTATGTCTTCTTATACTCAATGTCCCGCCCAATAAAGCAAGCATACCGTAGACCTTCTTTACCACTCTATCTACTTGTGGTGCCACTTTCAGGGAGATATGGAATTGGACACCAAGATTCCTCTGTACATTTATGCTGTTACGGGTCATGCCATTGATTTTATATTTTCCCCCTTAGAAACATAGAAACATAGAAAATAGGTGCAGGAGTAGGCCATTCGGCCCTTCGAGCCTGCACCACCATTCAATATGATCATGGCTGATCATCCAACTCGGTATCCTGTACCTGCCTTCTCTCCATACCCCCTGATCCCTTTAGCCACAAGGGCCACATCTAACTCCCTCTTAAATATAGCCAATGAACTGGCCTCAACTACCTTCTGTGGCAGAGAATTCCAGAGATTCACCACTCTCTGTGTGAAAAATGTTTTCCTCATCTCGGTCCTAAAAGATTTCTCCCTTATCCTTAAACTGTGACCCCTTGTTCCAGACTTCCCCAACATCGGGAACAATCTTCCTGCATCTGGCCTGTCCAACCCCTTAAGAATTTTATAAGTTTCTATAAGATCCCCCCTTAATCTTCTAAATTCTAGCGAGTACAAGCCGAGTCTATCCAGTCTTTCTTCATATGAAAGTCCTGACATCCCAGGAATTAGTCTGGTGAATCTTCTCTGTACTCCCTCTACGGCAAGAATGTCTTTACTCAGATTAGGAGATCAAAACAGTACGCAATACTCCAGGTGTGGTCTCACCAAGACCCTGTACAACTGCAGTAGAACCTCCCTGCTCCTATACTCAAATCCTTTTGCTATGAATGCTAACATACCTTCCGCCTTCTTCACTGCCTGCTGCACCTGCATGCCTACTTTTAATGACTGGTGTACCATGACACCCAGGTCTCGTTGCATCTCCCCTTTACCTAATCGGCCACCATTCAGATAATAGTCTACTTTCCTGGTTTTGCCACCAATTTCATAACATCACATTTATCCACATTATACTGCATCTGCCATGCATTTGCCCACTCACCCAGCCTATCCAAGTCACCTTGCAGCCACCTAGCATCCTCCTCACAGCTAACACTGCCCCCCAGCTTCGTGTCATCCGCAAACTTGGAGAAGTTGCATTCAATTCCCTCGTCCAAATCATTAATATATATCGTAAATAGCTGGGGTCCCAGCACGGAGCCATGCGATACCCCACTAGTCACTGCCTGCCAATCTGAAAAGGACCCGTTTACTCCTACTCTTTGCTTCCTGTCTGTCAGCCAGTTCTCTATCCACATCAATACTGAACCCCCAATACCGTGTGCTTTAAGTTTGTATACTAATCTCTTATGTGAGACCTTGTCGAAAACCTTCTGAAAGTCCAGATATAACACATCCACTGGTTCTCCCTTATCCACTCTACTAGTTACATCCTCGAAAAATTCTATAAGATTCGTCAGACATGATTTACCTTTCATAAATCCATGCTGACTTTGTCCAATGATTTCAACACTTTCCAAATGTGCTGCTATCCCATCTTTAATAAGTGATTCTAGCAGTTTCCCCACTACCGACGTTAGACTAACTGGTCTGTAATTCCCCGTTTTCTCTCTCCCTCCCTTTTTAAAAAGTGGGGTTACATTAGCTACCCTCCAATCCTCAGGAACTACTCCAGAATCTAAAGAGTTTTGAAAAATTATCACAAATGCATCCACTATTTCTGGGGCTACTTCCTTAAGTACTCTGGGATGCAGCCTATCCAGTCTTTCTTCATATGAAAGTCCTGACATCCCAGGAATCAGTCTGAGACCCTTACATTTGACCTCCCCCAGTTTAACTCCTCTGGATTAAACTCCTTCTGCCATTTTTCCACCAATTTCTGTAGCTGATCTATATCCCACTGTATTCCTTGATAGCCTTCCTCACAGTCCGCGAGCCTGGCAATCTTGATAACATCAGCAAATTTACTAACCAATGCATCTACGTTTATGTACAAGACATTTATATGTTTCCCAAACAGCAGAGGTCACAACACAGCAGAGGTCCCAGGTCCCTGAGCGGCAACTCCACTGAGCGCCGACCTCTAGCCTGAGGAATGTCCTTCCACCACAATCTTCTGAATTCTGAATCCATATTCCCAAGTCACTGTTAATTCCACGTATCTTAATTTTCAGGATTAGCCTACTATGGGGAATATCCCCACACCCCACACATTATCTCATCTCCCTGCCATTTTGCTATCCCCACCCAACTTAGTCCAAATGATACTTGATACTGCATGAAATAGAGGAAATAAAACAACCTCAGGCCAGCTTGTGCAGGAGACAGCCAGTTGCTTGGAATTACACCAGGAATCAATGTACGTCTACATGTATTAGACTGGAAAGCCAATTTAAGTGATCCTGCTTGTCATGCAGGCCAGCAGCCTGCTCTGCAGGACAAGAGGTAAGGTGCAAAGACCCTCCAGCCTGAAACACTCCAACTGCCCTCGACAAAAAGCAGGGGCCAGCCAAAGGTGAATCATTGAGATGTTAAAGAGAATGGTTTAAATTAAAAATAAATTTTAAACATCAAATAAAATGAATAAGATGTGGTCAAAAACATTTAAAATACACCCCCAAAACTGCACAAAAAAACCTATAAAGAAAACCCCATAATACATAGTGGAATACGAATTTGGAAACAAATAAAAAAAGATTTAAAATTGAATAATATACCACTCTGCCTTCCCATTGTAAATAATCCTTTATTCAAATCATCCTTTATGGACAAAGGTTTCACACAATGGAAAAATTATGGAATCAAAAATATAGGACATCTTTATGGGAAAGGTACTTTTCTTTCATTTCAAGAGTTACAACAGAATTATGGACTGCACTCAAATAATTTCTTCAGATATCTACAAATTAGAGATTATGTTAAATCTAATACACAAGTCTACAGGAATAGGGAATCAGAAATTCTTGATGAATGTCTGAACAAGCATCCTAATACTGAAAAACTAATAGCTTATATTTATAACACCCTACAAAACAACGAGGTACCACCGACCGAACCATATAGATACAAATGGGAAAATGAAATAGGTCACCCTATCACGAAAGATATGTGGGACGAAAGTTTACAACAAATACATCAATGTTCATTAAATGCCAGACATACTTTAATACAATTCAAGGTCTTACATAGACTACACTACTCTAAAATAAAACTAAATAGAATCTTCCCACAAATCTCTCCTATTTGTGATAAATGTCTACATCTAGAGGCTAATTTAACACATACGTTTGCAAACTGTATAAAACTTAAACATTTCTGGACTGATATTTTTGAAATAACTTCAGAAGTTATTAATACAAAACTGGACCCAGACACAAAATTAATAATACTTGGAATATCAGAACAAAGCTTAACACTCACAAAAAACCAAAGAAATTTCCTCCACTACAGTATAATAACCAGGAAAAAATTAATATTAAAATTTTGGAAAGGCCCTACAACCCCCACAATTAAAATGTGGATTACGGAAATGTCCGAGACCCTATACTTAGAAAGAATTAGACTTGTCTTAATGGACAAACAAGATCTTTTCCATAAAATTTGGGCTCCATTCATTAACTATCTGAAGGGATAGATTGGCACAGCACGAGGACCCAACTGAAACTTGAACTCAGGAACAGATGAAAAGCTATACTTTATAACCTACGAACCTATCTCCATTGACGTATTACAGGTAACCCATTCCACCTCCCTTGTTTTTCTGTTGTGTTTTTTTTTCTTTCTTTTTTATTTGTAACTTTCTACCCTCTCTTTTTCCCTCTTTCTATAAAAAATAAAAACACTAGAAGCAGAAGTAATTGATAATGGAAAATTTTAATAATGTATGACTGATGTATATGAAAAGTTTTTTTACTATAATATGTAACTACATTTTATAATATGTCTACTTCTAATAAAAAAATAAAAAAATAAATAAATAAATTTAAAAAAACATTTAAAATACTTATCTTTTAATTTCCATGTTGTGAATTGCCACTAAAATAGATGATGTTTCATATCCTGCAGTCCTGTCCAAGTTTACATTGGGAAAAGCGATTCTCTACACAATGCTAAGGAACACCTGCAAGAAATGTTTGTGATGACATGGAAGGAAGCCATTCAGTCTATTGGGTCCATGCCAGTTCTTAGCAGTGCATTCCATCTTGTATTTCCATATTCTCCCCTACATGCCTATTAATTATTTTTTCATTCTTTAGATGCTTACTTACATTTCGGGCATGTCGACCTTTGGGATGTGCAAGGAAACCAGAACATTTGTGAGAAACAAAGATGGTCTAATGGAGAATACGCATACTCCACATTGACTGTCCTGAAATCAGGATCAATCCTGGGTTACGGTGCTATCAGCTGCCACCCCTCAAGTTGTATTCCACATGGAGTCTGCTGATGAAGCAGTTTTTACAGATGTGTCATACTTTGTTATTTAGCACGTTCTCAGGAACCCCACGGGTCGCAGACCACCAGCCTGAGTATCGTCCTTCCACCACAATCCTCTGAATTCCATCAGTAGGCCAGTTCTGAATCCATACGACCAAGTCACTGTTAATTCCATGGTATCTTAATTTTCTGGATTAATGGTGTAACAAATACAGCCAAGGCCTCACATGGACATGCACTCCATCCTTACCAGGTATTTTCTGTGTGGTGTTTGCATGTGCTCCCTTTGATCTTGTGGGTTTCCAACAAGTTCTCTGGTATTGTTCCACACACCACAAAGCAAGGACACAATTGGCAGCAGGTGTTGGGATCTTGAGCAAAAAATAAACTACTGGAGGAACTCAGCAGGTCAGGCTGCAGCTGTGGAAGGAATTGGATAGAAAAAGTTTTGGATTGGGACCCTTCTTCCGACTGATGGTAAGCTTGACCAGTTTGAACAATAGTCTCAACCAGAAATGTCATCAGTCCATTTCCCTCCACAGATGCTGCCTGATCCATTCAGTTCCTCCAGCAGATTATTTTTCAAGTCAATAAGTTAATTGGTCACTGTAAATTGTCCCTGGTGTGTAGGTGAGTGGTAAAATCTGGTGAAGGATGAAGTTTATGATGATAACAAAAAAATTACTATTAACATGTAAAATTAATGCATAAGGTTACTTAATAGTCTGTATTGTATCTGGGCTGAAAGTCCTGCTCCTGTACGGCATCCCTCTATGAATCTAAGCTCATGGACATTGCACTTAGAAATAAAATTACTGAAGAAACTCTGAGAGAATCAGCCCATGAAAGCATTAAAAGGGGTTGTTGGAAAACATCTGGAGACAGGAGAGGATGCATATGGTAATAGGCTGACAGGAAATGGGTGGTGGGGGAAGGGGCTCACATGGAAACATCATCTCAGAGTATTAGAACTTGTCTTTCTGCTGTAGCCTCCTTGTTAAAAGTTTGCTCAGAAAGCAAATGAGCTCAATTATGGGTACTTGGATGGTGCCTTAATGGAACTGGATGTCACGGTGAATTAATCTTCAATCAGGCTTCAAAAATAGGACAGATTTATAGAAATTTGAAATCCACAAAACTCTTAAAATTGTATTTTAGTGCTTATAATTATAGTTTTTGATATGGTGTTCTAAATTAAGAACACCATAGACTTCCATTTGCCTGGTTGTCCAAACTGCCTTCAGTTTTGTAATACTGCATTTGCACTCAACTATAATTGCTTAAGTATAAGAACCCAATGAAGCAGTGCGTATTCACCGCAAAGAAAAAAGATCGTATGTTTTTTAAGCCACTGTCAGTTAAGATTATTGTCGGACCCTGATCAAAACAGGAAAGCACATTTTTCCATAGAATACTACATTGTGCAAATCATGGAGTGTCGTTCGAATCTAGGGAAATGTTGAAAAGAAAAGCCTTTTAAATTTAACAAACCCATTGGTTTATGAGAGGTCTAACCAGCCTGTCTAATTCTTATTATATCTCTCAAAATATTATCTTTCCAGAAAGACATGCAATCATCTCTCAATTCCATTTATGTTGTGGGTCTCCCTTATAACTGGTTCTATGATATTAATACCCCTGCGGTAAAAAATATTCAAGCTGATTTATTTCCAGTTTAGACAATTTGTTTTTAACTTCCATTCCATTATATTCGAACACTTCATCAAAATGAATTAATTCCCCAAATGAATGCTGTTGATTCTGTGCGAAAATTTAAATCATCTCAATATTTCCTCACTTAATAAACATTGTCTGTTCCTAAGACCTTCAATTCCTGCTCTTTAAAATTACTTTTACATTTTATCTGAGCTAGAATAATTATTGATGTGATCAGAAATTTTAAAAAATGGCTTGTGTTTTTTCTAATGAGAGTTTATTAACCTGAAATCTTAACTTGGTTTCTATTTCTGTCAGTGCTGGCTGGCTTCCAGAATGTTCTATTTATTAATATTTCCACTGATTTATTTATAATGTCAAATTGTCCAAAATGCATGACTGTTAATTAAGTATGAAGTGTAAGTATGAAATATTGAGTATGTAGTACTGTTGTGCTATAGTAAAAACAGCAGCAAATTCACAAACATAGAGCTCCTATGAAGTGCAATACAATAAGAAAATAATCACCTGTGTTTTTGTTTTGTTACAGTGGAGAAAAATTGCAGGGATATTTAAATCCACAAAGAGAGTAATTTTACTTCGGAGTCACGTGAGTGACTACGTGAAGAACCCGTCCAGCACGCATGCGCGTCATGAACGTTCACGCAGTGCAACACCGACGAACGGGAGTACAGGCGTTCCCGCTAGAAGTTTAAAAGACGGGACCTTCAGGTAAGTAACTTACTCTGAGGTCGTAATTTCCAAATCCTTGTTTTGTTTTGTGCACTCCTAGAATGAACAAGGCAAAACAGGGAAAGAAGGTCGCTCCCCGTTCGACTCCAACGGAACAGGAGCGTTCCATCAGTGGGGGCGATCGACGGCACCTGGACCACACACGCTGCGGTCCACAATCACCGATTCCGAGCCGAGCCCAGTACCGCTAGCACAGCCTGACCAACAGCAGCGGACTGGAGGCAAAGCGAAAAGGAAGTCGGACATGCCAGTAATCTCTGATGACTCCGGCGAGGAAGACTCGCCGCCCGAGAGCGGCAGAGGTAGCCGCCTGAGCCGCATGGAAAGGCTCATGGAGCAAATGCTCCAGCGAGACTTGCTTCGGGAGCTGGGGCAGTCTCGCCAAGGGAGTACAGGCACTCCCGCACCAGTGCCTTACAATGCACTGGCCATCGCTTCCCCTTCAGCTGAGGGCAGCGTTGACGACCAGGGCTGGGCTGGTCAGGAACAGGGGTCACTGGCCGAAGATGTCGGGTGTATGCACGGGGTACAGGATCAGGAAGAGCTGCTGGGTGTGGTAAACCGCTACGTGGCCACACCACGAGCGGGGCGGCCGTTGCAGCCAAAACTAGCGGCCAGCATTGACTACCTGTCCTTCAAACCCCAACAAGAACAGGAAGTCAATGAGGGATTGAAACTCTACTCGCCTCCGGAGAACTGCGTTTCACTCAACGTACCCGCCATAAACAGCCAATTCTGGGGGTACGTTGAGCAGGGTATCAGAACCCAGGAACTGAAACTGCAGCACATACTGAAGCTCCTGACGTCAGCTATCACATCCTATGCTCATTCCGTGGACGGGATGGACATGACCACCAATCAGCAAGACACCCTGGTTCTACTGTGTAATACTCAGTACGAGATCAATAACTTCCGCAAAGAGGCAATAAGACCTGCCCTCAATCCCAAATTTGCAGGACTGTGCAAAACACCGGCCTCAGAGCCACAGATCCTGCTATTTGGCAAGGACTTGTCCAAACAAGTCAAAGATCTAGAGGAGGAGTCAAAAGCATTTGGCCTAATGAGGGCAGGCCCCGGAACGAGCAGACCCACACAACCCAGACGGCAGTACCCCACCGCATCCACCAGTCGACGTCAACCTCATGGGACTGGTGAAAGCACGGGGTCCGCATACCATCCCTGGAAGCCTTTTTTAGGCCAGGGCCCAGAGCGGACGCCATGGAAAATGCGCCACCCCCACCCAGCACCACCTTGACAGACGAAGAAACAGAAGAAAGGAACACACCAATAACTATGGAGGTAGGTGGGTCTGGTTCCTACCAGCATATAAAAAGTGGGGGAACTGTACTAACAGGGGGGAGATTACACCTGTTCATGGAAGCATGGATGACTATCACAAATGATAGTTATATACTTAACAGTATTCGTGGATATAAAATTGAATTTATTCAAGAAAATATGCCACCAGTTCAGTATGCACCCCAAAGGGCCTTTACCCTCTCAGTTAAAGAAAAACTAGAGGGTCAAACAGAACTGGTGAGGTTACTTACAAAGGGTATCATTGAGAAATCCAAACATGAACCTTTGGAATTTGTCTCAAATATATTTACCAAAAACAAAAAAGATGGTGGATCATCATTGACTTAACTACATTAAATACTTTTGTTAAGTTTATACATTTCAAAATGGAAACATTTGTAACTGGCAAACAACTGATTTCCAAAGGATACTTTATGGCAAGCATCGATTTTAAAAGATGCCTACTATTCAGTACCCATTCAAAAGGATCATCGTAGATACCTGACATTTACCTGGATGGGGCAACAATGGCAGTTTAAAGCGTTGCCTAATGGTTTAACATCAGCCCCAAGGCTATTTACCAAGATATTAAAACCAGCCTTGGCAATATTAAGAAAACAAAAACATATTATCATGGCATATCTTGATGATATCTTAATACTAGGTAAAACCATGGAATTGGCTAAATCAGCTGGGTTAGCTACCAAACAATTGTTTGAAACCTTGGGATTTGTCTACATCCAGATAAATCTAAGTTGACGCCATCCACAATTATGGACTATCTGGGTTCACAATTAACTCAGTCCACATGTCTGTAATGTTGCCAAAAGAGAAATCAGCAGAATTGGCACAGACGTGTAACAATTTAATGGTTAGCAATCGACCAACCATCCGACAAGTGGCAAGAGTAATTGGCAAAATAGTACCAGCATTTCCAGCTACACAATTTGGACCTTTGCACTATCAAAACTTACAAAGAGCAAAGGTGCAAGCGTTAAAACAACATGCAGGTCATTTTGACCGAACCATGAAATTACCCATTGAAGCAATATCAGAGTTACAATGGTGGATAAAGAACATTTGGCATAGTTCCAGTCCTATCATCATCAATAACCCAATGTTAACTATACAAACAGATGCCAGTGCTCAAGTCTGGGGAGCAACTAATACCATATCCAGCACAGGTGGTAGATGGACTAACCTAGAATCATCGCTACTACAGACACTGGGCATAAACTATTTGGAAATGTTGGGTGCATTTTATGGTTTAAAAGCATATTCTACAAATATGCACCACTTGCATGTTCGTTTACAGATTGATAATACCACGGTGGTGGCCTATATTAACCATATGGGCGGGATAAAATCGATATCATGTGACAATTTGGTCAACATAATCTGGCAATGGTGTGTCGATAGACATATTTGGCTATCAGCAACTTACCTACCAGGTAAGCTAAATACAGTGGCAGACACCAGGTCACGCAAGTTCAATGATAACACCGAATGGATGTTAAACCCTAAAGTATTTGCTGAAATCACAAAGCAATATGGCACACCAGATATCGATCTCTTTGCATCCCAACTAAATCACCAGGTACCAATGTATGTCGCTTGGGAACCAGACCCTGATGCAGCAGCAATAGATGCATTCGCGCTGGACTATTTCTTCTATGCCTTTCCCCCCTTCTGCCTCATCAGTCGGGTACTACACAAAATACAGATGGACTCTGCTTCAGGTATTTTGGTAGTTCCCGACTGGCCTACACAGCCATGGTTCCCAGTGGTCCTCGACAGGGTCATTGACACTCCAATGACCATCCCCAGTAGTCCAGACCTATTGACTCACCTGGTGTCAGGCATAAGTCATCCATGCCATGACAAAATTAACCTACTGGGTTGCAGATTCTGAAAAGACCACTGCTGGGCCTGGGATTATCTAACAGGACCATGAACATGATGACAGCGTCCCACCGTATGTCCACCAGGAAACAATACCTATCGAGCATAAGGAAGTGGGAAACATACTGCTCGAAAACTGGGACAACATATTAATCAACAACCGTAACTAATGTACTGGAGTTCCTGGCCGGCCTTCACCATAATGAAGGACTGAGCTATAGCGCCATCAATAGCGCCAGAAGTGCTCTGTCAGCCTACTTAAAACAGGCACCAGGACAACAGGCCATAGGGTCTCACCCGCTGGTGATCAAACTAATGAGAGGGATCTTCAATTCCAACCCCCCAAGACCTAGGTACACCAAGATCTGGGATGTCAGTGTTGTCCTAAGGGGTTGGTCACCAGCCAGATCTCTCACCCTGGAACAGCTAACCCTGAAAACGGTCATGTTGATGGCGCTAGTCTCAGCACAAAAGGTCCAGTCCCTCCACTTACTTCGACAGGACAACATGGTTATAACACCAGACCGTATCACATTCACTATTCGGGAGCTGGTAAAGCAGAGCAGGCCAGGAACTTCAGGCCTTGTTATGGATTTCCGGGCGTACCCACCTGACCCTCGGTTATGTGGCATGACTCATTTACTCATTTACATCAACACAACAAAAGATTCCAGAGGGAGAGAAAAAGCTCTATGGGTCAGTCACAAAAAACCTCATGGTCGGGTGTCGAGCCTAACCATCTCCAGATGGCTCAAGCAGGTACTGGGAGCTGCTGGAGTAGATGCTGACGTTTATACATCTCACTCCACCAATGCAGCATCCACATTGGCGGCTAAAAGGATGGACGTGCCATTGGACCACATCCTGGCTACAGCGGGGTGGTCCATGGAGAAAACATTCCAAACGTTCTAAGACAAGCCGTTAGCAGAACCTGTTTTATAACCATATAACCATATAACAATTACAGCACGGAAACAGGCCATCTCGACCGTTCTAGTCCGTGCCGAACACATAATCTCCCCTAGTCCCATATACCTGCGCTCAGACCATAACCCTCCATTCCTTTCCCATCCATATAACTATCTAATTTATTTTTAAATGATAAAAGCGAACCTGCCTCCACCACCTTCACTGGAAGCTCATTCCACACAGCTACCACTCTCTGAGTAAAGAGTTTTATTTGCAGAAAGAATTTTAGAATCTGCAAACATATAATTTAAGCCCGGGGGAGCATTATTTTTCTTTTTGTTATTGTTAAATAAATACCATTATTGTTTTACAAACAGATTCATGGTTGATTACGATAACATACTTCCTCCCTTGGATGACTTCGGCAGCGAGTGAAGTATGAACTGTTACACGGTTTGAAATCACAGAGCTTTAAAATCTTCACGTTGTCACTCACGTAACTCCGAAGTAAAATAGTAAGATTAAACGAGAACTTACCAGTTTGAAGTTTGATCTGTATTTTATGAGGAGTTACGATGAGGGATCACGTGCCCTCCGCTCCCGCCCTCAATTATAGAGATCAACTGATAACTTAGTTCTCCTTGTCTTTACTATGTTTATTTCAATTATTGTGTTGTTTCTGTGATTCCACACCGCTGCTTTGAAGTATGTCGCGCATGCGTGCTGGACGGGTTCTTCACGTAATCCCTCATCGTAACTCCTCATAAAATACAGATCAAACTTCAAACTGGTAAGTTCTCGTTTAATCTTACTATTAACTTAAAATTTCATCTGGACATCAGGTCCTCTAACAGTGCAGTGTTCCAACAGAACTCCACTAGTTTATTTGCAAAATCAACCATAAAGATCTAGGAGGAAGACTCGAGAACACAACTTTCAGAGCAAAGAAAACTAACAAACGTACAATTGTTGTTCCGGAGCCTCGCAGGTTGGCGGAGCCTCATGGGTCGGCGGTGTGGTATCGATGAAGGCACGGGGGAACCGCCATGAGGGGGGAAGAACAAAGTAACACCTGGTGTGGTGGGATTGTTGTGAGGTGGGGGGGGGGGGGGGGGGGGGAGAACAAAGATGGACCTGGCGTAGGTGGACCACCGTGGGGGGGGGGGGGGGGGGGGGAGAAAGGAGGAGCCGGTGCGGCATACTTTGTAACTTTGTCAACGCCGTTTATGTGCCGACCTTGGGTGCACAAGCAAAGAATTTCACTGTGCCTTGTCATATGCGACGATAGTGTATTCCATTCCATTGCATTGCCTGCACAAACCTGATGCCTTCTGTAATGTCTCTAAGTTCTTTGGTTGTTAGATGTCTCTCTGCCCTTATAAGTCAATATTCCTTTCCATGTTTCAGCTGAATTTGGAATCAATTGCTCAAAACTCCATTAATCCAGCATGCTCAGGACCTTAGAGGTGTTGTTCTTGCACGTTTACCGGACAATTAGACATTGTTCCTTATTGATATCCCAAAACTTATTCACTTTCTTTGAGATGTTATTCAATTATATAACACATTTTCAGTGAACTCCATGGGTTTAAAGACAGCACGGGTAATGGGTCCCCAGTCGGTGTAGGAAACATCACTCGATGAGCTAGAGGTTGTACCTTTGAGATTTCCAAATGATTAGATAGTTGATTACTGTTTTATGCTATTTAATAGCATATCAGAATTGTATAATGGGTGCCTGTGTTCCAATTAATATGAACTTTCTGATCTTTCCTTTGCTTTCTCGTACCATCATAAATATCCAGCACATTTCAAAATCATATTTCACATTACGAGCCAATTATCCACCGATCAAGATCATGCCATATTTGGTTGGGTTGCTCCTTATAAAAGTGCCTTGATTTCAACGATGACTGATGATGTATTTGAAGAATCGAGCATCCAGGTTTCTAATTTGCTCATTTGAGTAACTGTGGTCTTCCCAACTACCTTGTGGGCACTGTGCATTATTTTAATCAATAAGGAACAGAGTGTTATATATTCAAACCTGTTTTAACGTGTAAAGCTGGGCAGAAAGTACACCATAAATAGAGCAAAACAAAGCCACAATATGACCGTAACTGAAACAATCTGTATTGAACATGAAATAATTATTAATTCAAAGATAAATATACCATATAACCATATAACCATATAACAATTACAGCACGGAAACAGGCCATCTCGACCCTTCTAGTCCGTGCCGAACACGTATTCTCCCCTAGTCCCATATACCTGCGCTCAGACCATAACCCTCCATTCCTTTCCCGTCCATATAACTATCCAATTTATTTTTAAATGATAAAAACGAACCTGCCTCCACCACCTTCCCTGGAAGCTCATTCCACACAGCCACTACTCTCTGAGTAAAGAAGTTCCCCCTCATGTTACCCCTAAACTTCTGTCCCTTAATTCTCAAGTCATGTCCCCTTGTTTGAATCTTCCCTACTCTCAGTGGGAAAAGCTTATCCACGTCAACTCTGTCTATCCCTCTCATCATTTTAAAGACCTCTATCAAGTCCCCCCTTAACCTTCTGCACTCCAAAGAATAAAGCCCTAACTTGTTCAACCTTTCTCTGTAACTTAGTTGCTGAAACCCAGGCAACATTCTAGTAAATCTCCTCTGTACGCTCTCTATTTTGTTGACATCCTTCCTATAATTAGGCGACCAAAATTGTACCCCATACTCCAGAATTGGCCTCACCAATGCCTTGTACAATTTTAACATTACATCCCAACTTCTATACTCAATGCTCTGATTTATAAAGGCCAGCACACCAAAAGCTTTCTTTACCACCCTATCTACATGAGATTCCACTTTCAGGGAACTGTGCACAGTTATTCCCAGATCCCTCTGTTCACCTGCATTCTTCAATTCCCTACCATTTACCATGTACGTCCTATTTTGATTTGTCCTGCCAAGATGTAGCACCTCACACTTATCAGCATTAAACTCCATCTGCCATCTTTCAGCCCACTCTTCCAACTGGCATAAATCTCTCTGTAGACTTTGAAAATCTACTTCATTATCCACAACCCCACCTATCTTAGTATCATCTGCATACTTACTAATCCAATTTACCACACCATCATCCAGATCATTGATGTACATGACAAACAACAGTGGACCCAACACAGATCCCTGTGGCACCCCACTAGTCACTGGCCTCCAACCTGACAAACAACCATCCACCATTACTCTCTGGCATCTCCCATTCAGCCACTGTTGAATCCATCTTGCTACTCCACCATTAATACCCAACCATTGAACCTTCTTAACCAACCTTCCATGAGGAACCTTGTCAAAGGCCTTACTGAAGTCCATATATACAACATCCACTGCTTTACCCTCATCAATTTCCCGAGTAACCTCTTCAAAAAATTCAAGAAGATTAGTCAAACATGACCTTCCATGCACAAATCCATGTTGACTGTTCCTAATCAGTCCCTGTTTATCCAGATGCTTATATATATAATCTCTAAGTATCCTTTCCATTAATTTGCCCACCACTGACGTCAAACTAACAGGTCTATAATTACTAGGTTTACTCTTAGACCCCTTTTTAAACAATGGAACAACATGCGCAGTACGCCCCTGCTATTTCTACACTAACTTCCCTCAATGTCCTAGGGAATATCCTGTCCGGACCTGGAGACTTATCCACTTTTATATTTCTCAAAAGTGTCAGTACTTCCTCTTCTTTGAATCTCATAGTTTCCATAGCTACCCTACTTGTTTCCCTTACATCACATAATTCAATATCCTTCTCCTTGGTGAATACCGAAGAAAAGTAATTGTTCAATATCTCCCCCATCTCTTTTGGCTCTGCAGATAGCTGTCCACTCTGACTCTCTAATGGACCAATTTTACCCCTCGTTATCCTTTTGCTATTAATATAGCTGTAGAAACCCTTTGGGTTTACTTTCACCTTACTTGCCAAAGCAACCTCATATCTTCTTTTAGCTTTTCTAATTTCTTTCTTAAGATTCTTTTTACATTCTTTATACTCCTCAAGCACCTCATTTACTCCATGCTGCCTATAATTATTGTAGATCTCCCTCTTTTTCCAAACCAAGTGTCCAATTTCCCTTGAAAACCATGGCTCTTTCCGATTTTTACTATTTCCTTTCAACCGAACAGGGACATAAAGATTCTGTACTCTTAAAATTTCACCTTTAAATGTACTCCATTTCTCTTCCACATCTTTCCCATAAAACAAAATGTCCCAATTTACTCCTTTTAAATCCTTTCGCATCTCCTCAAAGTTAGCCTTTCTCCAATCAAAAATCTGGAGTAATACCTAGTTCTGAAACCGCGGTATTCATTTGCTCCATTTGCAAAAGGTCTTAAGGTTTTAATGTTGCCCATCTCAAAGGTCTGTTAGAATATTTTGTTTGATGACAATCGTAAGTAAGGAGGCTCAAGAAAGCCCACCTGTCCCCCCAGATCCTGACCAACTTCTACAGGTGTACCATCGAGAGCATCCTGACCGCCTGCTTCACGGTATGGTACAGCAGCTGCACTGTTGCGGACAGGAAGGCACTACAACGGGTGGTGAAAACCGCGCAGCACATCATCGGCGCCCCGCTCCCTGCCATGGATGCCCTCCACCGAAAACGGTGTCTGAAACGAGCTGGGAAGATCATTAAAGACCCCTCCCACCCCAATCATGGACTGTTTGCCCTCCTCCCATCAGGGAGGCGGTACAGGAGCCTCAGGTCTCGTACCAGTAGGATGAGGAACAGCTTCTACAATCATACCATCGCATTGCTGAACTCGGAGTCCCGCCGATAGATTCCTCCGGTCCCTCCGTCCCCATTGTTTAATTATTTTGCATTTTCTATTGTTCTGTATCCTCTTTTAAAAAAATTTCTATATTGCACTACTACGGACTGACGCAAAACTGCATTTCGTTGTACCCATACTCAGTATTTGTGCAATGACATTAAAGTTGAATTGAATTGAATTGAATTAAGAAGCAAATGGAAGTGTACCACCAGGGGACTCCTTAACATGATGGGTGGCGCTCTTGTAGATTTACAAAGAATAATGAATAACTTCCAAATAAGATAATTTGTTAACAATGTTATTTTAATAACTGAATATGCTAATCAGGTGAACCTGCGATGCCTCGTAGGAGTGCTGCAAATCTCAAGAAATCTTGGCTCAATTTTACTGAAAACCAAATTCAATGGGGTTTTCTGCTTTGAATCCAGTTGCACTCAGAGTCTCAGTGTTGTTTAATATTCAAGTAAACTTGGGGATTTCAATATTATGACAGAAAATTAAACCATATACATTTATCATAGCAATGCTGTTAGAATTATAGTGTGGTGGATGCATATAAAATATCAAGCTCTGTGTTGAATTAGCTAATCTGGAATGTTATCACATTTGATACTTAGATATTATTTAAATATTCTGGAAGAAATGCTGCTCTAATTTTTTAGTTGGTGAAACATTGTGCAGAAAGTATGTAATCTGTTTTGCACTTAAACATTAACCAAACTAAAAATGTAAACTTCAGTGGGCAACATAGTAGCACAGTGGTAGAGTGGCTGCCTCACAGTGCCAGAGATCCGGAGTCAATCCACATGGGTTTTCTCCGGGTGCTCCGGTTTCCTCCCCTCATTCCAAAGGCGTGGATGGAAATGACATTCAAAATTTAAAGAAAAACAAATTTTAACCATCTCAGCAAATAATCTTTTGTCATATTGTTCTCGGAATGGGAACTGAACATTTTAGAGCCATCTATTATAGAATATGGAGTCATGCATTTGGAAACAGGTCCTTTGCTCCCCAGAGTCCACGCTGATCATTGAGCTTCAATTTATTCTCTCCATCAACCCACCAGATGGCTAATTAACCCATCAACCCACACTTCCTTGGAATGTGGGAGGAGGAAACCAAAGCAGCAGAAGGAAACTGACAAGGTCAGAGGAAGAACGTGCAAACTCTACGAATTTAATCCAGCTCAGTCTGTGCGACAGTTAATTATTATAGAGGTGTTGGGCAATGGTCACGCGAGGAGCTGGTTTAACCAGTAAAGGAAAATACAATCAAACTGAAAATCAGGTGTTGCTGCAAAATGCTCTCATGCTCACATAGAAGTCATGGCCAACATTACATTGCATCCCTAACATCATCAGCAGGAATCTGTCAGCAAATTCAGGACTTCCAGAATTAGATACGTGCAGCAAAATCCAGAATTTGCTTGCCGAAGGAACAGCAACATTTACCAGAATTACCCAGTTTGTTCAGTGGGCTGTAATGTCGAGTCAGTGAGTAAAGGTATCTGAACGGAAATGATAGGAGATAATAAAAAGTTATATGCAAAGAAATGGAAGAAACCACAAAAAGAACATAGACTGTCTAATTTGGTGCTAAAACAATCACTATTTTATAAAACAGAAACTTGAGGAGAGAAAATCACACTTAAAATGTGTGCAAGAGTTGAAATCTCAGAGTATGAATCTCACCATTGATCGGGAGCAGTGAGTATTGCACCACTGAATGAATTTAGTGGAGCTTTTCTATTTTTAACAGTGAGATGCTAAGAAAAGAAAGAAAAGGAAAAGGAAGTTTTATCACAGAAATAAATATTTGGTGAAATCTGAGACTGCTATAAAATACACAAAGGGTGCTAGAATAAGCACAGCAGCCACAGTAATTCACAGTATCATCAGTAATACTGAGTGCTGTGTTTCTCTCAATTGGATGCAATGCATTAGAAGTCTTTTTTTTAGTTTAGAGATACAGCGTGGAAACAGGCCCTTTCAGCCTACCGTGTCCGCACCGACCAGCGATCCCCGCACATTTACACTACCCTATACCCACGAGTGACAATTTTTATATTTACCAAGCCAATTAACCTACATACCTGTACGTTTTTGGAGTGTGGGAGGAAACCGAAGGTCTCGGAGAACACCCACGCAGATCACGGGGAGAACATACAAACTCCGTACAGACAGCACCCATAGTCAGGATCGAACCCGGGTCTCCGGCGCTGCATTCGCTGGAAAGCAGCAACTCTACCGCTGCACCACCGTGCTGCCCACCATGCGTCCATTGAGGAAGATTTGATTAAAGTGAACCTGTCAACTTATAGATTTTAAGTGAAAGGCAAAGGCATTAGAAGGAAGAGATATTGGAATGGCTGCTCGCTGCAGTAGGTAGGGGCCAGTTTAGCCAATTTAAGATGATCAGGTGGAAAATCAGGGAGTGGCTGAACATGCCTGTTGCAAGCTGGTAACAGAATAGACATTTAGCAAGTTAACTAAGCATCTCTGCCACTCAGAAAGGTTTCAGAAGTTAATGCACTCATGCAAGGATCACCAGTGCAGTGTATGTGAATGTGCAATGTGGGTATTGGTCTTAGGAAATGAACAAGTCTTATCGGTAACAAAAATCATACTGAATTACATAAAAGTATACTGATGCGAATTGAAGAGTGAAAACCAGGAGAGAGTGTTGACAGAATATTCAAGTTAGTGAGAAATTAAACCGCAGCAGAAAGTCTATCATCAGAGAAACATCTTAGTTTAGTTTTGTTTAGAGATACACTATGGAAACAGGCCCTTTGGTCCACCTAATCCACACTGACAAGTGATCACCCATACACTACTTCCATCCTACACAAAAGGGACAATTTACACAAGCCAATTAACCTACAAACCTGCAGGTTTTTGGAGTGTGGGAATAATCCGGGGCACCCGGAGAACTTCTACGCGGTTACATGGAGGAGGTATAAAAAACATTTAGACAGAACGCTTCAATGGAGACACAGACCCCCATCACCCCTTGCACAATCACCAACATGCCAAGAAATGCTTGAAGAATCGGAACAGCTTCATGGAAGTAGAGCCAACCGTGCCAGGAACCAAAACCAAACAACAGATTGCACCAGGACACCACCTGCCTTATACTACCTGGAAAGCCCTAAACTGCCTCCGCACTGGAGTGGGAAGTTGCGGACTCAACCTGAAGAAGTGGTCTTGGACTCTGACAAGTGCAACTGTGGAGAGGTACAGACAATGGCCCACCTACTGACTTGCGGCGGACAGGCATGCACTGCAGAGATCTTTGCAGAGGCACAGATGTGGCACTGGCTGTGGCAGAGTGATGGCAGAACGCCGTCTGACACACGAGCGAACAAAGCACCCAATCAAACCTGGCTCCCTGACGCTGTAAGGCAGCAACTCTACAGCTGTGCTGCTGTGCCGCCCACAATTTGCCTTCACAGTTAGTGACAATACGTTTTGACAACTGTTAGTGTTGTTACTAAAATAATATAACACCAAAACATTTTTCATAGGGAACGTCCAGTAGTATATCTCTGCAAACAACCACAATGAGATGTGTCAAATGTGAACCGTTTGCACCTCTCCAGTGATATGGACATTGAGCCTGAGAAGGGGATCAATGCAGATGCAAGGAAAATTGCAGAAGGGATTCAGGGACTGGAGCAGATGTGAATGTGACAGGGCACAAGTGGGAATTGGTGTCAAAAGCTGAGGGCAAATATAATGGGAGTTTGGATTGTTTCAAACTGAAATAACAAGCTAACAATTGGACTTTATTTCTCCAATAGTGATAAAGAACTTTCTTCAGAACTAATAGTCATTATGCCATAATCGGACCTTAAACTGACATTTGAGGCTCTGTCATCACCATCGCAGGTTGTGTGCTGTCCCAGCAACAGTTCACATTGTCAAAGGCACCAGCAGCTCAGTATGGAAACATTCTGGGAGGCTTGGGAGGTTTACTAAGTATGTGCAGTATCACAAGGTCGTAGAATTAGGCCATTCAGCCTATCAAGTCTACTCCACCATGGCTGATCTATCTCTCCCTCCTAACCCCATTCTCCTGCCTTCTCCCCATAACCTCTGACACCTGTACTAATCAAGAATCTATCTATCTCTGCCTTCAAAATAGCCACTGACTTGGCCTCCACAGCCTTTTGTCACAAAGAATTCCACAGATTCACGACCATCTGACTAAATGAATTTCTCATCTCCTTCCTAAAAGAACGTCCTTTAATTCTGAGGCTATGACTAGTCCTAGACTCTCTCACTGGTGGAAACATCCTCTCCACATCCACTCTATCCATGCCTTTTATTATTCTGTATGTTTCAATGAGGTCCCCCCTCATTCTTCTGAACTCCAGCAAGTGCAGGCCCAGTGCTGACAAACATTCATCATCAGTTAACCTACTCAGTCCTGGGATCAGCAGGAAACTGACTTTTAAATAGTAAGTGAATTTTGAGACAAGGGGTTAGTGCAGAAAATTTGTGTTAAAGTGAAAAGTTGGCTGTGATCTATTGAGTGGCGGAGCAAGCATGAGGACCGGAAAGACCGCCACACACTTCTATTTATTTTCTTTTGTTTTACTTTTTTTTTAGAGTGCCTGTGGAACTTGATTCAAAAGATCGATGCTTCACTGACCGTCTGCTGAAAGTGGAGATTGATTAGGGTTATTTCCTCATGTAACAAGAGTTGTACTGACAATATTGAGTGAGTTTGGGACTTATTTGGGAGTATCATGAGGGGGTTATGTCAAAGTCTTTACAATTGCTGCTTCGTAAATAGAAACATAGAAACATAGAAATTAGGTGCAGGAGTAGGCCATTCGGCCCTTCGAGCCTGCACCGCCATTCAATATGATCATGGCTGATCATCCAACTCAGTATCCCGTACCTGCCTTCTCTCCATACCCTCTGATCCCCTTAGCCACAAGGGCCACATCTAACTCCCTCTTAAATAATAATAAATGTATGTCTCCCTTCTCACAGAAGGGGAAAGGACAACATCTATATAACTAAAAGTCTCATCTTGACCACTTCCAATCTGCGCTGTATATTGATTTGAGAAAAAAAACGCTGCCATATATCGCAATGATTTTTGGCCACCTTACTCAAAGTTCTCTTCCCCCTGGATTTTTCGGATCGATGACAAATAAAAAATTTATGAATGTTTAAAACATCTTGAGATCAGCTGATTGGTCCTCTCGCCTGTCAATCACCATGATGAACGTAACACCCCTTCCGGGGGGCCAGGAGTATAAAGCCCCATAGGCCGACGTGAGTCAGTCACCCTGGAAGACTGCGAGTGAGAGTTGAGTTCAGAACTGTGAGTCTACGCGTGAATGAACTGAACTCTGCTTGAAATGAAATGAATTGGTAGCCTGCACTCTGCTTGAAATGGTATGAAATGCATTTGGTGGCCTGCACTCTCTTTGAAATGGTATGAAATGAATTTGGTGGCCCGCACTCTGCTTGAAATGGTATGAAATTGAATTTGGTGGCCTGCACTCTGCTTACAATGGTATGGAATTGAATGTGGGGTGGTTAGGCTTGCATGACTAACACTGAGTGACTCATCCACACCAACTATGATCAACTTAGGTAGATATAAATTGAAGATAGCCACACAATGCTGGAGTAACTCAATGGGACAGGCAGCATCTCTTCAGACTTCAGACTCGACCTGAAACGTCACCAATTCCTTCTCTCCAGAGATGCTGCCTGTCCCGCTGAGGTACCCCAGCATTTTGTGTCTACCTTCGATTTAAACCAGCATCTGCAATTATTTGCTACACACATGACCAACTTAGGTCTGTGTCAAGCAACACAAAGGGAAAAAAAGGCTTAAACTCATCCTCACCAATTCACCTATTCTTCAGTATTCTCCTGTATTCCTTCAGGAGTTAGAGTGCCACTTTCATGCTGAGAATATCATTGTAAAATAATATTAAGTGACATGGATTCAAACTAGTGCTCCAGGTTGGGCTTTCATGAGGCACTGGAAGAGTATGAGCAGCATTTGAGTTGCATTTCACTACAATCTGTATTCTTTAGGCAGATACAATCTTAATTCCAGTAACACCATCATCCAGGGGTCTCATTGTAATCTGGGATGTCAAGATGGGGGGGGGGGGGAGGACACCAAATACAGCTCAAAATAAAGGTGTTCATTTTATGAAACTGCAACATGCAGCATGCTAAATAGCAGAATAGCATACGAAAGGTAACTAAATGATTCCACAATCCACAGATTAGATCAAATCCTTCCTGTCCCATCATATCCAGACACGAACAACCATGGAGAACCATTGTGGGTGGGAGGAGGTTCTGTGAGTATCCCCAAGAATGGTAGGTTTCATCTAATGTGTGTCAAAGATAAAACTAAAATGTTTAACCATATTTAGCCAGAATTACAAAGTGGATGATACATTGCTGAGATCCTTGCCATCAAGGAAGCCAGGCTTCAGCAAATTTGGGAAGGAATGGTAGAGTGGACTGGAAAACTATGAGGCAACATCTAAGCTGCAATTCCGAGAAAAAAAGAACTTGCACTCCAGAATTAGTTCCAGTATAGTTCCAAAAGAGGCATTGAACCAATAATGTGGAAAATTCCCGGGTATGTCCTGTCAACAAGATTTGTGACAATTCAAATATATCCACTTATTACCCTATCATTATCCTATCAATCTAGACAGCTTCCAGCAAAGCAATAGAATGTGTTTTTCATAGTACTATCAAGAGACTCTTTCAAATAACTCAGTCACTGATTCCCAATTTGGATACTGTCAAGAATCGACTGCAGACCTCATTGTGAACTAGGTTAAAAAAGAAATTGAATTTCAGTGGAGAGGTTAAGTTAACTGTTCCTGATTTCAGGCCAATACTTCACTGACTATGGAATCAATTCACCCTGCTGAAAGTGGAAATCAAGGAGTAAACTCATCAACTAGCCAGAGTCTTATCAAGCAGACAAAATAATTCTGTTTACAGGATGACAATCTTCCCAGTCCTAAGATATCACCTCAGGATAAAATGTAGAGACAAACACTCTTCATCTGCTTCACTCATGGGACTTTTCGGGGGCACTCAGCTGAAAAACCGTGAGCTAAGCCTGGGTGATACCCACGATGATCAGGAAGGTAAAAGATGGCTGGCACAGTGTAGGTAAATCCTTTAAAAGAGCAGGGGGGGGGGGGGGGGGGGGAGGAGGGGGGGAGGAGAAGGAGTGGAGACACTTTTAAGAAGCGAGACAACTTTTAATAAAGTTTAGCAGGCATTTAACATTACCGGTCGGTTTCCTTGGTTCTGAAAATTTCAATGAGCCAATTAAAATGCCCGGTCAGCAAAGGAGATTACCTGCGTCTACCTCGACTGCCTATAACTACGTAGTGACCCCACTCCACTACACTACGAGTTCAAAAGAACCATGTCAACCAATTTGGAGTTTGTGGTGTTCAATAGCCTGATGGTTGTTGAGAAGAAGCTGCTCCTGAACCTGGACATTACAGTTTTCAAGCTCCTGTACTTATTTCCCAATGGCAGGAATAAAATGAGAGCATGATCAGGGTGGTGTGTTCCCTGATAATGCTGGCTGGCTGGCAGCGTCTCCTATGGATCCCTTTGATGGTGGGGAGATCAGTCCCTGTGATGGACTGTGCAGTGTTTACCAATTTTTTTAAAATTCTTCTTCGTTCCTGGGTGTTTGAGTTGCCGAACCAGGCCATAATTCAACCAGTCAGAATGCACTCCTCTCAATATGCAAATCTCCCTCATCTGTATCCACCTATCACTTGCCAAGCATTTTGTTTGCTTATTGCATGGCTATTATTTTTACTCATGTTTTATGTCTTTTGATTTATTGTTGTATTTCATATGTGATTTATGCGCCTTATGTGAGCTGTTATGTTATGTTCTGTTATGTTGTCTGTTTATGATGTCTTGTTTTTTATTCTGTACCGCACTTTGGTCAACATTGGTTGTCTTAAAGTGCTTAACAAATAAAGTTGGAT
The DNA here is from genome assembly GCF_010909765.2 of Amblyraja radiata. Taxonomy (NCBI): domain Eukaryota; kingdom Metazoa; phylum Chordata; class Chondrichthyes; order Rajiformes; family Rajidae; genus Amblyraja; species Amblyraja radiata. The sequence continues at coordinate 81,359,086 of NC_045961.1, read as the reverse complement.
TGGATTGGATAACTACAATCAAGAAGACTCTGATCTGATACATTGTTCTATGAACTGTTGTGCTAATCCAGCTCTTTGAATTTTGCTCAATATCAGACTAACCCATCAACAATATATGCTTCCAAAATTACATTTTTACAATCTGCCACTCAGTGTTTTAACGTGATGAGGTTAGATTGATTTCCAATCTGACACATCTACTGCCACACAGCACCTAATTTTTGGTTTTACTCTGACAATCTGTTTAACAAGACTTCAAGGGAATTTTCAGGTGAATTTATTCATTTCAGTAACACTGAAATTATGACACAGCGTGCATAGCATCCTCCTCACAGTGTGAATTGTGAGGAAGATGCTATGAGCATGCAGGGTGGCTTGGACAGGTTGGGTAAGTGGGCAGATGCAGTTTAATGTGGATCAATGTGAGGCTATCCACTTTGGTGGCAAGAGCAGGAAGGCAGATTATTATCTGACTGGTGTTAAATTGGGAAAAGGGGAAGTACACCGAGATCTGGGGGTCATTGTTCATCAGTCACTGAAAGTAAGCATGCAGATACAGCAGGCAGTGAAGAATGCGAATGACATGTTGCCCTTCATAACGGTACCCGGACGTGGCGACGAAGGACGAGAAGCCGAAGCAAAGAAGTGGAAGCCAAATAACTGAATGGAAACAAAGCCGAAACCCCAAATAACCGAAAGGGCGGGACGTTTAAATGCCAACTAAACAAAAGGGTGGGACGCCTAAAAGCAAACTCACCCGAAGGCCGCTATGTCGAAACGCCAACTCACTGAAAGGCTGCGCCGCCTACATGCCAACTCACTGAAAGGCCGCTCTGCTGAAAAGCCAAATAATGGACATGACCTCGCCGGGGGGGGGGGGGGGGGGGGGGGTGGGACCTGTCAGCAATTGGTCCAGACGTCCATCACATCACTGGCCGGTGGAGACAGGAGGGTGGGGGTCATTTTCCCACACATGTCATAGATGACTGGGTACTCTGAACCCGAGCACCAAGTTGTAAGTGGCTAAAGGAGCGCATCCCTCGGAACTGCGCCCACTCTCCCACGGCCACGGCCGCCCTCTGCCTCGTATCCGCACTTTGACGGACTGTGAATCGGCAGTGCACACACATACACGGGGCCGGGTGGAACAGAGGTGTGGGACAGGCTGGTCCCTCCACCCACCCAGAGACACTGACCACAATGCACTGCCATCAGACCCCAACCCCCACACTAGGGTGATTCACCCCCCCGACCCCTGAACCCCAACCCACACACGTGGTGATTCACCCCCGACACCCACACCGGGATATTCATCCCCCACCCTGGCCGCAGGGACAGACGGCTCGGGGCATTGGCAGCCATAGTAAATTGTTTTTCAAACATGGGGGACACACAAATTCCTGGCAGGCCGATGACATGACATCAAACAATGTTATCTCCTCCCCCCCTTGACAGAACAGGCAGCATCTCTGGAGAGAAGGAATGCGTGACGTTTTGGGTCGAGACCATTCTTCAGACCTGAATGGCCTCAGCCGATGAAATGAGACAACTGTCACACCAAAGATGGGCACAAAATGCTGGAGTGACTCAGTGGGACAGGCAGCATCTGTGGGGAGAAGGAATGGGTGGCGTTTCGGGTCAAGACCTTCAGACTCAGCCTTCAGGTCTGAAGAATGGTCTCGACCCGAAACGTCACCCATTCTCTCCAGAGATGCTGCCTGTTCCGCAGAGTAACTCGAGCTTTTTGTGTCCATTTTCGGTTAACACAGATTACAGATTATCTGGTGTTTTGACGTGGGAGCTTGTGTGCGTTACGCAGGCAACCAGATGGTATTACTGTGTTTCCTGTTGTCAAGGGGGGAAGTGGGAGGAGATAAAATTGTTCATTGTCATGCACACTTGTCATCGACCCGCCAGGGAATTTGTGTGTGTCCCCATGTTTTAAAAGCAATTTACTATGGCTGCCAATGCCCCGAGCCGTCTGTCCCCGTGGCCGGGGTTGGCGGGTGAATAACCCGGTTTGGGTATCGGGGGTGAATCACCCTGGTGTGGGGGTTAGGGTCCGATGGCGGTGCATCGTGGTCAGTGACTCTGGGTGGGCGGAGGGACCAGCCTGTCCCACACCTCTGTTCCACCTAGCCCTGCGTGTGTGCATGTGCTGCCGACTCACAGCCCATCACAGTGCGGCTGCACGGCGGAGATGAGGCAGAGGGCAGCCGTGGCCATGGGAGAGAGGGGGCTGTCCCGAGGGATGCGCTCCTTCGGCCGCTTACAACTTGGTGCTCAAGTTCAGAATGCCCAATCACCTATGGTTTGTGTAGGAAGGTGACCCCCACACTCCCTTCCCGGCCAGTGATGTGATGGACGCGGGGGTCTGGACCAATCGCTGACAAGTCCCGCCCCCCAATGACGTTATGTCCGTTATTTGGCTTTTTGGCAGAGCACCCTTTCGGTTAGTTAGCTTTTAGGCGTCCCACCCTTTCGGTTAGTTAGCTTTTAGGCATCCCGCCCTTTCGGTTAGTTGACTTTTCGGCTTCGTACATTTTGGATATTTGGCTTTTCGGCTTTGTTCCGTTCGGTTATTTGGCTTCCACTTCTTTGCTTCGGCTTCTCGTCCTTCGATGCCGCGTCCATACACGTTCATAACAAGAGGAGCAAAGAGGTCCTTCTGCAGTTGTATATGGCCCTAGTGAGACCACACCTTGAGTATTGTGTGCAGTTTTGGTCTCCAAATTTGAGGAAGGACATTCTGGTTATTGAGGGAGTACAGTGTAGATCCACAAGGTTAATTCCCGGGATGGTGGGACTGTCATATGTTGATAGAATGGAGCGGCTGGTCTTGTATACTCTGGAATTTAGAAGGATGAGAGGCTATCTTATTGAAACATATAAGATTATAAAGGTGTTGGACAGGCTAAAGGCAGGAAACATGTTCCCGATGTTGGGGGAGTCCAGAACCAGGGGCCACAGTTTATGAATAAGGGGTAAGCCATTTGGAACAGAGATGAGATAAGAAGGCGAATGGTATGTTAGCATTCATAGCAAAAGGATTTGAGTATAGGAGCAGGGAGGTTCTACTGCAGTTGTACAGGGTCTTGGTGAGACCACACCTGGAGTATTGCGTACAGTTTTGGTCTCCTAATCTGAGGAAAGACATTCTTGCCATAAAGGGAGTACAGAGAAGGTTCACCAGACTGATTCCTGGGATGTCAGGACTTTCATATGAAGAAAGGCTGGATAGACTCGGTTTGTACTCGCTAGAATTTAGAAGATTGAGGGGGGGTCTTATAGAAACTTACAAAATTCTTAAGGGGTTGGACAGGCTAGATGCAGGAAGATTGTTCCCGATGTTGGGGAAGTCCAGAACAAGGGGTCACAGTTTAAGGATAAGGGGGAGATCTTTTAGGACCGAGATGAGGAAAACTTTTTTCACACAGAGAGTGGTGAATCCCTGGAATTCTCTCCCGCAGAAGGTAGCTGAGGCCAGTTCATTGGCTATATTTAAGAGGGAATTAGATGTGGCCCTTGTGGCTAAAGGGATCAGGGGGTATGGAGAGAAGGCAGGTACAGGATACTGAGTTGGATGATCAGCCATGATCATATTGAATGGCGGTGCAGGCTCGAAGGCGCGAATGGCCTACTCCTGCACCTATTTTCTATGTTTCTATGTTTCTATGATGAAAAACTTTTTCACACAGAGAGTGGTGTATCTGTGGAAATCTCTGCCTCAGAAGGCAGTGGAGGCCAATTATCTGGATGCTTTCATGGGAGAATTAGATAGAGCTCTTGAAGATAACAGAGTCAGGGGATATGGGGAGAAGGCAGGAACTTGAGCGGCAACTTGAGCGCCCTGGAGAGGAAAAGACTACAAAAAGTAGTAAAGACTGCCTAGTTCATCATCGGCTCTGACCTCCCTTCCATCGAGGGGATCTACCGCAGTTGCTGCCTCAAAAAGGCTGGCAGTATCATCAAGGACCCACACCATCCTGGCCACACACTCATCTCCCTGCTACCTTCAGGTAGAAGGTACAGGAGCCTGAAGACTGCAACGACCAGGTTCAGGAATAGCTACTGCCCCACAGCCATCTGGCTATTAAACCTGGCTCGGACAAAACTCCGAACATTAATAGCCCATTATCTGTTATTTACACTTTATCAGCTTATTTATTCATGTGTGCATATATTCATATAATAGTAAATGGACACACTGATCTGTTTTGTAGTCAATGCCTACTATGTCTGTTGTGCTGAAGCAAAGCAAGAATTTCATTGTCCTATCAGGGACACATGACAATAAACTCTCTTGATTCTTGAATCTTGAACGGGGTTCTGATTGTGGATGATCAGCCATGATCATTGTGAATGGCAGTGCTGGCTCAAAGGGCCGAATTGGCCTAAGTGAATAATGCCCCTGTCCCACTTAGGAAACCTGAACGGAAACCTCTGCAGACTTTGCGCCCCACCCAAGGTTTCCGTGCTGTTCCCGGAGGTTTTGTCAGTCTCCCTAATGGTCGAAAGTGGTTTCCGCTTCTTCTATGTTCCGGCGATTATTTCAAAAGATTCAAAACCGGCCGCGACTAAATATAGGTTGCCGTTTTAAAAATTGGTAATTTTTTCGTCGAAGCCGGTTGCGATGCTAGTTGAAGGCGGTTGCCGGAGGTTGCAGGTAGTGGGTGTTAAGACCTTTTTTTCACCCAGTTTCATTCCACCAGGGAGGTCTTACCTTCCACTTCCACAACAGAAAGGTTGGTATGGGAATGGGAAGAAAAGTTAAAATAGTTAGCAACCGAGAGATCCAGCAGGCCTTCCAGAGGGCATGTGTTTGACGAAATGGGCACCCAGTATACACCTGGTCTCACTAATAGAAAAGAGACAAAATCAGGAAAATTAACTGCAGTAGACAAGGTTTGAAGATGTGGAGATGAACCTCTATCTCACCTGGAAAGGCTGCTGGAGATCCTGTATGGAGGTGAGGGAGGTTTTGCTCAATACTCCAATATCTGCAATTCCTTGTGTCTACAGAATATAGATACATAGATACATAGAAAATAGGTGCAGGAGTAGGCCATTCGGCCCTTCGAGCCTGCACCGCCATTCAATATGATCAAGGCTGATCATCCAACTCAGTATCCTGTACCTGCCTTCTCTCCATACCCCCTGATCCCTTTAGCCACATGGGCCACTTCTAACTCCCTCTTAAATATAGCCAATGAACTGGCCTCAACTACCTTCTGTGGCAGAGAATTCCACAGATTCACCACTCTCTGTGTGAAAAATGTTTTTCTCATCTCGGTCCTAAAAGACTTCCCCCTTATCCTTAAACTGTGACCCCTTGTTCTGTACTTCCCCAACATCGGGAACAATCTTCCTGCATCTAGCCTGTTCAACCCCTTAAGAATTTTGTAAGTTTCTATAAGATCCCCCCTCAATCTTCTAAATTCTAGCGAGTACAAGCCGAGTCTATCCAGTCCTTCTTCATATGAAAGTCCTGACATCCCAGTAATCAGTCTGGTGAACCTTCTCTGTACTCCCTCCATGGCAAGAATGTCTTTCCTCAGATTAGGAGACCAAAACTGTACGCAATACTCCAGGAGTCGTCTCACCAAGACCCTGTACAACTGCAGTAGAACCTCCCTGCTCCTATACTCAAATCCTTTTGATATGAATGCTAACAGACCATTCGCTTTCTTCACTGCCTGCTGCACCTGCATGCCTACTTTCAATGACTGGTGTACCAAGATATTTATCCACATTATACTGCATCTGCCATGCATTTGCCCACTCACCCAACCTATCCAAGTCACGTTGCAGCCTCCTAGCATCCTCCTCACAGCTAACACTGCCCCCCAGCTTCATGTCATCTGCAAACTTGGAGATGTTGCATTCAATTCCATTGTCCAAATCATTAATATATATTGTAAATAGCTGGGGTCCCAGCACTGAGCCTTGCAGTACCCCACTAGTCACTGTCTGCCATTGTGAAAAGGACCCGTTTACTCCTACTCTTTGCTTCCTGTCTGTCAGCCAGTTCTCTATCCACATCAATACTGAACCCCCAATACCATGTGCTTTAAGTTTGTATACTAATCTCTTATGTGAGACCTTGTTGAAAACCTTCTGAAAGTCCAGATATAACACATCCACTGGTTCTCCCTTATCCACTCTACTAGTTACATCCTCGAAAAATTCTATAAGATTCGTCAGACCTGATTTACCTTTCATAAATCCATGCTGACTTTGTCCAATGATTTCACCACTTTCCAAATGTGCTGCTATCCCATCTTTAATAACTGATTCTAGCAGTTTCCCCACTACCGACGTTAGACTAACTGGTCTGTAATTCCCCGTTTTCTCTCTCCCTCCCTTTTTAAAAAGTGGGGTTACATTAGCTACCCTCCAATCCTCAGGAACTACTCCAGAATCTAAAGAGTTTTGAAAAATTATCACTAATGCATCCACTATTTCTGGGGCTACTTCCTTAAGTACCCTGGGATGCAGCCTATCTGGCCCTGGGGATTTATCGGCCTTTAATCCATTCAATTTACCTAACACCACTTCCCGGCTAACCTTAATTTCATTCAGTTCCTCCATCTCATTTGACCCCCGGTCCCCTGCTATTTCCGACAGATTATTTATGTCTTCCTTAGTGAAGACAGAACCAAAGTAGTTATTCAATTGGTCTGCCATGTCGTTATTCCCCATGATCTATTCACCTGTTTCTGACTGCAAGGGACCTACATTTGTTTTAACTAATCTTTTTCTCTTCACATATCTATAAAAACTTTTGCAGTCAGTTTTTATGTTCCCTGCCAGTTTTCTTTCATAATCTATTTTCCCTTTCCTAATTAAGCCATTTGTCCTCCTCTGCTGGACTCTGAATTTCTCCCAGTCCTCTGGTAGGCTGCTTTTTCTGGCTAATTTGTATGCTTCTTCTTTTGTTTTGATACTATCCCTGATTTCCCTTGTTATCCACGGATGCACTACCTTCCCTGATTTATTCTTTTGCCAAACTGGGATGAACAATTGTTGTAGTTCATTGGTCTCATTTCCAATCTCTTTCCCCGTATCACTATAATATGTTCTTTTGTCAGTGCCTTGTCAGTTTGTTTTTGAAGGCCCTCATTGAGTTTGCTTCCATTGGGAATATATAAATACTTGTGGTTTCTTTGGAATACAATTACATGCAAAGTCTGAAGCTGCGACTGATGGCTGCGGAGGCCAAGTCAATGGATATTTTTAAGGCGCAAATGAACAGATTCCTGGTTAATAAGGGTATCAGGGGTTATGTGGAGAAGGCAGGAGAATGGAGTTGAGAGGAAAAGATAGATCAGCCATTGTTTAAAAAGGGTTCTAAGAGTAAACCTAGCAATTATAGACCTGTTAGTTTGACTTCAGTGGTGGGCAAATTAATGGAAAAGATACTTAAAGATAATATATATAAGCATCTGGATAAACAGGGTCTGATTAGGAACAGTCAACATGGATTTGTGCCTGGAAGGTCATGTTTGACTAATCTTCTTGAATTTTTTGAAGAGGTTACTAGGGAAATTGACGAGGGTAAAGCAGTGGATGTTGTCTATATGGACTTTAGTAAGGCCTTTGACAAGGTCCCTCATGGAAGGTTGGTTAAGAAGGTTAAACTGTTGGGTATAATGCAGGAATAGCAAGATGGATTCAGCAGTGGCTGAATGGGAGAAGCCAGAGGGTAATGGTGGATGGCTGTTTGTCGGGTTGGAGGCAGGTGACTAGTGGGGTGCCTCAGGGATCTGTGTTGGGTCCTTTGTTGTTTGTCATGTACATCAATGATCTGGATGAAGGGGTGGTAAATTGGATTAGTAAGTATGCAGATGATACCAAGATAGGGGGTGTTGTGGATAATGAAGAGGATTTCCAAAGTCTACAGAGTGATTTAGGCCATTTGGAAAAATGGGCTGAAAGATGGCAGATGGAGTTTAATGCTGATAAATGTGCGGTGTTACACCTTGGCAGGACAAATCAAAATAGGACGTACATGATAAATGGTAGGGAATTGAAGAATACAGTTGAACAGAGGGATCTGGGAATAACCGTGCATAGTTCCTTGAAGGTGGAATCTCATATAGATAGGGTGGTAAAGAAAGCTTTTGGTATGCTAGCCTTTATAAATCAGAGCATTGAGTATAGAAGCTGGGATGTAATGTTAAAATTGTACAAGGCATTGGTGAGACCAAATCTGGAGTATGGTGTACAATTTTGGTCGCCCAATTATAGGAAGGATGTCAACAAAATAGAGAGAGTACAGAGGAGATTTACTAGAATGTTGCCTGGGTTTCAACAACTAAGTTACAGAGATAGGTTGAATAAGTTAGGTCTTTATTCTCTGGAGCACAGAAGGTTAAGGGGGGACTTGATAGAGGTCTTTAAAATGATGAGAGAGATAGACAGAGTTGATGTGATCAAGCTTTTCCCTTTGAGAATAGGGAAGATTCAAACAAGAGGACATGACTTCAGAATTAAGGGACAGAAGTTTAGGGGTAACATGAGGGGGAACTTCTTTACTCAGAGAGTGGTAGCGGTGTGGAATGAGCTTCCAGTGGAAGTGGTGGTGGCAGGTTCGTTGGTATCATTTAAGAATAAATTGGATAGGCATATGGATGAGAAGGGAATGGAGGGTTATGGTATGAGTGCAGGCAGGTGGGACTAAGGGGAAAAAAATTGTTCGGCGCGTACTTGTAGGGCCGAGATGGCCTGTTTCCGTGCTGTAATTGTTATATGGTTATATGGTTATAGATTGAATGGCAGAGTAGACTTGATGGGCTGAGTGGCCTAATTTTGTTCCTCTAACTTATCAACTTATGAACAATATGCATGAAACTCCAAGAGTTTGAGTAGTTATGTCTGGTTTATTCAAGGTTCTCACTGCACACAGCAATGCACCCATGATCTTCGCTGTCGTAGTATGCCCCCGTCCCACCTAGGAAACCTGAACGGAAACCTCTGGAGACTTTGCGCCGCACCCAAGGTTTCCGTGCGGTTCCCGGAGGTTGCAGGTGGTTGCCGGAGGTTGCAGGTAGTGGAAGCAGGTAGGGAGACTGACAAAAACCTCCAGGAACCGCACGGAAACCTTGGGTGGGGCGCAGAGTCTCCAGAGGTTTCCGTTCAGGTTTCCTAAGTGGGACAGGGGCATAGTACGGTGTGATTTATACAAATTACATTGCCACATGGGTAGTGGAACTGAGACACGGAACCAGCCATGGTCCCATTGATCATAAAAGGAACCCTATGGCCTACCTGCATGCCTATTTCGTATATTATTAGTTCCTGCAGTTGTTTAGCTTTAACTTAAGCTTGGAAATTTCAAGGTTAAATCCAACCTAATTCCGCCCAGATCAAACCTTGAGATGAAAGCTCTTGCTGAGCTGTCTTGTTCTAGCATTGCTTCATTAGTAGTTAATTAAAATTGCTCCTTTAATGCCAGAGGGTGCAGATATTTAAAACCGTGGTAAATGACACAATTCAAATAAAATTCCAACTATAACATATACACCTTTGGCCTGTCTTCTGCTTAGTGGAGCACACATCAAGCCACAAGGAACTACCCTTCATTGCTACAGAAAGCAGCAGGCTGATTAATCCCATGCTTCATTTTTAACACCCTTACTCATTAAATCGTCTACATTGTTTTACAACGTGATTAACGTGCATCGATGAGCTGGCATGTCCAACAGTATACTTGTAAGTGACAGTCACTGGCTGATCTTCTGACAAGCTAATGATGTCCTCAGCCTCAGTACTAAATCAGTGACTGCACACACAATCGAAACAGAGACCTCTACAACTCTATTGCCCTCAGAAGCACCTTTAAGTCTTTTCTCTGCGGGCTGTTTCCATAACAGCTGTAGACTGTTCTTTATCTCTTTCGCAAAGTAATTGAGATATAGATAAGAATACACAGGGCCAGTAGCACTTCTTGTTCAAAGGACAAATTAGCTTCTACACTGAGCACCCAATTAACGATCCTTTCACACTTGAGGCAAAGCGAGTCAGCTGTCTGCCTCAGAGCTTGACCATCATGAGCTTCCATGCTGGTGATCTTTGGACTTTGGACAGATCTGTCAAAAATCATTCATTTGAAATGTTTTATTTTCGTGTGGTGTGTTATCATTCTTAAAGAAAATAATCCAACACGATCAGTAAAAGTTTTCACTAATTGCATAGAAAACTTTGTATATTTCCCCACATATTGTTTCAAAGTCATCAGGAGATTTCTCTTATGACACATGTTCACAAGAAAAAGAGCTTGCAGGATTCAGTGAAGTTAATTTTTAATCAATTGCAGTGCAGATACAATTAATTAGCTGGCAGAAACATTATGAGAAATGACATATTCATACCTACATTTTGTCAATCTCAGGGAACATCCCAACTTGGTTTTGGTTTTATTTATTTTGCAAATACAAGGAGCCCACTTTAAATTGTGTACTTGACAAAGAGAGCCATGGACATACCACATGCCTGAACACCGAACAAGGGGACACAAGGAACTGCAGATGCTGGTATTTTGAGTAAAACACAAAGTGCTGGATAAACTCCATAGGCCAGGAAGGAATGGATAGGCAATGTTTTAGGTGGAAACCATTTTTCAGGCTCGTCAAAAATATTTTATTGTCATATGTCCCGAAATGGAGCAATGAAATTCTTGCAGCAGCACAACAGATATGTAAACATCATAACGAACAAAAAATAATTGGCAAAAAGTATCGAATTTATGTGGCACACTATGTATGTTAGCAATGCATGTGCTTTTGAGTTATAGCCTCTGTGGCAATGCATGCAATACAGTAGCCAGTTTGTGCACAGCAAGCTCCTACACATAACAATATGACCTTCTGCTTGTGTGAACGCATCATCTGTGCAGGAAGGAACTGCAAATGCTGGGTAAAGTACAAAATTCCCTCTTACACTCCCATTGCTGGAGACAGTGTTATTGGTTTTCTTGGTGAGTATTACAGTGAGGAGGCCACCCATGACTGATAAGTGAATATCCCTAAGGGGGCTCTAGACATGTTTTTGAAATGTTATTTGTGTGATAATCAACAGGTCGGTTGAAAAAATATCATAATCAGAATATTGGTGCAAAAGGCCATTAAAACTACCAAGTCCAACTGAGTTCTGAGTGCATCAGTTCTCGCAGTCTTAACCTCCGTTCTCTCCCAACTACTCTAAATTATTCTCTCTTTTTCAATTCCCTTTAAGATCACTCATTGATTCTGCTTCCACTATCCTTGCAAACCTTTTTCTAACCATTTAGAAACATAGAAACATAGAAAATAGGTGCAGGAGTAGGCCATTTGGCCCTTCGAGCCTGCACCGCCATTCGATATGATCATGGCTGATCATCCAACTCAGTATCCCATCCCTGCCTTCTCTCCATTCCCCCTGATCCCTTTAGCCACAAGGGCCACATCTAACTCCCTCTTAAATATAGCCAATGAACTGGCCTCAACTACCTTCTGTGGCAGAGAATTCCACAGATTCACCACTCTCTGTGTAAAAAATGATTTTCTCATCTCGGTCCTAAAAGACTTCCCTCTTATCCTTAAACTGTGACCCCTAGTTCTGGACTTCCCCAACATCGGGAATAACCTTCCTGCAACTAGCCTGTCCAACATCTTGGTCATGTACAGATGTACTTGCATAGGTCTTCAGAGCTTGCACCACACTAATGCCAACTTCTAACCGGAGACGCATACATTTCAGGATACAAAATCTGTTCATAGACTATAAACATATGAAGAAAGGAGTTTGGAGCAGGGTGTAATCAGATTATGTGAATGTAACCTCAACTGTACATTGTCATATACCATTGGTAACCTTTTAATCCTTGCTTATTAAGTATCTACATATCTTTCTTAAAGTTATTCAGAAACTTCATCCACTGTCCTTTAAGGAAGAGAGTTCCAAAGTCGTGTCTCTCTAAGAGCGAGAATTTTTTTTAAAATCTGTCTTGAACAATTATTTCATCTGTCTTAATAAGTGGTGACCACTTATTTTTAAAACATGTTGCCCTCATTGGACCTTCTCCATGAAGAGAATATCCTCTCCACTTGCACTCTGTCAAGTCCACTTAGGATTTGGTCCAATTAAGTCTCCCATCACTCTTCTACATTCCAGCGTGTCCAATGTTTCCTCATCAGCCAACCCATTTACTAATTAATGTCTAGCTCTGCTGCTGCAGTACATAAGTGCTTTTAAAAAATAAATTAAAATGCCATACTTTGTGATCACTAGTTTGTTCAACTAAGTAATTGAAGGTCTCAGGAAAAATACTATTGTGTTTCTTGATTTAAACATAAAGTACATTGGTGATGTGATAAAGGTCAGAAGGCTTATTGTGTAGTGCAATGTTCTTATGCACGGAGTTACAGGAAGTGAGCAACATTGGATACTTCTAGACTTAATTTACTGTGGAGAAGGACATAGAACCTGGTGAGTTCAGGGGAGAAAACATGATATTTTGTCGCACATCAACATCATGAAGGAGGAGGTAGTGGAGGTCCTGAAGGTATTGTAGATAAATCACCGAGGGCCTGACCAGGTGTACTTTAGGATTAAGAGGAAGCAAGGGAGGAAACTCCTGGGGAACTGGCAGTGATTTTTCCTCACCTGGTTAGCCACAGGTGAGGTACCAGAAGACTGAAGGATAGTTAATGTTGTGCCTCTTTTTTAGAAAAGCCATGGAACTGCAGCTCAGTGAGCCTTAAGCGGCTTTTTCACGGGGCGACTTGACGCAAGATGTAACCAGAGTGAAGTGGTCGTGATCTAGCACGATATCACACGATATAACGGGGGGTAGATAAAGAGTTCCCACGGTACTCGGCATTTCTGTTATTTGTGCGAGTGACTTGTCCGTCTCCTGAGCTTTCCCGTTAAATCTTGAATGAACATTGTGAAGTGTTGTTAAATCATCACGTGGCACAAATGATGTGACTTTTTTTTCACACACTATAAATATCCTCCCTTGGTTGAATTGGCTCATTTGGAGACATGTTTTACTGTGTATGTGGGAGACACAGATGGACTGAGCACAGTACCTCGGTCTTACTGTGTGTGGGAGAGGGGGAGAAAGAGACGTACACTCACAGAGGCAGAGTCTCTCAGCCTGTGTAAGAGGGAGGGAGGGAGAGAGAGAGAGAGGCACACACAAGGTGGATGTGAAATCTCACCTGCCTGTTTCAGTGACAGACACCCGCCGTCAGTAAATGAAGACACCCCCATCTGTCTCCCCCTCCTCTCCCTCGCCTCCCCCACCTTTCCCTCCCAACTCCAGTCCCGTCCCGACCCCCTGGGAAACTGAATAGAGCAACAATCAACTGCTGCCTGTGCGCTGATATGACAATAAAGGCTACTTTACTTTACTTTACTTTACTGAGTTAAAGAGTTCCCACGGTAGACTGTAAAACTGGGACCCTGGTTCTGGACTCCCCCAACATCGGGAACATTCTTCCTGCATCTAGCCTGTCCAATCCCGTAGATACTGATTAGACCGGTATCTATTTATTTACTTTATTAATGATTTCAATTAAATATTGGGAACATCAGGCCGCAAACGTTATTTCTTGAGTGTTAGTGCTGGACTTTGACTCGATCTTCCTAGTTAGCCGGCGCCTGAGACTGAGCCAAGCAATGTCCAGACCTGACTTCAACACAAAGTGATGGAGGAACTCAAAGGGTCAGGCTCGTCCAACACTCTGTGTTTTGCTCATGATTCCTGCATCTGCAGATCCTCGTGTCTACAGACCAGAGTTGCCACTTGACTCCGAGATGACCATCACAGAGCATACGGAAGATAGACACGAAATGCTGGAGTAACACAGCGGGACGGGCAGCATCTCTGGAGACAAGGAATGTGTGACGTTTCGGTTCGAGACCCTTCTTCAGAGTCTCGTCCCGAAACGTCACCCATTCCTTTTAGAAACATAGAAACATAGAAATTAGGTGCAGGAGTAGGCCATTCGGCCCTTCGAGCTTGCACCGCCATTCAATATGATCATGGCTGATCATCCAACTCAGTATCCCGTACCTGCCTTCTCTCCATACCCTCTGATCCCCTTAGCCACAAGGGCCACATCTAACTCCCTCTTAAATATAGCCAATGAACTGGCCTCGACTACCCTCTGTGGCAGGGAGTTCCAGAGATTCACCACTCTCTGTGTGAAAAAAGTTCTTCTCATCTCGGTTTTAAAGGATTTCCCCCTTATCCTTAAGCTGTGACCCCTTGTCCTGGACTTCCCCAACATCGGGAGCAATCTTCCTGCATCTAGCCTGTCCAACCCCTTAAGAATTTTGTAAGTTTCTATAAGATCCCCTCTCAATCTCCTAAATTCTAGAGAGTATAAACCAAGTCTATCCAGTCTTTCTTCATAAGACAGTCCTGACATCCCAGGAATCAGTCTGGTGAACCTTCTCTGCACTCCCTCTATGGCAATAATGTCCTTCCTCAGATTTGGAGACCAAAACTGTACGCAATACTCCAGGTGTGGTCTCACCAAGACCCTGTACAACTGCAGTAGAACCTCCCTGCTCCTATACTCAAATCCTTTTGCTATGAAAGCTAACATACCATTCGCTTTCTTCACTGCCTGCTGCACCTGCATGCCCACTTTCAATGACTGGTGTACCATGACACCCAGGTCTCGCTGCATCTCCCCTTTTCCTAGTCGGCCACCATTTAGATAATAGTCTGCTTTCCTGTTTTTGCCACCAAAATGGATAACCTCACATTTATCCACATTATACTGCATCTGCCAAACATTTGCCCACTCACCCAGCCTATCCAAGTCACCTTGCAGTCTCCTAGCATCCTCCTCACAGCTAACACTGCCCCCCAGCTTAGTGTCATCCGCAAACTTGGAGATATTGCCTTCAATTCCCTCATCCAGATCATTAATATATATTGTAAATAGCTGGGGTCCCAGCACTGAGCCTTGCGGTACCCCACTAGTCACTGCCTGCCATTGTGAAAAGGACCCGTTTACTCCTACTCTTTGCTTCCTGTTTGCCAGCCAGTTCTCTATCCACATCAATACTGAACCCCCAATGCCGTGTGCTTTAAGTTTGTATACTAATCTCTTATGTGGGACCTTGTCGAAAGCCTTCTGGAAGTCCAGATACACCACATCCACTGGTTCTCCCCTATCCACGCTACTAGTTACATCCTCGAAGAATTCTATAAGATTCGTCAGACATGATTTACCTTTTGTAAATCCATGCTGACTTTGTCCAATGATTTCACCACTTTCCAAATGTGCTGCTATCCCATCTTTAATAACTGACTCTAGCAGTTTCCCCACTACCGATGTTAGACTAACTGGTCTGTAATTCCCCGTTTTCTCTCTCCCTCCCTTCTTAAAAAGTGGGGTTACGTTTGCTACCCGCCAATCCTCAGGAACTACTCCAGAATCTAAAGAGTTTTGAAAGATTATTACTAATGCATCCACTATTTCTGGAGCTACTTCCTTAAGTACTCTGGGATGCAGCCTATCTGGCCCTGGGGATTTATCGGCCTTTAATCCATTCAATTTACCCAACACCACTTCCCGGCTAACCTGGATTTCACTCAATTCCTCCAACTCCTTTGACCCGCGGTCCCCTGCTATTTCCGGCAGATTATTTATGTCTTCCTTAGTGAAGACGGAACCAAAGTAGTTATTCAATTGGTCCGCCATATCCTTGTTCCCCATGATCAACTCACCCGTTTCTGACTGCAAGGGACCTACATTTGTTTTAACTAATCTCTTTCTTTTCACATATCTATAAAAACTTTTGCAGTCAGTTTTTATGTTCCCTGCCAGTTTTCTTTCATAATCTATTTTTCCTTTCCTAATTAAGCCCTTTGTCCTCCTCTGCTGGTCTCTGAATTTCTCCCAGTCCTCTGGTATGCTGCTTTTTCTGGCTAATTTGTACGCATCATCCTTCGCTTTGATACTATCCCTGATTTCCCTTGTTATCCACGGATGCACTACCTTCCCTGATTTATTCTTTTGCCAAACTGGGATGAACAATTTTTGTAGTTCATCCATGCAGTCTTTAAATGTCTTCCATTGCATATCCACCGTCAACCCTTTTAGAATTAATTGCAAGTCAATCTTGGCCAATTCACGTCTCATACCCTCAAAGTTACCTTTCTTTAAGTTCAGAACCATTGTTTCTGAATTAACAATGTCACTCTCCATCCTAATGAAGAACTCAACCATATTATGGTCACTCTTGCCCAAGGGGGCACGTACAACAAGACTGCTAACTAACCCTTCCTCATTACTCAATACCCAGTCTAAAATAGCCTGCTCTCTCGTTGGTTCCTCTACATGTTGATTTAGATAACTATCCCGCATACATTCCAAGAAATCCTCTTCCTCAGCACCCCTGCCAATTTGATTCACCCAATCTATATGTAGATTGAAGTCACCCATTATAACGGTCTTGCCTTTGTCGCACGCATTTCTAATTTCCAGTTTGATACCATCTCCAACTTCACTACTACTGTTAGGTGGCCTGTACACAACACCCACCAGCGTTTTCTGCCCCTTAGTGTTTCGCAGCTCTACCCATACCGATTCCACATCCTGCAAACTAATGTCCTTCCTTTCCATTGCGTTAATCTCCTCTCTAATCAGCAACGCTACCCCACCTCCTTTTCCTTTCTCTCTATCCCTCCTGAATATTGAATATCCCTGGATGTTCAGCTCCCAGCCTTGGTCACCCTGGAGCCATGTCTCCGTGATCCCAACTATATCATAGTCATTAATAGCTATCTGCACATTCAACTCATCCACCTTATTACGAATGCTCCTTGCATTGAGACACAAAGCCTTCAGGCTTGTTTTTACAACACTCTTACCCCTTATACAATTTTGTTGAAAAGTGGCCCTTTTTGATTTTTGCCCTGGATTTTCCGGCCTGTCACTTTTACTTTTCACCTTGCTACCTATTGCTTCTACCCTCATTTTACACCCCTCTGTCTCTACACTCACACATTTAAGAAACCCTTTCCCTTTAACTCCATCCTCCACTAGCCCATTCGACACCCCACCCCACCCCATATCCAGATGCTGCCCGTCCAGTATTTTATGTCTGTCTCCAGTATTACTGTGTCTATCATCGGCGCAAACCAACATCTACAGTTCTTTCCGACACATTAGAGGATACCGTCTCGCCATCACTCGGATTACCCGCTTCATTTCCATAACGTTGCCACCTCTCTTTACTTTGCTTACTGAAGCCTGATCCTTGTCACACCCAGTGCTCTATCGCCCAGCCTCTCATCTTTCAATCGGGTTCGGCCAGGAAGGAACTGCAGATGCTGGATTAAAACGAAGATAGACACAACCTGTAGCTCAGCGGGACAGGCAGCATATCAGAAGGGTCTCGACCCGAAATGTCACCCATTCCTTCTCGCCAGAGATGCTGCCTGTTGCGCTGACTTCCTCCATTTTGTGGCTACCTTGGGTTTATCCAGGATCTCCCCGTTGATGTCCTAACTCGCTTTGGTTTGTTATTATTGTCTCATATCGAGAACCAGCAGATACAGGTTTAGGTTCGGGGAGAATGATTTAATGAGAGCCTAAGGGGTAACTATTTTACGCAAAGGGTGGTGGGTGTATGGAATGAGCTATCCGTTAAGGTAGTTGAGGCAGGTACTGTCGCAATGTTTAAGACGCATTAGACTGAAGCATGGATAGGATAGGTTTAGATGGTTATGGGCCAAACGCGGGCAAGTGGGACTAGTGTAGATGGGACATATTGGTCGGTGTGGGCAAGTTGGGTCGAAGGGGCTGTTTCTACGCTGTATGATTCTATGCAGGGAATAAACTTTTCATACAATCATATCAGATAATGCTATACATGAATATAACCAAGCCACGTACAGTCTGAAGAAGGGCCTCGACCCGAAACGTCACCCGTTCCTTCTCTTTAGAGATGCTGCATGTCCCGTTGAGTTACTCCAGCATTTTGAACCGTCGAGTTACTCCAGCATTCTCTTTAAACCGGCATCTGCTGTTCCTTCCGACATGCACAAGAACACCAGGTAGAGCGAAGAAGAAAATGCCACAGTTCAGAATATATGTTTTCAGGACAGTTCCAGGGGGAAAAATCCAATGTCCGCATTGAGGTAGGTTGGTAGGTCGGGTCAGTGCCCAAACGAATGGAAGGAAGAACCGTTCTGAAGCCGGATAAGAATAGGTGGTCGGCGCGGACTCGGTGGGCCGAAGGGCCTGTTTCCGCGCTATATCTCTAAAATCTGAAGTTAGGTATTGTCTAAAGGAACTGCAGATGCTGGTTAATACGCACAAAAGGACACAAAATGTTGGTGTAACTCAGCAGGTAAGTCAGATCTGGGAAGAAAAACATAAAAAGCTGGAGTAAGTCAGCGGGTCAGGCAGCATCTCTGGAGAAAAAGAATAGGTGGCGATTCGAATCGGAACCTTTCTTCAGACATCCTAATCGGAATTGAGTCTGAAGATGTGTCTCGTCCCGAAACATCAGCTATTTTTCTCCAGAGATGCTGCTTGACTCGCTGAGTTATTCCAGCTTTTTGTGTCTGTCTTCGGTTTAAACCAGCATGTGCAGTTCACTCCTTACACGGGTCTCTGGAGAACATTGATTGGTAGCGTTCCGGACCCTGCTTCGGAAAGGCATCGATCGCTAGTCGGCGAGGACTCCGAGCTGTATCTCTCAAAGAAGTACATGTGAAAAATTTCTCACGGACCATAAAAATGCGGGACCTTTCAGTAAAGTCCCTTTTAAAGTCCCTTTTAAAGATTATAGTTATTTTCTTGAATCTCATTAACATAACTCATGAATAAGTTGATGTCCATATGCGGATGCAAATCTTTATTTTTTAAATTCAATCCCACAGAAGACAATTTTTACTCACCTTCTGTCCCCTCTGTCCAGCTTCCGGGTTCACCGTTCGCAGGAGTTCCCACGGTAACCGCAAGAGTTAATACGGATATCGCACGGATATCGCACTGGCCACTACGTTCATATAATGTTGCAATGCTCAACCACAAGTGTACAAGTCACTCTTGGAGAAATTCAAACTTTCTTGAATTTTCTCCCGAGTCACCAAGTTACACGATTACCTGCCGTTAGCGCCACGGTGGTCCACGGTGGTCCACGAATGTCGTACTGTTATCGCACGAGGTTCCCACGATGTTAAACTCTGGTTAACTCTTGCGTCAAGTCGCCCCGTGAAAAAGCCGCATAACATTGATGATGGGAATGTTATTGGAAAAAGATTCTGAGAGACAGGACTTATTTGCATTGGGAAAGGCAAACACTTATTAGAAATAGTCAGCCTGGTCTTCTGCATGGAAAATCGTATCTCATGAAATTGATTCCACTTTTGAAGAGGTGGACTGAGAAGATTTACGACAGTAGACTGTTTCTGTGCCGTACAACTCTAAAATGACTTTAAAAGCCAAACATTAACTGTGATTGGAACTTCAATAGTTGCAGAACACGCTGAAATAACATGTGTAGGTATGATGTACATTCATATAGAGGCTGCTGTGCATGGTGGTGATGTTAATTAATGTGCACACCTACTGTGAAGGTCTTCAATAATTCCCACAATAAGTGTTACTTTTGTGAGCTCACCTTCACCACCTCTCTCATCTGGCATCATCACCACTTATGTCATTCAGTCTCCCTTGCACTCCTTCCTTTATTCATCTCACCCCTTCCACTTCTCTGCAACATGTTTCATTTCCAACTTTTCCCCAATTCTGATTTTTTTTTAAACTTCATTGAAAGGTGCTGTTTGACCTGCTGAGTATTTTCAACAATTTTTTAATAATTTCTGATTCCTGGCACCTATAATTTGTAACTTTTCAGAAGAGAGACCATTGCCCAAGCTTTCTGTACCACAGGCAATGTCGCAGCTAATGAAATGTATTTTCATTATCCATGACTTAGTATAACACCTCTTATTGTAAAATAATGTATCTTCTGATTTCTTGAAGGAAATACCACAGGGAATTTACAGTAGTTACACATTTATTGGGCAGATGGTTAATGTTGTCATCTTAACACTGATAATAAATACTGGCCGAGATATATTGCTCCTTTGAACAACAAATACCAAACGTTTGCTTCAAAATTTACTGAACACAGGAGACATTGTTAAGAAATATTTTATTTTTGATCTGCGCTTCCTCTCTCCCGCTGACAGTAAAACATCAGATGGAACCAATAAACGCACATATTATGTTGGGACTCATAGATAAAAGAAGACAGATATAGACAGAGTCCACACTAATACATACTGTGCGGTGACAGAAGGCAAAAAGATATACATTGTCACAGGACCCTTACATTCACTTCAAAACACATCAAACTATTGAAGTACCTTTGCAGTGTTGTACTGTTGCAATGCACAAAACACAGCAGCCAAATTGCACACAGCAAGTTCCCAAAATACCAATGTGCTCATGACCAGATAATCTGGTTGAGAACTGCTGACTAAGAAATAAATGTTATTAAGGGCACCTTGGACGACTATGCAATCCTTCTTTAGGAACATAGAAACATAGAGAATAGGTGCAGGAGTAGGCCATTCGGCCCTTCGAGCCAGCACCGCCATTCACTATGATCATGGCTGATCATCCAACTCAGTATCCTGTACCTGCCTTCTCTCCATACCCCCTGATCCCTTTAGCCACAAGGGCCACATCTAACTCTCTCTTAAATATAGCCAATGAACTGACCCCAACTACCTTCTGTGGCAGAGAATTCCACAGATTCACCACTCTCTGTGTAAAAAATTATTTTCTCATCTCAGTCCTAAAAGACTTCCCCCTTATCCTTAAACTGTGACCCCTTGTTCTGGATTTCCCCAACATCGGAATAATCTTCCTGCATCTAGCCTGTCCAACCCCTTAAGAATTTTGTAAGTTTCTATAAGATTCCCCCCTCAATTTTCTAAATTCTAACGAGTACAAGCCGAGTCTATCCAGTGTTTGTTCATATGAAAGTCCTGCCATCCCAGGAATCAGTCTGGTGGAACGTCTGATGGAATATTTTACATTAATGTGAGAGAACAAATGAAGCATGCTTAAATTTCAATGCAAAGGGTAAACTTCTACAGTCCAGTGCTCCCACCTCACTGCACTAAAATGTCAGCTTACGTGTTTATACTTTGGAGTGCGACTTGAACTCAGAACTTTCAGAAGCTGAAGGAAAACTAATTGAATCAAAAATTTTACTCACTCACAGCCAAGAGTCTGAATGAGAGGAGAAAGCACAGCATCATCAGGAACATCTCCAAAGATCAAACAGATAAATTGGGCTAAACTGCGAGCTAATACCTTTTGCTATCATTCACCCAACATGGTGGCAAGTTATGTTAAAGAGGGAATGCTTTACTAAGTGGTGGACTGCTAATTTCTACTTCCGCTGCAAGCAGCCCTATGAAGCAGATGTAGAGTATTTAATGATATTACTGCACTGGCAGGGTGCTCACCTCATATTTTTATAACCATAGATATGCATCCCAGGGGACCAAACAATCAAGGCTAATTGCAACCCAGAGTACCAAAGAAAAGCAAGATCTCATGACTTAATGACTAGTGGCCTCTCATCCATCATCATAAAGTGCTTTAAGAGGCTGGTTATGGAACTAATTAAATCTAGCCCACCAAACAATGTTGATCCACTGCAGTTCACCTACTGCCACAACAAGTCCAAGGCAGATGCCATCTCCCTGGCACCTACACACATCCCTGGAACACCGGGATAAGAAAGACTCCTGCGTTGGACTCATATTCATAGCCTACAGTTCTGTGTTCAATAGCAATATCCCTTCTAAGCTCACCACCAAACTAATGGAACTGGGAGTCATCAATCCTCTCTGCCACTGGATCTTTGACGTCCTGACCAACAGACCACAGTCAGTGACAAATCATCATCTACAATAATGCTCAATCCCAGGTGCTCCACAGAAATGCATTTGTTCCCCCCCACCCCCCACCCCCCTTTTCTATACTCCTTATACACTCATGACTATGCAGCCAAATACCAATCCAACTCAATTCTAATTTGCAGACGACACATTGGGCCAGATATCAAATAATGTCAAGACGGAGTACAGGAAGAAAATTGAGAACCTCATAATCTAGTGCCAAGCGTGGCCTGGATGGTGGAGATTCTTGATCAAAGATGCCATCCTCATGACGCAGTGCCTCATCTAGATGCTTTTGACGGTGGAGAGGGCTGTTCCTATAATGGGTAAGAAGGAACTGCTGATGCTGGTTTAAACCTCTGTTCTTTTTAGTGGAACAGGTTGAGTCCACCACTCCAGGCATCCCTTGCATTCCTGTGCATCAGTATTGCCATACCAGGCCATGATGCAATCAGTCAGGATACTTTCTACAATACCTCCGTGAAGGATTATTCGAATATTTGGTGAAGCACCAAACCACTTTAAATTTCTTAAAAACTCAGGCACACCTTCTATGTGATTATTTCTGTATACTGGGCCCAGAACAGGTCATCCGAGATGTTAACGTCCATGAATTTGAAGTTAGCATTTCTCGTTGCCAATGGATCTAATTCCTGGAACTCCTTCGCCAACAGCAACTTAGGATACTTCCCTACAAACTGTATAGCTGTTTAAGAAGGCAACTCACCACCGCATACCTCATATATAGACATAAAATGCTGAAGTAACTCAGCGGGACAGGCAGCATCTGTGGAGAGTAGGAATGGATGATGTTTCGGGTTGAGACCCTTCTTCAGGCTGACGTCAAGGGGGAGGGAGATAGATAGATAAGGAAGTGTGAAGGTGTGAAAACAGGGCAAAGAGAACGGAAATCAAGGGAAATGTAGAATAGATCATTGTTAGCTGGGAGAAGGTAACAACAAAGCAAACTGAGATAAAATGTAGTCGGAGACAGTAAGACTGGTCAGAGAACTGGGAAGGGGGAGTGATGGAGAGAGAGGGAAAGCAAGGATTACTTGAAGTTAGAGAAGTCAATATTTCTCCTTGGCTCTTTTTTCGCACCTTCACACTTCCTTATCTATCTATCTCCCTCCCCCCTGACGTCAGTCTGAAGAAGGGCCTCGACCCGAAACGTTACCCATTCCTTCTCACCAGTGATGCTGCCTGTCCCGCTGAGTTACTCCAGCATTTTGTGTCTATCTTTGGTTTAAACCAGCATCTGCAGTTTCTTCAACCACCTGTAGAATTGCTGCCTTACAGTGCTTGCAGCACCAGAGACCCGGGTCCGATCACCTGTCTGTATGGAATTTGTACGTTCTCCCCATGATCACGTGGGTTTTTTCCGAGATCTTCGGTTTCCTCCCACACTCCAAAGACGTACATGTATGTGGGTTAATTGGCTTGGTATATGTAAATTGTCTCTAGTAGTAGGATAGTGTTAATGTGCGGGGATCGCTGGTCGATGCGGATTTGGTGGGCCGAAGGGCCTGTTTCAATGCTGTATATCTAAACTAAATAAGCTAAACATACTTCATGCCAGTTAGAAATGTCAGTTAATGCAAGGCTTGTCCAGATTCAAGGAATTAATTCATAAACATCTTTAAGGAAATTGTGAACTTTGATTAACAGTGTGCTGAACATTGGTACAATGATGTTCACATATTTATTTCCCAGGTTAACCAAAGAATCGGATGAGAAAGAAAAATCACTTTGAGGATTGTTTGCTGAATTGTTTGCCTCCTTAGTCATAAAGATTTATCAGAATTTCGTCCAAAAGCATTTCCATGTTCAGCTCAGCTCAGCTCACTGGGAGGATATTTGGATTCCAATTTAGTTACTGATGGCAGTACTACACACAATTCAATAGCATAAAAATGTATTTGTTAATAATCTGATCTTTCTGTCACATGCCTTCAAAGTGAACAATGCACTTTATTATGCAATTTTTCAGAAGACTCCCTGCCTGCATAGAATTGAGCAAACCAATTTGAATCTAATAAATTCTTTAGTGTTGTGAAGATGTTAATTTAATTGCAAGCATCTGTCTCTAAGAGGTTATGGCTCTGTTTTTATTGCCAGAATAATGGTAAGACTAAGTGCTCACTGTTATAATGGAGCCAAACAGGCGGCAAGTTCCAGGGTATGTAGATGTATTGCTAAATGGGGAAGGTGAGGAGCTGCCGTCAAGCTACCCTGTGCCTACCCAACCTTCACTGCACTGTAGTAAGAAAAAAAATTCTGGAGAAACTTAGCAGGTCGAGTAGCATCAGTTGGGGGAAATAAATTAATGATGTTTCAGATTGAGACCCTGCATCAGCACTAAACGTGGAGATGGAAAATTGCTGTTATAAAAAGGGGAGGGTGTGTGATGAGACAGGGGTCAGAATGTGGTAGGTGGCCAGAGGACGGGTGAGGGATGATAAGCAGAAGGAGTCGCGTGGGAGAAGGGGAGGGTTGGAGTTGGAAAAAAAGGGGCAGGCAGGTGATGGGTGGAAGCAGACAATGAGGACAAAAAGAGTCAGATGGAATCAGGTGAGAAGGGTGAAGGTAGAGACAGATCTTTCAGTCCTGATGCAGGGTCTTGACCTGAAACAGCAACAATTCTTCATCCCCGTGAATGCAGCTCCACACTCTAGTTTCCACCTATAGTTGGTTTATTTCTCCACTCTGCAATCTCTGTATCTCCACTTCACCACATTGTAACCAGTGAAGACGCTTAATGTTGAAATGTACACACAGATGTGAATTTGCTGCATTTCAATTTGCACCAATGGTTAGCCATTAAACATCCTAAAAAAAGTGAGTTTACTCCAGCATTAATACATCTTTAATAGATAGATAGATAGATAGATAGATAGATAGATAGATAGATAGATAGATAGATAGATAGATAGATAGATAGATAGATAGATAGATAGATAGATAGATAGATAGATAGATAGATAGATAGATAGATAGATAGATATGCCTTTATTGTCATTCAGCCCGAAGTCTGAACAAAATTGCAGCAGTCATACATATAATACAATAAAAACAACAATAAACACATATTAACATCCACCACAGTGAGTCCACCCAGCATCTCCTCACTGTGATGGAGGCAAAAATCTTAGGTCTGCAGTCTCTTCCCTCCTCTTCTCCCTCTGCGCTGAGGCGATACCCCCCGGGCGATGTTACAATCAGTCCCGCGGCTCAAACACCGCGGCCCGGGGTGGTCGAAGCTGCCGCCCACCAGTCCTGCAGACGCAGCCGCTGGCCCGTGGCCGAACCCCGGACTCAGGCCACCACCGCCAGAACACCGTCCCAGCCACCCTCACGTGACTACCGTGCCGTCTTCAGCCTCGGGCTGGGCCGCCCCCGACATGGGCGCCGAACCTCCCCCGGACCGGGCTGCCCCGACTTGGGCGTCACTTCTCCCTCCGGCCGGGCCGCCCCGACTTGGGCGTCGCTTCTCCCTCGGGCCGGGCCGCCCCGACATGGGCGCCGAACCTCCCTCGGGCTGCAAGCGCCGCACCTCCCCAAGCTCGGCCGCTCCGACGGGAGCCTCGTTCCACCCTCGGGCTGGTCGCCCTCACGAGAGCGCCACAGCCTCTCACGGGAGCACTGTTCCAGCCCTGAGCCGGGCCGCCCTCACGGGAGCGAGCTCAGGGTGAGTCCTGACGGGCTCTGCCTCCGGAGCCTCAAGGTCATCAGCTTCATTAGGCCTCTGCGCAGACGGAGGCAGAGAAGGGGAATACGACAAAAAAGTCGCATTCCCCCGCAGGGAGAGACAGCAAGCCCCGTTTCAACCCCCCACCCCCCCAAAACACAAACTAAAAACCAAAAACTAGACTAACCAAAACAAAATAAACAACACAAAAAACACAAACAAACGGGACTGCCGATGAGCCGCTGCAGCCAGGGCCGCGCCGCCACTCCGGCAAGAGAAGCCTTAATTTCTACCCGACAACAATACCACCCCTAAATATTACATTTCATGTCTTATTCCTTCAGATATTGCTGAAAATGTTAATTATTTTACTATAACATTCAACTCTTTTAATATTGCTTTACATTACCTTCTGAATTTTGCTTTCTGAGAATGATTTTGCCTCAAATTAAGATTGCTAAATTAAACTCTTAGGTTTAAACATTTTATTATGAATCAGGGAGAAACTTTGCTCGCCACTCTCTTCCTTACATCATTATTTTGTTCCCTTTTCAGTAGTTAACTAACTTCAATAGTTGAAAGTTGTTGATTCTCTTCCCATTTCCCTTTTTTTGTGACTGAAGTGTCAGTGGGTGAGGGTTTTGGGACCAGCAATCACAAATCTATTTGCTTTAAAATGGTTATAGTTAAGGACAGGGTTAATACCCAAGTTAAGTTCTGAATAGGGCCAAGGCCAGCTTTGATGCAATTGATAGTATGACTCTAAACGCTGTTTGTCAATTGACCTCTCCTCTGAAGGTAAACGGCCATCAGTATTCCTCAGTATTGACTTACTGAACACAATTGGCATCTTAGTGTTCATGATCATCTTGATCCTAATCACACCCTTCACTCCACTAATTGTGTCCCTGGCCAAGTTACAATTCTACAAGTACAAGTAGTCAATAGAAAATAGGATTGATAGTATTTCACAAGTATTTTACAATCCCAGGTTATTCCATTGGCTTCATTACTGGCCCAGTGAGTGAGGCAAATGGACCTACAACGTTCATCTTTGATCTCTAGTGCTATGTGTTAAGCAACTACTCTCC
This sequence comes from Amblyraja radiata, assembly GCF_010909765.2. NCBI lineage: Eukaryota > Metazoa > Chordata > Chondrichthyes > Rajiformes > Rajidae > Amblyraja > Amblyraja radiata. The sequence goes on along the minus strand of NC_045961.1, from coordinate 81,332,364 downwards.
TTCTTTCCTGAAACTTGGATGTATTGACTTCAATGGAACCAAATTTTAGGATTCAACATGCAACTGATTATAATGTTTTGCCAGGCTTGAGAACAGGTTATGTTTCTGAACAACAGAATGCTCTTTTGCTGAATTATACCCATGATATATTTCTCTAGGAAATGATGCAAATGTTTTAAATTGTTTTTGTTTTTTTTAACAACAATACACAAAGCAACAGTGTGAGCAGTCAAGTGTTTGACAAGTTATTCACATTAATGAAGATTTCTTGGTCCTTTATTCACATTTGGATGAAAAACAATCTATGAAAAAACATTTGAGAATATAGATGATTTTTAAGGTTGCTGCAGGATATGTTATACATCTGCTGTCTTATTTCAATTAATTTCCCCAATGTCTGTGTTGTTACATAAACAAGGACAACACTGGTAATTGATCTAGAGTGGAATATCTCTCTCGTACTGTAATGAACATGCAGTTACATTACTCAAGCCTGTCCTTCACCATCACTGGCCCCAAGTTCCCAAACACTCTCCCCCATCAGGGTGGCACAATGGCACAGTGGTAGCCTTACAAGACCAGAGACCTGGGTTTGATCCTGAATATGGGTGCTGTCTGTACCGTGTGCGGATGTGGCGTCGATGGACGAGAAGCCAAAGCAAAGAAGTGAAAGCCAAATAACCGAAAGGAAACAAAGCCGAATCGCCAACTAACCAAAAGGGTGGGACGCCTAAATGCAAACTAACCGAAAGGGCGGGACGCCTAAAAGCAAACCCACCGAATGGTCTGGACCAATGGCTGACAAGTCCCGCCCCCCAGCAATGTCATGTCCGTTATTTGACTTTTCTGTTGAGCGTCATTCGGTTGGTCGGCTTGTAGGCGACGCCGCCTTTCGGATAGGTGGCGTTTCAGCAAAGCGGCCATTTGGTGACTTTGCTTTTAGGCTATGCAGCCTTTCAATTAGTTGGCTTTTAGGCGTCCCACCCTTTTGGTTAGTTGGCATTTCGGCTTTGTTTCCATTCGGTTGTTTGTCGTTTCGGCTTCATTTCCTTTTGGTTATTTGGCTTCCACTTCTTTGCTTCAGCTTCACGTCCGGCGGCGCCACGTCCGGGCACCATCTGTCCAGAGGTTGTACGTTCTTCCTGTGGCCACGTGGGCTTTTTCTTGGTGCTCCAGTTTCATAGCACATTCCAAGGACTACAGATTAATATGTTATTTGGCTGCTGTAAATTGCTCCTAGTAGGTGAGTGATAGAATGTGAATCTAGTTATAAGGGGATGGGGAGAATTAAAAATGGGATTATGGTAGAATTAGCATCTGGGGTGAGGCTTTCAACCCAGATGATCCCACCCTGTTCAAGAAGGCCAAGTATGATCTCCACAAAGCAATCAGGGTAACTTCCACAACAATGGGCAGATGTGTGGCAGATGCAGTTTAATGTGGATAAATGTGAGGTTATCCACTTTGGTAGCAAAAACAGGAAGGCAGATTATTATCTAAATGGTGTCAAGTTGGAAAAGGGGAATTACAACGGGATCTGGGGGCCCTTGTTCATCAGTCAATGAAAGTAAGCATGCAGGTGCGGCAGGCAGTGAAGAAAGCGAATGGCATGTTGGCTTTCATAACAAGAGGAGTTGAGTATAGGAGCAAAGAGGTCCTTCTGCAGTTGTACAGAGCCCTAGTGAGACCACACCTGGAGTATTTTGTGCAGTTTTGGTATCCTCATTTGAGGAAGGACATTCTTGCTATTGAGGGAGTGCAGCGTAGGTTTACTAGGTTAATTCCCGGGATGGCGGGACTGTCATATGCTGAGAAAATGGAGTGGCTGGGCTTGTATACTCTGGAATTTAGAAGGATGAGAGGGTATCTTATTGAAACATATAAGATTATTAAGGGTTTGGACACGCTAGAGGCAGGAAACTTGTTCCCGATGTTGGGGGAGTCCAGAACCAGGGGCCACTCTTTAAGAATAAGGGGTAAGCCACTTAGAACGGAGATGAGGAAACACGTTTTCACACAGAGAGTTTTGAGTCTGTGGAATTCTCCACCTCAGAGGGCGGTGGAGGCCGGTTCTCTGGATACTTTCAAGAGAGAGCTAGATAGGGCTCTTAAAGATAGCGTAGTCAGGGGATATGGGGAGAAGGCAGGAACAGGGTCCTGATTGGGAATGATCAGCCATGATCATATTGAATGGCGGTACTGGTTCGAAGGGCCGAATGGCCTACTCCTGCACCTATTGTCTATTGTCAATTCGATCAAGTCGATGCCAGGTGATTGTGACAGGGCTGGAATCATATCTATGATTATATGTTGCAATAAAGGATCATCTCTGGCAACTGTTCATGTCCACCAGATGAGCTCTTACACCCATTTTAAATAGGCAAACAAAGCTCCACCAATGGATGACTCATACATCTCGGAGGCAGAAATCGGATCCGCTTTCATGAGTGTAAACTCTCGGAAGGCAGTCGGCCTCAATAGTGTCTTGGGATGGGTTCTGAAATTGGTGGCCACAGTCATCACCAACATCTTGAACCTCTCACTGCAAAAGTCTTATATTGCCAGCTGCTCCGAGGAAACTTCCTACATTCCAGTTCCCAAGAAAAAATAAAGTAACCTTTCTTCTTGAAGGTTTCAAGAAGGATGGTCTCACACTGTACACGAACACCAACAATGATGAGACAAAGTACAGGAAGGTGATCATGAACTCTGTGCCATGATATCTGGACAATAACCTATCGCTTAACATCTGCAAGACAGATAGGTAGTTATTGAACTAAGGAACTGAGGGGGTGAAAACAGTAGAGTGGCTGTAAAAAATGACGACAGCTTTAATTTCCTTGGCATCTTATGTGACCTTTTGAACTGAGTCAGTCAAACCTGGTTGATGTAAAAATCTTTGTTCATTATGATAAACAAACATTCTCTGAGAGACCCACTTGGTAGAATCTCCAAACTCAACATGCATCAAGTTTATATATTTTACACTCAAAGAAAATAACAAATGATTATTACAGTCTCACTTGCTATAATTATCTACTGGGATTTAACATTTTGAATGTGCAGAATTGCATATTTACAATGGGAGCACATTATCGTTGCCAAAACACATCTGAATATTCAAACACCTCAGCTGAGATAACATATGGTGGTCTAAAGCTTCTGAGGATAGAGAACTCAGGTATCCAAAACTATGTTGTGATGGATGATCTTCTTGACTACTGAAATATCCCAATTCTTAATAGACAATAATAACAGATATGGACAAAAATACTTAATGTGCCAAGTGACAAAATAAGTCTGGTCTGGGAGCTTCCTACTTCATCACAATGTGTGAAATAATATGAAGATTTTTGGTCTGGAAGCTTCCTACATCATCACAATGTGAAGATTTCTGATTTGATCTGAGCCAATTACCAAACTCAGAGACAAAGAGTCATAGTTATGTGAGTTGGTGGTCAGCCCTAACAACATCCATATCACTAGCAACCTAACCAGTGATAAAGAAAACACATCAGCGTATTTACTTTCTTAGGCTTGTGAGAAAATTTAGCATTCCAATAGAATTCTCTTAAACTTCTATAGAAGCTCTATTCTGATGAGATGCACCCCAGCCTGGTATGGAAACTTCTGTTGTTGACTGCAAGAATCTTTACAGACTGGTGAGCACAGATCCATCCATTACAAATTCTTTACTTACTTCCATCCAATCCAACTTCATGCTGTGTTGCATCAAGAGAGCTAGAAGTATCGTCATACGATACGATACAATACGATACAATAGAACTTTATTTATCCCAGGAGGGAAATTATTCTGCCAATAGTTATAAAACCCACAAAATACATGAAACATGAAATTAAAGTGACAAGTGGAAAGACTTTGGGGGTGTGCAAAGGTTGAGGAGGTGGTGGTGGTGGGGGGGGGGGGGGGAGGGTCAGTCTCAATCTACCCCACAACAGAAGGGGAGGAGTTGTAAAGTTTGATAACCACAGGTAAGAAGGATCTCCTGTGGCTTTCTGTCCTGCATCTTGGTGGAAGCAATCTGCTGCGGAAGGTACTCCTCAGGTTGACCATGAATGGGGGTACGCTGAAAACCTGGCCATTACCTTATTTTTTATAGTCACACAGCAGGGAATTACCCCAGCTCATCCATGCTGACCAAGATGCCAGAACTAAGCTCCTCCCCTTTTCCCACGATTAGCCCATATTCTTATAACACTTTGAGAAACAATAGGTTGCAGATGCTGGTTTACAAAAAAAGACACAAAAGACTGAAATAACTTAGTGAGTCAGGCAGCATCTCTGGAGAACATGGATAGGTGACGTTTCGGGTCCCAACTTGACCCGCTGAGTTACTCCAGCACTCTGTGTCTACCTCTGAACCTTTCCTATTCTTAAATATTTATCTTTTAAATGTTGTTATTGCACTCCTGCCTCAATTACTCTCTGGCAACTCATTCCATATACCCATCAACCTCTCTGTGAAAAAGTTGCTCTTCAGGTGTCTATTAAATATGTTTCTTCTCACATTAAACCTATGCACTCTAGTTTGCCTAATCCAGTTTTACCTATTGTTACAACAGGTCCTCAGCAGAAACTATCCCCCTGGTCCTACACTAATCGTGGGAACATCAAGATAACAAGTACACCTGCGTCAGACTCATATTTATTGACCATCGCTCCACCATCATCAACATAATCTCAACCAAACTCATCTCCAAACCCTTGAACCTAGGAATTAACACACACTGGAACTTTGATATTCTGACCTCGAGACCACAATCAGAGGATAGGCAAGACAATATATTCCATAATAATTCCCAGAAGGATGTGTTTTCAATCTCTTATTGTACTACTGATACACTCATGACTCTGTGGCAAATTCTGCTCCAACTCCATCTACAGATTTGTAGATGACACAACTGAGGATCTTGAACAATTCCAAAATGGGTTTCAGGAAGCAGATAGGGAGTTTAACAACATTGCATCAAGACCACAAACTGTCCCTTAATGTCAGCAAAATAAAAGGTCTTGTTATTGACTTCAGGAAGCATGGTGGATGGAGTACACACACCAATCAGCATCAGTGTGCTGAAGTGGAAATGATTGAGACCTTCACGTATTTTGGCACAAATATCACCAGCAACTTGTCCTGGACCAACCACATTGAAGCTATAGCCAAGAAAACACTCCAACACCTTTATTTCCTCAGGACACAAAGGAAGTCTGTCATATCTCCAACAGCCATCTTCTTCTTCTTGCGTATGGCGTGCACAGCCTAAAGTTGTAGGACAACTTGTTCTATTTGATCTTACTTGATTGTGCACGCCAGATTGATTGCATTCGTCGAAACAGGGCGGACCACGTGAAGGTTGCAATCTCCCACCCCTCCAACAGCCATTACCAACTGTTACAGATGCACTGTAGAAAGCATACTATCAACTTGCATTAAGGGCTTGGTTTGAGATTGACTCAATTTAAACGTCCTCTATACTCATGACTCAGGAATGGAGGAAATATAATCAAGGACTTTTCTCACCCTGATCATCTCCTCTTCTCCTCTCTCCTATATGGCAGAAAATATAAAAGCTTGATACCACATTTAGGAGCAGCTTCTCCCCCACTATTACCAGACTACTGAACTGTCCTCCCATAAACTAGGATGTATTCCCTACCTTCCAACCTACTTCATTGTGGGTGATAAATGTTCCCTCTTTGTAACTGGAATGTTGCAATGCTCTTAAACAATATCCTGTACTCTGGTGTTTTTCACTTTGCACTACCTTTTGTTTCACTTCCTAAAGTTATTCCTTGAATAATGAAACATAATTTCTATGATAGAAGGTGAACAACAACAGTTCTCCAGATTGATTCCAGGGGTTTTGAGGAGAGATTAAGCAAGATTTAGATGCTCTCTTGAATATATCCGGACGAGGAAAATGAACTAACTATGGCCAACCATTAAATTAAGGAAGGTATTCAATTGAAAGAGAAAGCATATGAAGTTTGTGGAAGACCTGAAGTTTATGATAAATTCAAAATCCAGCAAAGAAGAACTAAATAATGGTATTGTGTAGGAAGAAACTGCAGATGCTGGTTTAAACTGAAGATAGACATAAAATGCAATGTACTTGCAATAAATGATGCACTCTCTCTGAAATGCTGTGACATTGAGTTCGGTGGCTGAACTCTGACTGAAATGCTATGAAATTGAGTTTGGTGGTCTGCACTCTGCCTGAAATGCTGTGAAATTGAGTTTTGTGGCATGCACTCTGCCTGAAGCTGTGAAATTGAGTTTGGTGGCCTGCACTCTGCCTGAAATGCTGTGAAATTGAGTTTTGTGGCATGCACTCTGCCTGAAGCTGTGAAATTGAGTTTGGTGGCCTGCACTCCACCTGAAATGCTGTGAAATTGAGTTTGGTGGCCTGTGCTCTGCTTGAAATGCTATGCAATTACATTTGGTGGCCTGCTGCTCGAAATGGAATTTCAAGGAATAGCCTTGAGTGAACTACCAGCCCACCAGCCCTGAGTGACTGATCTGCCAGCCCACTAGCCCTGAGTGACTGAGCTGCCAGCCCACCAGCCCTGAGTGACTGAGCTGCCAGCCCACCAGCCCTAAGTGACTGAGCTGCCAGCCCACCAGCCCTGAGTGACTGAGCTGCCAGCCAACCAGCCCTGAATGACTGAGCTGCCAGCCTACCAGGCCTGAGTGCCTGAGCTGCCAACCCATCAGCCCAAGAATCCATTTGGCCCACAATGTCCATACTAGCCCTCTGGAAACCAGTCCTTTCAGCCCACAACACCCATACTAGCACTCCAGAAAGTCCCCCCCCCCACTGGCCACCAATATTGGAATTGGTGGAGAGGTGGAATATTGCATTGGGGGACCAACCCTCCCAACGGGTCCCACTTAGCCTAGTATCTTTTAGAGTGTGAGCCAATTTCTACTCCATTCTTTTTTTTTGTGTTGGACACAGACAGTCAAGAAAGAAAGAAACCAGTGCTAAATCCATTATGGTACTACTCGTGGTCAGGGAATCATAATTACTTCTCCATGTCAATTCATGAACCAATTCCTGTGATTTGGTGTCAAGCAACCTCCTCCACCAAAGGCTTTCAGGACCATTCGCCAATCTAGTCTTGCTCCCCACAACCTATCCAGTTTTAGGGAATTTTTTTTTAATCCAAACTTTAATTAATAATTTCAGGTTAACTTTTGATTTCCTTTCGTCTTTGGTGAGATAAATTTCCCAACAAAAGGATTATAAAGAGTTTTGTTCCACTTTCAAGTATGATACTGTCATAGACTGCATCTTCAATGCATCTCTTCCCTTGAGTCTTCAAGCATTAAACATGTGCAGATTTAAGGCCACTGGGAGCTATGAAACTAAATTTTTGTAAAATAAATGTTTAGAAATTCTTCTTCCCCTACCCAATGCAATAGTACTGATAGACTGGACAGGTGGATAAATACTAGAGAAGAAATGATTTGCAGTTATATAAGCATAGGAGGAGTGGAACTCATTGGATTACTCTTCCACGCATCCATCGTAGTCTTGATGGTCTGAATGACCTTGTTCTATGCTGTAATCCAGGAACATGATATGGCACTTTGTTGTACAATACACTTCCATTGTCAGAATCATAAAGTTATGCAGCCGTACAGCAAGGAAACGGGGCTTTTGGCCCATCGAGTCCACACCGACCATCAAGCCTCCATTTAGACCAATTCTATTGCAATGCATTTTATTCTCCCCACATTCCCAGCATGTTACTCACTATATCTACAACATTCTATGGTTGTGTGTAACACAACCCTGGCAACTCAAGTTTTCAAGAGAGAGTTAGATTTAAAGTATCTCTTAGGGCTAAGGGAATCAAGGGATATGGGGAAAAAGCTGGAACGGGGTACTGATTTTGGATGATCAGCCATTTTCATATTAGCTGGCTCGAAGGGCCGAATGGCCTACTCCTGCATCTATTTTCTGTGTTTCTATGTTTCTAAGAGTTGAAAGGAGATGGAAAGGAAGAAATGCATTGAAGATGGTGTCTATGACAGTATCATACTTGAAAGTGGAACAAAACATGAGATAAATCATTTTATAGTCATGTTTATAAACAGAAGTGTTTCCTCCAATTAGTAAATTACCCTGTCAAAAATTATGAGCAGGAATATTTAACCACTATATTGCATTATGTACACATGACAATCACCTTAATCAATTAATCCAATAAACGGAGATGAATTGAGATCCATCTTGTTCAACATCACACAGTGCATCATATACTTAATCATTAACTGTATAGCTGAGCCAACTAAATCCCTCTCTGTAGGTTACACTTAACAGTGAACACTGCAATGTTACGATTCTTTACAAGTTCACTTTAATCAAACACTACTGTCTTAATTAAGCATGTGACCATGAACACCTTACCAAAAATGCACATGCATTATCTTCAACTATTAATAATTCATTTATTTCATAAATCCTGATGCACCTGTGAGACAGTATAATCGTGGACAACCAAAATAAAGGGCAATCACAGTGGCGCAGCTGGAGAGTTGCTGCCTTACAGTGAAGGCAGCGTGGGAGACCCGGGTTCGATCCCGACTACGGGTGCTGTCTCTACGGAGTTTATATGTTCTCCCCGTGTGCTGCGTGGGTTTTCTCCATGATCTTCGGTTTCCTCCCACACTCCAAAGACGTACAGGTTTGTTGGTTAATTGGCTTGGTAAATGGGAAAAAAAATGGCCCTAGTGGATGTAGGATAGTGTTAATGTGCAGCGATCGCTGGTCGGCGTGGACCCAGTGGGCCGAAGGGCCTGTTTCCGCACTGTGTATCTAAACTAAACTAAACTAAAGAACCAAAATGTGTATTAAGGAGGAGAGAAATCACTATATTCAAGGAAAGATTGTTTATTACAGTCCCACTGCTGCAGTGATGCAGAGGATTCTTCAGTTATAGAAAATCAATAGACTTCAATCTGAGGGAGTTGTGTGATATGCACTCAAATCCAAAGGTTGCATAAATATGTACTTCATAGCGATACAAGCTAAGATCTAAATCAAATATACTTGTTTACCTTTTATTAGCGGAGTGTGATTGAAATTACAGCTTTTCTTCAGTGAAATTCAATTCATACTGGCAGGGCCGGCCTTAAGCCAATTGGACCCCGCGCCTAAGGGGGCCCCGCGCTAGAAGAGTAATCTACTCTCGGCTCGTCAAGTACACACAACACATTGCAATATATATGTAACACCACATTGCAGATTCTACCGAGATTTCTGTGGTTTCTGTAAATATGAATAAAAGAATAAAAGACATCGGCAGAACATATTTGAGTGGCTGTAAGAAGAGGGGTGTAGCCAAGGCAAAGAAGGCCAAAGCAGAAAAGGAGAAAGGTGCATTGGATAAGTATTTCAACAAAACTATCTCAGAAAATGCAGAAGAGCAAGTGGAGCCACAACAAAGTGAAGATGATGACACCGAAGGAAGCCAGTCTGAATAAGTTTTACAAGACAATCAAAGTGGGCATTTTTTTACTGAAAGTGAGATCGGCCATTTCGAAAGTGTTGAGTTTGACAAACAAGGAAACTCGCCTGTTGACATTATAGCTGGTGCCTCTGAGGCCAGGGAGAAGGGGAATTCAAAATCTGCCAGTTTTGTAGAATTAACAGATGATCCTGCAACATGGCCAGAAATGATAAGTTAGAGTGTCAGGGACTATTTAGTGAAAAAAGGAGAGAAGCGGTCAAATGCAAATTTTTTTATATTTGGTTTAAGCGAGCTCTCGTGGGGAAAGTTGGAGAGAGTCAACTTGGGAGGGAAACCAAGTGGTTAAATCGTAAAATCCGTGGTTTTCCATTCTTCCATTCTTCCATTCAATGGAAGTCTTCCATTCAAAAAGGTCTGCGGCAATCAAAGCCCAAAAGGGTAGGATGGGGCTGAAGCCCAAAATTTAATGCCAGGACTGTTTTTTCACCAATGGCCATTGGTTTTCCAGGATTTAGTTAATTAAATAACTTTTTTTTTCATTTCACAGTCACTAAAACAAGTGGTATTGTAACTATGTACTTTTCAGAGGTGATCTACACATTTTGTTTGTTACTTGTAGGCTTACATGTATGCAATTTTTAATTAAATTGTAGCTTAAATCTGTTTGGTCCTTTAACTTGCATGCACTTTTTAAACGCACATTTTGATTACTTTCCATTCTACCATAGAGATATAAAGTCTATAATAGACTTTATTTATATTTCTATGATTCTACAGACCTTGGCTGGGAACCTGGGGCTCACCAAAATTGTTCCCAATTGGGCCCTGCACCTCATAAGGCTGGCCCTGCATACTGGACGTTGATCAATGATCTGGTTATACAACTTTGGTTAGAATACATGTTTTTGGTCTAACATTGCCAATAATTAAATCTGAGCACCCGATCATTATCTATGAAAGGACATGGGGTTAATTTTAGTGCTGATCCTTAATTTTGAAACTCAGACCAAAGGTTTTTCACTCCGACTCTAGTCAGACAGCATTTGGAGTATTGTGAGCAAATTAGGACCCCACATCTGAGGAAGGATGGGCTGGTGTTGGAGAGGGTCAGAGGACATTTATGAGAATTATCCCAGGAATTAGTAGGTTAACATATGACATACGTTTGAAGGCACTGGACCTATACTCCTTGGTGTTTAGAAGGATGAGAGGCAACCTCATTGAAACTAGCCGTATAGTGAAAGGCCTGGACATGTGGAGAGGATGTTTCCATTAGTGGGGGAGTCTAAGACCAGAGAACATAGCCTCGGAACAAAAGGACGTACCTTTGGAAAGGAGATGAGGAGGAATTTATTTAGTTGGATGTTTGTGAATTTGTGGAATTCATTACCACAGATGGATGTGGAGGCCAAGGCAATGGATATTTTTAAGGTGGAGATTGACAGATTCTTGATTAATACAGGTGTCAGGTGTTATGGAGATAAGGTAGGAGAATGGGGGTGAGAGTGAAAGATAGATAAGCCATGATTAAATGGTGGAGTACATTTGATGAGTCGAATGGCCTAATTCTGCCCCTGGAACTTATGAACGTATGACTCCTGAGACAAGGGAAACATCCTTCCCATATATTTTCGATGGACCGCTCGAGGAATTTGCCACATCATAATGAGACCACCTCTCAATCTTCTGTTTCTCATCTAAATTGTATTCTTAGTTCTGGGGAAAGAGTGTGCAGTTCGGGTCTGACCTCTGACAGTGCCACACTCCCCACGCTCCTGCACTGACAGTGTCATTTTGGATTACGTTTTCGTCAATGAAATGAAATCTCTGGCCAATTGACTCACTTGAGAGGACATCCACTGTGCCATGATAGTTGAGGTATGGGGAATATAAAAATAGGAAGTAGCAAATTACGGATTAGTCTTGTGACTTGAGCAATCTTAGCAGTACATGGGAAACCACTACAATATTTCATCATACCCTTATATAGCTGGGTTTAATTTGACTTGACTTTCATTGTAAGGTAACACCTTAGGAATAACTGTCACATTTCCTGTTTAATTTTCCAGGAGATTTTTGTTATTTGTTTTTTAATGATATGACCCCCACGTTTATTCCCAATGACCTTGAGAAGGTATTGGTGAGATGCCTTCTTGAATTGCCTGGTTCTTGCTGAGATTGTATTCCAACAGCGCCATTGGGATTTAGACTGAGCATCAACGAAGGACCTGTGATACATTTCAAGAGTCAGGATGATATGAAAATTGGAGGGGAGCCTGCGGGTGGTCATGTTCTCCTGCACCACCTCCCCTTGTTCTTCTGAAGGGTGGAGGTCACAGGTTTGGAAGGATTGTCGATGGGATTTAGGTGGATGACTGCAATTCATTTTATATATAGAACACACACAGCCACTGTGTGTTGGTGGTGAAAGGGAATAGTTGATGGAGTGCCAGTCAACTGGGCTATTCTGTCTTGGATCGTGGCAAGTGTCTTGAGAGCTGCAGGAGCTGCACAAGTGAATTCCATCATATTCCTGACATGTCTGTAGATTGTGGAAAGAATTGATATGTGAGATGACAAGTCACTTGCCGTGGGATACTCTGTCATTGACCTGCTCCTTTATTTTAGTGAGGGATTATCTAAAACCAAGCTGCTATAGACAAGAATGTTTTATTTTCATGTCTTATTTTGTGTTCGTAAAATGTTTGAATACAGCAGGAAGAAACATTTGTTGCTGCGGTCATTACTTATGATGCCGGTATCGGTCCATTGAACCCAATGACTTGCATTTCAATACTCCTTTCAATATCTTTTCAGAACATTTAAAGTATTACTGTCAAAGAAGAACTACTGAAGTGTAACTCTATTTTAGCGGATGAAATGTAGCCGATGATTTGTAGGGACCTTCAAGAGCTCTGAGATAATGACCAGATTATCCAACTTTTTCTTGAAAATGATTGAACGAAGAGTAAATATTGACCAGGACAGAGGAATATCTCACCTATCCATCTCTAAATAAATCTATGGGATTTCTTATGTGTACGAAGGAACTTCAGAAGCTGGTTTAAACCAAAGATAGACACAAAAGGCTCTAGTAACTCAGCAGGTCAGGCAGCATCTCTGCTTAAAAGGAATAGGTGACATTTCGGTTAGAGACCCTTTGTCTTGACCTGAAATGTCATCTATTCCTTTTCTCCAGAGATGCTGCCTGACCCGCTGAATTATTACAGCTTTTTTGTGTCTATCTATTGGAGTCTCTACTATGTTGAAAGTTTCAATATCTCCTCCAAAAGATGTTACCTTTACCAGTGCCTTAGCTTTGCAATAGTAGGGGACTGAAAGCATGCAACCTTGTGGAGTGGGATCTGAACCTATGACACCCTAAATCAAAGATTAAAAAAGCTGGAAAGGCTACAATATGTCCCACTAAATTTCACTGATGAAGAATCTGCTCAAAAGCCACATAACATAATTTAAAGGAGGAATTGTGTGTAGCTGGTATAGTTGCTGCCTCACAACGTCTGAGACCCAGGTTTGATCCTGTCCTCAGGTGCTGTCTGCGTGGAGTTTGCACATTCTCCTTGCGGCCTCATGGGTTTCCACTGGGTGCTCCGGTTTCCTCCCACATTTTAAAGACATGCAGGTTTGTAGGCTGCTTGGTTGTTGTAAATTACCCCCTGTGTGTAAGGACTGGATGTGAAAGTGGGATAACATAGGACTAGTGTGATTGAAGGACAGTGTGCACTTGGTGGGTGAAAGGGCCTGTTTCCACACTGTATATTTCAATCAATGAATCAATAACACTCAACATGTTCAGGGAAAGGGAAACAGATAATTACTAAATAATGAATAATAAAATAAGATGCAATTTTGAGAGGGAAAAAAGTGTATAAAACATGTGAGTGCACATTACCATTTATGAGTTTAGTAGAGGTATTCACAGATTACATTTGCCTCTGTAGTATTTTCAATCTTGTTTCAGAATCATTCAGTAATATAGTAACTTTGACACAAATTCCTTATGGGTTACGGATTAATTCATTAGAGAGACGTTGATAACATAATTTGCAGATATTATAACAAAATGTTTCCAGTAGTTCTAACGTTCACAAAATACATTCTGCACGGCAACAAGATGTTCACCACTCGATTCACTTGATCGAAGGAGTTATACAATTAGTTGCATGGCCTTGTTTTATCCCCATTGTCCTGCAGATTTTTCTTAATTGAGGCCTGGTCAATCTTCAAGATTAATTGTCCATGATCTGGCATATTTACTCTACTCTGTCATTTTCTTGCAACAATGACATTCCCTGGAAGCCATTAGGTTGATATGTGGGGAAGAAGTTATTTTCTGGGGAGGGAAGGTTGAGAAAGTTAGGCCTATGTTTGCTGGAGAATTTTATTGAAGCATACAACAAATTCTGAGGGATTTAACAAGGGAATGAATAATAAATTCTCCCCTTAGAGGATTCTAAAGCTAGGAGCATAATTTCAAAATAAGAAATTGCTTACTTAAAATGGAGACAAGAAGGAATGTTCCCTCTCACAAGTGCTTGAATTTTTTTTGATTCCTCTACCCCAGGGCGGCACGGTGGCACAGCGGGAGAGTTGCTGCCTCACAGCGTCAGAGACTTGGGTTTGATCCTGACTACGGGTGCTTTTCTGTACGGAGTTTGTACATTATCCTCATGACCTGCGTGGTTTTCTCTGGGATCTCTGGTCTCCTCCCACACTTCAAAGACATACAGGTTTGGAGGTTAATTGGCTTAGTATAATTTTAAAACATCCCTAGTGTGTAGGATAGTGTTCATCTGCGGGGATCGCTGGTGGCGCGCACATGGTGGGCTGTAAGGCCTGTTTCCATGCTGTATCTCTAAACTCTGAATAGAGAATTGTGAAGACTGAATCATTAAATGATTACCATCATAATCAGTCATGATCGAGCCGTCCACAATCAGCTTGGTAGTAGCACCTTCTAATGTACCTCAAAATATTATATACAGGTGGAAATATATCCTTGCTTGTCTGTACAAAACAACACTTTTGTCAGATTTCTACGCATGTATTTTTCCAAAATGAGTCTAAAAGCAGGTGGCTAATCTAACAATCTTGCTTAATCAACATAACTTAATTTGCTAACGAACCTCCACAATGTTTTAAATTTGTAAATTGGTTAATGCCATACAATACACCTTGCAAATTATCAAGAGAGGGAGAAGCAGAGTGTAAGGTTTATATCACGATCAAGATTAATTGTTAGACTGAGGATAGGCCAGATTAACACCGCAAAATGGAAGCTTTTTAGTTGATAGCCACCGACAGTGTGCTGCAGGCACTGTTGGCAATTCATTACATTCAACTCAGACGAAACACTTGGGAGAACAGCTATGGGAATACATGGCCAATTTCAGCACATTCATCCATTTTATATTGCATAGGAACTTGACTCTATCTATCACATTATTTTCTTTTAATTTTGCATTTCAGTAACATGATTTTATAGAGAATACAAGCCATTTCTGCAAGAGTTTCCCTACATTGCTCATTTCTTAATCATTGTTCATCAACAGGATAAAACATGAATGCATTTGCAACAGTTCTATGGCAACTGATAGCTCTCAAGGGATGGATGATTGATCATTTATTAGTAAGCAGCACTCTGATAACAAATTTGTGTAATCAAAATATTCTATAAACCACAAAGGGACACAATTTTAAGAACCTGTAAAACAGACCACATGCTTAATCAAGCAAAGTGATCATCAGCTCGTGAAATTTATAATCAAACATAATGATGATAAGTGAGCTGTAAAATGCTTAGATTAACAATGGTAAACTGGATTCAAGCAAATTGAAGCTTGATTGTAGTGTTGAGCTGAAAAAAAAATCATGGCACATCCCATCCCTCCATGTTCTTGACCAAACCTCACATCTTCTAATCCGCGGTGTATAAAGCCTGCAGACTTTAACATCGTGGAGCTCGTGGCCTCTGGTTAGAGGCTGACTTCGGGAACTCCAAGCCGCAGAAGCTTCGATCCCCCCGATACGGGAGCTTCGACCGCCCTGACGAGGGGGCTTCGGCCGCTGGCTGCGGGAATTTCGATCGCCCCGACTGCGGATGGTTCGACTGCCCCAACCGCGGGAGAATAAAAGAGGAAGAAGTTTGGACTTTATTGCCTTCCATCACAGTGAGGAACGTGGGGAATCAGCTGTGGTGGATGTTTATGTTAACTTTTATGTAATTGTGTGTCTTGTTGCTTTTTTTTGGTATGGCTGTATGGTAATTCGAATTTAACTGTACCTTAATTGGTACACGTGACAATAAACTGGTCTTGAAACCTTGAAACTCCATCATTCTCAACATGTGAATAAATATCCATAGGCCCATGAACTGGACAAACTCCAGTGTTGCACATCCCTCTGTGTAAATAAGTGATTGTTCAGGGTGGTGACTACTTTCAAGGTTTTGTCATTGAAACATTCAGCATGACAATCTAAGGCAATGTAAAGGTTTCAGTTGTAATATTCGCCAGAATATTTAAAGGTGTTAACGTTATAAGTCAGCATATTGGTGGGAAGTGTTCATTGCAGTGAATGTATCACCAGCCTAATCACATTTTCTCTATTCAACTTTCCTTCCATTTTCCAGTTGGTATTTTTTCTGTTCACTTCCTCCTCATGACTTATAGAAAATAAACAATAGACAATAGGTGCAGGAGTAGACCATTCAGCCCTTCGAGCCAGCACCGCCATTCAATGTGATCATGGCTGATCATCCCCAATCAGTGCCCCGTTCCTACCTTCTCCCCATATCCCCTGACTCGGCTATTTTTAAGAGCCCTATCCAGCTCTCCCTTGAAAGCATCCAGAGAACCTGCCTCTACCGCTTTCTGAGGCAGAGAATTCCACAGACTCACCACTCTCTGTGAGAAAAAGTGTTTCCTCATCTCTGTTCTAAATGGCTTACTTCTTAATCTTAAACTGTGGCCCCTGGTTCTGGACTCCCCCAACATC
This sequence comes from Amblyraja radiata, assembly GCF_010909765.2. NCBI lineage: Eukaryota > Metazoa > Chordata > Chondrichthyes > Rajiformes > Rajidae > Amblyraja > Amblyraja radiata. The sequence goes on along the minus strand of NC_045961.1, from coordinate 81,315,848 downwards.
GGGAACATGTTTCCTGCCTCTAGCGAGTCCAAACCCTTAACAATCTTATATGTTTCAATGAGAATCCCTCTCATCCTTCTAAACTCCAGAGTGTACAAGCCCAACTGCTCCATTCTCTCAGCATATGACAGTCCCGCCATCCCAGGAATTAACCTTGTAAACCTACGCTGCACTCCCTCAATAGCAAGAATGTCCTTCCTCAAATTAGGGGACCAAAACTGCACACAATACTCCAGGTGTGGTCTCACTGGGGCTCTGTACAACTGCAGGACCTCTTTGCTCCTATATTCGATTCCTCTTGTTATAAAAGCCAACATGCCATTTGCTTTCTTCACTGTCTGCTGTACCTGCATGCTTACTTTCATAGACTGATGTGCAAGGACCCCCAGATCCCGTTATACTTCCGCTTTTCCCAACTTGACACCATTCAGATAGTAATCTGCCTTCCTGTTTTTGCTACTAAAATGGATAAACGCTCATTTATCCACATTAAACTTCATCTGCCATGCATCTGCCCACTCCCCCCTGTCCAAGTCACCCTGCATTCTCATAGCATCCTCCTCACAGTTCACAATGCCACCCAGCTTTGTGTCATCTGCAAATTTGCTAATGTTACTTTGAATCCCTTCATCCAAATCATTGATGTATATTGTAAATAGCTGCGGTCCCAGCTTAGAGCCTTGCGGTACCCCGCTAGTTACAGCCTGCCATTCTGAAAGGGGACCCGTTAATCCCTACTCTTTGTTTCGTGTCTGCCAACCACTTCTCTATCCATGTCAGCACTCTACCCCCAATACCATGTGCCCTAATTGTGCCTGCTAATCTCCTATGTGGGACCTTATCAAGACTTCACCTAGTTTTCCTTGAAGTGCACACAACTCTGTTGTCCCCTGTGGTACTAAGTACAGCATCTGCACCATTTATTTGGCAATGAGATTTTGCCTGAATTTCTGATTTGATACCTTGATGACTGTCCAATATTGATATCCGAAGGATTGCCTAGTCTTTACATTTCAAGAGAAATCAGTGCCAGCCTTTATCTTTTCCAGAATGACACACCCTCACAATTTTGGTAAGAGCAGTTTTGACCTCCCCTGCACCCTTTCCTTTGCTTTCCTATTAGAATTATTGTATACGGTACTCCAAATGCTATCCAAGTGAGGTTTGGTACATGTGCAACATGACTTTGGATCTACTTTTAACCAGAGAAAGCCACCTAGAAACGGAATCAATTTGGACCATTTTTATCTGCTAATTTTACATAAAGCCCTTGAGCACTTGTTATACTGTGCTAGAGATAAACATGGGCCGATTAGCCTGCATCTGTTCTGACTGAATGAATGAATAAATATATATATTCCACCCACTCAAGATGATCAATCAGTGTAAATTAAATGTTTAAAAAGGATTGCATCCAATGTGGATAAAACCATTACTCTTTAAGCTCTAGTAGTTGAATACACTGACAATCTTCCCTCTCATGGCAATTGAATTTTCAAAAGAAATTAGTTTATTTAATCTCAATCCATTTGCCAGAATGGATGAGCAAAGAATGTCAATAGTCCACACATCATTTATTGGCTTTAAATTATCAGTTCTCAAATGAATACCTGCCTGAGTGGTTGGCCTTAAAATAAGAAAGCTGCACAAGTGCAGTGAAAGAGATTATGCGTGGACTGGGTCAAAATATATTACTGGGATGAAATAGAGGGAGCTTTGTCATGCACATATTTGGTGTGGGAGCAACATATTCTGAAACTGAGAAGCAAGAAGCTGCAAATGTTAGAATTCTGAACAAGATACAAAGTGCTGGAGGAACTAAGCAATACATGCAGCACATGTGGAGGGAATGCATAGACAACATTTTAGGTTGGGTAAACATTGTCTGTCCATTCACAACATGTTGTCTGTTCATTCCCTCCACAGATGCTGCCTGATCTTCCAAAAAACTGACATTGTGCAAGAAATGACAAAAGGTTTCAAGTTTGATCTGATATCCTGAGTCAAATACACTTTTAACTCCCATATTGTACATTCTACACATCTACTGAAGGGATTTTTATAGACTAGAACATGATTTAACAAACCAACAATCACAGAGCAGTAAACTCCGGGAAATGTCTTACACAGGAGAATAACTTGTAAAACCACATTTTTGACAGCAGCTGTGTTGCTAGAGTCACATGCAGCAACTCCGGACCCATCTTTTGTTTCTTGACATGTTCTGTTACCATCATCTTTTGCCCTACACCACCATTCCATTTGTTGTTTAATCTCTCCCACTTTCCACCCTGTCCAGCTGCTCTAACATTCCCTCCTGTGAATTTCACAGTCTGAGCACTGACTGAAAAATGAGTGCATCTCCAATCTCTGTCAGTCCGAGGGAAAGGTCGGTGACCTTAAATATTAACTCTCTTTCTCTTTCTCTGCAGGCAACCTTCTGAGTATTCCCAATGTATACCAATTTTTCTTTATCATTTATTCTTTCCTCGGGATATAAGCGCAGTGGGTAAGCAGCAGGTGATGCTGAACCAACTTTTTGTGCCAATGCAGTCCTTCTGGTGTAGATGCTCCCACAGCACTGTTGGGGAGGTAGTCTCGGTATCCAGACCCACCACTGATGAGGGAGCAGTGAGTATCTGTATATGGTGGTGTTTCTTCTAAATAGTAACATGTTGTATTTGTCCTTTTTAATAGTGGTCGAAGATTAAGGGAATGCCTTTGGATCAGCCTAAATGAATAATTTAGTAGATCAACTCCACTGTGGACACAGTGCACCAATGGTGGAGGGGATCAACATGTTGAATGGTGGATGAGGTGCAATAGATAGATAGATAGATAGATAGATAGATCCTTTATTGTCATTTAGTCCTTTTGGTCTGAACGAAATTATGTTGCCTGCAGTCATACACAGAATCAATAATAACAAAACATACAATAAACACAAATTAAACATCCACCACAGTGAGTTCACCAAGCACATATTCACTGTGATGGAGGCAAAGTCTTAGTCTCCGTCTCTTCCCTCCTTGTTCTCCCTCTGCGCTGAGGCTATCGATCCAGGCCGAGATGCCGCTCTCCAGTCCAGCGGACCGCCGTGGTGATGTCGCCGCCGCCGAAAGCCAGAACGCCGTCTCCGCTCCGAGACAGCCCGCCACAGCATCAGCTCCGGGCCGCCGCCCCCGCTCCGGGCCGCCGCCCCCGCTCCAGGCCGCCGCCCCAGCTCCCAGGTCCCGCAGTCTCCGCTCCAGGCCACCGCCCCAGCTCCGGGTCCCGCAGTCTCCGCTCCAGGCCGCCGCACCAGCTCCGGATCCCGCAGTCTCCTCTCCAGGCCGCCGCCCCAGCTCCGGGTCCCGCAGTCTCCGTTCCGGGCCGCTGCCCCAGCTCCGGGCCGCCGCTCCAGCTCCGGGTCCCGCTGTCGCCGTTCCAGGTCCCGCAGCTTCCGCTCTGGGCCGCCGCCCCAGCTCCGGGCAGTCGCCCCAGCTCCAGGCCGCTGCCCCAGCTCCGGGTCTCGCAGTCTCAGCTCCGGGTCCCGCAGTCGCCGTTCCAGGTCCCGCAGTCTCCGCTCCGGGCAGCCGCCCCAGCTCCAGGCCGCTGCCCCAGCTCCGGGTCCCGCAGTCTCAGCTCCGAGCCCCACTGCATCAGCTCCAGCCCGCCGCCGAAAGCCAGAACGCCGCACCAGCAAGTCGGGCCACCGCTGCCTTAGCCCCGAAGACGGCCAGACTCTCGTTGGTAAGTTCTGGCTGGCTTTGCCTCCGGAGCCTCGAGGTCGGTCGCAGGTTGGAGGCCGCCAGCTCCGCAATTAGGCCTCAGCGCAGACGGACGCAGAGAAGGGGGATATGACACGAAAAAGTCGCATTCCCCCGAAGGAAGAGACAGAGAACATGTTTCACCCCCTCTAACACAACCCAACAAACTAAAACTTAACCAAAACAAGACAAAAAAAACAACAGAAAAAAGTAAAGACAGATGGACTGCAGGCGAGCCGCAGCTGTTAACAGCGCCGCCACTTCCGGATCAACTATTACTCAAAGACAGCAATGGTTATATACAATTATAGTTCTTCTCGGATAGCTCCTCATGCTATCACGTAATTTCTACTCTAGTTTAGCAGATTTTGAGATGGCTATTGAGGCAGAAATGAGAACTGCAGACTATTCCACAAATTGGGCAGGAGATAGGCACCACTCTTCCTTGGTCATCTGTTGCCAATCCTGCTTTGTTCTGGCCATTACTCATCTCGAGTTTCCTCCCCTCTACTTTCATTCTGAAAAAGGGTCCCGACTCAAAACCACACCCATCCTTTTCCTCCAGAGATGCTGCCTGAGCCACTGACTTACTCCAGTACTTTGTGTCTATCTTCAGGAGATGGTAACCTGGTCAGGGAATAGGTAGTTTGTGATGTAGCATTGTCCTTCTGTGACTTACATAGGGATTCTGCATACATTGACTGAAAGTTCTCAATACAATCTCAAATGCTTCTTCTCCACTTTCAATGGTCCCAGGAGTCAGTGAGATGATGCATTTTCTCAAGGAGGCTTTAATCTGCTCCTCTGACTCTATGGTAATGAATTACCATGACTCTCAGAATAGAGTGTCTATTATCAGGTTCTGCAGTCTCCCCAGTGAATAACTATTGTGGATATGTTCCACATTGCATCACCATAATTTATGTCCTATTCTAATTGAGCACAAATATGTAAGCTGGCAATCTCAGTATAGTACTGAAAGAGTTATGTTATCTATGCTGCTACCTCTGTTAACTAAGGTGAGGTAACTAAGGCCTGGCCTGATATCCCAGGCTGGCACAAGGGAATCCCTTGAATAGTTTTGTGCATAAACAAAGTTGTCTTGCCCGATGCCCGGCAAATATTTATCATTAAGCCCACTAAAACACATGGTGATCTGGCTAGTTGAAGAAGGGTTTCGGCCCGAAACGTCGCCTATTTCCTTCGCTCCATAGATGCTGCTGCACCCGCTAAGTTTCCCCAGCAATTTTGTGTACCTGGTGATCTGGCTACCCTTGTTGATGGATATTGTAGGCTGTTTTGAAGCTTGTTGTGTATTGTAAGGGTGAAAAAGGCTTTACAGCTAAAATTGAGTTGTTTGCACCACCCTATGTCAAGTAAACTGATTCCTTTAGAAAAAACAATTATGTGCTTGGCAAAATACTTGGGGTGGCTAAGAAAAAAACAAACTAAATAATGAGGACACTGATCCACAGCTGCAAGAACACTAAGCTTGAGAATAGGATAAACTTTTTTTTCCTCAGAAACATTCAAGACCGGCTCGGTGTCTGAGGTAACAAATTATCCATGTATTCAGCACTAAGAAGAACAGTTAGTTCCAAAGACACAATGACCTGTTATTTGTAGGATAGGGTGGAATCATGGGCTTATTGATTATATAAGTGCGGGCTGTGAGAGTCCTCACTAGACTTCACCTTGGGCCATGATTATTGAACAGTGCCAGGACCCATAGAGATTAAGATACAGCTGTCGTAAAAAATAAATCCCCACAAACTTTTACATTGAGCGTTTGCCGTTGAAGGATGTGTGAGATTTAGACCTTTTTTTTGTTGTTTTGTTACTGTTTATTTGTAGTTTTTTCTGATTCAATAAAAGTGTTTTTATCTATTAATTTTTTATTGTTTGAGTCTTCTTCCTCCATCATGGATTTGAATCCTTGAAACCTGCTCATGTCTCGTTACACCATGTCTATTACATCTCTACAGTGATTACACCAGAATTTAATTGGCTCTCTTGGGATATCTTGAGTTGATTAAGATTTCTATATAATTTTTTTCCTATTTTCTAGGAAATAATCTTAATTTGAATGTACATCTTGTATTGATTTAAAAAAAAACACAGGTTGAAACTTTGCAGCCAGCACCATTGGGACTCGGCTAGTAGTGGACCATAGAAGTCCTGACCACAGTATTTAGGATCAGTTAATCTGCATTACAAATTCAAAATATGTCCACCATTTTGAATTGTAAGACCAGAGAGTTTCAACCTGTACAAGATATTCCTAATATATCTCGTAAAATAAGTAAAATGCTGTGGTTGCTGGAAATCTGAAATACAGCGCATGCCCTTGAAAACGTTTTTTCTCACCTCAGTCTTAAAAGACCTCCCTTTTATTCTAAGACTTTGGCCCCTGGTTCTGGACTCGCCCAACATTGGAAATGTTTTACTATCCTCATGCTAAGACTGGACTTCTATTGGGGACCTCTATCCCTCATCTCGAAGTTCTACAGAATTAGGTGTACCCTTGGCACTTCTGGTACTTTTCACCAAGTAAACCAGGTTCCCGTCTCTCAGGTACTCTTCGCTATCAGGTACTAATCAATAATCAATCAGAGGGTTACTATTCACTGTTGATCAGCTGCTATTCGGAATCGATCTCAAACATGCACAAACTCTGAAGTTCTATTTACACAGAATTCGAATTCTACCGTACGGGCAGAACTTCAATATGAAATTCTGTATTTCGAAATTTGATTCTGCAAATTTAGGCTCGTTCTCGGACCACCTAGTTTTGGTGCATACCACTCCACATACACGGGCTCTCTAATTCAAACTAAATTGCCCAATGAAATCGCGAATAGACTAGAGTATTCCCAGCCAATCTATACTCTAGCCACCGAGCCCAGTACCTTTACGAGGTTCCTCGTCCATCACTTCAGGGAGGGACTCAGATACCTTCATGCAGACACCCCTCTCTACTGGGCACTGGAGGTTCAGCGCATAGCCTCTTCGCGCTGCCAGTTGATGCCGATTTTCAGAACGCACCTTTCCAATCAGCGCTCCAGGCAAACATAGATCAATACGTAGACCAGACTTGTGTTTCAATACCCCACCAATTGGATACCAAATCTGGACAATGGGCTACCCCTCACCCTCAAAGTGCGTCACACTCTTGATAAAGCAGCTGCAGTTTGCCAACTATGACTAAGTTTTGGGCCACTCCTCGTCCTGTTTTATGGCCCCCAACCCAAAGGAGTGTTAACCTCCCCCCCCCCTCCCCCCACCATGCTTTCTAGACTATGTTCTAATGCTCTCGATTGGATCCTTTCCCAAGCCCGCAAATGATCGATCCGCCCCGACTAGCGAAGTGCCGAAAATCAATGCGAAAACCGCACAGTGGGCCCGATTTCTGCACTCGCGATCGAAACAGCTCAACACCCTTGATCGCAAACTTGTGTTTGGGAGTCCGTTGAGATCCAAGACGAGCCCCCAGTCTAAGTTTCCCCCAGTCTAGTTTCATTCAAAAATCACTGAGTCAAGCACTTGCGGATCTAAACTTTATTATGACAAAACACAATCACAGTTCCACTACTGTACCTCACCAGCGCGGGTTTGATCCTCCTATCTGGCTGATCAAGCCCTCTTCGCCTCGCTCAAACAGAAACAGTCCAGAAGGTCGCTTAGTCCTAAGCATTCTCCCTGAAGATCAACACAGGACCTCATGGGAGCGGTCTTTTATAGGTCCCCGAACCTTGAGGGGCCGAAACACATAGGGGTGGTCTCTTTACAGTCCAATAACAGATATCGATTAACACAGTACATGATAGACATTTCCCAACCCAATAATATAGTGACTAATACAATGTATTCAAACAGTGCTTCTCAAAGGAAATGAACATTGCAACATGTGCCTTGATATGCAAGAAAACCAGACAAGGCTCAATACTTAAACCGATTAACATCTAGCAAAGTAAAGCTTTGCAACATTATATACAATGTGTATGTCTGATTTGCATTCATCCAATCCATTCCATGCAATTTGCACCTAATTTGCAGGGTCTGCAGATGTTCTCATTCTCTTCCTGCAGCTCTTATCTAGCCTCTAGACAAATTGGCACCATTCTGCAGGTTGTCCTATTTCTGCAGAAGGCTCATTTAAATTGACCAAATGGCCTAGCAGCCCAGAAGCCTTTACTCAATTTTAGTGTCCGGACCTCTCCAATTTGGCCAGAATTAACAGGATCTTATTGATAAAATTATGAGAGGAATAGATGCACAGAGTCTCTTGCTTAGAGTAAGTGAATCGAGGAGCAGAGGACTTAGGTTTAAGGTGAAGGGGAAAAGATTTAATAGGAATCTGAGAGGTTACTTTTTCCACACAAAGAGTGATGGGCGTATGGAACAAGTTGCCAGAGGAGCTAGTTGAGTCTGGGACTATCCGAATATTTAAGAAACAGACAGGTACATGGACAGGACAGGTTTGGAGGGATATGGACCAAATGCTGGTAGGTGAGATTAATGTTGCTGGGACATGTTGGCCGGTGTGGGCAAGTTGGGCCGAAGGGCCTGTTTCCACACAGTATCACTATGACTCTATGACTTTAATTGCCATCCTTATAGTTGTGTAAAGAAAAATAATCAGAAAAGGAGCAGGCAGACCAAGTTAGAGTGCTTGTAAAAATCAGCTGCAAAGGATGTGCTCTCAGCACTTACTATATTCCACAAGCACTCACGACCATGCAGCCAAACTCAACTTTGACTATATTTATGATTTTGCAGATGGCATAAACATTATGGGCCAGATCTCAAACAATGATCTGACAGAATACGGAAACAAAATAGAGACCTTAACAGCATGGTGTCAAGACAACAACCTCTCCCTCAATGTCAGCAAAATGAAGGAGCTGGTCATCGACTTCAGGAAGCGAGTTGGAGTTCCTGCCCAGATCTATAACAATGATGTTGAACTGAAGAATGGACAGGAGCTTCAGGTTCCTGGATGTAAATACTACCAACAATTTGTCCAAGTTCATTTGTATTGATGCTATGGCTAAGAATGCATACCAACACATCTACTTCATCAGAAGACTAAGGAAATTTGACATGTTTCCATTAACTCAAATCATTTGTTTTTACTGAACACCTTCGCTCAGTCCACCTTGGCCTTTGTGATCTCCCAGTTGCCAAACACCCTCTTTGAACTCCCTTTCCCATTCCCATACCTACCTGGGTCTCCTCCATTGTCAGAGTGAGGCCAAACGCAAATTGGAGGAACAGCACTTCATATTTTGCTTGGGCAGCTTACAACACAGCGGTATGAAGCTTGATTTCTCTAACTTCAACTGACTCTTACATCTCCTCTCTCTCCGTCCCTCTCCCACCCTAGTCATTGTAATAGATTCACTGTCGTCCTCTTGAGTTTGGTTGCTTGTATAATTCGTTATCACCTAGCCCACAGCAAACAACCATTGTGGACGCTACCTTACCTTGATCATCATTACTTTTTAATGTTTTTGCATATCTTTCATTCATTTGTTCAATATATCTCTATATCAACATGTATATATTTTGTTTCCCTTTCTCCTGACATTCAGTCTGAAGAAGGGTCTCAACCTGAAACATCACCTATTTCTTTTCTCCAGAGATGTTGCCTGACCTGCTGAGTTGCTAAAGCTTTTTGTATCTATCTTCAATTTTTATAGATGTTCTATAGAAAGCATCCTATCCAGATGCATCACAGCTAGGTATGATGATTGCTTTGCCCAAGACAACAAGAATTACTGATTTGTGAACTCTGCATAGTTTATCATGTAACCCTACCTACACATTATACTGCCTCAGGAAAGCATTTGACATAATCAAAGACTATTCCCACTCAGGTCATTCTCTCTTCATCCCTCTTCTGTCGGGAAGAAGTTAAAAAAAAGCTTGTAAGTATATACTACCAGATGTTTTGGGCTTTTGAATGGACCACATAAGCTAAGAACGAATTCTCAATATTCAAATCTATCACTTTGCAGCCCTTAAAATCTTTTAATATATTTGGTTTTTTTTCTGTAGCTGTCACACTGATCTGTTTATTTTGGCTTTTGCACAATCTGATGTCTTCATGTATGTCATAATTCGCTTGATAGCACATAAAACAAACAAAAAATCACTGCATCTTGGTGACAATAATAAACCAATATAAGTTATATAAATATCTAAAGCAAGGGAACTTACTATTCTATGCATCATGTGTGTGTGGACTGCTTGGTGAATCAGATCATTGTCCTGGTGTGTCTTCATGCCACCTGCTAATATAACATAATATTTTTTATCATTTCTCTTTCACCATGCTTCAGGCAAGCTTGTTGAACTTCCTGAGGTATAATACCTGTCACAAATCAATAATGAGGAAACCAGTTAGGGAATAATGAGAAACAGCAAGATAATTAAAAACACCAGTGCTGAATGACTTGAGACAAGCAGCTGAAGAAAGAAGGTGATGTAAGAACCAAATCGTGCAATATATTTTGATATTTGTCCTTTATTATCTTAGTGGGTAAACAGCTTTCCCAGAAAGAAAGAAAACTGCAGCTCTTGTCACACCTTCCAGTCCTGAAAATGTTGCGACCAATTAATTACTCTGGAAGTTAGGTTTGAAGATGTGTCTGCCAAGTTGCATCAAGGAAAATGCCACAAAAATAAAAAAGAAGCATTTATCTGCCTTAGCCAATTGAGGGAGAAATTTGATCTTTCTTTCTTCTTTCAAAATACAATTCCTCTCATAATTAAATTAGACATTGTACAACATTGTAATGCTTGTTTTGCAAGCATATAATGGGCTCAGCTGCAGAATTAATGTGTATGGCCAGAATTAATATGTATGGCAAGTTTTATTTCAACCCACTTTCCTCTTCAGATGTATTCTGTGCTTTAGGCTTTTGTAACCAATAACTGGTGATTGCCATCATATTATATGAGAAATGGGAACATCATTTGGCCATATGTCTCCTTCAGCCTATTTCACCATTCAATACGATCGAGCTGATCTTAAATAAACTACAGCTCTATGATCCTCATATCCTTCGATTCCCCTGCAGTCCAACAATATATCTACTTCAACCTTGAATATATCTTCAACCTCCTCACTAACAGACCACATTCTGTTCGAATTGGCAGAAATATTTCTCCCTTGATAACAATCAGTACAGGAGCACCTCAAGGCTATGTGCTCATTCCCCTGCTCTACTCAATCTATACTCATGACCTTGTAGCTGGACACAGTGCAAACTCCATCTTCAAGTTCGCAGATGACACCACCGTTGTTGGACGAATTACAGATGGTGATGAGTTAGAGAAAAGAAGCTTGATCAATCGATTGACCGAATGGTGCCAGCACAACAACCTGGCTCTCAATATCAGTAAGACTAATGAACTGCTGGTGGACTTTGGAAGAGGAAGGATGAGGACCCACAATCCTGTTTATATCAAAGGGACGATGGTGGAGAGAGTTAAAAAACTTCAAATTCCTGGGCGTGAATATTTCCGAAGATCTTTCCTGGACCCAGCACACTGATGCAATTATAAAGAAACCACATCAACGTCTCTAATTCCTGAGAAGATTACGGAGATTGGCCTGTCAGAGAGATTTCTCTCGAACTTCTAAAGGTGTACAATTGAGAGCATATTGATTGGTTGCATCACAGCCTGGTTCGGCAACTTGAACACGCAGCAGCGAAGAAGACTGCAAAAAGTTGTGAACACTGCCCAGTCCATCACCGACAATAACCTCTCATCGTCGAAGGGATTAACCAGAATCGCTGTCTCAAAAAGACAGCCAGCATAATCAGATGAACACCAACTTGGCCACACACTCATTTCACCCCTGCCAATATGAAGAAGGTACAGGAGCCTGAAAACTGTAATGTCCGGGTTCAGCAACAGCTTCTTCCTACAACCATTTGGCTATTAAACACTACAACCTCAAATAAGCTCTGAACTACATATACTATTATTGTCATTATTGCACTATTATCATTTGTTTTTATGTGTGTATGCATGTGTGCATATGTGTGTGTATATATCTATATACTATTAAAAGTCTTATCTTGTATGTATGTATGTGTGTGTGTGTGTTCGTGTATGTGTTATTTTGTATTTTCGTCAAAACCCTACGTTGCAGAGCTGAAATTTTCCCACATTCTAACTCACATTTTCCCCGTTCCCACCGTAATCAGGTTCACCTAAGATTTCATGCTATATTTCAAATATTATTCATGATTAAAGTTTAAAAAAAAAGCCAAATCGCCTTCTCACAGACAGCTTCCAACCTCTCACGGTGATGATGTCATAATGCATCTCACAGTGCACTAATCACAATGGGCTATCAAGCTGGGTCATTGCCAACGGTAACGAGGTTGCTGCCCCTCTACCAATATCTGAAGGGGCTGATCATCAAGTTCTGGTTGCATTTTGGTCCCACAATCCTGGTGTTTGGGCACAAAGCAGTGAAGGAGTGGGGAGGGCCAATGAATTCCTGCCATTCATATGCTTTTTAGAGAAGAAATTCCTCTTCATTACCATTTTAAGTCAAAGTCCTCTTATTTTCAAACTATGTATCCTCGGTCTAGATTCCCCCATGCTGGAAAATATTTTTTTCAGATTTTACCATGTTGAGCCCACCTCCATGATAATGATAATAAGACATGATAATAAGACAAAGAAGTGGGAGTATGTCCTTTGGCCCCTTCTGTATACTCTGCAATTCATTGCTAAACATTGATCTGAACAGGCATTTAGAATATTGTAGGTACACAAAATTGCTGGGGAAACTCAGCGGGTGCAGCAGCATCTATGGAGCGAAGGAAATAGGCGACGTTTCGGGCCGAAACCCTTCTTCAGACTGATGGGGGGTGGGGAAAGAAAGAAGGAAAAGGGGAGGAGGAGGAGGAGCCCGAGGGCGGGCGGATGGGAGGGTGGGAGGAGACAGCTAGAGGGTTAAGGAAGGGGAGGAGACAGCAAGGGCTAGCCAAATTGGGAGAATTCAATGTTAATGCCATAAGGACGCAAGGTCCCCAGATGGAATATGAGGTGCTGTTACTCCAATTTCCGCTGTTGCTCACTCTGGCAATGGAGGAGACCCAGGACAGAGAGGTCGGATTGGGAATGGGAGGGGGAGTTGAAGTGCTGAGCCACCGGGAGGTCAGGTAGGTTATTGCGGACTGAGCGGAGGTGTTCGGCGAAACGATCGCCCAACCTACGCTTGGTCTCACCGATGTAAATCAGCTGACATCTAGAGCAGTGGATGCAGTAGATGAGGTTGGAGGAAATACAGGTGAACCTTTGTCGCACCTGGAACGACTGCTTGGGACCTTGGATGGAGTCGAGGGGGGAGGTGAAGGGACAGGTGTTGCATTTCTTGCGGTTGCAACGGAAAGTGCCCGGGGAGGGGGTGGTGCGGGAGGGAAGGGAAGAATTGACGAGGGAGTTGCGGAGGGAGCGGTCTTTGCGGAAGGCAGTCATGGGGGGAGATGGGAAGATGTGGCGAGTGGTGGGGTCACGTTGGAGGTGGCGGAAATGACGGAGGATTATGTGTTGTATTTGCTGGCTGGTGGGGTGAAAGGTGAGGACCAGAGGGACTCTGCCCTTGTTGCATGTGCGGGGATGGGGAGAGAGAGCAGTGTTGCGGGGTATGGATGAGACCCTGGTGTGAGCCTCATCTATGGTGGCGGAGGGGAATCCCCGTTCCCTGAAGAACGAGGACATTTCCGATGCCCTGGTATGAAATGTCTCATCCTGGGAACAGATGCGGCGTAGGCGGAGGAATTGGGAGTAGGGGATGGAGTCTTTACAGGGGGCAGGGTGGGAAGACGTGTAGTCCAGATAGCCATGTGAGTCAGTGGGTTTGTAATGTATGTCGGTCAGGAGTCTGTCCCCTGCGATGGAGATGGTGAGGTCAAGGAATGGTAGGGACGTGTCGGAAATCGTCCAGGTGTATTGGAGTGCCGGATGGAAGTTGGTGGTGAAGTGGATGAAGTCAGTCAGTTGTGTGTAGGTGCAGGAGGTGGCACCAAAGCAGTCGTCAATGTAACGGAGGTAGAGGTCGGGGATGGGGCCCTGGTACGTCTCAAACAAGGATTGTTCAACGTACCCGACAAAGAGGCAGGCGTAGCTGGGGCCCATGCGTGTGCCCATAGCTACGCCTTGTGTTTGGAGGAAATGGGAACGTCAAATGTAAAGTTGTTGAGGGTGAGGACCAACTCCGCTAAGCGGAGGAGAGTGTCAGTGGCTGGGTATAGGTTGCTCCTCTGGTCGAGGAAGAACCGGAGGGCTCCGAGGCCATCCTGGTGGGGGATGGAGGTGTAGAGTGATATTGTGTTCAGTTCTGGGCACCATGTTATAGGAAAGATATTGTCAAGCTTGAAAGGTTTCATAAAAGATTTACGCGGATGTTGCCAGGACTAGAGCGTGTGAGCTACAGGGAGAGGTTGAGTAGGCTGGGTCTCTGTTCCATGGAGCGTAGGAGGATGAGGAGAGATCTTATAGAGGTATACAAAGTCATGAGAGGAATAGATCGGGTAGATGCAGTTTTTTGCCCAGAGTAGGGGAATCGAGGACCAGAGGACATAGGTTCAAGGTGAAGGGGAAAAGATTTAATAGGAATCCGAGGGGTAACTTTTTCACACAGAGTGTGCCCTTTTGATCAGGTGTATGGAACAAACTGCCAGAGGAGGTAGTTCAGGCTAAGACTATCCCTTCATTTAAGAAACAGTTGGACAGGTACATGGATAGGACAGGTTTGGAGGGTTATGGACCAAGCACAGGCAAGTGGGACTTGGGTAGCTTGGACATTGTTGGCCGGTGGGGGTGAGTTGGGCCGAAGGGCCTGTTTCTACACTGTATTAATCTATGACTAGTGCCACTTTTCTGAACTAACCCAAATCTCTTTATTCCTTTAATATCCAAAAAGCTTTAATTTCCTGTCCTGAAGTCATCTAGCCTCTGTTGACGGTACACAAAATTGCTGGGGAAACTCAGCGGGTGCAGCAGCATCTATGGAGCGAAGGAAATAGGCAATGTTTCGGGCCGAAACCCTTCCTCAGACTGATGGGGGGTGGGGAAAGAAAGAAGGAAAAAGGGAGGAGGAGGAGGAGCCCGAGGGCGGGCGGGTGGGAGGAGACAGCTAGAGGGTTAAGGAAGGGGAGGAGACAGCACGGGCTAGCCAAATTGGGAGAATTCAATGTTAATGCCATAAGGACGCAAGGACCCCAGACGGAATATGAGGTGCTGTTCCTCCAATTTCCGCTGTTGCTCACTCTGGCAATGGAGGAGACCCAGGACAGAGAGGTCGGATTGGGAATGGGAGGGGGAGTTGAAGTGCTGAGCCACCGGGAGGTCAGGTAGGTTATTGCGGACTATACTAGCCTCTATTGACCCCTTGTTTGGAGACACCCGAACTCTGAATGGACATGTCCTTATTTTGAGACTGTGACTCCCGTGTGCGGACGTGGCGTCGAAGGTCGGGATGCCGAAGCGAAGAAGTGGATGCCGAATAACCGAACAGAAAACTATGCTGAAAAGCCAAATAACCGAAAGCGTATGAGGCCAAAAAGCTGGGAATAATGATCCGAGGCAGCGCAGCGTGAACACTTCATGTCTCTCGGGCATGCACGATGACACTAACTCACTCCGATTCACACTTACTCATATCACTGAACCGACTCAGGCAGCTAAGATATTCTTTAAAAAAACAGTAATTTTTTTTCGTCTGGTTTTCCCGATTCACACCCAAAGGACCACGTGCCTTCACGATGCACGGTAGTGTATGTGTTGTGGTAGTCCGAATATAATTGTTACAGTTGGTGTAAATATCTATGGAACCAATTTGGATTATTATTTTGTTAAATCAACCGAAAGTTCCAATCACACGGGGTTTTATTTTATATTCAGGAAAATCCAAAAACGGCAAAGGAAAATTAAAAATGACCCCCACACTCCCGTCTCCCCCAGCCAGTGATGTGATGGCTTGGGGGTCTGGACCTATCGCTGACAAGTCCTGCCCCCGGCGACGTCATGTCCGTTATTTAGCTTTTCGGCGATGCGTCCGTTCGGTTATTTAGCTTTTCGGCGATGTGCCCTTTCTTTTATTTGGCTTTTCGGCATCCCACCCTTTTGGTTAGTTGGCTTTTTGGCGATGTGCCCTTTTGATTATTTGGCGTTTAGATGTCCCGCCCTTTCGGTAATTTGGCTTTTCAGCGTTGCGTCCCTTCGCTTATTTGGCTTTTCGCCGTTGCGTCCGTTCGTTTAATTGGCTTTTCGGCGTGGCGCCCTTTCAGTTATTTGACTCTTCGGCATCGTACGCTTTCGGTTATTTGGCTTTTCAGCGTTGTTTCTGTTCGGTTATTTGGCTTCCACTTCTTCGCTTCGGTTTCACGTCCTTTGATGCTACATCCAGGTACCGTGACTCCTAGTTCAAGAGACCATAGACAGAGGAAATATTTCCCCACATCATTCTTGTAAAAAAATGACAAAAGTTTCGGTCAGATCACCTCTTATTTTCCTAATCTCTGGAGGGTATGAGACTGGTCTGCTCCATCTCCTCTCCAGCGGTCTGCTCGATCTCTGATCTCCGCTCAATCTCTGTCTTGGAAATCTATCTGGTGAACTATCATCGCAGTCCCTAATACATTATGCTCTTCCTGAGGTAGGGACCAGACCAGGTAATAATTTATGTTAATTCTAGTACAACTGCTAGAATGTGGATGTTCATACTTAACATTAAGATTCACTAAGTCCATTGAGATGGATCAGAGCAGACAGTTTTAATGAACCTACAGACACTGACATAATTTATCTGTGAACATTAGTGACCTGGTTCTGAGAGCGGAACCACATATGATCCCTGGCAGCAATGAAAAAAAAAACAGGTAAATCTAGCCATTGTGGCACTTGTATGCTAGTGCTGTAGTATCTGGAAATTAGAGAGGGGAGTGATTATGTACCACATGAACTGACACTGACACTGACACTGACACACCATTTGATCTTCATCCTTCACAAAATAGTTAAAGGTCAAGATATAATTTATAAAGATTTATAAAAATTGCTCCTTATATAGAGGGTGAACGCTTTAGATACAAACCCGAAATGAGTCTTCAGTCTGAAATTGTAATGCCTTATCGAAGCGCCCTATTGTTATCTTCCACTTAAGAAATGCATTAAAAGCTGCTCAAGGCTAGATGCAGGAAACATGTTCCCAATGTTGGAAGAGTCCAGAACCAGGGGCCACAGATTAAGAATAAGGGGTGGGCCATTTAGAACTGAGATGAGGAAAACGTTTTCCCCCACATAGAGTTGTGAATTTGTGGAATTATCTGCCTCAGAAGGCAGTGCAGGCCAATTCACTGGATGCTTTCAAAAGAGAGTTGGATAGAGCTCTTAGGGCTAGTGGAATCAAGGGGTATGGGGAGAAGGCAGGAACGGGGTACTGATTGTAGATGATCAGCCATGATCACATTGAATGGCGGTGCTGGCTCGAAGGGCCAAATGGCCTACTCCTGCACCTATTGTCTATGTATCTAAGTATCTACATATATAAGTATATTGAATCGCTGGGAGTTCAGCATAGAACAAATTTATGGTCCATGATCAGCAAAGTGTGATCATAATTCACTCACCATGTCTAATGTAAACTGAGAGGACAGAGATCGCTTTACTTTCTCGAACTTTCATTCTTTCACTTCCAGGACTGAGTTTATGTGTCACAGATCCAAAACTATCAATAAAGGTTGACTTTTAACCACTTCCTCAGTTCAGGGACAATTAGGGCTGAGCAGTGATTGCTGGCATCGCTACATCCAAAGAATAGGTAGATCAATTGTTAAATTTTGAGCGTTTAATTGCCGTATGCACCAGGATTAGAACAATTAAATTTCTGAAGCTGCAGTTTTTCAAGTGCATTTAATGGAACAATGCACAGTTCCATTTACAATGAATTACAATACAATACATTATTAATAATTCTCGGTACCAGACCATAATAGAGCACCCCAAAAGTACATAATGCATCTTTATATGAAGTGTATAAAAGTTTGCTGCTGAGATAGGATTGTGGTTAGGGTTGTGCAGAGTGATTCACTTTCTTTGTTGAACTAAATTAAGGCGCATGTTGCAATCAAAAGCGCTGGAAAGAAGTTGTTCTTGAACCTGGAATTGATGGTTCTCCGGCTCCTGTACTTTCTTTCCGAATGTAAAGAAACAAGCTGGAAAAATAAGATGCACCTTTCTTTGTTCAGCCTCTGGGATTTCACTCCAGTGTTTTCTGGTAAATATTTTATTTCCTGTAGTTGACCAAGCAACTCAGTAATATCAGACTGATGTTAAGATTGACGTGACACTTCAATGTGCCTTTGACACTTCACCTATTTTCTAGAAGACCACCATGTAGATTTTAATTGGTCACTTGTTTGGATAAAGCACCAACATTAAAGATGAAATCTACTACCTCATTAAAAGAAGCAGAGTTCAAGTTGCTCAACGCGACCGTATCTAACAAGTGGCAGACTTTCCATATGCGTATTCTTCTAAAACCAGGCTCAGTAGCTTTCAAATTTAGAACAACTTCAACATGTACAAGTAGCTCACAAAATTAGTCCAATCATATGTCACATGATTGACTTTCAAAATGGGACAGGAACATTTTAAAGGCATGGAAACACAGAGAAAGAACAGTACACTTGCAAAATTTCCTCGGGCAGAACTACAATTTTTATCTTCGGCACCATAAACAGGTTGTTTAGAAATGGATTTCGTTAGGATTTTCAATTAATGTCATGGTTAACACTCATCATGTTTACCACTGAGCCTGGGCTTTATGTGTTCAGATCCAAGAAATGATAGGCGGTCATCTATTAGGTAGCAAAAATTAAAAAATAGCAAGGAATCTTTGGTGACTTGGCCAACATTGATCCTTCAGTACTAATTAAAGACAGATGATGTGGTCATAATCACATTGCTATTGTGAGAACTTCCTGCACACAATATCAAAACCTGTTGGTAGCAAAGTCCTTTGCTGCATCCTGAAATGTATGTAAAAGGCACTTGATGAATATAACTCTCCTGCCCTTTCTTTAGATGCAACATGTTGATTTGTAGGTGTTTGAGAAGCTGAGTTACTTCCAAGTTGGTATGACTGCCATGATGCTTTCCAGATTCATGAAAACTGACTGTACAGCGACCATTGGGATAAAATGCTTATTTTAGAAATGTTTACAGACCTGAAATGCCCTAAATTAAAAGTCATGAATTTTTTTGACAAGATGCTAAAAGGCAAACTTGTTTCAGAATAGCAATTATACTTGATTATTGATTAGAAATTAACCTTTTAAAATGGACTCCAAACAATCTATAAATCTAGTACAGGGACCATTAGCTTACTAAATTTGTAATCAGATAATCCATTTACTTCAAACACAGGTAAATTTATCTAGCATTGACCAAGATTTTAAAATCTTTAGCCATTGGTACTCTTTTATCAGTCAAATTAATTGACTCAGGAAACCATGAAAACATGACCTTTCTCAAGTTTTTATTGCAAGATGACATCATTGACTAAGCAAAAACAAAAAACATCCTGCTTTATAGAAGGGAATTTTATATTTAAAATCTTTAATTATATATAATGAATAATTTTAATGAGTTTAATTCACTGTAGAATTTGTGTTTGGGCTTCTTAGATTAACAAGTTAGAATTACATTTTATTCTCAACCTATGTACCCAATAACTATAAAACATTTAATTGCAATGCAGACACATATTAGATCACACAAATAGTTCAACATGTTAATGCAGATGTAATTTAAAGCTTATGCTTCAAAAATATTCTTCTTATTAATATCCTGGTGCAATATCTTAATTGTTCCTTCAGCAAAATGTTTCTGGAAAGGAGGCAGAGTAATAATTGGGAATCACTCACAAAACCTAAGGAATTACACTGGAAGTAGCATTTTACAGCTTTACTACATCACAAGCTCTCCACTTGGAAATAATCCTGGAGAAAAGGAAGGTAAATACTTGCACTTCACATTTGGTGCCTTCAGGCAATCTCAAAACTGAAAGGCATCTGCCAACATAGTTCTGTACTGGTAGCTGGACAGGAAGCGATTGTGAGCACCAAGGAGGCTCTGTCACGTTTGTTCTCCCTCCAGGGAAGCATCTGCCCTCTGGTATTTCCCAGAACCAGATGATTAAAATTGGGAGAACAAATTGTGGATGAATCAAAATGATCACCATGTCCCATCTCTGCACAACGGCACAATAAAAGATTCATGAAAACAAGAATAATCTGCATATGGAGAAATACATTATGTTCGCAACACAAGGACAGACATTTTGGCTCCACTCAAGCATGTACTTTTTCCTTCTACATGCTCTGTTTGATCAGTCCCTGGATAACGACAGAGATCTGGTCTGGAGCTGTGAGCATGCTGTCCAGTCGCAATAGGTGTAGTGACTGGACCCTCTGTGCAGATACAAGTGCCATCAACATGAGTATTTTGAGCATAGATTGTTCCAGGTTGAGGGATCTGGCTGGTCGCCCTTCCCTGAGGTATGTCAGGACCACACTGACATCCCATGTATGGGTGTACCTTGGTCTAGGGGGTTAGAGTTGTAAATACCCTTCATTAGTTTGACCACCAGCGGGTGGGACCCCATGGCCTGTTGTCCTGGAGCTGGTTTTAAATAGACAGGCAGGGCACTTCTAGCTGTGTTGATGGCTCTGTAGCTGAGTCCTTCATCGTGGTGAAGGTTCGCCAGGAATTCCAGTACGTTGGTAATTGTATCGGTTGAGTAGGTGGTCCCTGTATCCAAGCAGTACTTCTCCCATTTCTTGATGCTGGACAAGTGCTGTGTTTTAGTGGATGTTCGGAGGGATGCTGACATGGTGTCGACGGTTTGTTCTGATAATCCCAGTCCCAGAAGTGGTTTGTGCAGAATCTGCAACCCAGGAGTTTGATTTTTTCATGGCACGGGTGGCTTGTGCCCGACACTGGGTGTTAATAACTCTGGGTCACTGGGGAATACCATCGGAGTTTCAACAACCATGTCATGGAGTTTTGGGAACCATGGCTGCGTAGGCCAGTCGGGTACTGTCAAAATACCTGAAGCAGAGTCCATTTGTATTGTGCGTAGTCCCCAACTGATGAGGCAGAAGGGAGGAAATGCATAGAAGAAGAATTTCCCCAATCCAGCGCGAACGCATCTACTGCTGCTGCCTCAGGGTCTGGTTCCCAAGCGACATACATAGGTACCTGGTGATTTAGCCTTGATGCAAATAAATCGATATCTGGCGTGCCATATTGCTTGATAACTTTTGCAGATTTTTGGGGGTTTAACATCCATTCGATGTTGTCATTAAATTTACGTGACCTGGTGTCTGCCACTGTATTTAGCTTACCTGGCAGGTAAGTTACTGATAGCCAAATATGTCTTTCGACACACCATTGCCAAATTGTGTTGACCAACTTGTCGCATGATACCGATTTTATGCCGCCCATATGGTTAATGTAGGCCACCACCGTAGTATTATCTATTTGTAACCGTACATGCAAGTGATGCATATTTGTACATATGCTTTTAAACCATAAAAGTCACCCAACATCTGTAGATAATTAATGCCAAGTGTAAGTGGTAACGATGACTCTGGGTTAGTCCATCTACTACTTGTTAGTGATGATAATAGGTTGAAATTATGCCAAACGTTTTTTGCCCACCACTGTATTTATGATATTGCTTCAGTGGGTAACTTCATGACACGATCATAATGACCTATATGTCGTTTTGGTGCCTGTACCTTTGCTCTTTGTAAGTTTTGACAGTGCAAAGGTCCGAATTGTGTAGCCGGAAATGCTGCTACCATTTTTCCAATTACTCTGTTACTTGTCGAATAGTTGGGAGTACGTGGACCATTAATTGTTGCATGATTGTGCCAATTTAACTGTTTTGTCTCTTGGCAATGTTACAGTCACGTCGACTGAATTAATTGTGAAGCCCAAGTAGTCCATGATTGTGGATGGCTTCAACTTTGATTTATCTGGATGTAAGACAATCCCAGGGTTTCGAATAACTGTTTGGTAGCTGATACAGCTAACATAGTCAATTCCATGGTCTTGCCTATTTTTTTAAGATATCATCAAGATATGCCATGACAATATGTTTTTGTCTTGTGAATATTGCCAGAGCTGGTTTTAGTATCTTGGTGAATAATCTTGGGCTGATGTGAATCCATTGGGTAACGCTTTAAATTGCCATAGCTGCCCCATCCAGGTAAATTTCAGGTATCTGCGATGACCCTTGTGAATGGTACTAAATAGTAAACATCTTTAAGATCAATGCTTGCCATGAAGTATCCTTTGGAAATTAGTTGTTTGGCAGTAACAACCGTTTCCATTTTGAAATGAATATACTTAACAAACATATTTAGTGAAGTTAAGTCAATGATGATGCGACATCCACCATCTTTTTGGGTTTAGTGACGAATATTTGATACGAATTCCAAGGGTTCATGTTTCCCATGATACCCTTTGTAATTAGTCTCACCAGTTCAGCTTGTCCCTCTCGTTTCTTTAACGGAGAGGGAAAATACCCTCTGGGGTAAATGTTGAACTGGTGGCAATTTTTCTAGTATGAATTGTATTTTGTATCCACTAAAGCCATTGAGTATATACTGATCACTCGTGATCGACTCCCGTGCTCCTTAAAACAGGTGTAATCTCCCCCCTGTTAGTATTAAGCCCCTATTTTCTATACGTTGGTAGGAACCAGACCCACCTACCTCCATGGTTATGGGTATTCTTCTGTTTCCTGCCGGTCCAACGAGTCTTGCACGTTGTCTGACGTGGCGGTGATGTTGGGGGGTGGCGCATTTTCCATGGGGCCTGCTCTGGGCCCTGGCCTGAAAGGCTTATGGGATTGGCATGCAGGCCCCGAGCTTTCACCAGTACCATGAGGTAGACCCTCCAGGTGGACGCGTTAGAGGTACTGCTGACTGGTTTACGTGTGGTGCTCATTCCAGACCCTGCCATCTTGCGCCGAATATTTTGGACACTTCGTCCAGTTTTTTAGGCTTGGTTTGGTAACTTAGCCAGGCAGCAGGATCTGTAGTTGTGAGGTCGGCGTTCTCACAGTCCTGTAAATTTTTTTGAGTTGAGGGCAGGTTTTATAACTTCCTGAGAAGTTGCAGAGCACTGTGAACAGTAGGGTCAGGTGTTTTGCCATACTACTCTGACCCTCTGGAAAGAGCATGCAAAAATGATAACCGACGTCAGGGATATCAAATTCATTTTAAGATATTTGGGTTTTTAAAAGCTATGCTCAATGTACCCCCCAATAACGGTGGGCACTTTGAGTAAATGCAATCTAGGGGAGGCGTGATGAAATCCAACACCTCATGACTACCTGTCTTGGAGAGGTTTTTTGAAAAGAACAGGTAGTAAGCTGGCCGCCAGTTGAGACTGAAAAGTCATCTCGCTAGTGGTGGAACCACATAGTGGCCACACCCAGCAGCTCTTCCTGATCCTGTACCTCAAGCTTACTCCCGATGTTGTTCAGCCAGTGACCCCTCTTCTTGACCAGCCCAGCTCTCGTTCCCATCAATCCCTCAACAAGGGAGATGGCCAGTGCTGTTAGGCACTGGAGTGGGAGTGTTAGCTCCCTTGGCGGACTTGCCCCTGCTCCTGAGGCAGTCTCGCTGGAGTTTTTAGCTCCATGACCTTCCTCTGGCTTGGAGAAACGGACACTCTTGTTTCTTGTTTGAAGTGCTGATCCCATCTTCCGTGTCTGTCTCCAGCCTGAGGTTGGTCCTGACCTTGCTGTTAGAGGCTGTCTGCCGTTTTCGGGCGGCATTTCAGCGGTTCTCGGGCGACGAGTCTCCTTGTCGGGAGTCTGCAGGGGTGCCGGCCAGTTTTTAAATATCCCTCCAGTCCGCTGCTGTTGGTCAGACAGCTGTTTTAGCGGACTGGGCATCAGCGCAGCACCCGTGTCTGTGGACCGCAGCATGTGCGGTCCCGTTGCTGCCTCTCCCCCCTCCACTGTCGGCTCCTTCCCTGGAGTCGAACGGGGGCCGCTTCCCTCTGCTGCTTTGCTCCCCCAGGAGCTAAAACAAACGCTAAGACCGACTTTAAACTGAAGGTAAGTACTTACCTAACGGTCCTTTCCTTCAGGCTCGTAGCGGGAGCGCCTGACTCCTGGTGCGCCGCTGTTGCACTGCTGGCGTTAATGCGGGCTCTTCACGGAATCACTCACGTGACTCCGAAGTAAAATGTGCTGTGCTGAGTTAGGCTGGCAGATTCTTTCTCTGAGGGACATTTGCTGTGAAGGACTCAGTGTTCTGGGATAGAAACATTGTAGCCTGTAGGGCATTGTGATATCATAACTGCCTAACAGCCAGTGCAGATTTGAAGAAAACGTATTTTAAATGCCACTTTAAAAATGTTAAATGACCCCCACTACATCCCTCTCCTTACAACAGAGATCAGCAGAGATCACATTGTGATGTCATTTTTGGTTTTCAAAATCTTCACGGTGTGTAAATGAGATCCCATTGTGATTGGATGAGTGTGAGATGGCATTGTGACATCATCACTGGAAGCTGCTAGAAAGGTCTCCCACTCACAGGCAGTTATTGTTTCAGCGTATGTAAATGAGATCCCATTCTGATTGGATGACTGTGAGATGCCATTGTGATGTCATCACTGGAAGCTGCCAGAAAAATCACAAAGCAGAGTCACAGTTATTCTTCTCAAAGTTGTTTTTTTTTTTTTAATTTTAATCATCAATAACTTTTGAAATATAGCATCAAATCTGAAGGGAACCTGATTTTGGTGTGGGCGGGAAAAATGTGAGTAAGAATGTGGAAACATTTCAGCTTTACCGCGTAGCGTGTTGACGAAGATACAAATACACAGACATATAGATACATACACACATACATACAAGATGACAGTTTTATAAGTATATAGATAGTAGGTATCTGGCCAAATGGTCTATTCGCTGACCTTCCTTCATTACACTCTCCCAGGGCTCGCATCAGTCTGCTAAAAGCTACCCACTCTGCAAAGCTGTTTAGAATCCCAGATACATGGAATAAAGATATTAAATATAAAACCATTATCTCTATTGCTAATCACCTCTTTAAATTATTTCTCTGTTCATCCATTTTTACCTTAATCAAGTCGCCAAGATAGGGATCACTGGTTCAGGAACCTTAGCATTCTCATCTTTTGGTTTACCGCTCAAGACAAATTTTGGTCGTGGACATGCATCCTCACCTCATCCTTCAGTGTAGCTGCAGACCATATGCTCCATTTTTGTTCATCCTTTATTTTTATGTCCTCCCTTGGCACATCTTATCCAGGAACCTTTTCCTGTTCTCTTGATCCTGTTCTTACCTAACTGCAAAGCATTGATTGGACTTAACGGCTCATGTTGCTATCTACCTATCTAAATGGTTGCTACATCCTCAGCTCTCCCTTTCCACCAAAGTTATTGGCACTGGTTGAATTGAACTATTCAGTTGTGGGATTTTTTTCAAAACTGAGGGCCACATGTCCAGCTTTTTTTTTAATAGAAACTGTACCCCATCATGCTGCACGGAGTAGGTGAACTGTTGAGAGGTGGAGGGACGATTTCAAAACTAAAGTCCTTAGTACTGCTCAGGAATGTGCCAGTCCCCTGAATGATTGGCACAGGAACTGTGGCTCAAAACACAGCTAATACCGCCATTGTCTCACGGCAATTCAGACCAGAGTGACCTTGGGCACTGGCTGTGTGCATCTGTACCTTCTCCCTATGACTGTATGGGTTTCCGCCAGATACTCTGGTTTCCTCTCACGCCCCAAAGATGTACTAGTTGGCAGGTTAATTGGCCACTGTGAATCATCTCTGGTGTGTGGGTGAATTGTAGTATCTGGGGGAGTTAAAGAGAATGCAAGGAAAATAAAAAAAAATTGATTACTGCTAAATTAGTTTGGGTGGCTGATGGATAACCTGGACTAAATTGGCCAAAGGACCTGTTTCAGTACCATATCTCTCAGACTCTTGCTTGACTACCTTCCTGAGGACCTCTGAAAAAACTAATCTCATTTCAAAATCATGGTTCCTTTCATGAATCACAAATGGAGCAGAATACCAAAGTTACTACTTTATGGAGAGCTAACCTAGGGCAAAAGCTCACTTAAGTTTTAACATTGACACTCACCAGTAGGGACAACGAGCATTTGATCATCCTGTTGCCATACCCACATAAAAAGTGGTGCTTGCTCATATGAGAAAGCCTGAATGGAGGATGGGCGCTGCGAGATGGTTTGTTCGTCATTCCTACTTTTTTTTTTTTTTTTAGTAAGTCCAAATATGTGTTTTAATGTATCTTGGTGTGTCTTGTGTGGGGGATGGTGAGGGGGGGTTAAGGGGGTACCGCTTTTTGTTGCCTCCTCCACAGAGAGGCGATTTTTTCCATGTCGCTTCCTTCACAGCATAACACCATGGATTGGTGCGGCCTTTCCCGGAGCCGGGCCCGGAGCTTCAGCAGCGGGCACAGCGTGGACTTTTTTCATCGCGGAGCGGGGCAAACCCATGCCGGGGTCACCAGAAGGGAGTGCTCGATCGCTGGCCCACAGACTGTTACATCCTGAAGCCGCGGTCTGCGGAGCTTCTATCTGTGGGCACAGCGTCCGGAGCCTGGGATCCCTCGTTGGGGATCCCCGGAGGAGAAGACCTCCGACCGCCGGCCCACGGCCTTCAACATCTTGAAGCCGCAGTCTGCAGAGCTTCTAGTTGCGGGCACGGCGTTCGGAGCCTGGGATCCCTCGTTGGGGATCCCCGGAGAAGAGCTCCGACCGCAGGCCTGCAGCCTTCAACATCTTGAAGCCGCGGTCTGCGGAGCTTCTAGCCGCGGGCGCGGCGTCCGGAGCCTGGGACCCCTCGCTAGGGATCGCCGGAAAAGCTCCGACCGCGGCCTACAACATCCTGAGCCACGGTCTGCGGAGCTTCTAGCCGCTGGCAGCGTGGACTTACTATCCGGTGCGGGGATCCCTGGAGAAGAACTCCGACCGCCGGCCTGCGGCCTACAACATCCTGAAGCACCGATTCAGGACTTACCTTCCAGACGAGAGATGGCCAGTACATCTGGTCGCCCGCAGTGGCGACTGTGGAGGTTTACGGCCCTGACCACGGGGGAACAATGGAGGAGGACTGACTGTACTTTGTGCCTTCCAACACAGCAAATAATGCTGTGGTGGATGTTTGTGTTAATTTTTTATTGTGCATTGTGTGTTCTTTTTTATTGTACCGCTGCTGGCAAGTTCATTTCACTGCACTTTATTGTGTATGTGATGAATAAATCTGATTGATTGATTGATTGATTGATTGAATGGGAAACCAAAGAGGAAAAGAGAATCGCTAAAATCAGGAATCACTGATGCTACAACATCCCTACATCTCCATCAACTGTTTGGAAGGAACATTTGAGCCCAGATTGGTATGATCAGGCATTTCTGTACATGGATCAATGATTCAATGGTATTTTTATTGTCACATGTGCAAACACACAGTGGAATTCTTTTCTTACATATAGTACAGTACAGTACAATACACTACAGTATTCCCATACCTTAGCACAGCCTCAATTCATATACCACACTTTTGACAACATGCCATGTCTTACTCAAGAAAAGTGACAAATAACAACTGATTAGCTCAGGCCATTTTAATGTATCTGTAGATATTCACAAAATATAATCTGTCTATCCTTTCAATGTGAGCCTCTGAAGACTAGAACTACAAGCCGTTTGCCATCACCTTTTGAAGGGCAATTAGGTAAAGCCAATAAATGTTTGCCTTATATGCAACATCCTGAAGCCATGACTGAATGAAGAACAATGGTCAGTTCCGTTCTGCCCTGAAACAGAATCTACAAATAAGATCTACCAGGGTGCATTATCCCTGGTAGATCTTGCATTGATATCTTCTTTCAGAAAATAAATCAACTTTCCAATCTTCCTGTGATTTCTGCTGGAAGAAAAATATGGTAGGTGAGTGAGTATGTGGTGAAGACTGAAAAGACAATTGCCCAATGACCCAAGAATGTTCTGCAACTTCAACAAAGTAACCTTATCAGGAGTAATTCTATATGACTGATAGATGATAAAATAGCAAGAGAGAGAAATAGAATAACGAGAGAGAATAAAAGAGAATAAAGAATAAAATAGAGAGGGCAGGAAAGGAAAGGGGAACAGGAGAGAGAAAAAAACAATTCCATGTTTTGTGTCGTCTTGAATTATGTACTTGAATCAATGAGACCACACCATTTTGACCACAGATAAACTGTGATAGCAATTCATCGCTTTCACTAGTGTTTTGGAAAACAAAATTATTATTACCAAATTTAAAGAACACGCTGCAACAAGAACTGTTAATGTTTAACGTCTGACATTTATTTAATCCAAATCTGTCAGGGTGCCGTCAATTTAAAATGAGTAAAAGATGTATGACACCTGCTGTTTGCTTCTGCTGACATTTATTGTAATAGCTAGAACAGTATTTCAAACCTCATTGCTATCTGTTGATAATCAACAGGCAAAACATAATGAGAGGCATGGAAAACATAACATTTTCTTGAAGTGTGTACAGAGGAGTTTATCATCAGAAGATGTGAAGTTGCTCACCTCGCAGTATAATTGGGATACATTTTCATTCAGCACATCTTGAACATTATTAGCAGCAGCAGTTGATAAACGTGTCAGCGTCAATGACAAAGAATATCTGGAAGCCAATGGCAGGCTATGACTAAATTGATCTCCTGTGGGTTTGATGCTATTAGCCACAACTGCCACGCAAGGGCATCCAATTTCAGCAAGAACTGGTTGAGGTGAAAATTTGTCATTTACCATCAAAGTGATGGGAAAATCTGTTCCCCTGTGCTCTTCAGAAAATATTGGATCACTACAAAGTAGGAACAGTTTAGGAGTAAAGTGGTGGGAATAGGCTCGGGTAGATGGTTTAATCATTGAGTCTCTAGGGTGTCCAATTGCTTTTCAAATGTTTCCACATTTCCACTAAACTGCTTGAATGTAGCCATGTGTGATTGATTGCCATTAAACCTTTTAGCTTCTGATTCATCTGTTATCAACCGGTAGACAAGAGTGGAGAAAACAATAGCAAGATTGGTCTTGCCACCATTGCTTTGGCAGTGACATTTTCCAGTGATTAGCAATATTCAACGCATTTTCTGGTTGTGAATGCGAAAAACAACCCAATATTAGTAAAACACCTGCCATAAAATAACATTACAGCTCTTTAACATAGGATTATTGTAAACTGTATGGTTGATAGTTGGTGCGGCTCAGTGAACACAAGGGCCATGTTGTATCACTTTGTGATTCTTTGGCTGAAAGGTCTTGGAACTGAAACATTAACCCTGTTTTACTGTGCACAGATGCTGCTTGATCTGAGTGTCTCAAGCATTTTCTGTTTCTTTTTAATATTAGATTCCCAGCATGTGCAGTTGTTTATTGATTCCTTTTCATTGCGTATGGTTTGAGAATTAAGATGGACATTACTCAGTAAAACAATAGTCTCCGTTGTCCATTTTAGAACATCAGTTTGCATTAGGCCAACAATGTTTAGATGACTAAATCTACTGGAGAATATATTATTTTTGTTTTCTTTTCTTTTCCCATTTAGTACTTCACCAAATCTTGCACTCTTTGTTACCTTTCCATAAAGCCACAGAGTCAATCAGCAAGGAAACAGTCCTGCATGTTTCCCCAATTGGGTCATATCTCTCAGAATCTTTCCGATCCATGTGCCTGTCGAAATATCTTTTAAATTTTGTTATTGTACTGTCTCAACTGTTTCATCTGGCAGCTCATTTCATATACCCACTACCCTCCATATGAAAAAGTTACCTCTCAGGTTCCTGTTAAATCTTTCCCTTCTCAATTTAAAAATATTCCCTCTAGTTTTTGATTCTCCTATCCCGGGGAAAAAAGGCTGCATTCACCCTATCTAATCACCTCCTCATTTTACAGGTAGACAAAAATGCTGGAGAAACTCAGTGGGTGAGGCAGCATCTATGGAGCGAAGGAATACACGGTCATCTATAAGATCACTCTCAAACTACTTTAAATAAACTCCTGGGTTGTCTGAACTCTCCCTATAGCACAGCTCCTCAAGTCTTGTCAACTTCCTTGTAAATCATCTCCGCACTCTTTCCAGTTTAATAGCATCTTTCATATATCAGGATGACCAAAACCAAACACAGTACACCAATGTCTTTTAACATAACATCCCATTTTCTATAATCAATTGTCTGATTGATGATGTCCAGCATGCCAAAAGTCTTCTTCACCACCCTATCTTTCCCTTCTATGTACTTGTACTCTTAGATTCATTTGTTCTACAACACTCCCAAGGCCCCATCATGTACTGTGATGGTCTTGCTGTGGTTTGACTTCCCAAAATTCAACACCTCCCACTTATCTGAATTATACTCCATTTCCCATTCTTTGGCCCATGTGCCCAGCTGATCAAAGTCTTGATAACCATCTTCACTGTTTATGGAACCATCTATTTTAATGTAATCTACAAAGTTACTAATAATCTATTGTACATTCACACCCAGGTATGAGGCTGGCTGCTGCAAGAAGCTCACTAAAAAATAACTGACTCAAAACAGTTCAGAACAGAATCAAAGGACTAATTTTAACAACGAACCAGTGAAGTTGAAGAATGTTCAGTCTGGTCAGGACTGGTCAAGTTTCAAAGTTTAGAACAGATTTGATCACACAACAGAAGGAGCACAGCCTGTCCAATATACCTACACTAGTTTATTGGAAGAACTTTCCAATTATAGATTGAGTTATACAGCATGAAAGCAGGTCTGTCATTCAATCCAATTCATTAATTCATTTTAAACTAATCCCATTTGCCTACATTTAGCCCATATTCTTCAGACCTTTACTATCCATGCACCTGTCCAAATGTATTTTATACATTGCAAAATTGTGCCTGTGTCTATCACCTCTTCTGCCAGCTCTTTCCATATACCTATGATTCTCTGTGTCAAACTCTTGCCCCCTCAAGTCCTCTTTAAATCTTTCTCTTTCACTTTAAACCTTTGCACTCTAATTTTAGACTCACCTAACCTATGAAAAAGACTGTGACTATCTACCGTATCTATACTCCTTATAATTTTGTAAACCTCCACCATGTCACTTCTCAAGCTCTTTTGTTTCAGGGAAAACAGTCCCAGTTTATCTAGTCTCTCCTTTTAACTAAAGCCCTCCAGTTCAGGCAACGTAATTTTGAATCTTTTCTGCACCCTCCAGCTTAATTGCATCATAAATTCATTCCACTCCCGTCCACTCCACTTGCACTCCAATTAGTTCCACTCTTCCCCTCTTTCCCTATAGGATTACACTTTTTCCTGTATCACGCACTTATGCCCCTGTCTCACTTAGGCGATTTTTTAGGCGACTACATGCGACTAGGTCGCTGGGGTGTCGCCTGTATGGTCTCCTCAGTCGCTCAACGAGTTGTACCTTTTTTCTGGTTGCCGCTGGATCTTGAAATGTTCAAAACTTTTCGGCGACAGTTGGCGCTCATAGGCTTGACGCCAACGATCGTAGACTGACGTAGGTGCTGTCGCCAGGATGACGTAGGTTGTCGCCAGGATGACGTAAGTTGTCAACGGTGCTGACTTCGGTGAATTCTATTGACGACTACCTACATCAACCTCTGACAGGTACCGGCGACTGAATTGGCTTACCTTGTCGTAGCTTGTCACAGGTGGACGTAGGTTGTCGTAGGTGTGGTCGTAGGTAGACGTCCTAATGGTCACCGGTTGTTGGTAGCTTGACGTCGACTAGGAGGTAAGTTGTTGTAGACATTGTCATAGGGGGGTCCAGTCACCATTTTTTCGGCGATCTGCTACGACTATGACAGTCGCCAGCAATCGCCGAAAAAATTGTTTCTGAAAAAACAAGCCCATTAGAGTCATAGAGTGATACAGAGTGGAAACAGGCCCTTCAGCCTAACCTGCCCACACTGGCCATAAATGTCCCAGCTACACTAGTCCCACCTGCATACACTTGATCCATATTCCTCCAAACATGCACTATCCAGCTACCTGTCTAACTGTTTCTTAAAAGATGGAATAGTCCCAGCCTCAACTACCTCCTCTGGCAGCTTGTTCCATACACCCACTACACTTTGTGTGAAAATGTTACCCCTCGGATTCCTATTAAATCTTTTCCCCTTCACCTTGAACCTATGCCCTCTGGTCGTCGATTCCCCTACCCTGGGCAAGAGACTCAGTGCATCTACCCAATCTATTCCTCTCATGATTTTGAACATTCCTCTCACGATTGTGTACACTTTTCTTCTTCAAACAATCTAATCAAATCTAGAATTATCACTCTTACATAGAAACATAGAAAATAGGTGCAGGAGGAGGCCATTCGGCCCTTTGAGCCAGCACCGCCATTCATTGTGATCATGGCTGATCATCCACAATCAGTACCCCGTTCCTGCCTCCCCATATCCCTTGAGTCCGCTAGCCCTAAGAGCTCTATCTAACTCTCTTTTGAATGCATCCAGTGAGTCAGCCTCCACTGCCTTCTGAGGCAGAGAATTCCACAAATTCACAACTCTCTGGGTGAAAAAGTTTTTCCTTATCTCAGTTCTAAATGGCCATGGCCTCTGGGACCTATGGCTAGAGAAGATGCAAAGATTGTCATCAATGCACCCACAATCTCCTATCTTGCCTTTCTTAATGTGCTATGATACATCCCATTGGGTTCTGCAGATTTATCCACCTTAATGTTCTTCAAATGCCCCAAGTTCTTCATCTCAAACTGCTCTTGCATTATTAAAAACTAACTTAATTTATACTTTATAAATGGTTCTTAAACAACCTTTGAAACTGTAATTTTCTCACTGAGGATAGACAAAGAGCCAATCTAACATCAAGTTTAGTCAACATATTGTTACCATAGATAGCGGAGTAAACAATGTAAAGTAAATTTACACTTCCCCAAAATTGCTCATGAGATTATTGTGAACAAGTGTTCTTCAGGTCCGTGATGTCTGATCTTTGTAGATTAATTGAGACATAAACCATCAAAATATGTCGAGGAAGCTGTTCTCTCTTCTATTCTAACCTTCCTCGTGACATGGCGAATCAGTAATCCTAGCAACCAGGGTACATAAATCCTTAAAAACCTGTCTAAATTATAGTGCTGTTTGAGAAATGTAGTAATAAATATTAATGTTCTCTTTTGGTGTATTCAGTGTTTTTCAGTGTTTAAAACATAACGTAGATGAAACATTTTATTTTTGTGGGGACGTGTTTGGTGACGCTATAACAGCTGTAAATAGATATTGCAGAAATAGTACTTTAAGTGTAAGCAACATTCTTACCGCCAGCACATCAAGAGAAGTTGTATTGCTTGCACAACATATGTAGTTTAGTTTAGTTTAGGGATACAGTGCGGAAACAGGCTCTTCAGCACACCGAGTCCACACTGACCAGCGATTCCCACACATTAACACTACCCAACACACATTAGGGACAATTTACATTTATACCAAACCAATTAACCTACAAACCTGTACGTCTTTGGAGTGTGGGAGGACACCGAAGATCTTAGAGAAAACCCACGCTGTCACGGGGAGGACGTAAAACTCCATACAGACAGCACCCGTAGTGAGGATCGAATCCGTATCTCCAGCACAGTAAGCGCTGTAAGGCAGCAACTCCACCGCTGTGCCATTGTGCCACCTCTTAAACCTGTAGTGACCTGTAATGACAAAGGAAAGTGAAAATAATACTTTTGTTGAGAAACTAAGTTCACTTTGACTTTAAGCACATTAATCTTCCAGAGTAGATTCTTGTTAAAAAGATGTATCTGCATTAAGCGTTTTAGAACTAAACTGCAAAGAATATAACCAGAGAAAAAAAAACTGACAAAATTAGGTGCTGCCTTCAAAGCAAAAAAAAGTCTTGATAACGATTTAGATCACTTATGACATATTACAAAAACATCCCTAATATTTACAAGTTAAAGTACACATCCTATAGGCTTGTTAGTCTAATATTCCACTTGATAAAGAAAAGTATTCTAATAGCAGGGCCATAAAATATTAAAAGGAAATCTCAAACCTCTGCATCAGATAATTAGGTCTGATTATCTCTAGCAAGACAGCAGGGTAAACTGAAACATATGGCACATGCATGATTAATTCACTTATGAGGGGTTTAATCAGGACTTTCGAACAGCTGGTGCAATGACAGATGAAACTCCCTTCATTACTGAACTTTATTCCAAGGTGTGAATTTTAATGAACAAGGAACAGAATGTGAACTGTCAAATTTGGGTTCTGTGAATTGCTCAAAAGACAGAGTCAGTATTCCACCAATTTTTCCTCCACCAAATTCTACTTCAAAGCCAATGAAGATGTCCCTTAGCTTCGACTCAGCAGAATTTTGCCAGATCTGAATTTCCAATGCCCTCCTTTGATCCCACGTGGCAAATTATTAGAGCATTACTTCTCACTTTAGTTAGCCCTTTTAGCTGTATCCAAGAGTCAAATGGGAACAGTATGTTACTTTGTTTAGCTGATGCAAGATATTAAAATGTCCTTGCAACTTCCCAACAATCACTCCACTCCTGATTTATATCTGTTAAATTTCAACTTAAACCACCACAAATCTCAAGAATAGGATAAGTACTGAATTACTTAAAGTATCTCAATTTCTATACAGATTCAAACTTACACCCATCAACAAAGACACGTTTAGTTTAGTTTTAGTTTAGTTTGGAGATACAGCGCGGAAACAGGTCCTTCGGCCCACTGAGTCCGCACCAAAAAGCGACCCCCGTATATTAACACTATCCGGCACTCACACGGGAAAATTTACATATACACCAAGCCAATTAACATACATACTTGTACATCTTTGGAGTGTGGGAGGAAACCAAAAATCTTGGAGATAAGTCACTCGGTCACGGGGAGAATGTACATAACCTGTAGTCAGAATCGACCCGGGTCGCTGGCGCTGCAAGCGCTGTAAGACAGCAACTCTACTGCTGCGCCAACGTGGCCGCATGTCTAACAATACAACAGTGAATATACTCAATGGTTCAATGGTTCAACGGTTCTTTATTGCTACATATGCACTGCACAGTGAAATCTGTTTTGGATATCTTACACATGCACAAGTCACCATATTTTGGTGCCATTTACACAAAGAAAAATTCTGACGTCCAAAGTCTGATCCACGTGCTGGATGTACTGGAGTGCCCCTGATCCAGGTACCCCAGGTAAGTCCTATGCTGCTGAAGGACCTCTTCAGTCATGCATGACCAGCTCAGCCCGCAAACTTGCCCAACCACCTTTATGTCCTGGGGGCGCTTCCTGCAGCCGACCTTGAAAGTGTTGAAGGCCATACCTCTCCCAACAACAGACACCTTGCGTTTGTCATCGCCAACGGCTCCCTCCTGTTTACGGTGGTCTGACGGGCCCATCTTTGCTCGCAGTGACCCGCCATGTCCATGCTTTGAAAAAGATGGCAGAGCTTGGGGAAGAAGATGGACCTAATCCCCGCCTCTCACACGTGTTCAAGATTTTACAATTTTGTATGCTGCTACTTACAGTATAACAAAAAATGGAATAAAAATTATCTGATGCAATTGATTTCAAAAGAAGCAATTACTGTTCATGATGAATGTGCTGATGGGAATTGGATATATATGGGTGAGATTTCTTGGAGCCAGAAGCCTCATAACTCATCATTGACAAGGTAGATATTATTAAGCAGGGAAATCAGATATTTGTCGGTTCGAGAGAGTCATAATTGCTTCATTTGTTTTTAAAGGTAGTTAACTTCAGTTTTCAGGGTCTCATTTCATTTGATTAGAATCATTTGCCATTGGCCCATTAATCTTTCATATAACACAAATGACTTTTGCCCAGATTTGCATATCGCCCGTGTTAGATCGACATTTCATGGAAAATGTCTAAAGATAATAATGATTGGTTGCATTTTTACTGCAGTTTTAATCTCTTTCAATACCTGAGTGCACTTGTTATAGAGTAGGTCTTTCCGAACTGCAAATTATTTCAAATTCAAAACAAACCGATTTAGCCAAATATTGTAAATTGCTCATAGTATGTTGGTGCGAGAATCTGGGAGGAGTATATCTCATCCCATAACAAGGGGTCTGTCCCACTGAGTTCCTCCAGCAGCTCTCCTTTGTTTTGCTCCAGATTCCAGCACCCATAGACCAGGCACGTGCCATCAGGGTAGGCAAAGTAGGCAGTGCCTACCCTGACTAATACTATAAAAAGGTAATTATTAAATATAAAAAGTAAAGATTTTCAATTCATTTACTAAATTCAGCATTTATTATTAAATGGATAATATTTTAAGAATCAATCTTAGTTAGGCATAATTCGCCTGTGCCTTTCACCTATGTTCAACTCATGTGCTGTGGACGCTGCTTCAAACCTTCACTTACAATGGGCAATAAAGGCAGCTGAAATCCCGCCTTTGCACCATGGACTGCGCGCAAGGTGCTGCACATGCCCACAGGAAAGGAGACCAATCTGGGCATGCACGGTTTTTAATGTTTTTTAAAGGTCAACTGACTGCCCAGTGCCTACCCTGAGTAATTACTCATGGCACGTGCCTGCCATAGCTTCTCTTAAGGGCCTGTCCCACTTAGGCGATTTTTTCGGCGATTTTTTCGGCGATTGCCGGCGACCGTCACAGTCGTAGCTGGTCGCTGAAAATGTGGCGACTGGACCTACCTACGACAATATCTACGACAACCTACCACCTAGTCGAAGTCAAGCTATGGAAAGCTACGGACAACCGGCGACCCAATCATCGCCTACGACAACCGAAGTCAACCTACGTCCATGACAAGCAATGACCCTATCGACGACAACTGAAGACAATTCAGTCGCCAGTACCTGTCACCAGTTGACGAAGGTTGATGTAGGTAGTCGCCAATAGAATTCACCAAAGTCAGCAACCGGCGACAACCAACGTCACCTGGCGACAACCTACGACAGCACCTATGACAGAAGACAAGCTACGTGAAGTCCACAGTCGCCGAAAAGTTTTGAACATTTCAAAATCCCGCGACAACCAGAAAAACATTACGACTCCTTAGGCAACTTGAGGAGACTGCTCACGACCATACAGGCGTCACCTCGTGACCATGTGAAAAGTCTCCTCCAGTGGCCTAGTCGCCAGTAGTTGCCACAAAACCCGCCGAAATGGGACAGGCTCCTCAGTCTTTCTCTGCTTGGTCATAGAAAGATACAGAATGGAAATATGGTATTTGGTCCATTAAATCCTCACCAACTATCATTCACACATTTACACTAATCCTACATGAATTCCATTTTATATTTTCCCTGCACCCCAAATTCTCCCCCTCATGCACACATTTAGAGTGGCTAATTAACCTACCAACCAGCAGGTGTTTTGGATGTGGGAAAAAGCTGGAGCACCCAAGGGAATCCGGCGCAGTCACAAGGAAAATGTGCAAACTCCACACTCACAGCACCCAAGGTCAATATTGAAACTGGATTACTGGTGCTGTGAGGCAAAAGTTCCACTAGATTTAGTTTAGACTTTAGTTTAGGGAAACGGTGTGGATATAGTCTCTTTGGCCCACCGAATCCACGCCAACCGTTGATCATGTGTACGCTAGTTCTATGTTATCCCACTATTGCCCTACACACTAAGACCAACTATTCCTTCGCACCATAGATGCTGCCTCACCCGCTGAGTTTCTCCAGCATTTTTGTCGACCTTGCATTTCACTAATATCACTTTCCATTATTCTGAACTCCTGAACTTAACAGAGTGTAGGTCCAGTCTGCATAATCTCTCCTCATACATAAAAATTGCCATAACAGTAATAAACTTTGCAGCTTTTGCCTTGTCACAATTTCAATCTTCTTTAGGTAGGCAGGACAGATCGGCACACAATATTCCAAGCACAGTCCCTTCAGGTCTGTTCATAATGACAGTAAGAAATCTTTATTCTGGTTCTCAATAAAGGTCAACATACCATTTGCATTCTCAAATGATTGCATGTTCCCTCTGACCAACAAAACATTTTAATCTCTCACCATTTAAATAAAACTACACTTCTCTTGTACTTTTTCTGCCAAAGTGAATCACTGCCACTCTGCAGAATATTTATGCCAATGCTGTTTTCAGTTATGTTCTTTTTGACATCATCTATGTTGCGATCACTGCCTCACAATCACAATACAACCCGTCTAGAGGTTTATTCCTGGCTGTCCAATGTTTACAGTTCAAAATAACAATTTCCTTATCTAGTACATGTTTCTAAATAAACCAGAGGACAAATCCATTGAAATCGAAAGATCATATCAATTACTTGAAAAACTGTGCTGTCTGACTGGAATTCTGTAACATTTTATAAAAGCAGACATAGATTTATATATTAACTGTAGCATCGCTTTCAGCTCATTACAGTCACTGATAAGTGGTAATGAGGCAATTTGTACACAGCAAGCTCCCACAAAATGTAATGATAGGATAACATGTTTTAATAATACAAATTCAGGAATAACCATTGGCTAGGACACCAGCATTGAGTCCCTGTGAAATAATACTTTGAGGTTTTCCACAACGACTTGAAAGAACAGGAATGTTTAATTTGTTGTGGCTTCCAGCCGACCCAACTATACAACTTGATACCTGAGATTACAGCTGGCATGGTCAAAGCTGATTTTAGATAATCAGACAGTTTCTATAAAGGGCAAACAATCCACACTGCTGGCTTCACATGTAGGCCAAAACCTTATCCATTGCTTTTCTCCAGATTTGAGGCAGTTCCAGGACCAGCAAGGCTGGAAGGAAGGGGAAAGGCAAAAAAAAAATTTACAGCAAGCATGATGATTCTCTGAGAACAGAATTCCCTGCTTTGGAACTCAGTGGATTAAAAGATGAAGAGAACCACACAAAGATACTAGGAAGAAATCACCTGAATGTATGACGTACTCTTTTCAAACATTAGGTGCAGTTGGGATGGGATAGAGTCATAGAGTCATACTGCACGGAAACACATCCTTCAGCTCAACTTCCTTCCCTCCCGCACCACCCCCTCCCCGGGCACTTTCCGTTGCAACCGCAAGAAATGCAACACTGTCCCTTCACCTCCCCCCTCGACTCCATTCTAGAACCCAAGCAGTCGTTCCAGGTGCGACAAAGATTCACCTGTATCTCCTCCAACCTCATCTACTGCATCCGCTGCTCTAGATGTCAGCTGATTTACATCGGCGAGACTAAGCGGAGGTTGGGCGATCGTTTCGCCAACCTGACCTCCCGGTGGCTCAGCACTTCAACTCCCCCTCACATTCCCAATCCGACCTCTCTGTCCTGGGTCTCCTCCATTGCCAGAGTGAGCAACAGCGGAAATTGGAGGAACAGCACCTCATATTCCGCCTGGGGACCTTGCGTCCGGATGGCATTAACATTGAATTCACCCAATTTTGCTAGTCCTTGCTGTCTCCTCCCCTTCCTTAACCCTCTAGCTGTCTCCTCCCACCCTCCCATCCGCCCGCCCTCGGGCTCCTCCTCCTCCCCTTTTCCTTCCTTCTCCCCCCCACCCCCCATCAGTCTGAAGAAGGGTTTTGGCCTGAAACGTCGCCTATTTCCTTCGCTCCATAGATGCTGCTGCACCCGCTGAGTTTCTCCAGCAATTTTGTGTACCTTCAGCTCAACTTGCCTATGCCGACCAAAATGCCCCATCTAAACTCGACCCATCTGCCTGCTTTTGGCCCATATCTATCTAAACCTTTCCTATCCATACGCCTAGCAATACATAAGTCCTGATTAAAGTTTGGGTACTGTGGCTGCTCGGTTTCAGCCAGGATTAACATTGGCATCTCAGCAGACATGCAAAAGGGGGTCGTGCAAAGAAGCATCCAATGGAATTACCAGAGCATTAAGTAGTCATTGCTGCATTTCACTCCAATCATCAATGCATTCTAAATCATATCAATCTGAAAACAAAAAGTTCACAATCAAATTTCTAAGCAATGGCTTTTGATATGAAAAGATCTCTAGTCATTAAATGTTCATATTGGGGGAAGGTTTAGGAAGCCTTTGAAATTACATCTTTAATGTCTTAGACTAACAGATGTGAAATATATATATATTTATTTTACTAGTAATGACTGAATCAAGTCTGAGGACAGAAGCTTCGCAGAGGGGCATGATCCTATAGTAATTAGCTGTTTTCAGACTGACATAGATTGCTGAAAATTGGCTAAGAAACTTTGCGCACTGGAAATCTACATAGCAAAAATGACGGGAGAGAGCTTGTGGCTTTTTCAACATCTGCCAGGTCCCAAAAGTACCAACACAAAATGTGTGTCACCTTCACCAGCTGTGGTCTTACAACGAAACAGCAACACTGCCATATGGCAGCCTTGTGAGTGATGAATTTTATTCGCCTCCACTATATCATATAAATAAATTTTGGACGGAACAAGCCGCTTCCCTTCCTTATCAGAATGGACCACATTTATTTTTAATTTTCATTTTAGGACGTTGTTAAACAGTTGCAAACATTTAAATAATGCTTGTCAAGGAATGTAGTTGCACAGTGATAAATCCCCTTCCATGTCGTAAGCTGTTTCCCCAGAAGCACAGAGGCAATGCTGTTGTACTTCACGTTGTATTAAACTAGCAGCCACTCAGACGTAATTAGTAACACATTTCCAAAGAGGGAAAACACTTCGGTTTTACAAGCATCTGGACATTTTTTTTTCATTAGATTTGACCTTTGGTTTTAGACCTTCAATCGTTCAAGTTAAATATTTTTGTGCTAGATTGAGTATAGAAGTTGGAAGGTAATATAAGACATTGGTGAGGCAGGCTTTAGAATATTTTTTTCAGTTCTGTGCACCAAGTTATAGGAAAGATATTGTCAAGCTTGAAAGGGTTTAGAAAAGATTTACGAGGATGTTGCCAGGACTAGAGAGTGTGAGCTACAGGGAGAGGTTGAGTAGGCTGGGTCTCTATTCCATGGAGCACAGGAGGATGAGTGGAAATGAGG
This sequence comes from Amblyraja radiata, assembly GCF_010909765.2. Classification (NCBI taxonomy): domain Eukaryota; kingdom Metazoa; phylum Chordata; class Chondrichthyes; order Rajiformes; family Rajidae; genus Amblyraja; species Amblyraja radiata. Next base: position 81,274,944 of record NC_045961.1, on the reverse strand, counting down.
AATATATAATCATGAGAGGAATAGATCAGGAAGATGCACAGAGTATTTTGCCCAAATTAGGGGAATCGAGGACCAGAAGACATAGGTTCAAGGTGAAGGGGAAAGGTTTTAATAGAAATCTGAGGGGTTACTTTTTCACACAAAGGGTGGTGGGTGTATGGAATTAGCTGCCAGAGGAGGTAGATGAGGCTGGGACTATCTCATTGTTTAAGAAACAGTTAGACAGGTACATGGAAAGGGCAGGTTTGGAGGGATATGGACCAAGCACAGGCAAGTGGGACTAGTGTAGCTGAGACATTGTTGGCCGGTGTGGGCGAGTTGGGCAGAAGGGTCTGTTTCCATACTGTATCTCTCTATGACTCTATGGGGTGTCCAAACGACTCTTCACATCATATTCAAAACAATGTGGGGCCTGCACTGAGTGGTAATGTTGTCATCATCATTGGTTCCGAATGGCTGCTTGGGATTTTGTCATTTCTGACCAATGTTGCCCCTGCTGAAAATAAAACTGGCAGACCACTAAAAATAATTAAGTTTAAGTATTTAACTCCACCTTTGGGCTGTTTAAGTAAAAATCCTACACTTGATGTTGTGGTGCTAACCATTGAAGTAGTATCTCAGGAGGATTGACAGTTCTGATATTTGCAAAATGTAAAATGCGTTTCTTCAAGTAAGAAAGATTGACAGATATTTAATAAAAACTCGTACAGGCACCTTTCACGTTCCCATCAAGAATCCCTGAACTACATTTACCGTTAATAAAGCACTTTCATAGTGTAGGTGATTTTATAATTAGCTGACATAACAATGAATTTGAGCACAAAAAGCTCTGATATAGGACAATATCACAATGGGCAGGTAACTCAGTGAGACACAAAATGCTGCAGTAACTCAGCGGGACAGGCAGCATCTCTAGAGAAAAGGTATAGATGACATTTCAGGTTGAAACAAAAGGAATGCCTTCTCTCCAGAGATGCTGCCTGTCCCGCTGAGTTACTCCAGCATTTTGTGTCTGTCTTCGTTTTAAACCAGCATCTGCAGTTCCTTCCTACAGGTAACTCAGTGGTATTGAGGAGAGAATTACAGAAGGCATATGCTGATATATTGAGCAAAATCAAATTGCTGGAAGAAGATACAGAGTTCTGAAGAAGCTCAGCAGGTCAGGCAACAGCTCAGGAGAACATAGGTGTTGCTTCAGGTCAGGATCCTTATTAATATTGATCATAGTGGTGGGTGGGGGAGACAGCTGGAAGAGAGGATGGGTAGTTGTACTTCCAGTGACGCTGGTGCCAGCAGCCTCCACCTACAGCCCGGTATCTTTTTGTTTTTTTGTTTATTTAGTTATGTAAAATTGTGTTTTTTTTGTGTTTTTATGTGGGGGAAGAGGGTACGGTGCGGGGGATACCGTCCTTCAGCCGCTTCCTGGTGAAGACGCGACTATTATTCGAGTCGCGTCCTCGCCCCCCCCCCAGCGGCCTACCTACTGGATTGGCGTGGCCTTTCCTGCCGGGATCGACCAGAGCTCCAGCAGCGGCGGGACAGCGCTGTAACATCGCGGGGCTAGCGATGCCTTACCGGGGATCGCCGTCTGGAGACCGGAGTGCTGGACCTGCTGCACCGACATCATGGAGCTGCGGTTTGCGGGCTCCCAACGCGGGCGGCGCTGATGGACAGCGCGGGGTCGGGAGCTGCGGACTCGGGAGCTGCGGACTCGGGAGCTGCGAACTCGGGCTGTGGGAGGCGGCTGATCAGGAGGTCCGGGCCGCTGAGGAGGAGGATGTTCACCGTCGGGGTTCGGCGTCGGCGTTCCACCAGCCCGGCGTGAGGGCCTGAACATCGGGCCACCCGGGGCGGCGACTGCGGGTGCTAGGAAGGCCTCGACCACGAGTGAACATCTGGGAAGAACGGAGGGGAGGCTGGCTGGACTATGGTGCCTTCCTCACCTTGGTGCCACTGTGTTATGTTGTGTCGTGGACTTTCAGTGTTTGTGCTTTTTTTAAAAATTCTATTTTATTTTTAATATGTTTTATTATTTATTATTATTTATTTATTTTAATTTTTATGATACTGCCTGTAAGGGAAATTCATTTTGGTGTCTCTAACTGAGACAATGACAATAAATTTGAATACAATACAATACAATACAATACAATAGCACTTACATTTTTCAAGTGGTGGAGATAACCATCTTCCCGCCGCATTTCCAACTATATTTCCGAAGTTATTAATCAATGAAATTTAAAAAACAGCCAAATTTCTTCAAACTCACCCATTTTGGGAAAAGAAATCCGAGCAAGATCACAATGCTCTCGCAAGACAGGGTAGGGCACTTCGGGGAGAGAGGGGCACTCTAACGCTCCAACGGCAGTTCGCAAAGTAGGATGGGCCACTCCGGGCGGGAGGGGCACTCCAGCTCTCCAACGGCAGTTTCCAGATTAAATTCGAGTGACGTAACAATGCACTCGCAAGGCAGGATGTGCCACTCCAGGTGGGAGGGGTACTCCAGCGCTCCAATGGCGCTTCGCAAGGCAGGATGGGCCATTCCAGGTGGGAGGGGTACTCCAGCGCTCCAATGGCGCTTCGCAAGGCAGGATGGGCCACTCCAGGCAAAGTTGCTTTAAAAACAACATTGCCATTGGTCACTCTTGTATGCTGCAAATTCGCCATTGGTCACTCTTCCAACTGGTCTTCCACAACGTTCTTCAAACCCTCTCCCAAGACTGTCGGGTGAAGATCCCTTTCAGAGCTGATTGCTTTATTCTGACCGCTCTCTTTAATGATAAGCTTTTATATAATTTTAATGTCGCGCGATTCTTTAAATGATTCTTGCATTTCTTTACTTCTTTCATTTTTAATGTTGCGTGATTCTTTCAATAATACTTGTATTAAAAAAAATAATGAGTTATTGCATTGCTTGATTTTTATTTTATTTTATTTTTATTTTAAACAAGTTTCACTTCATTTCTTTACTTATTTCATTTTTAACATTGCGCCAACAATATAAACAATATATAAAGTACTTTGCGTAGTTAGGGTATATAGTCAGAACCTATTTTCCAGGATGGAAATAACAAATATTGCAGGACATAGTTTTAAAGTGAGAGGGGCAAAGTGTAAAGGAGGTTTGTGGGCATTTTTTTTTTACAACAGAGGCTGGTGAGTGCTTGGAATATGCCGCAGGGGCGGAGGTGAACATATTGCATTATATTGGCACATAAGGGGTGGTCTTGGCAAAATGTTCAACACATACATTTTCGGCCGAAGTTATACTATTCCATGTACAGTACTACGTTTTACTTCATACTTAATAAAACATTTTTTGTTGAATCTCAAGATGTAAGCTTTTCCCCACAGTTGTGTAAATGGCAGACTCCCAGCAAGTTATGTTTTGGAAGAATAAAAATTACTTTATACAACTTGTTTCTTTATTAAGTACTAATTATTAACTGATCACAACATTAAAGAGAGTTGCCTAAACATCAGAAAGCTGCAACATTATAAAAGACTGATTACTTGGTTATTCATAAATCAAGATTATTAGCTTTAGAAATGAACAAAATGCATTTCTTGAAGAAATACTTTGCAGCATAACCTGTCTAATTGTACCAATAACCTCCCTACCAGATGGCAGAGTGTTAATCACATAGCTCCCTGTCATTCAAGTTGCCTGCCAGTGCTTTGAATGCGCCTCATCTGTACTCAGCTGGCCTGTTAAATGGAGAGTCATGGTACTTATTGTTAGAAAGTGCTGGGTATTTAACCAGATAATTCAATAACATTGGACAACTTGTTTACACTGTTGTGTAAATGTGGTTTAGTTGCATGGGATAACATTGGAATGCATTCAACAAACTAGCACGTGGATATTTTTATTACTGAGTCCCTATTTATCACATTGCAATCGATGCATTTTAATTAACATTTGATGATAATTACAGGTAAATATTTCAAATTCTCAAGAAACCAACCCATCTATGCGGGCATTCAAAAATTTTATACAAAGCTTTTTGTGTAACATTGTAGTTATTTCATTGCACATTATTTCATACTAAATTTGCTTAGAGTTTAAAAGTTTGGAGATGCAGCCACTCCCTAGACATTAGGGACAATTTACAGAGACCAATTAACCTACAGACATGTGTATGTTTGGAATGTGGGAAAGAACCAGAGCACCTGGAGGAAACCCACACAGTCACAGGGAGAACATGCAAACTCCACACACAGGCACCACCCATGGCCAAAACATTTTTTTTTTTAAATGTCACGGCCCTGTCCAGTCGCCGTTGTGGCAGCTCCGCGAAAATTGTGTGTGTTTTTAACTTTTATGTTCCTTTTTAACTTATTTCTAAGTTCTAACTCCCTAGTACTAACAAAGTATGACAGGGAAACCCTCTTAAATCTAAACTCCAGGGCAAACGTAGACTATTTAAACTCTGTACTTACTGATCCAGCATGGCCAGCAGAGATCAGCAGAAGCTGCTGCAACAACTATGGGAGCTCGGCTGCAAGGAAAACCCGGAGAAAACATCGAGGGAAGCGGGGGGGGGGGGGGGGGGGGGGGGGGGGGGGGGGGATTCGGAATAGGCTGAAAGCCCAAGCCTTTCGTCCACATCTGCCCAGCATTCTTCTGGTGAATGTCCAGTCCCTGGAAAACAAGCTGGATGACCTCAGGGCGAGGGTCAGATTCCAGCGGGACATAACAGATTGCAACATCCTCTGCCTGACTGAAACATGGCTGACCTCGCTGATTCCGGATCAGGTAATCTGCCCAACCGAGTCCTTCACTGTCCACCGTGCTGACAGAACAGAAGCATCTGGGAAATCCAAGGGTGGAGGAGTCTGCTTCATGACCAATAACAACTGGTGCAACCTTGGAAATATCAAGATGCTTTCCCATTCCTGCTCGCTGGACTTGGAGCACCTGACGATCTAATGCCGCCCATTCTACCTTCCCCGGGAGTTTGGCTCAGTGATCGTCACAGCCGTCTACATTCCACCGCAGGCGGACACCGACGTGGCACTATCGGCCCTACACGATGTGCTATGTCGACATCAAAACAAGTACCCGGATGCGGCTATGGTGGTGGCTGGAAATTTTAATAAATCAAATCTCAAGAAGGTCATGCCGAACTTCTACCAACACATCGCGTGTGCCACCAGGGGGGAGAGAACTTTGGACCACTGCTACACACCGTTCAGGAAAGGCTACAAGGCCGTTTCACTCCCTCCCCTAGGAAAATCTGACCACGCTGCCATTTTCCTGTTGCCGGAGTATAAACAGAGGATAGTTCGGGAAGCGGTAGAGACGAGGGACGTAAAGCGGTGGTCCGACCAGTCAGAGGCCATGCTGCAAGATGCACTGAGCGATGTCGACTGGAATATGTTCGAAGCAAGTTCCAGTGACGTCAGTGAGTTCGCGGAAGCAGTCACGGACTTCATCGCAACAGTAACCAACAACATCGTCCCCACGGTAAGGGTAAGCACCTTTCCGAACCAAAAACCCTGGGTAGACAGGTCTGTTCGTGTGGCCCTGAATGCTCGCACCGCTGCCTACAACTCGGGCCTGGCATCAGGAAACATGGACGTCTACAAGGTAGAGTCCTACCGACTGCAAGGGCGGTGAAGGACGCAAAGAGAAGGTACAGAGACAAGATGGAGTTACAGATGGAGCAGCAGGACACCAGAAGCCTGTGGCAGGGGCTACGGATTGTAACCAACTACCGGAGCACCCCTCCCTCATCCGCAAGTGCCGGCACCTCCCTAGCTGATGACCTGAACTCCTTTTACGCTCGTTTCGAGAGGGGCTACACCACTCCAGGTCTGCCGACTATCGACAATACCGCCAGCGGGCTGGCTACCGAAGCTGAAGGGAGGAATGTGCACACATTCTCGCTGTCCGAGTACGACGTGAGGAGGGCTCTGACACGGGTGAACACGAGAAAAGCTGCAGGCCCCGATGGCATCTCGGGGCGAGTACTCAAGTCCTGTGCTACGCAGCTAGCTCCAGTGCTCACTACATTATTCAACCTCTCCCTGGACAAGTCCGTGGTCCCTGCCTGCTTCAAAAAATCCATCATTGTACCGATACCAAAAAATGCCTCCCCAGCCTGTCTGAATGACTACCGTCCGGTGGCCCTTGCCTCAGTAGTCATGAAATGTTTTGAGAGGCTGGTGAAGAAACACATCTGCGCCTTCCTCCCTCGGAACATGGACCTGTTGCAGTTCGCATACCGTCCGAACAGATCCACGGACGATGCGGTCTCCCAGGTCTTGCACACCGCTCTCTCTCATCTTGACAGCCAGAAGGGGGGCTACGTGAGGATGCTGTTCGTAGACTACAGTTCAGCCTTCAACACGATAGTCCCCACCAGACTGGCCGGGAAGCTAATGGAATTGGGGCTCAACACCTCCCTGTGTGCCTGGGTCCTGGACTTTCTCACCACCAGGCCCCAGGTAGTCAAGATGGGAGGGAATACGTCGAAGTCCCTCACCCTGAGCACAGGATCGCCCCAGGGTTGCGTTCTCAGCCCCCTATTGTATTCCCTGTACATACATGACTGTGTGGCTAGGTTCAGCTCCAACTCAATAATGAAGTTTGCTGATGACACTGTGGTGGTGGGCCTGATCTCAGACAACGACGAGAAGGCCTACCGGGAGGAGGTGGCTGGTCTAGCACTCTGGAGCCAGGATAACAGCCTCCTCTTGAACATCAAAAAAACGAAGGAGCTGATCATGGACTTTAGGAAGGCACATCATCTGAAGACGTACACTCCATTGAGGATAAATGGGGATCCTGTGGATAGGGTGAACTGTTTTAAATATCTGGGAGTCCACATCTCCGAGGATATGACATGGGCTTCACACGCCTCCGCATTCATGAGTAAGGCAAGGCAGCGCCTTTACCACCTCAGGCAATTGAGGAAATTCAGAGTGTCTCCGAGGATCTTCCAGTGCTTCTACGCAGTGGCGGTGGAAAGCATCTTGTCTGGGAACATTACCATCTGGTTTGGGAATTGCTCTGCCAAGGACAAGAAGGCTCTGCAGAGAGTAGTGCGTTCGGCCGAACGCACTATGGGAACTTCACTTGCCCCCATGCAGGAACTATACATCAGGAGGTGCAACTCCAGAGCCAACAATATCATGAGAGACACCTTCCACCCCTGCAACGGACTGTTCCAGCTGCTACGGTCAGGCAAACACCTCAGTTGCCATGCGGTGAGAACGGAGAGTTTGAGAAGGAGTTTCTTCCCAGAGGCCAGTCGGACTGTAAACGCCTATCTCACCAGGGACTAACTCTACTGAACGTTTTTCGTTCCATTATTTATTATGTAAAAGAATATGCGTGTTATGATTGTGTTTATAGTTTGTTTGGTTGTTTGGTTGGTTGTCTTTTTGCACAAAAGTCCGCGAGCATTGCCACTTTCATTTCACTGCACATCTCGTATGTGTATGTGACAAATAAACTTGACTTGACTTGACTTGACTTGGCCAGGAGCGCACCTGGGTCTGTGGCACTATGAGGAAGCAGCTCTACCAGCAGGACCATTGTGTGCCCAGCTAATTATTAATTCATTCATATCATTATTAACCATCAAATAATTCCCTTTTCAGTTTAAAATGTTCTACTTGTTAACATTTTGATATCAAAAGCAGAAATATTAAAATAACAGATACAGAATGTTCACCCTATTCAGTAGCTGACTAATAAATTGTAGTTGAAGAGATCTTATATTAAAACAAGGAACTGTTTCAATCTTTCCTAGTGAAGGCCTTTGAGGACACATTAGCTGCAGATTCAACCATTGTTTTTCTCTCCATCAATGGATCTGTTAAAAAAGACACAAAGTGCCAGCGGGTCAAGTCTCATCCTTGGAGAACATGGATGGATTATGTTTCAGGTCGGGACCCTTCTAATAGGTTAATCAGTTAAACTGACCATGATCATGAATGCCAATTGCACTGTGCCTCTACGAATACAAGAGGTTGAGTAGTTTTGTGTTTGTTGAGATAGTTTCAACAGTATATCCCCTAATTGAAACATTGCACATTTCAATATTATTTCTCACAAAATAGAAGAAGCCTCAAAACATCAATAATGAGGTGTTTTTTGTTCTGCTTTCATTCAGAATGGTCCACAATATTATTGCTAACTTGTTATGATCTGATTGTTGTTTCCCCCCTCTTCACAGATGCTGGCTTACCTGCTGAGTGTTTCCAGCATTTTCTGTTTTCATGTAAGATTTCTACCATCTGCAGTATTTTAGATTTTCATCGCCACATAGTAAACTTCTTTCTCAAGCTGTAGCTTTGGTACAATCAAGGCTTCATCTTTAATTAATCTTCATCATTGAGGAGTTCCTTATAGTGAAAGCCCAATCAAATAAATAGTACTTAAAGTGTTTTTCAGCCTCATAACATTCAGTTTATAAATGTGAAGCTCCTCATAACCATTGCATTAGCATAATTTACAAGACAAACTATGTCGTAAAGATACTTCATCTTTATTCATTGGTTTCCCAAAGACGGCTTGCAAAACACTTAAACGCTTAAACCTTCTGAAAATGAGAAGGTTGAATATATTGAAGCCAAATTTTAGCAGTCAGGCAAGAATCTGCATCAAATGAAATCGAAATGCTGGAGATGATGGAAATCGGAATTGATATCAGAAATCACTGGAAGTATTTGGCAGGTCAGTTAGCAACTGCGGAGGATGAAACAGAATTAATGTTTCATGTCGATAACCTTTCATCAGAACTGGGAAGATTGGAAATGAAATGTTTAACGTTGCAGTGAAAGGCTGGGCGAGGCAGAGAAAATATGAATGGAATATATGTGATGGGACAAGAACCATAGGAAGCTCACTGGCACCATCAGGGGTGGTGTCAGGTGAAAGAGGATAGTAACGGTATCAATAGTAGATAAATAACATCTGAAATACAAAAAGAGAAGATAACAGAATGTTGGAAATGCTCCAACTTAAAAACCCACAGCTCACTTCACTTCACATTCCTATTTCAGATTACCAGGAACCTTTACTCTATTTTACTAAGATCCTGAGAGTTTCCATCTTTATTCCTATATGTTTCAACATATTTCCATCCACTCATTGACAAATTTAAGGTAACTTAAAATGTAGACGATAGAACAGAGAACAGTACAACACAGGAACAGGCCCTTTGGCCCACAATGTTCACACTAAACATGATGTCAAGTTAAACTACTCTTCCCTGTCAACATCTGATCCATATCGCTCCATTCCCTACATATCCATATACTTATCTGCAAGTTTTTGTAAACACTAGTATAAAATCTGCCTCCACCACCCACCCCTGGCAGAGTGTTCCAGGCACCCAGCACATTCTGTGTAAAAAACCTGCCTCACACATCTCCTTTGAAGTTTGCCCTTCTCATCTTAAAGCCATGCCTTCTAGTCTTTGATATTTTCATCCTGGTAAAAACGGTTCTGACTGTCTAGCCTATCCATGCCTCTTGTAATTTTATATACTTCTATCAGGTCTTCTCCTCAACCTTTGATGCTTTAGAGAAAGCAATCCAAGTTTATCCAACCTCTTCTAGTTAATAGCCAGCATTCTGGTGAACACCCTTTTCAAAGGCTCCCTATATGACAACAAATTCCCCTATATGTTACCTAAACCACCGCTGGTTCGATCCATGTCTCTGCCTGGCCAAGCCCTTTAGCCTCATGCAAGCAGAAACACTCCAAATGGTCACGCAGTCCCAAGCGCACTTCCAGAAGATCGCCAAAAACCTTGTGGGGGCTGCCTTTTATAGGTCCCGAACCTTGAGGGGCCGAACTACATTGGGATGGTCACTTTACAATCCAATCAAACATATTAATTATATCAGTACATTATAGACAGTTCCCCAAACCAAAAACAGAGTCTCCCATACATTGTTTCAGGAGAAGCTTCTGGAAGAAGCTAACTTAACTTGAATAATGCAACATTTACCCTGGAATTCAAACAAACCTGCCAATCAACAAACAGCAGGGTAACTGTCGAGCAACATTATTTACAATGCTGCTGCAGTAATCCAATCAACTTCATGCATTTTACACTTCCTTGGAGGGGCACTGCAGAAATCTCATTCATCCTGTCAATTGAAGAGATACTCATACATTTCTTATCTGCAGCTTGTCTTATTTATGCAGAGTACATCAGACTTGACCAAAATGGCCTAACAATACATGAGTCCTTTACTAAATTTTGGTGCTATTACTGCTCTGTTTTAGCCAGGATTTACGTGTGTATGTGTGTGTGTGTGTGTGTGTGTGTGTGTGTGTGTGTGTGTGTGTGTGTGTGTGTGTGTGTGTGTGTGTGTGTGTGTGTGTGTGTGTGTGTGTGCACGTGCGTGCATTGGTGTTTGAGTGTGTGCGTGTGGAAGTGGGAAAGCAGCATAATTTGACATTGCTTGAGTGAAATATACAGAATGGAAATGGCCCCATCAGACCATCAAGTCCACACTGTTCACACTAGTTCTATGTTATCCCACATTTGCATCTACTCCCTCTACGCTGTGGGTAATTTACAGAAGCCAATTAAGTTATAAACTGGCATGTCTTTGGGATGTGGGAAGAAACCAGGGCACCAGGGCGAAACTGGAGCACCTGAAGGAAACCCACATGATCATAGGGAGAATGTGTAAACACACAGACAGCATCTGAAGTCAGAATTGAACCCAGATCTCTGGTGATATAAGAGCAGCTCTACCAGCTCTACCACTAAATTCCTCAGCTTAATCGTTTAAAGTCGGGGACATCTGGAATTCCAAAGCATGGCTTGGGATTCTATGTTGCACAAATACACGAGTGAGTGATACTCTGGTCGAACAATACAACAAGTATTGTTCAACCAGGGTATCACTCACTCTCCCACTCCTGAACACATTCAATTTTCCCTTTGTCCTTTCCAGCCCTTTCACTAGCCAAATCATTGAATGTTATAATGGCTGCGGAGACTCACTTTCTAATCCCCTGCCTAATGTTCATTATGGCTTGAAGTATAAAATGGAAGTCCCCCCCACTAGCAGTAGAAGTGAGCTATTTGTTATCCTTTCATAGGATTTGGGAGTCCTATAAAAGTATGCAGGATATTTGTTGTTCCTATCTCATGGCTGTTGAGCTGGTAGCTTGCTGTGCTATCTCAGAGGTCAAATACAGGCTCATCCAGGTAGGGCTAATAGTCTCAGAGAGGATTATTGAAGCAGATGGGTTTTTAATCTTCATGGTGGTTTCTGGACACCATTATCATTCCAGATTTAATTCCAGATTTAGTAAATTAATTAATTTAACTGAATTTAAATTCTCCTGCTGCATTTGACCTTTTGACCCCAAACGAGTAGTCCAAGTTCCTTGACTTAATACACTTAATGCATGTTTTATAAAATAAAACATGCAACCACTTAGAAAGCAGCAATGGGATTTAATTTAACATAAGTAAACAATTCCAACCAACTGGCGGTCATTCATTTAAACAAACCAGAACGTAGAATCAAAGAACTGCAGATGCTGGACAGCACGGTGACACAGTGGTAGAGTTGCTGCCTTACAGCACTTACAGCTCTGGACAGGGCCGGATTTACCTATAAACTAGACAAGCTTAAGCTTAGGGCATTGAGGTCTAGGGGGGCCTCGCAGAGCCGGATTTACCACTAGGCTTCATAGGCTGAAGCCTAGGGCCTCGAAATCTAGGGGGCCTCCGGCCAAGGCAGGACACCTACCGTTCAACTCTGGGCGGGCCCCCCTCTCTATCTCTCTCCATCTCCCCCCGCCATCCGTATCCGGGCCGCTGGGCTCCGCTCGCTCCTCATCCGCCGGCACGGCAGGCCGCCTTGCACATGCGCATTGCTGCGGCCTGCACGTCCCCCCCCTGAACATGCGCACAACCACAGCCAGCACATCATCGGCCGCCCTGCGCATGCGCACTGCAACGGCAACTAGTCGGCGCTGGGCACTTTCTCCCTCGCTTTGAATTGTGGGAGATTTGGCCACCATGGCTGTCCGGTCGCTGCCTCGCCGCCAGCGCTGAAAACCAACGCGGAGGGGGCCTCACAAGTGGAACAGTTTAGGGCCTCTCTTCATCTATATCCGGCCCTGGCTCTGTATGGGGTTTGTACATTCTCCCCGTGACTGTGAGGGTTTTCTCAGAGATATTCAGTTCCTTCCCACACTCCAAAGACATACATATTAATTGGCTAGGTAGAAATGTAATTTGTCCCTAGTGTTTGTAGGATAGTGTTAATATGTGGGGATCGCTGGTCAGCATGGACTCGGTGCGCCGAAGGACCTGTTTCTGCTCTGTATCTCTAAAACAAAAAAACTAAAACTAAATAGACACAAAATGCTGGAGTAATTCAGTGGGTCAGGCAGTATCTCCGGAGAAAAAAGAGGTGATGTTTCGGGTCGGGACCCTTCTTCAGACACGTTTCGAATCAGGATCCTTCTTCAGACCAAGAAAAATCAAACCAGCAGATTCTAGAAACTAAAGCGGAATCTGCTGAAAGTGCTCAGCAAGTGAGACAGCATTTGAGCACAGTGGATTTGAGCACAGTGACGATGAAGGATTAGTGGTATATTTCTAAGTCAAGATAGTGTGCAATTCGGAATTGAACCTGCAGGCAATCACCTCTTCCACAGCCACCAATGGGTGCCAAAGGTGACGGGGAGAAGGCAGGCGAATGGGAAGGATAGGTCAGCCATGATTAAATGGTGGAGCAGTCTCGATGGGCCAAATGGCCTAATTCTGCTCCTATGACTTCGGAACATAAACTTATGAACAATGGTGGGCTCTACCTTTCCTGAGTCATCGCTGCCATCCATGATTTGCTCTGTATCTTTTCATGCCTCCAGCTTCCCCCTCCCCTGACTCGCTGAAGAAGGGTTTCAACCCAAAACATCACCTATTCCTTTTCTCCAGAAATGCTGTCTGACCTGCTGAATTACTCCAGCATTTTGGATCTATCTGATGATCCCAGGCATCTGTAATTTTTCAAAGGGTAAAGACCACAGGTTTTGGTCATACTGTTGGAGTTTCCTAGCTGAGTAATTGGAGTGTACATTTTAGATGGCATACCCACTACCTATGGTGCACCAGTGTTGCAGGAGGGAGGGTGTGCATGTTATGGTGGGTGATAAAGATGAAGATCAAGCAGATGCTTTGTCCATGATGGTGTCATCCTTTCTGATAGTTGTTGGAGCTGTTGGAGAACTATAGCTATAGTGGAAACTTATCCAAGCTCAAATGTAATCATTTTTGCTTTGTGTTTACAGTCAGCAAAATGCTTTTAACTAGGCGTGCACATCATGTATTGGGATGACATTTTGCATACCATTTTGTGGCCAGTTTATCAAATGGTAAGTCAGTGATACAGAATGCATGCCTGAATTTGCTGTTGAAATGGAAAGACCCCCTCACCCCAAAACAACAGCAGAGTCTTTGTTAAATAGCATAGACTGTAACTAAGCAGCTATATGATCCGAACATTCTTGCCAAAGGTTATATTCCCTTCAAAGCTACTGTGCTCCTTGTTCCTTTCCTGTTGTTTGCAAGGCTCTCTACACTTTCTCCCAAAGGTGCTGTATGGGATCCCCTTGAAGCACCTATCCAATTTACCTCTAATTCTGCATGGTTTAGTTTAGTTTAGTTTGAAGATAGATACAGCACGTAAATAGGGCCTTCGGCCCATCGATTCACGCCAACCAATGATCCTCGCACACTAACACTACCCAACACACACTAGGGACAATTTACAATTTTACTAAGCCAATTAACCTACAAACCTGTACGTCTTTGGAGTGTGAGAGGAAACCAGAGCTCCTGGAGAAAACCCACGCAGGTCACGGGGAGAATATACAAACTCCGTACAGACAGCACCTGTAGTCTGGATCAAACCCAGGTCTCTGGCACTGTAAGGCTGCAACTCTACCGCTGCACCACTGTGCCACCCATGGTAATGAGCTCCATATCACCCTATTTATATATTTTACATCTTCCTATCAAAACTGAGCACAAGCACTATACTTAGATCAATCAACTTTGCTCCCACCATTCCTGTAAAGTTAATTGTCATCTACAAACTTAATTGAAAGTTTTTAATTTGCAGCATTTCACCTGTAGGAATGTGAAAGCAGCTGGACTGAATAGATCAATCCAGTGAAGCTTCCAATTTGATAAATGCATCTTTAAACATCTTTAAAATGACATGTATAACTGTTTCTCTTTCCACTGATGCTGTCACGTGCATGGTGACCTCTTTTGTTCTGAAAACTAATTTGTTTTCTCTGTTTTCCATGTTTTGGACCCAAAAATGCCAACTCTGTTTCTCCTTCCAATGCTGAGTGTTGCCAGCATTTTCTAGTTTTATTTAATATTTCCAGCATTTACATTTTGTTTAGATTGTTTGGTTTAAGACTTCAAATCTGGAACAAGATGAGTGAGTAATGAGCTATAAATAATTAGGGTTGATAATTAAATACATTTTAATGACTGCCTTGTCCTAACACTCAAAGACAAATAAATGGAAATTATATAACTTAAATCACCAGTGATTGAAATTACTCAAGAAATAGCAACCTCTACTGGAAGTGGAAACCATTTGTGATACTGACAACAGTATACTGTAAAAAAACGACCAAAAAGATAATAATAATGAACCTCGGTTGATGGTAAAATTATTGCCATTTGTCAGCAGCAAATTTTAAAGTTGAAAGGATTAATTTAATCTAACTTGCCCAGTCAGATGAATGCTTCAAAAAAATCACTTTTTGCATATTAATCTGTGGGCAAAATCTTCTATTTCTTTCTCACGTATGTGCTAATCTAAATATTATTGCTGTTATCTTCTTTAGGGGGAATATTAGTGCCTGCTTGCTAGTTTTGTTGTTTGTGAGTTTTGGCCATTGGTTTTATTCACATTCTCACATTCAGTTCCATTGACTTGTTGTCGCACACAAAACAGCTATAAAATCAGCTTGATAGCAGAGGATATGATGGAAGGGATGGAACAGAGGTGGCTATGCAAGGAATGTTTCCATTTTTAAAAGACTGAATGATGAAACACTTAGTTATACAACTAACAATAGACAGTTCAGAAGTAGCAGGCTTAAGGATATGCTGCGCCACTGTCAAATACAGCTATGTAAGACTCAATTTTACAAAACAAATTATCATGTAAAACACCATCACCTCAGTTCAGATCAAACAAGCTGATTGTAGGAGCCAAAATCACTACCTCCATACAGTAAAAATGAAATCAATCAACAGACTATTCAGCATTTATCTTACAGAATAGTGCAGACTGTATTTTACTATTATATCAAATGATATGTCAATGTGTGGTTTTAACTTGAAAATAACCTGTAAAAATCACACATTGGCATATAATTTCTACGTAGCTCTGCATTCTTACTTTGCAGACGTTCAATCTGTTTTAGTGTGCTCTGTCAGTTTGGAGGGCATTATAACTGTGTAAAAACCTCACACGGGTTTGTATCTCATCAAACCTGCTCTGCCATTGAATGTCCTTCCCAATTATTTATTTATGATTTCCGCTTACCACATGCCTTCGTTTAATTGTATTGGTAAGTACTAAAGTAGCTGCAGTTCAAAAGGTACAAATTTCTTGTCTTTAAGTAAATTGCTTGTTGAACCATTGATAGAGGCACCTTGGACTGGAATTACAGTGGAAAAATACCACGATATCTTCCTTTCGGGTGTTGTTGAAAATGCCAACATTCTGCTCACTGATGTTAATGAAGCGCATATTTTATAGGGCAGTATTTCTTCAGAGAATTTCAGTAAGTATAAAGTATACATGGTTCTCAAAAGAAAATGACAAGACGGATTTTTATTTGAATTCTCTTTCACTGAGTTGTACTGCGCATTTATCAGATTATTAATAATGGTACTGTATTTCTAAATAATTAACACTTAAAAGGAACTTTCAATTTCAGGTAGTCCTTGCTTTCTCCCTCCTTCCCCTCCCCTTCCCAGCTCCCCCACAGCCCACTGTCTCTACCTCTTCCTTTCTTCTTCCTGGCCCCCCCCCCCCCCCCCCCACCACCCCCTCATCAGTCTGAAGAAGGGTCTCGACCCGAAACATCACCTATTCCTTCGCTCCATAGATGCTGCCTCATCTGCTGAGTTTCTCCAGCATTTTTGTCTGCCTTCAAGACTTTGAATGTGACTACGGTAAAGAGATAATAGTCATAAACTACCGAATCTAAACTAGCTCTGTATTTTTTTTAAAGCATGCCAGAAAATTGCCCAATTAAATGTTATGACTTGAATTTTCATTTTATTAACTGCCAATATTAAGTCTGTCAAGATTGATATGATTTTGTATCATAACAGAATGTTTCTCATGGATGTGACACTGTACCAGAGTTATGATGCCAATTTCTCCACAGGAATAGACTATTATTTAAAATACCTCATCATCTCTCATTTTTATTTCATTTTCTCTGTACAGTTTGCTGGCAAGACTAAAAGTTATCGCCTTAAATGGATCTGAGAAGATGTTGTTGAACTGCCTTCATGGACTCACTAGCGACTGCAGATGCTGGAGGAAATCAACGGGTCAGGCAGCATCTATGGAGGGTAATGGTCAGGCAACGTTTTAGATTGGGACTTTTCTTCAAAATGATGGAGCAGAGGGGATAAAACTGGTAAAAAGAATTAAGGGGAAGAGGTGGCAAATGATTGGTGGATTCAGCTGAGGAGGAGAGATTCACAAATGGGTGGAGATATTGCCCAAGGCTGGAGACAAAAGGGTGCAGATGTAAAATCTGATGATCAGAAAGGTTGTTGAAATGTAAAACCAGAGGAAGGTGCAGCAGGTGGAAGGGAACATGGGGGCCAGGGGGAGTGTAGAGGAAGGAATATAGTGGACTTGGAGTGAGGGTGGTGGGAACTGGGCAGATGGATGAGAGAAAAGGACTTGGGTGACAAGGGAAGGGGGAGTAGAAGGAAAGGTATGCACTTGAGAGTGGAATGGGCAGGGTAGATGAAAGGGATGGAGGGGTTACCTTAAATTAGAGAAATCTTATCCCTGTTTTGTCTGGGGGAGGGGGGTAATGCAGAAATGCAGGAAAAGCAGAATACATGAGTGAAGGCTCCATCAAGTGTTGAGGAGAAAACACACTTAATGAAGAAAGAGGACATCTTGGATGTTCTGGAGGACAAAGCCTCATCTTGCGAGCAGATGCGGTGGAGACAGAGAAACTCTGAGAAAGAGATGATGTGCTTTCACGGAGCAGGGTGGGAGTTGATGTTATCAATGTAGCTCTAGGAGCTGGTGGGTTTGTATAGATATCAGTGGATAGCCGGAAATGGAGTCAGAGAGGTCAAGAAATGGAAGAGATGGTCCAAGTAAATTTGAGGGCAGGGTGGAAGTTGGTGGTGAAGTTGATTAAATCATTGGGTTCTGCACGGATACAGGAAGCAGTACCAATGCAGTCAATTTTGTGGAGAAAGAGTTGGGAATGGTACCAGGATGTGTTTAGAACAAAGAATGTTCAGCATAACCAAAAAAAGACAAGCATAACTGGGGCCCATGCAAGTGCCCGTGGCTGCACTTTTAACTTTTGCAAAGGAGATGGATCATCAGAAAAATTGTGTAGGGTGAGGACAAGTTCCACCAGGCAGAGAAGAGGGGTGGTTGAAGGGAACTGGTTGGTATATTTTTATGCAGAGAGTGGCTGCATTCTGGATTGGGCTTCCTGAGGTTGTGGTAGGGACAGATATTCTCATAATGCTCATGAATCATTAGGACAATCATCTGAATTGCCAAGGCATAGAAGGCTAGAGGCTGACACAAAATGGAACAAGCATAGACGAATACAGCAGTCAACATGGACATAATGGGCTGAAGGGCCTGATTTTGGGCTGTACAACTCTATGAACTCATGGAGCCACAAGGAACTGCAGATACTGGAATCTTGAGTAAAATAAAAAGTGTTGGAGCAACTCAGCAGGCCATGCAGCAACTGTGGAGGGAACAGTTAGGTGAAGTTTTCGTTTGAGACCCTTCTTCAAACTCAAGAAGGATCCTGTCCCAAATCATCACCTATGCATTCCCGCCATTGATACTGCCTGATCCGCAGAGTTACTCCAGCATTTTATACTTTACTCTATGACTTCATGATGCTATTTCTAATTTGATTACCTTGTGGAAGCTAACTTTGCAAAATCCAATTTACCAAAATACTTTATTAACAACTTGTCATCTCTGTAGTGAGCTCAAATTGACATCGGTAATACATGCCCAGGCCTCAAGTCGTCTGAAAGGAAAACTTGCATTTATAAAGCGTTTTCATTACCCAAGACATCCCAAAACTCTTTATAGCCAATGTAGTATATTTGAAATATTGTAATGTATAAAACACAGCAAGCTGTGCACAGCATGTTTCCACAAACAGCAGCACGATAATGACCAGATAATCTGTTTTATTGGCATTCACTCTTACATATTAATGACTTAGGCCTGCAGGGTAATAAGAAACTAGTGCAAAGGTGTGGAGGGAAATCTCTAACAATCCTGCAGAATTAGTCATATGGGGAAACTGGTAGAGACATCATTCACTGCAGCGGGCTTGGTTTAATTTTCTATTCATTACAATGTTCGTAG
This sequence comes from Amblyraja radiata, assembly GCF_010909765.2. Classification (NCBI taxonomy): domain Eukaryota; kingdom Metazoa; phylum Chordata; class Chondrichthyes; order Rajiformes; family Rajidae; genus Amblyraja; species Amblyraja radiata. The sequence goes on along the minus strand of NC_045961.1, from coordinate 81,256,299 downwards.
ACATTTTAACAGCTCTGATCTTATTTTTAAAGCAGACTTGTTTGATCTACAGATTTTTATCCACTTAACTAGGCAGAACTTCAGGACTCCTGGGCATGTGCTTTAGTTCAGTCTTACAACCATTTAAACGTCAGTAGCGTTCTTTAAAGGAGACCAAAACCAGGATGATGCAGCCTTCTTTGAACTCCAAACCCTCAAGCCTTTTAAATTAGATTAGATCCTTTATTTGTCATTCAGACCTTTCGGTCTGAACGAAATGTCATTGCCTGCAGCCATACATATAATAATAAACAACAAAAAACACAATAAACACAAATTAACATCCACCACAGTGAGTTCACCAGGCACCTCCTCACTGTGATGGAGGCAAAAGTCTTAAAGTTACTGTCTCTTCCCTCCTCATTCTCCCTCTGCGCTGAGGCGATATGTTGTTACCCCACCGGGCGATGGTAGTCAGTCCCGCGGCTCAACCGAGCTCCGCGAATGGGCCGTTTCAAGCTCCGCGGCCCGGGGTGGTTGAAGCTGCCGCCCTCCAGTCCAGCGGACGCAGCTGTTGCCGGGGGAGGTCCGGAAAACAGGCACCAGCCTGTGACCTGCGAGCTCCCGACGATGTCGTCCACTGGCCCGCGGCCGAGCCCCGGATTCAGGTCGCCACCGCCGGAACGCCGCCTCAGCCACCAGAGCACCGTCTCAGCCTTGAGCCGGGCTGCCCTTACCGAAGCGCCGTCTCAGCCCCGCGCCGGGCCGCCCTCACCGGAGCGCCGTCTCAGCCCTGAGCCGGGCCGCACTCACCGGAGCGCAGTCTCAGCCCCAAGTCGTGTCGCTGCCTCCGGAGCCTCGAGGTCGGTCGCAGTTGGAGGCCACCAGCTCCGCCATTAGGCCTCAGCGCAGACGGAGGCAGAGAAGGGGGGATACGACAGAAAGAGTTGCATTCCCCCGAAGGGAGAGACAGAAAACCATGTTTCAGCCCCCCCCCCCACACATAACACAACCTAATAACCAAAATTTTACTAAAACAAGACAAAAAAAACAACAACAAAAAAGTAAAGACAGACGGATTGCAGCTGTTCAACAGCGCCGCCACTTCCGGAGGGAGTAAATTTGGATCAAGGTGTCATGACGATGAGTCATGATGATGATATGCAAATATCATGACCTTTGTATCAGCTGACCTGGAGGTCAGATCGCATGTGCACTGTGTAAGCCTAGGCAGGAGGCCATGGCTGAGTGAGCCAAGGAATGACCAAGGAATGTAACCTCTAAATATTGTGTCAGTATCATTATTATTCCACATCTGAGGCCAAGATGTGACATTGGCGATGAGGGTATTTCAGATATTTTGGATATTTTGGATTCTGAATCCGTGGCTATCAGCGGGAAAAATATGTTTTTTATTAAATGGCAGTCGCTGGAGCTGATTTCTTAGCACTTCGTGGAGTTCTACACTTCGATCCGACGGGTGATGCGAGTACCGTCAGTGTGAAGTGAAATGCTTGGCTGGAGGAATTCGAAGCTTACGTCGACAGTCGAGGGCTCTTTCTTGAGGAGAGTACGCTGGGGCAGAAAGCGCAGCGGAGAGTGTTGCTTCAGTGTTGCCAGCAGTTCGAGAAGTTTTTAAAACACTCCCTGATACCGAGAAAGCCGTTGATGCTTTGAACAGTCATTATGTGGTGGTGCCGAATGCTGCATTTCAACGCTATTTATTCCATAAAACAATGCAGGAAGAGGGTGAGGCTGTTGCTCAATTTGTGACGAGACTCAGACAGGTTTCAGTAGGATGCAAATATGTGGCTGCTGATGTGGAAAAACAGATATTGGATCAGGTTGTCCAGCATTGCAGGTCAGACAAGCTCAGGAGAAGGCTGCTAGAAAAAGGGGGTGAGTTAAAACTTAATGATGCTTTGTCGATTGCAGCAGCACTGGAAGCTGTTGAGGGACAATTTCACAGCATGATATTGCAAGATTCCAAGACTGGTCAAGTTAACCATCTGTCCTACGGTAGACCAAGAAGCATGCCCGAACATGAGATCGAGTGTTACAGGTGTGGCAACAAGGGTCACATAGGGAAAGATGCATGTAGTCCAGCAAAAGGTAGAACATGTAAGAAATGTGGAGATAAAGATCATTTTTGCAAAGAAATGTAAAATTAAGACCAGGGACAAGACAAGTGATTACAACAAGAAAGGGAAGTCCAGTGAAAAGAAAGACTGACCTTGGCAGAAAAAGAAGGGTCATGTCCGTCACGTAGAAGGTGATTTCGGAAGTGATGAAGACAGTGATGAAGGTGGTGAGCTTGCTGTTAAAGGGAATTATCAGTTTGCATTGGATGATAGCCATCACCAGAAAGTTGCAGTGACCATCGGAGGTGTTATAGTGCCAGTAATTGTAGATTCTGGTAGCGACAACAACGTAATTGACGGATCACTTTGGGAATGCTTGAAACAGCAGAAAATCAAGTACATGTCAAGGAAGTGTAGTAGGAAGTTATATCCATACACCCCAACGAAACCATTGCAGACCATTGGGATGTTTCACGGCTGAAGTAGAAGTCGGAGATAGAGAAACAGAAGCAGAATTTGTGGTGATAGAGGAGAAGGGAGAACCTCAACTGAGTAGAGATACAGCTCGAGAGCTGGGAGTGCTTCACATCGGGGTGCATGTCAATTCAGTGCAGTCATATGATGACATGAGGCAGGAATTTCATTCAGTATTCCAAGGGGTTGGAAAATTGAAAGGCCGGCAAGTGAAGTTAGCCATTGATGAAACTGTCAAGCCGATATCTCAACCGGTGCGGAGAACGCCATTTGGACTTCGTGGAAATGTAGAAGCTAAAATCAAGAAGTCGATTGATCGATTGATTGATCAGGAGATTATTGAACCAGTTGAACGTTCGACACCATGGGTGAGTCCAGTTGTGATTGTGCCGAAACCCAATGATGACATTAGACTGTGCGTTGACATGAGGAGAGCCAATGAGGCAATAATCAGAGAAAGACTCCCAATTCCTACGGTTGTTGAGGTGCCACGAGAGTTATCAACCAGTAAAGTGTTTTCCAAAAATGATCACAAGTGGGGATATCATCAGTTGGAATTACATCCAGAGTCAAGAGAGGTGATAACATTCGTCACTCACTGCGGATTGTACTGGTACAAATGACTGATGTTTGGAATCAATGCTGCTCTCGAGATCTATCAGTACGAAATCCACAGTGATTCAAGGTGTACCAGGAGTAACAAACATATCAGATGACATCATCGTCCATGCATCAATTCGTGAAGAGCATGACAGGAGGTTGAAGCTAGTGTTGACTAAACCTCAAGAAGCAGGATTCACTGTGAATGAAGACAAGTGCAAGTTTGGCGTCTCTGAGATGGATTTCATGGGACGCAGACTCACAAGTGAAGGGCTGAACCCAGCCAAAGCTAAAGTGAAAGCTGTTGCAGATGCACGTGAACCTCAGAATGCAACTGAGATGAGATGTTTTCTAGGACTGGTCAATTATTGTGCAAAATGTATTCCAAATTTTGCTACACTGGCAGATCCGCTGAGAAAGTTGACCAGGAAAGACGTACCGTTCCAGTTTGGTAGTGAACAGAGGCAGGCATTCAAATCACTGAAACAGAGTCTAATGAGTGCAGAAACCCCTTGGATATTATGATCCAGCTGCACCAACAAAGGTCATAGCAGATGCTAGTCCGGTCAGCTTAGGAGCAGTGCTGGTACAGACGCATGCTGATGAACCCAGAATCATAGCATATGCCAGTTGATTGTTAAACAGCGTGGAGAGAAGGTATTCTCAAACTGAGAAAGCACTGGGACTAGTGTGGGCCTGTGAAAGGTTCCATGCATACTTGTACATCATTGAATTTGAACTTGTTACAGATCACAAGCCGCTGGAAGTGATCTATTTGACAAGGTCTAAGCCATGTGCCAGAATAGAACGTTGGGTGCTGAGACTCCAACAGTACAAGTACAAAGTAGTCCACATTGCTGGGAAAGCAAACATCGCGGACCCGCTGTCGGGACTGTTGAAGGATGAACAGCTGGAAGCAACATCCACGCTAGAAATGGAAGCAGAGAACGATTTGTCGCAATTTAGTAAACGCCAGGAGCCGTGACAACAAAGGAAGGTGAAAGGGAATCAGAACACGGTCCTGAACTCAAAGATATCAGAGAGCGTATTCACAGTGGGCAATGGGATCAATGCCCTTACAAAGCATATGTTCTCATAATAGATGAATTTTGTGTAATTGGTCAGTGTGTGCTGAGAGGTAGCAGATTGGTGACCCTGCCGGCACTACGGCCAAGGATCGTGTCATTAGCGCATGAAGGACATTTAGGCATCGTCGGTACTAAACAGAATTTGTGGTGGCCAGGTTGTGAGAAGGATGCTGAAAGATTTGTCAAGACATGACACGGATGCCAAATCACAAGCAGGAGCAACCCACCAGAACCAATTAGAAGTACAAAGTTGCAAACAGGACCATGGGTTGACATAGCTGTTGACTTTCTTGGACCACTTCCAACAGGTGAATCAATTATGGTAGTGGTAGATTACTATTGTAGGTGCTATGAGTATGCAGTGATGAAGTCAACTACAGCAGAAAAGACTGTACAGGCATTAGCAGAGATCTTCGCCAGACACGGATTGCCTGTTACATTGTATTCCGAAAATGGACCACAGTTTGTTTCTGAGACGTTTACTGAATACATGAGAATCACAGGTATACATCATCACAAGGTGACTCCGAAATGGCCACAAGCTAACGGAGAAGTAGAGAGACAAAACCAGTCCATAGAGAAGAGGATATGAATCGCATATGCCGAAGGGAAAGACTGGAGGGAGGCACTGTTAGCATACGTAGCTGTATATCGGGCGATCACTCACTCAATGACAGGGAAAAGCTTCCAGTAGAAGCTTTGTTTGGAAGGAAAATTCAGACTAAAATACCATAAGTGCAAGAGATCACGGAAGACCAGGAGCTGAGAGACTGTGATGCCGAAAAGAAAGGTGCGGCAAAATGGTATGCCGACTTGAAACGAGGAGCCAGGCACTGAAATAATTCCTGGGGATGATGTGCTTGTGAGGCGAGATGATGGCGGTAAGATGGACACTCCTTACCATTGCCAGCCATGCAATGTTGTATCGAGGAGCAGCAGCATGGTGACAGTCAAGTCTCCAGAAGGTGTTAACTACAAGAGAAATGTATTGAGCATCAAAAAGCACATATCCAGGGACACAAAAAACGAGGTAGCCCAAAATCCACCAAGAGCTACTGATTCAGAGGGGCCAGATGACATTTCCGAGGTGGTGACCAGAGTTCCAGAGGCAGCACACTACAACGCAGGTGGTGAGCAGAGAAGGTGTCTGGGTGACAACACTTTGGCAAATTCAACAGGCTCTGATGCTTCTGTGCCAGCTGGTAAACCAGAACGTGAAAGGAGAGTCCCCAAGCGATACAACGATTTTGTGTTATAGATTACGATACTGTTTAGTATGATACTGTGTATTATGATAGTGTTTATTATGATACTGTTTATTATAAGACTGTTATTATGAGCAAGGTGTTCATTAAGGTTACAAGGGTGTAAAAAGTTGCATTTGTTTGGTAGTTGTAATGCATCTGTTTCGTGAGTTATTGGAACACAAATTAAACCACAAATATGTTTTGTAAGAATTTAATTGGAAAGTATATTAGAAAGAACACATATTAATTTAATGTTTAATTCTGGTAAAGGAGGGATGTCATGGCGATGAGTCATGATGATGATATGCAAATATCATGACCTTTGTATCAGCTGACCTGGAGGTCAGATCGCATGTGCACTGTGTAAGCCTAGGCAGGTGGCCATGGCTGAGTGAGGTAATAAACACAGAGATCAAGGAATGTAACCTCTAAATATTGTCAGTATCATTATTATTCCACATCTGAGGCCAAGATGTGACACAAGGGATCATTGAAAATAGTAGGGTAAGAACCCACAAGATGACTGAAAGAGGAATGGAAATACTGAACAGATCAGGCAGTGTCTGTGAACCAGTTATGGTTTTATCCCTCCCTTACCCAAGTCGCACTAACTTCTCACACTACAAACAGCTTACAATGGCCTGATTCCTTTATACTCGGTACTTTTTTTGCATATCTTTCATTCATTGTTCTTTATCTCTCCACATCACCATCTATATCTCTTAATTTCCCTTATCCCTAACTAGTCTGAAGAAGGGTCTCGATCCGAAACGTCACCCATTCCTTCTCTCCAGAAATGCTGCCTGTCCTGCTGAGTTACTCCAGCTTTTTGTGCCTATCTAAGGTTTCAGAGTGAGCATGGTCCTTTGTTATCTGTAGTTATGTACAGCATGAAAGAATAGGTTTGTCAGTGGACAATGCCCCCAAGACACTGGATCTACGCAAACATACTAAATATAGCAATGTTACAAAATTTTGAGATTTTAAAAATCAAGTCTGCAATTTATCCCATCAGATAAAGCATAAAAATAAGTTTAATTTGACACCTAATTCACTTTCATATCTCAAGTATTTACAAAGTTATGGCCATTTTCATACTCGGAAATTAGCATCTTGTTCCCTATTGATTTTCTATGGACATAACAAAAAAGCTGTGACCGTGGACAGTCAAAAGCCCATAACTTTCTTAAAAATTAAGAGAACTGAATGAAATGTTCAGTTATCATAGATTGAAGCATTCTGAAACAAATATAAAATAATCTTACTTGGATGACCTGAAATTAAAGCATATAATTAGTTAGTTACCCAATTGTAGCTAATTTCAGACTTCAATTACTAGATCTAAACATCTATCCATTTCTTAATAAATGATTAACATTTTTAAATAGCCTAAGTGTCCAAATAATATTCACAAATAATTCACAATAAAACGTGATTTTTAAGTCTCATTTACATTAATTTATAGGCCAAATGGAAGGAATTTAGTGTTCAATTGCTGTAAATTAAAGTCCATTTAAATCAGCTTTCTAGTGGGATCCTGTGAACGCGCTGGTTTAGAACGTTCACATTGCGGTAGCTTTGTGCCCTCAAATGCCCAGAAAAATACTGCGGGATATAATAGGCCCAAAATTAGCTACTCGCAACTTTAAACTTTGTATAAAGGGATCTTAAGAAGCCCTTTTTAACGTAAAAATAAACAGCTTACCTTCCGTTTTCCCCTGTATGAGATCCGGCCGGTTGCCGGCGGTCGGGGGTTTAGAGGTTAATTTTTAACCTACTGTAACAAGTATAGAAAGCCCTTAAAACTAAAAATAGCTCCAGCTACGGAATCTTCCAGCGATTTTTCGTTAATAATTAACTAGGCTGAAAAACCTCGATTTGAACAGCCTAGTGAAAAATCGCGTTTTAAACCCGCCCCCCTCTAAACGGCGCCAAAATCGCGCACACGGGCTGGGACAGATTTTCAGCGACGCTTCAGGTAGGCTTTGCAACATACCTACTAAATATGCTATTAAATTGTGTCCAAATTGCACAAAAGCTTGTATGTTATTTAAATGTTAGAATAATCCATTAAATTGTCAACCAAGTCTAGTACTATTATAGAGTTGGCATCTTTTGTGTCAGAAGTGGATTTATGACTAATATTGTAACAATATCTTTCCGGCACTCTATAATGATGAAAGGCCGATGCTTTCATGACAGGCTGCTTATGCCAGGGGCAGAGCTTATTTTATTCCACTGTTGCAGTCGGGGGTTCATAACTTATTTCACAAAGTTACAAGAGGGCCATTGACCATAACTATGTTACTGCATAATCTAATCCTATCTCAAAAACAGACCAACTCTTGCACTACCACAAACTTGCTTCTAAACATGTTTTGCACTAAAGTCTTGTCACACAGTCTTCCTCCTTTTTACTACCTTGCATAATTTATTTACGTATAAGTTATGTTTTTATCTGTATTGTCTGATCCTATAGAACATAGAACAGTACAGCACAAGAATAGGCCCTTTAGGCCACAGTGTCGAATCATGAGATGACCTTCTACTTTTATATCAGCATCAGTTCCTGTGGATTGGAGGATAGCTAACGTTATCCCACTTTTCAAGAAAGGAGCGAGAGAGAAAATGGGGAATTACTGACCAGTTAGCCTGTCTTTGATGGTGGGAAAGATGCTGGAGTCAATTATTAAAGAGGTAATAATGGGGCATTTGGATAGCAGTAAAAGGATTAGTCCAAGTCAACATGGATTTATGAAAGGGAAATCATGCTTAACTAATCTTCTGGAATTTTTTGAGGATGTGACCAGTAAAATGTTCAGAAAGCCTTTGATAAGGTCCCGCACGGGAGACTGGTGACTAAAATTAGAGCACATGGTATTGGGGATAGGGTGTGGACATGAATAGAAAATTGGTTGGCAGACAGGAAGCAAAGAGTAGGAGTGAACAGGTCCTTTTCAGGATGGCATGCAGTGGCGAGTGGAGTGCCACAAGGCTCGGTGTTGGGGCCGCATCTGTTTACCATATATATTAATGATTTGGAGGAGGGAATTAGGAGCAACACTAGCAAGTTTGTGGATGACACAAAGCTGGGTGGCAGTGTGAACTGTGAAGAGGATGTTAGGAGGTTGCAGGGTGACCTGGACAGGTTGAGTGAGTGGGCAGATGCGTGGCAGATGCAGTATAATGTAGATAAATGTGAGGTTATCCACTTTGGCGGCAAAAACAAGGGGGCAGATTATTATCTCATGGGGTTAGGTTAGGCAAGGGGGAGGTGCAGTGAGACCTGGGCATCCTTGTACACCAGTCACTGAAAGTTGGCGTGCAGGTACAGCAGGCAGTGAAGAAAGCTAATGGAATATTGGCCTTCATAACAAGAGGATTTCAGTATAGGAGTAAAGGTTCTTCTGCAGTAGTATAGGGCTCTGGTGAGACCACATCTGGAGTATTGTGTCCAGTTTTGGTCTCCTAATTTGAGGAAGGACATCCTTGTGATTGAGGCTGTGCAACATAGGTTCACGAGATTGATCGGATGGCGGGAATGTCATATGAAGAAAGATTGAAAAGACTAGGCTTGTATTCACTGGTGTTTAGAAGGATGAGAGGGTCTCTTAAATAAGTAAGTAAATTTATTGGCCAAGTATTCACACACAAGGAATTTGCCTTGGTGCTCTGCCCACAAGTAACAACATGACATACAGTGACAGTTACGAATGACTCAGAAAACACTAAACATTAATAATAATAAGACATTAATGATAAAACACCATTGATCAAGCATGTGAACCAACAAAATACCACATCAAAGGGTGGCTACAGATTTTTGGCTGTTGAGTAGAGCAACTACTCTTGGATAAAAACAGGTTTTATGTCTGACTGGGGCAGCTTTGACAATCCGGAGTCGCTTTCCAGAGGGAAGTGATTCAAAGAGTTTGTGGCCAGGGTGAGAGTGGTCAGAGATGGAGTTCATCAATGGAGGGAAGATTGCAGCCAATAACCTTCTCTGCTGATCGGACGATTCGCTGCAGCCTCCAGGTGTCGTGCTTGGTGGCTGAGCCAAACCAGACCATGATGGAGAAGGTGAGAACAGACTCAACGATGGCCGTGTAGAATTGGACCATCATTGCCTGTGGCAGATTGTGCTTCCTCAGCTGCCGCAGGAAGTACATCCTCTGTTGTGCCTTTTTGACTGTGGAGTTGATGGTAGCCCCCCACTTAAGGTCCTTGTAGATGATAGATAGATAGATAAATACTTTATTAATCCCCTTATTCAGGGGAAATTCTGATGTCCATGCAGCACACTAATAAAAAATACAACACAGTATTCATATAAGAATTCAACACCAAAACATCCCCCCACAGTGATTCCCACTGTGGGGGAAGGCACAAAGTCCAGTCCCCATCCTCTTGTCCACCTTGGGCCTATTGAGGCCTCCACAGTCGCCGCCACGGCGCCCGATGTTCTCGCCGGGTGATGGTACGCCGGCGTCGGGAGAACCCCCAGCAGCTTGGGGTGCCAGGAACGACCGCCTTCCCACCGGAGCCTGCGGCTTCCAAGCCAACAGACCACGCCAGACGGAGCTCCGCACACTGGTGATCTCGGCGAGATGTAAGTTCAAAAAAGTTCAAACGTCGCAGCCGGCCGCTCCGCAGCTTGCGGCTCCACGATGTTTTCCTCGGCGGTCCCAGCATACCGGAGTCCCAGCGCGGCGACCCAGGAAAGGCATCGCCCGCTCCGCAATAGCGCTCCAGCGCTGCACTGCCGCCAAAGCCGATGTTCTGCGCCGCCAACGCCGATGTTCTGCGCCGCCGCCAACGCTGATGTTCTGGCCAGGTCCCCTCAGGGAAACGTCGCTCCAGGACCCGCTGGTAGGCCGCGAGGCCAGGTCGAAGACGCTGCTCTGAGGAAGGCAACCCCTCCGACCAGGTAGGGACTTAGAAAAGCAGTTTCCCCCTTCCCCCCCACCACCCCCCACACATAAAAGATTTAGACCCCCTGACTGTACATTTAACGTACTAAAAATAATAAAAAAGAAGGGGGAAAACGGACAGCTGCAGGACAGGCAGCCGTTCAGGACAGCGCCTCCTCCGGAAGGATGGTTCCCAGGAACTTAAAAGATTCCACAGATGTGACTGTGGTGTTGTTGATGGTGAGTGAGGTGAGGGGAGGGGGAGCTCTCCTAAAGTCTACAATCAATTCCACTGTCTTAAGAGCATTGAGCTCTAGGTTGTTGCTACGGCACCAGGACGCCAGTTGTGACACTTCCTGTCTGTAGGCAGATTCCTCCCCATCCTGGATCAGTCCAATCATGGTTGTGTCATCCACAAACTTGAGAAGCTTGACAGAGGTGGCTGTAGAGGTGCAGTCGTTGGTGTAGAGAGAGTAGAGGATATGAGAGAGTACGCAGCCTTGCAGTGCTCCTATGCTGAGCGTTTGCAGGTCCGAGATGTGCTTTCCCAGCCTCACATGCTGCTTCCTGTCTGTCAGGAAGTTGGTGATCCACTGACAGAGGGGTTTAGGCACAGTCAACTCAGAAAGTTTGCAGTGTAGTAACTCTGGCACAATGGCGTTGAATGCAGAGCTAAAATCAACAAACAGGATCCTCGCATAGGTCCCCTGGCGGTCTACGTGCTGTAGGATGAAGTGCAGACCCAGGTTGACTGCATCATCCACAGACCTATTGGCCCGATATGCAAACTGCAGAGGGTCCAGCAGGGAGTTTGTGATATTTTTCAGCTTGGCCAGCACTAGCCTTTCGAGTGACTTCATGACTACAGAAGTCAGTGCGACAGGCCTGTAGTCATTAAGACATGTAATCTTTGCCTTTTTGGGTACAGGGACAATAGTGGAGACTTTGAAGCAGGCAGGGACAGTACATCTTTGCAGGAACTGGTTAAAAATGTCTGTATAGACCGATGCCAGCTGTTTGGCACAGAGTTTAAGATTAGAGGGGGAAACATAGTCAGCTCCTGGATATTTCTGGCTCTTTTGTCTTCTGAAAAGCCTCTCCACCTCCTCTGTTTTTATTGTTGATATTGTTATGTCCTGCAGCACAGAGGGTGTGGGTGATTGGGTGTGAAGTGGTGATTGGAGGGGGGTGGGTGTAGAAAGGCGCAGTCTTTGCAGACTGAGGTCAGGCTGTGATTGGGTGTGAAGTGTTGGTTGGGGTGGGAAATGGACCACTCTTTTCATACTGGAGTCTTGCCTTAAGTAGGTGTGAAGTGGTGAATGGGAAGGAGATGGTGCAGGGTCCATTGTTTGTAGACTGGGGTCTGGCTGCATTGGTTGGAGAGGGGGTAGGGGGTACCAGGGTTACGTTTCTGATTTTCAAACCTACAGTAAAACTCATTCAGGTCGTTGGTCAGCATACGATTGTCCAAAGAGCGGGGGGCTTTCCTCTTGTAGCTGGTAATATAGAAACATATAAAATTATAAAAGGACTGGACAAGCTAGATGCAGGAAAAAGGTTCCCAATGTTGGGCGAGTCCAGAACCAGGGGCCACAGTCTTAGAATAAAGGGGAAGCCATTTAAGACTGAGGTGAGAAAAAACTTTTTCACCCAGAGAGTTGTGAATTTGTGGAATTCCCTGCCACAGAGAGCAGTGGAGGCCAAGTCACTGGATGGATTTAAGAGAGAGTTAGATAGAGCTCTAGGGGGCTAGTGGAATCAAGGGATATGGGGAGAAGGCAGGCACGGGTTATTGATTTGGGACGATCAGCCATGATCGCAATGAATGGCGGTGCTGGCTCGAAGGGCTGAATGGCCTCCTCCTGCACCTATTTTCTAGGTTTCTATGTTTCTATTATCTACACATAACCCATGTCCCTCCATTTCCTGCATATTTATAAACCAATCCAAAGTCTGTTAAAAGCCACCAATGTATCTGCTTCAACCACCACCTTGGCAAAGTGTTCCAGACACTCACCGCTATCTGTGTAAAAAACTTGCCCTGCACATCTCCTTTAAACTTTGCCCCCTCACCACAGAGTACTTGATATTTCCATCCTGGGAAAAAGGTTCTGGCTGTGTTCCCTATCTATGCCTCTCATTATTATATATACTTCTATCACATCACCCCACAACATCCAGCATTCCAGAGAAAACAATCCAAGTCTGTCCAACCTCTCCCTTTAGCAATACCCCCCAATCCAGGCTTCATTCTGGTAAACCTCCCCTGCATTCTTCCTGCAATGAGGGGACCAGAACTGTGCACAATACTCCATAATGCAGCTTAAACAAAGTCTTATAAATCCGCACCATAACTTTCTGACTCTTATACTAAATACTACTAATACTCTTATACAAAATCCTGAATTATGAAAGCAAGCATACCATATGCTTTCTTTACCACTCTATCTACTTAGAAACATAGAAACATAGAAAATAGGTGTAGGAGTAGACCATTCGGCCCTTCGAGCCAGCACCACCATTCAATATGATCATGGCTGATCTACCAAAATCAGTACCCCGTTCCTGCTTTCACCCCAAATCCCTTGATTTCATTAGCCCTAAGAGCTATATCTAATGCCCCTGTCCCACTTAGGAAACCTGAAGGAAACCTCTGGAGACTTTGTGCCCCACCCAAGGTTTCCGTGTGGTTCCCGGAGGTTTATGTCAGTCTCCCTACCTGCTTCCACTACCTGCAACCTCTGGCAACCACCTGCAACCTCCGGGAACCACACGGAAACCTTGGGTGGGGCGTAAAGTCTCCAGAGGTTTCCGTTCAGGTTTCCTAAGTGGGACTGAGGCATTACTCTCTCTTGAATACATCCAGTGAATTGGCCTCCACTGTCTTCTGTGGCAGAGAATTCCACAAATTCGCAACTCTCTGGGTGAAAACAGGTTGCCATTTTCAAGGAGTTACGGACTTGGGCCCCAAGATTCTCCTGAACATCAATGCTGATAAGGGTAAAGTCATTAATTGTTTATTTTCTCCTTACATTTGAGCTCCCAAAGTCCAACACCTCACACTTGCTCGGATTAATCTCCTATGTGTCTGTGATGCTGCTGCACACAACATTTTCATTGTACCTGTACCTCACCATATTTGTGCATATGACAATAAGCTTGACTAGATTTGTTCCTGCCTGAACACTCACCAATCTGCTACCACTTGTGTACGACCTCAACAGTCTTCATTCATAATGAATGGATACTGCCTTAGATCTAGCGAATGATTAATACCGATATAATGGCAAGGATAGGGGGCAGGATAAGTATTGTCATATCTTGGCCTTGCAAATAGACACTCTTACAATGGAATAAAAATATCCATTCCTATCTTTATAAATGTTTTAACTGCTGGATGTTAATTTAGAAACTCAGAAGTTTAGTGGCTGACATTTTCAGTCAATTTAACTCATTCATACAACCTGAAGGCATCGTAATGTGTCAAAGTAAATTAGGATAAAACAATTCAAACTTATTTCAGACTTTTAAAGGATCCATGTAATTAGTTTCATTTCCAAACATTTTCCCCATTTATTTTCCTTTGCTAATATAAATAAAATTCACCTTTTGAAAATTACTATTAAATCTCCTAATTTCCCTCAGTCAGATGGAGAATTACAGATCCTAAAAACTTGTTGGATATACCACCTGCCTATTATTGTTGGAAATCAATTTAAATCTGTGTCCTCTAATTATGAAGGCTCTATCGATGCAATCTCTTTCTACTTTTGTCAGAACTGTTTTGAGACAAAACATCCTTAGAATCCAAAACCTCTGGATTTTTGTAGCTATTTTTCACAGCAGGGTGTGAATTATCAGAAGTGCAAATTAAAAACCCAGAGAACCCTGTAGCGTCTGACCTCAATGACCAGTATTCATATATACAGTAGCAATGAACATCAAAGAAGCCTTTTGCACTGCAAGTAGAAGGGATAAATTGGCTCACACTCTCACTCTCTCATGAATAATGTCTATTTGGTCAACACTTCTATGAATTCATGACCCAAGGAAAGACTCCAACCCTTCAATAGAAGAGGTTAAAAAAAAAAGCTGACATTCTTAACAGAAAGACACAAATTGGAGCTGCTTCAACAGTCAAAATCATCCTCAAAACCTACATTAGTTGGAGTGACTCCGAATGATCGATGGTTGGCAGGCCTGATGTTAATAATATTCACAGATCCCTGACAGGATGATTACTAATATCATGCCTTTGTTCACATTCTATTTGAGGACCATATCACTCAATCTCTTTCATGATTAATTAATATTCTTGATACTAGGGCGCATATCAGGAACAGTAGGTAAAGACTTGGCACTCTATGTGCATTCTTTTTGCTTTACAATGGCATTGAAGATGATGAATAGGAGAGCTATCAATGCAGCAATGTGCCAGAACTGTCCACCAGCAGTAAAAGGTGAGAAGGGAACAAATACTTTTCTCAAACACAAAGCAACTCTGAGGATAGTGCAGGAAAATGGGACCGAGGCAGAACAGCTGTAATCTTGATGAATGATTAAAAAATAACCAAATTACCTCCTCCTGCTCCGACATTTCTGCACCTTCCAGTGTTTTGCAAACCTGACTCCAGGCAAATAAAAAAACAACTCAGACAAAGGATAGTCATACTTGAAGCTTGATCTAAATATGTTTAATGAAATATTAAATACTGCATTAAGCAGCAATTTATTTGCAATTGAGTTAGATTAATCGACTCTAATAAACAGGCACTTCACCAATTACATCTTCATCTAAATAATAGAAATAACCCATTGAATTCTGACATTATAATTGATGTAATGTTTCTGAAAAACTGGTACTCTTTGTTTCAGCAGGTCAGGCATTATCTGCAGAAAGAGTCAGGTCAAAGCTCTTCATCAGAACACAGCTTGAAAAATATTGTTTTCTTTTTATTATTTGGGTGAATGCTTGTCAGTGTCTCTTCGTCACAAGTTCTGATTCCAATCCCTGTTATAAATCTAAAGCACAAAATCTATAATTATGATCTGGTGTAATACCACAGGAGTGTTTAAACTGTCAAAGCTCTCATCATTCAAATTATAACCCAAACTGAAGCCCAACTTCAGATCCCATGGTATTCTTTTGAATAGAAGGGAACGGTTCTCCCTGCTGCTCTGGTCACAGGCAGGAATAGGCCATTCAGCCTCTCATGTCTGCTCCACCATTCAATGTGACCACAGCTGTTCCTTTAGATCAGCACCACCTTCCGGCATCAACTCTGTATCCCTTGATACAACTGATATTTTAAGATGTAAAAATCTACCAATCTTTCTTGGATGTAATCTGAGTCTCAATGGGCAGCACAGTGGCGCAGAACGGTGGCACAGTGGCACAGTGGTAAAGTTGCTCATTTACAGCGCATAAGAGGCCCGGGTTTGATCATGGACATGGATGCTGGCTGTTTGGAGTTTGTACATTCTCCCTGTGACCACGGGGGTTTCTCCAGGTGCTCCAATTAACTCCCACATTCCAAAGGCATGCACATTTGTAGATTAATTGGCTTCTGTAAATTGCACTTAGTGTGTAGGATAGAACTAGTGTATGGGTGATTGCTGGTCGGCGTGGACTGGGTGGGCCAAAGGGCCTATTTCCAAGCTGTATCTTGAAACTAAACTGAATTAAACAGCCTAGGATGGAAAATTCCAAAGATTCACCACCCTCTGGGTGAGGAAATTTCTTCTCATCTCAGTTCTGAATGGCCTTTTTATGACACTGTGATCTCCTAGATTCCCAGTCAAGGGAAACATTATCCCACTTCTATCATGTTGAGCCACATAAAAAATGTATACATTGCAATGAAATCACCTCTACTTCTTTCAAACATGACAGTATAGGCTTAGTCTTCTTAAACTGTCCTTACAGGACATACCCAACATCAATGGAATCTTAGCTTCTCATGTTCCACATATTGCCTTCTGGCCAAGTGAGAAGGCATAAATATCTCATACTTCATATTCCACATATTCCATTACAAAAGAGATAAAGGCCTTGCAGCCCATCAGGTTCCCAATAGCTCTCAGAACAATCTTATTAATCCTATTACCCCACTTATTTCATTTTTACCCTTTCACTCTTCTTTGTGTCCATCATTGCTGCCTCAATTCCCCAACTTACCCACATGCACAATAGGCAATTTACCAACCCGCATGTCTTTGGCATGTGAGGCATCACCACCACTTGCTGTGCTGCCGACCTTAGTAGGTAATATCTACCCTTCATTCAACATCACAAAGCTAGCGAGTCACTACTCATTTGACCTTTGTGTGCTCATATTGACCACTGTATTTACTTCATTATAACACTAGCCACTTATTCCTTTGGTGGTGAAAAGTAAGCCTCTCATTTCTTTTTACCCATTCTTTACCCCATATTTTTCCAATTAAAATAATGAATAATGCAGCAATTGCTTCCAACACCATGGATAATGTGATCGAAAGCAGACTTTTTAACATATCCTCCAATAACTCCAATAGGTCAATCCCAAACTCAGGAAAATGATCATCACTATATCAGCTGTGATCAGTATAAAACTACAATTTCATAGCAAATTCAGTGCAGTTTGCTGTTTTCTGTTATTCCTCCAGTAAGTGCCTGATTTTCTTAACAATTTGATTTTTAAATGCTCCTTTTGATTATTTGATGGACTCTGCTGTTAATCAACTAGAATTTATGATGATCAAGCAAGCCTTATGTATCTCTTTCTTTCTTTCTTTCTCTCTCTCGCTCGATCACCTCTGTAGTAGTCACTCTATTAAGTATTTAAAAAAATTAAAAACTGAATGACATTGACTTTCAATGTGAGACAAAATGCCTTGATCATCCCGTCACCCCATATGGAGCTGTAATAAAATACATTTCATCTCACGCAACATCCTGGACCCCATTCTGTGCTGTTGTTGACAGCTTGTTGGAAAAACATCATTTTTGTTTCACTCCGTGCCTGTATGTGTGATCTTCCTCTTGCTTTATTGTTACATTCCAATAGCACTTGCTCATCTGTTTGCCAAGTTCACAGTTTCGAGCTGTAACTATTCCCCTTCTCTGTTTCATTTTGTTGAATAGAACCCCAAATATTCCAGTGCAGTGATATGCCCTTCAAAACTACTGATGTACAATCTGGCACACTTTTCAAAACCTGCATGCAAACATAATAGTGTTGAATGGGTCCCCACCCGCAAATTTGCTTATCCGTGTCCTCCAGGGATGTAGCCTGACTGGCTGAGTTAATACAGTACTTTGTGTTTTGTGCAAAGAGAAAGCTTTGCATTAGTGTTGTCTATAGTTTAGTTGGGGGAACCCTCTCATCTGAAGAAGGGTCTCGACCCAAAACAACACCTATTCCTTTTTCCCAGTGATGCTGCCTAACCCGTTGAGTTACTCCAACATTTTTTGTCTATCTTCGGTGTAAACCAGCATCTGCAGTTTCTTCCTACACATCAGAAGGATTGACCATGATATTCCTCTCCAGAGCCATGAGCAGAAAATCTAACCTGACCTTCCAGTGGTATACCAAAAGAGGGCTGCACTTTTGGGAGGGAGGTTTCTTGATTGAGGCGCTGAATTAATGCTGACACCTGATCTCTGAAGCATATATAACAGATCCCTTGAAAAGCAGGCAACTATCGCTAGTGGAAAAGCTACTACATAATTTATTTGGACACTATCATGTAGTCATTTGCAGGAACTTACTATGTACAAATTGTCCAATGCTCCCACAATTGTACAAATTTCCCACATTACAACAATGGCTACACTTGAAAAGTACTTCATTGTTTCTAAACACTTTGGAACATTCTATAATGGACGCAGTACAGGCAACCCAGTGGAGCAGCTTGTATAGTTGCTGTCTCTCAGTGCCAGATACTTGGGCTCGATCCTGACCTTGGGTGCAGTCTCTGTGGAGTTTGCACATTCTCCCTGTGATTGCATGGGTTTGCTCTGAGTTATCTGGTTTCCTCCAATAATCCAAAAGCGTGCAGTTTGCAGGTTAATTGGCTGGTATAAATTGCCCAATAGTGTGTAGAGAGTGGATATGATTCCAGCATCCTTTTTATGACAGAACTAGTGTGAATGGATGATTGCTGATTGGCATGGACTCAAAGGGTCTGTGTCCACGCTGAATCTTACAATCAATCATTCAATGAGAATTATATAAATGCAAATCAATCATTCAATGAGAATTATATAAATGCAAATCTATCCTATTACTTAACATTTAACAGCATTCATGATCTTTGGCTGTTTGATACTGCTTTATAAGAAGTGAAAGACTTTTGAAGTAGGACAGGAATTTCAGCATGGCAAACTTCCACAAAGATCAAGAAGATAACCCACTTTCAGCATTGACCCAACTAAAGATTCTGCAAGCTAACCTGCGAGAGCAGATAGATCGCTGACCAGAAATATCTATTCTCTTTCTCTCTTTATGGCCACTGCCTGACCGCAGAGTATTTCTAGTTTTTCTTATTACCCTTTGTTTAATATTTAATCTGAACAGCAGTGCAGTCTCTCCTTAAGAATGTCCGCCTGAAATTTGTACTGAATTTCCTGAAAAGGGACCTTAACAATAACTTAAAGCATGAGGAGGTGCACACCCTACAGTTAGTCGGGTCAGTTGAGGTATTCAAAATTACTAACGGAATTGATTGCTTGAGTGGAGAGAAATCCACGGGGGAAGTATAACTTAAAAATTAAAGAAGGGTTATTGGAAGATGTGAAAGAACTCCCTTTCATAAAAAGGATGCTGGAATCTGTGATAGCCTGCCTCAGAAAAAAAGTTATTGAGGAGAAGAATGGTAGATTTTCAGCAGTGAGACAGGGATATGTAGCCAATGACGTTGATGGTTATAGAATAACGAAGATCAAATAAAATTAGCCTAAAGATTATCCAAGGTCTAATTCCATGGTGAAACAGCCTGAGTATGGTACCTATGAATTTCCATGCTCATGATTTTGTTGGCTTCCTGTCAATGACTAGCAACACCTCCACATGCCTGACACTAGACCACAACCACAGGCTCTACTCTGATCTCCACCATTACAAGTGAATTCCAGGAGGACAGTGAGGACAAAGACTTCTTGGGATAATATAATCAGGGACATCCCTGAGATTGCTTAATTCTGTGGAGAGGCATTTGGGAAAGGGCTGAGCGCTTTGAGTTTTCTGACAAGACCACACCTAGGACAAGGGCGGAGAAAGAGTCCAACAACCCAAACAACCCACCCGTCCATCCCATCAAATTCTACCTGCCCCACTGTGGCAGAATCGGTGGGATCCCACATTGAACGCATTAGACCCTCAGAGTCCATGAAACTGTAGAAACACTATATTTTCTTGTAAGGGAAGCCAGAGCAATTAGGCATCACTTTATGCTCAATCCAAGACTTTAAGAAGACAAGTAATCAAGTAGCTACAAATAATTATTCAGATTGAATGACCACAGAAACATGCAGGCAATCAGTTCATTGCATAGCCTCACATACTCTAGCTGGAACAGAAATGTTTGTGTATCAGCCCACACAAAGACAGAACTAATCGGAAACAGGCAACATAATGGTTCACATCCAATAGGGGAAAACTTTTATCTCGTTGGCCCCCACTATAACTAGCCAAAGAGAAGGTTGGGTTGTTTATGGTAATCCCTAATTCCCTTTGTACACCACACATTCAACCCCTTTTCACCCCCCTTGTGCATATGAACAGTAAAACCTCAGAATAAAAAAGTAAAAATGGAACATATAACATTGAATAGTCATGTAATGCTACATCTAAAAAAACCCTTAGTGTGCTACTTTTATGGAGAAGTACAAAATACCAATCCCTTGGTGATGAGGTTGCAATTCTAACAGACTTTATCTCTAATGAGGTTGAGTGTAATTTACAACCAACTCCTTAAAACAATGGGGATTAAAAAAAGAAAGCTAAATTTAGATTGAACTTGCACTGATAAATTGCCGTTCGTGTTCCTTTCATGGAATGGACCATCCATTCAATTGTTACAAATGACATGAGTCCTCATTTGGGACTTGCTTGGAGTTCAGCCCTGCAGGTATTTAAGCAAGAGAAACCAGACAGCATAATTCTGAGTGAATATCAAAAGTCGCAATGCTTAGAAGTCATCTGAACTGTGAAACTGCCGGGCAAGTTAACAATAAAGATACCCATGAACAAAGGTTAGTTAAGACAGCAGTTTCAAAACTATATTAGGTGACCTCAACTGTAACCCATATACATGGTTGATCCAAATATTGATGCATTTCTGACCAAAAATGATTCACCTGAAATTTGAAGTTATTTTTTAATCTCTCAACAGGTATCACATGGCCTATTTTGTATTCTGAAGAAGGATCGCAACCCGAAACATCACCCATTCCTTCTATCCAGAGATGCTGCCTGTCCCACGGAGTTACTCCAGCTTTTGTGTCTATCTTTTGTATACTTCTTTATTGCACACCATTTCCCTCATTATATTCTTCCCAACAAATACAATGACCTCAAAAGTATTCACAATGATGGTGTGTGTGCACTTCCTCTTTCTGCTCTACTGAAGATATCAATGCCTTGTTTCAACATTAGCAAGGTAGGCTCATTTAGTGTACACATTTTTGTGGATTACCTATGCTTCCCTTCTGTGGTCTAACCTAGTTAAAAGAGAGTTTGCAGAGTGCACATATCCCCCTGTTGGAGTCTCTACTGAGGGAGTATGATGGTCTTCACTTCCTATCCACATCCGGTGATTGTATGGTGGCTAACTGGAAATAATTACATTCACTATCAATTAACTACTCAGCATAATCATGCCCAAGCACAAGAAGAACGCGTCTTAATAAACAGGAGGGTCTAAACTGAGCAATAGTTCTTAACTTGGAAGCAAATTACATGAAGCTTTTGGCAAGATGACAGGAAATAATTTGGAATCATAGAAAGTGTATAGTTAAGATTAATGGGCATGAAAATCTTAGATGTGCTTAAAAAAATTAGAGCATCATAAATGACCAAAGAGAAGGGGGAGTGTATTATTTATATTTCTGCTTTTAATGTCATAGAGCACAGAAAAGGCTGACTATCGAATACCCATCTCTAGGTGAAAAATGTGAAATTATGAAAAACTGCATTCAGCAAACAAAGATCAAGGATCTTGGGAAAATGAATGTTGCATTGACCCAAACACAATGATCGAGGCAATTGGAACAATGGAGGATATTGCAATGTGGAACATTTTATTACCACTTCCAGATATAGAAATGGTAATGATATATAAAATCAGTTCAGAATACTTGACAAGGAAGGCACGTTGGCACAAGGAGAAGTCAGAAGAAAGGGATCAGAGCCTGGATCTAAATTAATGCAGTAAAGGGCCTGTCCCACTTATGCGACCTTTACAGGCGACTGCCGGCACCCATGCGTAAAAATTCAGCGGCGACCAGAAAGACGCTACAACTCTTTGGAGACCTCTCACAACCATAGGAGACCACTCACGACCATATAGGCTGTATGGTCGTGAGAGGTCACCAACAACATGTCGCCAGGGGTCACCTGTTTGGTCGTGAAAGGTCTCCTATGGGCGTGAGAGGTCTCCTAAGAGTCGTTGCGTCTTTCTGGTCGCCGCTGAATTTGCAACATATTGAAAATTTCGGCGACCTATCATGGGTGCCAGCAGTCGCCTGTAAAGGCCATGTGAGTGGGACAGGCCCTTAAGGCATTTGATTATTGAAAGTCTGCAGGGGAATAAATGCAAAGATATTTAAGTGGGAATCAAAGGCAGAGTGTGATTGTAAAATTAAAAGCAACCAAAAAGATTGCGCAGCATTGATTGACACCTGAAAGAGTGAGTTATGAATATTGGAATTAGAGGTGATTATTTGGTTTGTTGAACTCATTATGCCACCTAGTTTGCTGTTTGAGAGGGAGAAGCTGAAATTGGATTTATTGGTATTATTGTTGAGTAATGTTAACTCTAGAGGCATGAGAGTGGAGCTGACTAAAGTTGATTAGAGGAGGACTCTAGCAGGAATGAAGGTGGAGCAGCAATGGTAGGAGTTTCTGGGAACTATTCAGAAGACGCAGGATCTTTTCATCCCAAAGAGAAGGAAACATATCAAGTGGTGAATGAGACTACCATGGCTGACAAAGGAAGTCAAAGTTAGCATAAAGGCAAAAGAGAAGGCATATAACATGGTAAAGATTAGTGGAACGCTGAAGGATTGGGAATATTTTAAAAACTAACAGAAGGCAACTAAAAAACTAATAATGGGAGAAAAGATGAATTATGAAGTCAGGCTAGCCATTAATATAAAAGAGGATACCAAAAGTTGTTACAGATAAATAAGTAAAAAATCATAATCGTAATCATAATTTTATTAGCCAAGTATGTTATGCAACATACAAAGAATTTGATTTGCCATTCAGTAATACCAAAAATAGCAACAAGCCACACAACAACATAACATTTAACATAAACATGCACTACAGTGGCTCCACCACATTCCCCACTGTGATGGAATGCAATAAAGTCTTTCTTCCTTTTCTCACGCGGTTGGGGCAGTCAAACCATTCGCAGTCGGGGCGATCGAAGCTCCTGCAGCCGGCGATCGAAGCTCCCGCGTTGGGTCGATCGAAGCTCCTGCATCGGGGCAGTTGGAGCTCCTTCAGCTTGGAGGTCCCAAAGTCGATCCCCAACCAGGGAAGCTCCACAATGTTAAGTCCGCAGGCTTCTGCGGTTGGAGCACCAAAGGTCGATCCCTGGCAAAGGGACCGCCAGCTCCTCAACGTTAAGCCGCAGTGCGGACGGAGATATCATACCGAAAAAAGTTGCATCTCCTTCGGGGAAAGAGATAAAAAAAGTTTCCCCCACCCCCCACATAATACAAAACTAAAGATACACTAAAACATACATTTAACAACAGACTAAAACAATAAAGAAGGAAAAAGACGAGACAGACCGTTTGCAAGGCAGCCATTGTTCAGCGCCACCGGGCAAAAGAGGCAAGAGTGGACATTGGAAAACTGGAAAATTATACTAGAGAAGTGGTAATGGGGAGCAAAGAAATGGCAGATGAAGTGAATACTTTTTTTGCGTCAGTCTTCACAGTGGAAGACATCAGCAATGTGCTGAACATTAAGAGAATTGCGAGGCAGAAGTAAGTGCAGTTGCTATTACAGAGGAGTAGATACAGAGGGGCAGAGGTATGGTGAGTTACATGCGCAATAAAAGTCTTGCGTGCAGCAGCATTGCAATCACATGGTCTCAGCCATGTTGAAAAAACTACAAAGCCCGGCCATCATAACACACTCCTAATTGCTTTCTTACAGTAAATTCAGCAAAAAGGAATATCAGGCTTTGGAGTAACATCAGGCTTCAATTTCACATCTCATTCAAAAATCAAAACACCTACCATTCATTACACTGCTCTTTCATCAACATACAGTATGAACATGCTGGACGACATATTTCAGTTTATGTTTCTATACCAATATAGGAATGCACAACTTTCAAACTCCCAGGCAAGAGTGCTACCAACTGAAGCAGAGCTAATGCTTCCTTTACTAACTGAATATTCTCTGCAGCCTATGCCCGTAATATAAGAGCAATGAAAAGCAGACAAAGAGAATGAAAGAATAAATCTACGACACTGCAGCCCAAATATTCTTGACTAAATTTATTTCCACATAATGCTGAGAAGATCTCAGCTATTTACATTTCAGAATCATGCAAAATGGGAGAAGAAGCTAAATGTTTCAGTAGGGTTAACTTTATTGGAAGTATTTCTCTCTTGAAATGACATTGAGAAGCAGCTGAGTACTTTTTGATTAACGATATTTACTTAGTTTTTTCAATGTAGCTGCCTCCTGGTGTGACAGATCAGTTAATATTTTCTTGTGTGATAGTTCATTTTCTGCTGATTTGAAATCTCCCCACTGGGGCTATTAAAATATTTATAGCCCTCAAATAAATCAGTAACTGGCAAAAGTTCCTAAATGTGTAAAATGGGCTTTAATTATTTAGTGAGAGCATAGAATCTTAGAACAAGATGTAGGTGGATCTGAGCTTTCTCATGCATTAATCCAGAACAATGGTAGAAAGGCAGGTGATGATATCATCAGATCATCTCGTAAAGACGAGGGATAGATACTGGCTACAACATTGGGACATTTTTTCCTCCATCTAAAAATATTACCATGTAGTCTTTTAAAGTCCACATGAGAGATTGAGTAAGGGCCTTAGTCTGCAGCCACTTGAACCACCCTCAGCACTGCACTCATAAGATCACAAGATCATAAATGATAGGTCAAATTAGGCCATTCGGCCCATCAAGTCTACTCCACCATTCAACCGTGGCTGATCCATCTCTCCCTCCTAACCCCATTCTCCTGCCTTCTCCCCATAACCTCTGACACCTGTACTAATCAAGAATCCATCTATCTCTGCCTTAAATATGTCCACTGACTTTGCCTCCACAGTCTTCCGTGGCAAAAAATTCCACAGATTCACCACACTCTGACTAAAAAAATAATTCCTCATCTCCTTCCTGAAAGAATGTCCTTTAATTCTGAGGCTATGACCTCTCGGCCTAGACTCTCCCACTAGTGAAATCCTCTCAACATCCACTCTGTCCCATCCACAACATCACTATTCTGTACGTTTCAATGTCCCTCCTCATTCCTCGAAACATTAGCAAATATAGGCCGAGTGCCGTCAAATGCTCATCATATGGTAACCTCCTCATTCCTGGGATCACCTTGTCAGCTCTGTTGTCAGCCTGGATAATGTACTCTGATCACTCAAGGGGCATGAACTTATGAACATCTGACTTTAAGTGATGCTCACTCAGCCATAGCTTGCAGGATTAGTTTGGATAATTAACGCATTGAACAAAATTATATTCTGTTCATTTCCAAAAGAATGGAATGAAAAAATGCAGTTTTGACGAAGGATCTTTATTATTTTGCCACAATCTGGAAAGGTGACAAAAGCACAGATTGGAAGCAGAAGGCACAGGTAACTGTGTGAAAGGCACTGTGGTGTTTAACTGCGCGGTATGATAACTGTTGATCGGAACAGATGATTGCAAAATTGAGTAGGGACAATTATGTGCAAGGGACCAAGAGGTTGTGGAGTGTAGATGTAATGACAGAATCAGTGGACAAAGGACCAAAAACAAAGTGCTGTATTAATGATTGAGCACAAAGTAACCACGATTCAGCGAACGACATAGCCTGCATTTTTTCGTCATTGCTGATCCATCCTACCCGTTAGTAAGCTATGATACAAGCCTGTATTTAGCTGGTACTAATCTCTTGAAGTCATTTGAGGTAAAACCAGCTCCATCCTCGATGTGCAATGGCCGAGCCTTCCAGGCATACATCCTCAGTACATATCCCTGACATATTTCGCAGGCGTATATCCTGTCATGTCTGTCCGAGGTCTGAGGTTCACAAAAAAGTTGAAAAAACTGGACCACTATTTAAGCAAATTCCCCTGGCTTAGAAGATGCAAGATATGCCAATCAATGGAATATTGACCACAGAACAATCAGCTGAATCCAATGGGTCAGCAACATCTATGGAGGGAAATAGACAGACAGTCTTTTGTTCAGAGACCCTTCTTCAGGCTGGCTAAGTCAGTTGACAAATAACTATGAATGGCTAACCTGTGGTGAGGTGTTTAGGCAGATGCCTTGCAACGGTGCTGTAGAAATGTTACTGGACGATCTGTTGATGGACCTTCTAATGTTGAAGTGAAGCTGGGGGAGGCACTGCCAAACAGCCAAAGGTACAAGTAAAATGGAGACACAGGAGTCTGCGGATGCTGTACTCTTCAGCAAACATCAAAGTGCTGGTGGAACTCAGCAGGCCAGGCAGCATCTGTAAAAGGAAAAGGGCAAATTATGTTTTGGGTGGAAGTAAGCTTGTAAAGACCAGGACAGTAAAATTATAAGAAGGTGGACAAGTCGATTATTACTAATGAATTAAATCAGCTCTCAAGGAGGGTACTACTACAGTATGTTGATAAGAAAATTGGACCTGAATGCCCACAAGTTATATCTAAAGTACTAGTACAAGTACTATCTAAACAGCGTCAAGTTGGGAAAAGAGGAAGTACAACGGGATCTCGGGGTCCTTGTACATCAGTCTATGAAAGTAAGCATGCAGATACAGTAGGCAGTGAAGAAAGCGAATGGCATGTTGGCCTTTATAACAAGAGGAATCGAATATAGCAGCAAAGAGGTCCTTCTGCAGTTGTACAGAGCCCTAGTGAGACCACACCTGCAGTATTGTGTGCAGTTTTGGTCCCCAAATTTGAGGAAGGACATTCTTGCTATTGAGGGAGTGCAGCGTAGGTTTACAAGGTTAATTCCCAGGATGGCGGGACTGTCATATGCTGAGAGAATGGAGCAGCTGGGGTTGTACACTCTGGAGTTTAGAAGGATGAGAGGTAATCTCATTGAAACATATAAGATTGTTAAGGGCTTGGACATGCTAGAGGCAGGAAACATGTTCCCGATGTTGGGGGAGTCCCGAACCAGGGGCCACAGTTTAAGAATAAGGAGTAGGCCATTTAGAAAGGAGACAAGGAAACACTTTTTATCACAGAGAGTGGTGAGTCTGTGGAATTCTCTACCGAAGAGGCAGGTTCTCTGGATGCTTTCAAGAGAGAGCTGGATAGGGCTCTTAAAAATAGCAGAGTCAGGGGATATGGGGAGAAGGCAGGAACGGGGTACTGATTGGGGATGATCAGCCATGATCATATTGAATGGTGGTGCTGGCTCGAAGGGCCGAATGGCCTACTCCTGCACCTATTGTCTATTGTCTATTGTCTACTATCATATCTTTCGGCAAATGTGGTTAATTATTTCACGAGTTATTTAGTAAAATGTATCACCAAACTGACATAAAAAATATATATAACGGATGCCCAGCTGCTGACCTCACAATGCCTTTCCTCATGGCCCACCTCGCGTGCCCCCCCCCCCTCTCCCCCCCCCCCCGCCACTCTGGATTAATGCAGCTGTTGTCAATGCGCATGCGCAGTTTTCCACGAGTTACGTTATCCCCACCCTCAGTTCTTCAAAAGGCGCAGAAAGAACGAGAACGTTCTGCAGATCCTGATGTCACCGGCGCTCACCGGCGTTGAAGAACTTTCTCTCTCCTCGCGGTCGGTGCAGCTTGTGAAGCCACGCCCCTCCCGCCCGCTCACTCCAGTTGCGGGTTTCCAGAGACTCAGGCCGGTTTTCTTTCTCTGCGCTTTTCGCAGCCCACTCACACGCCCGGATCCTCTCCACACCCACACCCTCCTCTTCTCCTCCTCCCCTCTCCTCCCTCCCTTTCTCCCCTCTCCTCTCTACCTGTCACAGGGGATGACCTCCTCTCCGTCTCCCCGGCCCTATCGTCCGTTCTCCCCCCCCCCGGTCAGGCTCTGTCTCACTGGTGGGTGCGCTTCCCCTTGCGGAAGCCACGATCGGCTGGTCCCCCCGCTGCTTTTCACCATACTCAGTTCGCTCCGGGCCTCGTCCTGGACCATGCCTACCACAGCCTAGCTCGGGCCAGGCGCCTGGTTGGAAGATCGGCTCTACAACCTGGATAGGTGCTGCCTCTATCCCCTCCCCCCCCCCCTCTACCCCTCTACCCACTCCCAGAGAGGGCAGAGGGGAGGGGGAGGAGGAGAGGGAGGAGAGGGGGGAGAGGGAGGAGGGGAGAGGGAAGAGGGGAGAGGGAGGAGGAGAGAGGGGCAGGGGGCTCTCCCTTTCCTCTTTGCCCACCCTCCTCTGCACCCACCCTTCCTTTCTGCCCCCTCCTTCCTCTCTGCCCCCCCCTACCTCTCTGCCCCCCTCCCTCTCTAGGGAGTGGTGAATATTGGGACATATGGTTGAGTGGTGTAGTATTGAGTTCGGGAACCAGCCCCCCCCCCCCCACGCCACAATCTCTGCCCCCTCCTATTCCCTCTCCAACCCTCCCCCCCCCTCTCTAGCCACGCCTGCGCAGTTGGGGGTTATACGCGCGTGTGTGTGTGTGTGTGTGTGTGTGTGTGTGTGTGTGTGTGTGTGTGTGTGTGTGTGTGTGTGAGTGTGTGTGTGTGTGTGTGTGTGGTGTGTGTGTGTGTGTATGTGGTGTGTGATGTATGTGTGTGTGTGTGTGTGTGTGTGTGTGTGTGTGATTTTGCCTTTGATTCACATCTCTTCGAAAACCCGACACTGAAACGGTGAGGTTTTTACATATTTCGGTACAGATTTGCCTCATGATTTCAAAAATCCCCTCATCTGTAAATTTCATTAATTATATCGAAAATTGTTCACCAAACGTACAAAATATTGGCCATTATCGTCGAGCGGGCGTGGGGCAGCGCAAGGGGAATGTGGCCCTGGCGGCCATTACTCCCTCTGGGAGGGGCCGTCTATGGAGACCTGCGATTCCTCCGTTGATCACAGGGACACGGGGAATCGTGACGGCTTTTCCTCGCTGGTGATCCCGATCTCACCTGCCCCTTCACAGGGGATGACCTCCTCTCAGTCTCCCCCGCCCGATCGTCTGTCATGCTGATGAGTGCGCTTTCCCTTGCGCAAGCCTCGATCGGCCAGCCCTCCGCTGTTTTTCACCGTCCTCAGAGCGCTGCGGGTCTCGCTCTGGTCCACAACCATTGCAGCCTTGCTTGGGCCCAGCGCCTGATGGGGAGGCTTGTGCACCATGACTTGGGTAGGTTCTGCTTCCACCCTCTCCCCCTCCCTCTCTACCCCCTCCCTGGGGCAGAGAAAGAGAGAGAGAGAGGGGGGAAGGGGGTGAAAGGGGGGGGGGGGGGGGGGGGGGGGGGAGAGAGGGAGGGAGAGGGGGTGAAGTGGGAGGGGCAGAGTGGTGGATGGAGATGGGGGGATTTGTGGGGGTGGAGAGGGGGTGGAGAGGGGGAAGAGAGGGCCCTTTCTCTCTGTCCCCCCCTCTCTGTCCCCCCTCTCCTCCCCCCCCCCCTCTGCCCCCCCTCTGCCCCCCCCCCTCTGCCCCCTCATCTTCTCTACCCCCATTCCTCTCTGCCCCCCCTTCCTCTCTGCCCCTCCCTCCCTCTCTGCCCCCCCTAGGGAATTCCCCACTTCCCCCCTCTCCCTCACTCCCTCATCTTCCCCTTCTTCTCTCTCCCCCCTTCCCCTCCTCTCTCCCCCCTCTCCCCCTCTGCCCTACCTCCACCTCACCCTTTTCCCCTCCCCATCTCCCTTCACACTTCCACATCCACCTTCCTCCCCCTCCCTTCTCCCCTCTCCCCCACTCCCCTCCCCCTCTCCTCTCCCCCTCGTCCTACCTCCCCCTCCCTCCTCCTTTCACCCACCCTCCCCCCTCCCTCCCCTCCTTCCCTCTCGCCCCCCTTCCCCTCCCCCCCTCTCACCCCCCCTGTGTGTGTGGGGTGGTTAATGTGTGTGTGACACAGCAGCCCCCCCCCCCAGTCTAGTACACCATCAATTTAACATAAAAATCCACCACAGTGGAATCAACATTCCTCACTGTGATGGAAGGTAATAAAGGTCAGTCATCTTCCTCCTTTGTTCACCCGTGGTGGGCGGGGCTTTGGAACCCTCAGCACTGCCTCTGCCGACGGTCCGCTGTTCAAGCCCTCTCGTCGGGATGATGTAAACTCCGGCGTCGGGAAGGATTGGAACACTCCGCGGCATGAAGCTTCCGAGTCGGCCTCTTCTTACCGGAGACTGCGGCTTCATGGTGTTAAAATCCACAGGCCCCGCGGTCAGAGCACTTCCACAGCGATCCTCGGCAAAGGATCGCCTGCTCTGCGATGATAAGTTTGCGCCGTGTTTGCGGCTTGATGCTCCAGGCCAGTCTCCAGGAAAGGCCGCACCAATCCATGTTGTTGGGGGGCGGGGGGGGGACGGAGAAAGATCACATCTCAGTTGAGGTACGTTACTGAAAAAGATTTCCCCCAATACCCCCTCCCCTTCCCCTCATAAAACATACCGAGAAACATTAAAACATACATTTTAGACACACTAAAAATGACAAAAAATGTCGATATGACACACAGGCTGCTGGCGAGGCACCCATCGCGGCGCCACCCGGTGGAAGTGTGGGCGAGTTGCGCTGAAGGGCCTGTTTCCACGCTATCACTCTATGACTATCACTCTATAATGAAAAGTTATGAAAAATAAAGTGTAGTGTCCAGAATAAGCTATTAACTGCAATGGCCAGCAGAACAAACAAACAAACAAACGGATTAAAACATACATTGCTGGAAACCCACAGTAATTCTATGGTGAAAGAGAAAGAGTCAGTATTTTAGTCCATCTGTATCTGAGTGTGGATCTTTGAAAATCATGAGAACATATTTTTGTGGAATACTACATATCAGGGTTAACCACAAGCACAAGTCTAACAAAAATAGAATAAAATAGAATAGAATTTAAATTGGAATCTGCAGTCTCAGTTGCAAACCCATGTGCTGGTTCATTTTCTGATGAAACATGAAAAGGGAACACTATCAATTTATTAAATAATCCATAAGGCCTCAAACAAAGAGCTGGGATGCAAATCTAGCCTAAATGCCTTCACTTTAGCTGCCACGGGCACAATGGGGTGAGGGACTCTACTAATAGGCTGTAGATGTGGTGGTGATTAGCACAACCAAAATTAACAAAATTTGGTAGATACTGAGAATCTGTAACTTCAGATTTGCCTGAATAGATTGTTAATTGAGTGGACTGACTGCGTTGTTTACCAACAGTACTTTCAGTAAAGAGAGCCGCAATGTGAATTGAAAAAGAGGACAATCTCGAGTGGATTAATTAAAACAAGCAAGCATGGTTCCTCCAAACCTTGAGGCTCCATACTTCAACTATATGGTGAGGGCATATCTCCAGGTCGGATCCGAAAAGGTCAGTCTGGCATCTGTTGTTGCTAAAGTGAAACATGCTGCCAAACTCTAGTCAGTATAAAGGGCTCTAATGGCTCCTGAGCAGGCTGATAAAGGTCCTGAGTAGGCTGATTAAGGACAAGTAGCCAAGTTCGCTTCAAACTTGTAATTGTGAGGGATTGAAGCGCCACATTATGGGAATCAAAAAATTACAAATGCTGGAAATCTGAACTAAAAAACAAAACAATTGTCAGAAATATTCAACAGGTCAGGCAGTATCTGTGGAAACAGAAAGGGTGTTAGCATTTCAGGTCCAAGGCCTGGAAATTTGAAAAAAAACATGTTAGCTTGGAGTAGTGGAAAAGATGGGAGGGGGAGGGGGGGGGGGAGCTGAGAATGGTTAGAATGAAGAGAATATCTCTCATGGGGTGAGACTGAATTAATTAATATTGCATTTAGGGTTAGCTGTTAGGATCAGATCATACTTCTTTGGCTTTGTAATGTGTGGCCACAGCTATGGTACATGCCCAGACTGTATTAGTAGAAATAGATAAGCTGTGGCAAAATTTGACCGTCTGCAGAGAAATACAGCTTGTGGTGGAGTTGTGTGGAAAGCAAGAGGCTGCATGGAATGAATAAAGAAAATAGTTCCTTTTTTGCTGCAATTAATAATCCATAAACATAGTTGTGTGCTATCTGATTATCTTGCATAGATGAGGATTCTTGCTGTATTATTAATCGATTATTAGATCCTTGGAGAAATAACGTTATTTGTGTTTGTTGAAAAACACCTTGGTGCAAGTACTGGTGTTAATAAACAATTTCCTTTACATTTAAATGGGTCATTCAGCCCATCTCCACTTAGTGAATTACTCCACTTCCAACAGCAATATCCTTGAACAAGTAATAAAGATCATGCGCTGACATTTACATCCAAAATAGGTCACAAGCTGGAGTCGTATGAATATAAACATCCGCATGAGGTTCTTATAACTTACATACAAAATCCCAAACAAAGAGCTTCACCAACGGACAAGTGGATGGATTGGGATGGATTGTGACTTGCTATCTCTCTCAGTAGGTTGTTCCACTCACACATTCCTTTGGTGGCTGTACAGCTGCTGACATGCTGCCTGCCTTGCTACTGCAACTGCTCTGTGAGGCAGAGTGATTTACAAACCATGAGTAAAGCCAGAAGAAGTGCTGGAGCTGCCCATGCACCATTCAGACAGCTTTCCGACACCTTGTGCTGCCAAAGGCCATGCTGTATGACTTTATGACTGTGACTCCATGAATTGTTGGTGAATAGCATTTGGGAAAATAACATGCACCCATTCCACGGAACTTAACACCATACGAGATGGTGCAGTGAATAGTATTTAAAAGGGACAAGCGTTAATTAATAGGATGATACCTATTGACAAAATTCAGAAAATAAGTTGGAGTTTGGACATTCTGATTACATCAGCTCACAGCAAACAGTTGATTGCATAGCAGATGCATTCAAGTTAATTGGTAAGAGGACTTTTCAAAGAGTGGAGGAAATGGAAACTGCACCACCATCTGCCAAAAAAAGGGTAATTTTGACATAACATAACAGTGAATGGAGGATAGCTTCATGCCATTTATAACTCAACACTACATACAGAATGTGGCTAGACTGGATAATTCCCCCTGTTAATTATTTATCTTAACTGTGATTAATTAGAAGGAAGTAATGGAGAATTATGCTGATGGAGTTCTTGAGAGATATGAAGAGGCTCAGGAGTAGCATAAACTAACATAAGGACAATGGAGTCTTCATTGCCAGTTCAATGGGAACCAAGTGGGTCAAATGGCTTGCTTCAATTTTGTATTAATTATACAATATCTGTGACTTGCTTCTTCAGCGGTGACGCTTGATGACCAAGAATTTTTAATAAAGGTTGAATTAACTGCAATAGTGTATTTTCACAAAAATATGTTAACTGCTAACTGTGCACAAATAATCATAGGTTCAAGTTCGTGAGTTTATTGTCATGTGTCCCTGATAGACAATGACATTCTTGCTTTGCTTCAGCACACAGAACATAGTAGGCATTTACAACAAAACAGATCAGTGCGTCCATATCTATATTACTAAAACTCTGTTCTTGACCGGTTTTGGCGATCTGTGCTGCGATTTCCGAGAGAACGCCGCCACCTACGGCCGTCATTTTTGGCCACCTCGCTCAGAGCCCCCCTCTGCCGCATGTGTGCCGAGGATTTTTCCCGTCGATGAAATATGACAGAGATATTAATGCTTTTACAAAATTCCCCATTCTCTCTGCTGCCCCCGCTGGAGGGAGGGGGAGGGACTATAAAACCAGGAAGTGGTGTGCCTCAATCAGTCTCTGCAAGTGGTGTGCCTCAATCAGAGCTCTGAATGACACTGAAAAAATGTCTCCACAGCTGTGAGTACCCATAATGTGGTTTGAAAATGAATATATGGTTAGTTGGATGTAAAAAAGCACTGCCTGCAAATCGTTGTTTGGGTTTGGGTTGAAGTAAAAAGGCACTCTCTCTCTCTCTCTCTCTCTCTCTCTCTCCCCCCACCTCTCTCTCCCCCCACCTCTCTCTCCCCCCACCTCTCTCTCCCCCCACCTCTCTCTCCCTATCCCTCTCTCTCTCCCTATCCCTCTCTCTTTCTCTCTCTCCCCCCTGTCTCTCTCCCTTTCTCTCTCACTCTCCCCCCCCTCTCTCTCCCCCCCCTCCTCTCTCCCCCCCCCCCCCTCCTCTCTCCCCCCCCCCTCCTCTCTCCTCCCTCCTCTCTCCCCCCTCCACTCTCCCCCTCCGCTCTCACCCTCTCTCCTCTCCCCCCTCTCTCCTCTCCCCCCTCTCTCCTCTGCCCCCCTATCTCCTCTGCCCCCATCTCTCCTCTCCCCTCTCCTCTCCCCCTCTCCTCTCCCCCTCTCCTCTCCCCCCCCCTCTCCTCTCCCCCCTCTCCTCTCCTCTCCCCCTCTCTCCTCTCCCCCCCCTTCTCTCCCCCCCCCCTTCTCTCCTCCCACCCTCCTCTGCCTCCCCTCCTCTGTCCCCCCTCCTCTCCCCCCCTCCTCTCCTCCCCCACCTCTCCTCCCCCCCTCCTCTCCTCTCCCCCCTCTCCTCTCCCCCCCTCTCCTCTCCCCCCATCTCCCCTCTTTTTCTCCCCCTCCTCCCCTCCATCTCCTCCCCCACCGTCCCTCCCCTAAACCCCCCTCCCCTCCACACACCCTACCCACTTCCCACCACCCTTCCTCCCACTCCTTTCTCCCACCTCCATCTCCCCCCCTCTCTCCCCCCCCCCTCTCTCCCCCCCCTCTCCTCCCCCCCCCCTCTCCTCCCCCCCCTCTCCTCCCCCCCCCTCTCCCCTCCTCTCCCCCCCCCTCTCTCTTCTCCCCCCCTCTCTCTTCCCCCCCCCTCTCTTCCCCCCCACTCTCCTCTCCCTCTCTCTTCACCCCCCCTCTCTCGTCTCCCCCCTCTCTCTTCTCCCCCCTCTCTCTTCCCCCCCTCTCTCTTCTCCCCCCTCTCTCTCCCCCCCCCCTCTCTTCTCCGCCCCCTCTCTCTTCTCCCCCCTCTCTTCTTCCCCCCCTCTCTCTTCTCCCCTCTCTCTTCTCCCCTCTCTCTCGTCTCCCCCCCTCTCTTCTCCCCCCCTTCCTGCTCCCCCCTCTCTTCTCCCCCCTCTCCCCCCCTAGCTTCTCCCCCCCTTTCTTCTCCCCCCCCCTCTCTTCTCCCCCTCTCTTCTCTCTCCCCCCCCTCTCTCTTCCCCCATCTCTCTCCTCCTCCCTCTCTCTTCTCCCCCATCTCTCTTCTCCTCCCTCCCTCTCTCTTCCTCCCCCCCTCTCTCTCTTGTCTCGCCCCCTCTCCGTCTCTCTCCCCCCCCCCTCTCTCTTCTCCCGCCCCCCTCTCTCTTTTCTCCCCCCCTCTCTCCTCTTCTCCCCCCCTCCTGCTCTCTTCTCCCCCCCCTCTCGTCTTCTTCCCCCCCTCTCTCTTCTCCCCCCCTCTCTCTTTCTCCCCCCCTCTCTCTTCTCCCCCCCCTCTCTCTCTCCTCTCCCCCCCCTCTCTCTTTCTCCCCCCCCTCTCTCTTCTCCTCCCCCCCTCTCTCCCTCTCCGCGCCCCTCTCTCTTCTTCTCCCCCCCTCGTTCTTGCTCGTTCTCCCCCCTCTCTTCTTCGTCCCCCCCCTCTCTTCTCCCCCCCTCTCTTCTCCCCCCCCTCTCTTTTCTCCCCCCCCCTCTCCTTCTCCCCCCCCCCTCTCTTCTCCCCCCCCTCTCTTCTCTCCCCCCCCCTCTCGTTCCCTCCCCCCCCCTCGTCTTCTCCCCCCCTCCTCTCTCCCCTCCCCCCCCTCTTCTCCCCCCCCCTCTCTTCTCCCCCCCTCTCTCTCCCCCCCCTCCTCCTCTCCCCCCTCTCTCTCTCCCCCCCCTCTCTCTCCTCCCCCCTCTCTCCTCTCCTCCCCCCTCTCTCCCCCCCCCCCCCTCTCTCTCTCCCTCTCTCTCTTCTCCCCCCTCTCTTCTCCCCCCCTTCTCTTCTCCCCCCTTCGCTTCTCCCCCTTCGCTTCTCCCCCCACTTCTCTCTTCTTCTCCCCCCCCTCTCTTCTCCCCCCCCTCCTTCTACCCCCCCTCCCTCTCCCCCCTCCCTCCTCCCCCTCTCTCTCATCCCCCACTCTCCCCCCCTCCCCTCCACCCCCTACCTTCTTCCCTCCCCCCCTCCCCCCTCTCCCTCCCCCTCCATGCTCCCCCTCACCCCCCTCTCAGCACCCCCTCACTCTCACCCTCTCTCTCTCTCACCCTCTCTCTCTCTCTCCTCCTCCGCCACCTTTCCCCCCTCACCCTCCCTCCCTCTTCTCCTCCTCTCCACCCCCCCCCCCCTCTCTAGATGTGACTACAAGTTGGGGGCTATGTGTCAGTAGATAGGGTGGTTATGGGGTAAAAGGAGCAAATTAATAATATTAATATAATATCAAGGGGGGTAATTAGCGTGAGTGCGGGGGGGGATAGTTAGTGTCTGTGACGCTGCATGCCACCTCCCCCCCCCCCCCCCCACACAACCGCACGTTGGGGGAACAGACCCAACGGGTCTGCACTTGGTCTAGTACCATTATATAAACATATACACACATGAATAAATAAACTGATAAAGTGCAAATAACAGATAATGGGTTATTAATGATCAGAGTTTTGTCCGAGCCAGGTTTAATAGCCTGATGGCTGTGGGGAAGTAGCTATTCCTGAACCTGGTCGTTGCAGTCATCATCATCCACTGATATCCAATATCTTTAACATTGTGTTCATTCTATTTCAGATCTGGATCTCCATTCTAACGTCTGTGAAGAGAACCCTACCTGACACTTTAAACAGTCACTAGAATCAAAATAACAATATTTTTTTATTTGCTGCTATATTGTTTTTGAACAGGGTCAGGAGTGCAATGTGGACCCTTTTAACCCAGACTTAAAGATGTTCCTTCAGCTATTATCTTGTCATCACAGTAAAACAGTAATAGCTAATTCAAAGAGAATAGTATCTACAAATTGAGTAGCTTTATGATAGATAATTAACTATTACCACGTTATCACCTTAGCAACAAGCAAAAGCTATTGTGAGATTATTGTCTCAGTATAAAAGGAACAATTGGTTCCGAGAAACTTATATAAGAAATAATTTTGTACTTATGTTACATTATGAAAACTGATTATGAATTATGGATCACTGGCATTAAACAATCTATTGTCCTTATTTTCATTAATTTCCCTGAATATAGTCCTTAAATTTGATTTTATTTAATACCTTGACAGCAAAGAAAGAGACAATTCCATGTTCAAGTCTGCACCAACTCTTTGCAGAGTGGCCCAGTCAATTTCAGATTCAAATTGTGAACGCAGTTTCTCCCTCCACATATGTTTTCTGGCCAACTGAGCATTTTGTCATTTTCTGCTTCTACTTCAGACTTCCAGTATCTGCAATTTATTATTTGAATTTTCATCAGCGACTCTTTTATGTCAGAATATACATTGCACTCAGGTGGATATAATCCTTCCATCTTAATTGGCATGTTTTAATTCAGGTCACAATTCAGCAGCAGCACCTAGGCTACGGCCCCACTCCAATACTGACAGAGTGCTGTATAGTCAGAGGTGCATCTATCAGATCAAAGCTTTTTTTGC
The DNA here is from genome assembly GCF_010909765.2 of Amblyraja radiata. NCBI lineage: Eukaryota > Metazoa > Chordata > Chondrichthyes > Rajiformes > Rajidae > Amblyraja > Amblyraja radiata. The sequence goes on along the minus strand of NC_045961.1, from coordinate 81,218,862 downwards.
TCTACCAGACCAAGAGGTGGTACAGTGGCGCAATGGTAGAGCTGCTTTCTCACAGCATCAGAGACCTCCATTCAATCTGGACTTTGGGTGCTGTCCATACGGAGTTTGTACATTCTCCATGTGCCCATGAGGGTTTTCTGGTTTCCTCCCACATCCCTAAGTTAATTGGTGCCAGTAAATTATCCCTAGTGTGAAGGGTGCACAACTGGGATAGCATAGAACAAGTGATTGATGGTTGGCATGGACTTGATGGGCCGAAAGGCCTGTTTCTATACTGTATCTCCAAACATAAACTAAACAGATGGATATTAAAGATCCTATGGTATCATAACAAGGAGGAATAGGAAAATAGTTCCTGTTGTACTGGCTATTATTTATCCATCCTCAATCAGAACAACTGATTTTTTGTTTGTCTTTTGATTTGTTCTTCAACTGTGAACACAACCAAGAAGGTTATTTGTGTTCCTTACATAGAATTGCAGCCATAGATTTCATGGATTTATTTACATTCACTCAAAGAACTCTGTCTTGATCAGCATTGTGGGTCAAACTTCAACTTTACTACATTTTCACTGGGATTTTTCCCAATATCGTCTATGTCTTTGTAAAGCAAAAAATCTAGAGGAAGATCTGAAAAATAACTTCTCTCGTGCTACTGAATTTATTGCAGGTATCAGTATAATGCTCATGGACATTCATCCCTACAATTCCTCATTCACAAATTCTATAGAACCTATGTTATTCCATTTGCCACCCAGCAACACAATTACACAAAGTCTTTCTGTACCTGATTGCACTGCTCCTCCTTACAATCCTGTGTAATCACAGGACATATGCTAATGAGACATCTGTTCAAGTAATTAATTTTGTTTTAACTATAATGTGGAATATAAAACTGAGCCTCGATCTTTTTTGTTTCAATCTCCAACTTGACTGGCAAACCTCCGTTAATCTTTGTATTCAATAATCAACTTCCTATTCAACTTAAAAACCTAACTAATCAAGGTAAAAAAATAGAATTGTTTTCCTACTCACCTGTCAAAACATTGCCACAGAAACATTTGATAAATGGAGTATATTTTATTCCTGCAACTTTTCCACAATTGGAAAAGTTTGGAAGAATTACAACAAGAATTTGTCTTCAATTCGAGTAATGCTGAATGTCAAATTAATAATTCTTCTTACAATTCTGTGAAATATTTCCCTTCATGCTGAACAAGATATGTTTCTCCAATAACTAACTTAAACCTGAGCATGGGTGAATCCTAGAGCCATATGGACCACCTTACTGAAGTATTCAAGGACATCTTCAACCTCCTGCTTCTACAGTCTTCGATCCTCACCTGCTTCAAAAGACTATCTATCGTACTGGTGCCCCAAAAGAGCATGGGAGCCTGCCTACCATCTGATAGCCTTTACATACACTGTAATGAATCACTTTGTATGGTTAGTATGGCACTAATCAATTCCTGCCTCAGAAATGAACTGGATGTAATTCAATTTGCCTAGGTTAATTGTAGACACCATCTCACCTGCTCTCTACTTTGCTCTGGGCCATCTGGATAACATGAAGAATACATCAGACTGTTGTTCATTGACTACAGCTTAGTGTTCAAAAATATAATTCCCTTCAAATGCATCACCAAGCTCCAGGTTCTGGACCTCTGTACTTCTCTTTGCAAATCTGGAACATCTCCTCCTCACTGACCAACAACACATGTGCACCTCAAGGCGTTGTGCTTAACTGTTGCTCTACTCTCGTTACACCCATGGCTGTGTGGCTAAACACAGATCTACTTCCATTTGTAATTACACCAATGAACCACTGCAGTTACCTGAATCATGGAATGTGGTGAGTCAGTGTACGGGAGAAAGATGGAACACCTGGTGAGTGGTGATGTAAGAACAGCCACTTGCTCAATGTCAACGAGGCCAAGAAACTAATTATTGACCAGAAAGGGGAGGTTAGGAGACCAGGCACCAGTTTTGATCAGTGGATCGGTGGTGGAGAGAGTTACCAGCTTCAAGTTCCTAGAAGTTAACATTGTGGATGACCTGTCCTGGCCCAGCATGAAGAAAGTATGCCAGCACCTCTACTGTCTTAGATGGTTAGAGATTTGGTATGTCTCCAAATACTTCCACAAACTCTTACAGATGTACTATAGAAAGTACACTGACTGGTTGCATCATGGGCTGCTATAGCAGTTTCAATGCAGTTGATGCAAGAGGCTGCAGAAAGTGATGGATTCGGCCCAGTTCCACTCTGCAGGAAAAATGTTCCCAATGTTGGGCGAGTCCAGAACCAGAGGCCAATTTGTTGCTCCAGATTCCAGCATCCACAGTGTTTAATGTCATCACAGTATCAGCCATGAGGTCAAATTCAATAAAACTGATATTTCAGGCCTGCACGAGAAGGAAAGAATGAGCGCTAATCTCATGATTTATTTATGTGCCATCTTTATCAATTCTAGTCAAATCATTGGTTTAGTTTAGTTTTGATTAGAGATACAGCACGGAAACAAGCCCTTTGGCCCACCGAGTCCACGCTGACCAATGATCCCCGATACGTACACTATCCTACACCCACTAGGGACTATTTACACTTATACCAAGCCAATTAGCCTACAAACCTGTATATCTTTGGAGTGTGGGAGGATCCCGGAGAAAACCCACGCAGGTCAAGGGGAGAATGTATAAACTCCATACAAACAAGCACCCATAGTCAGGATTGAACCCGGGTCTCTGGCATGTCACGTGCTGCCCTGACTGATTCCTCAATGACAACTGGCTCACTGTGATCTAGGGCAATAGATTTTGTGTTTGCCATTCCAAGAACATTCCACGAAGAAATTGAAATGATTACTTATCTTTTACGCAAATAGTTATTTCACCACCTCCACCAATTGACAATTATAATTTAACCTGCTGGCTCAATGGAAAATGGGACTGATTCGTCAAGATGAAAATAGTTCATCAGCTATTCTGAGCACATTGATCATTAAGAATTAATTTAATTGTGAGAAAATTGAAAATAAAATCACAGGCATCAGAGAGGGAAAACATTGTTGTAAATAGCAAGCAATTTTTTGTGTGCTCAGATAAATTGTAAAAATAATAACATTATTAGATTACTGTTTTGTGGTGAATTTATCCTGGCAAACCAATGGTCTTTTTTTTGGCCTGGATTTAGTTATAACATCCAGGCCAACTATATAACATTGCTCTCCATTTATGTGTCACCTTTAACTCAGTGGGTAGCAATCTTGCCTCAGATTCAGAGATGCTCTGAGCACAAATCCCACTCTGAAATGTGTGCAGGATATCCAGCCAAAATACTCCACCACAAAGCTGAGGGAGTCCCACACTTTCAGAGAGGACATCATCAGGTTAAATGCCCAAAATGATGTTTGAATACTTCTCTCAAGTGGATCTAAAAGTTTTCCTGGCAATGTGAAGTAGAAGAACATGAGAGTTATCACCATGTTCAACGTTAAATTTTCAACCAAGATCTGTGCATCAGGCCAATATCTCTTTACATCTTTTGCTTCAATGCAACATTTAAAAAAATCAACCACACTTTTTGATCCCACCCAGAATTTCCCTTTGATTAGAAAGAATCAATCAGCTCAAAGAACTAAAATTCCAGGTTTAGAAAAAGCTATTAAACTGCTGCCTTGCTGCAGAAATTACCTTTCAATAAAGGTCATAATGTACTGTATCTCTTGATGTCTCTACATGGTCATTTCATGGTTGAAAATGGCAAGGACCTGAAAGTCAATCCATGATTATTTTATGGTGATAATTCCCAGAGCCTGGTGTCCTTAAGTGTGGAATGTGGAGTTGATGTTACATCAGTCTTGTTCAACAGATGGAGAAAATTATCCTTTGAATGCAAGGGTTGGGGATTGAAGCCTGAACACAGGGAGTAAATTAAGATGCAGATCATATCTGGGATGGAGAGCATTCAAGGCTTTGTTAGGTAATCCAATTCTTCCACCTATATTCAATTCACCTGATTTGACTCCAGGGTTGTTTTTGAACACCTCATGATAAGCAAGTTCTGGAGATTGGCTTTGTGCAGGAATTAATATTAATGTTTGGATGTGGGTGATTCTTCAGTAAGTGTCTACTTTGGTGTCCCGCTACTTTGATGCTGTATATAAGGAAAATACCATTTCTTCTTTTTCTATATTGTTAATAAACATAATCCTCATGAATAAAGAATAAACCTTAATGAATAAAGTGTTATTTTTATTTTTTTTCCCGATGTTCGATGCCCCCCCCCCCCCCGGAAAACCGCATGTTCCGATGGTTACTTCTGAAATTTCAAGTCGGCATATTTATTTAATGGGGGATTTATCTGAAATGAAAATACTTTTAAATGATAGGTATTAATAATTAAAATATTTATCACCCTTAAAAAAATTCCTCTATTAACCATATAACCATATAACAATTACAGCACGGAAACAGGCCATCTCGACCCCTCTAGTCCGTGCCGAACACATAATCTCCCCTAGTCCCATATACCTGCGCTCAGACCATAACCCTCCATTCCTTTCCCATCCATATAACTATCCAATTTATTTTTAAATGATAAAAACGAACTTGCCTCCACCACCTTCACTGGAAGCTCATTCCACACAGCTACCACTCTCTGAGTAAAGAAGTTAGTCTTTTATTCTTTTAGTCTTGATAAAATTATAAATCTTATCGTTTTTTTCAAAAATGTATTGTCCCGATGATTGGAGTCATTTACCATTTCTCCTGATTCGCGGGACGAGAAGCGTGTGAAAACTCCACTTTTTGCTGCATAGCGGGTATGTACCTTTATCAGTGTCATTCCCGAACGGTGATTAACTCTTAGAATTTATTTTTTTAATTGTCCTCTTTTGATTTGTTCTGGAGAACAAATCGTGCCATGCGCCATTTGACCAAACGATATGGCCAGGCATGGCTTTCCGGCGAGGCCATCCTGGGCTAAAGGCTTGGGCCACCATACCTGTCACTGCCACCTCCGTAAGTTAACCCCCGATCTCCATCTAGCTCCAGCTCCAGCCGGACACAACTGTCGCCTCTTCCCGTGACCCAGTGTCCCTCTCCACGCCCGGTCCTCTTCAGCGGGGGAACAAGGTTATCTAATTTCTAACGCATCAGACAATGCATTAAAAATTTCAGAAGTAACCATCGGGACATGCGGTTTTCCGTGGGGGGGGGAGGAGGGCAACGTACATCGGGAAATACATTTAAAAATAACGCTTTATTCATTTAGGGTTTAATCTTTATTTATGAGGATTATGTTTATTAACAATATAGAAACTCTCGAACTTGATCATCTCCATCATGCTGAGATGCCCGTCACATGAGTATTTTATGCTCTTAATGTGTAAAATAATATAACAATGACCATAATTATGAATTGTAATTAATAAATGAACAGCATGTTTCTGCCTATTCATCTGAAGTTCACGGGTGAACAACAGGGGACAACAGAAGAGGATGACTGAACTTTGGTGCCTTCCCTCACAGTGGGAAACTTTGATTCCGCTGTGTGGGGATGTTTATGTTAAAGACTGTCGTGTTCTGTTATTTTATTCGTATGGCTGTATGGTGACCACCAATAAATGTCTCTTGTCTCTTGTCTTGTCTCTTGTCTCTTGTCTCTTGTCTCTTGTCTCTTGTGAAGTTAATATTGTTTGAGAGGAAGTTGGTGAAAGTTATGTGACGGTTACCATTCTTGCTGAAAATCAATACTTTTTTCGGCAGTAAACTTACGATGGTTTAAAATCAATGCGTTAGACTGAAAAAGTTTTTTTTGGTGGTAGATACTCTATAATTTGAGGAAGATACTCTATAATTTGAAAAACTGCAACAAAAATTTGATTTTAATTCTTAAATCAGTTATATTTTACAGTGTTGTTCATCATAAAAATGCGACGGATATGACCGAATGCAATGGGCAACCTGTAAAAAGTAGAGGAAAAAATGAATTAAATTCTCTAAAAGATTGTGCCAAACATATTTTTCCCATAGTAGAGGTTCATCTATTTGAAACATCATTCAATGTTGCAAAAATTGAAGTTTTATAATCGTTTCCAGAAACTTCAAAGTAGACACTTACTGAAGATTCACCCATGTATGAGATCTTGGATATAGATTTGGCTTCTTGAAAGGAAGCATTGGGTGGTTGTGGAAGGTTATTTATTGGACTGGAGGTCGTGACAAGTGGTGTGTCTCAGGGATTGGTGCTGGGACATTGCTGTTTGTGGTTTGACAATTGTCTTTCTTGCAATAAAAATAACAAAAACACACAATAAACACAAATTTAACATCCACCACAGTGAGTTCACCAGGCACCTCCTCTCATAAAGACTTTGTCTCTTCCCTCCTTGTTCTCCCTCTGTGCTGAGGCGATCCAGGCCTCCGATGTTGTGACCCCGCCGGGTGACGGTAAGTAAGTCAGTCCCGCGGCTGAATCCGAGCTCCGCGAATGGGCCGGTTCAAACTCCGCGTCCTGCGGTGCTCGAAGCTGCCGCCCTCCAATCCAGCGGACGAAACTGTTGTTGCGGGAGCTCCGGAAAAAACAGGTCACCAACCTGTGACCTGCGAGCTCCGGATGATGTCGTCCACTGAGCCGCCGCCGGAACGCCACCACAGCCCCGAAGCCCCGCCGCCGGAATGCTGGACCGCCGGAACACCGCCACAGCTCCAAAGTCGGGCCGCCGCCGGAACGTCGCCACAGCTCCGAAGTCAGGTCCGCTGCCGGAACGCTGGAACGCCGCCACAGCTTCGAAGTCGGGCCGCTGGACCATCTCCTCCGCTGGGATCAGACTCTTCACTTTCCATTTGGCGACATCTCCGATGCCGCGCTGGGCCGCGTCGAGCTGCGCCGGGCCGTGCCTGGCCGCTTCCGGTCGCTCCGAAAATTGTGTCTGATTGGAGACCTCCATCAGCCACCCGCAGCTCCAGTAAAAACGCGATGGCGCAGGAAGGGGCGGACCATCCCGGGGAGTGACAGGAGAAGAGACCAATCTGCGCAGCGCTGACTGGTAGGAGAGGAGATCGATCTGTGCACACGTGGTTTTTACGATTTATAAACCTAGCTAACTTCTACAATATACTACCGATCTGAACGAAACTTGGTGCACTCGCAGCACAGGAGTACGGTGAGTGAGCTGATGGGAAATTGTAGCGCTATCGCGTACTGTTTTTGTGCAAATAGAAAAACCGTGCAAACAGAAAGGGCACAAGATCAGAGTTTTAGTTATGTATAGATAGATAGATAGAAGATAGATGGGACAAACACGGACAAAGGGGACTACTTAGGTGGGGTATCTTGTTCGGCATGGATGAATTGGGTCATAGGGCCTGTTTCCATGCTGTTGACTATGACTTTCTTCAGACATGGGTAAATGCTATCGAAGTATCAAAGGTTTATGGAAGACCACTTTGCTCACTGTATCTTTGAGGGGCAAAGGCGAGTCATTCTAATTCCACCTCAACTCATGTTTAATACCCCTGTAGGTTGCACCATTTCAAATACATGTCCAAATATCTTTTAAATATGATTGTTTCTGACGACCAATTTGTGGTTAGTTAGTTCTGCCGCTGCTGATCACTGTGTCAACAACCTTTAATCTATTCAACTCAGTTACTGACTTCCAAAACAAGTCAAATAGTTCTTTTCTGGCTTCAATATTTATGTAAATAAAAAGAGATTGCAAAGAAACTTCAGAATTCTTTATTTTATCAATTAACTTCCCTCATGCCATGTTGTGTCTTCTGTGTTTGGTATGTGAGCAACATGCGTTCCTTCCACTTATTTCTTGGCCTTCAAAAGCAGTAAACTGCAAGGCCTGGAAACCTAAAATTAAAACAAAATGTGTTGGAAATGCCTTGTTCAGGAACTATCTCTTCCAGTTTAATCATTTTGCAAATAAAACTTAATTTAAACAATCGACTCTGGTCTCTATCCGCCAAATTGGTGACCCCGACGCGTCCATCCGAAGATTGGACAACGACATGCAAGATAACTATCTTCCCGCCGGCGCTTCCAACACCCATCAGAATGCTGTCAGCCTGAAACTGCCCGCTTTTTGGCCCGATCAACCTCAGGTGTGGTTCGCCCATGTTGAATCACAGTTTCATCTGCACCACATCGTTGCAGATGAGATAAGATACTTCCATGTGGTGGGAGCCCTGTCGCTGGAGTCCGCCTCCCATCTACTGCCTTACCTTCGGGATCCACCCGCAACTGCCAAGTACGATGGCCTCAAGGCCCTCCTTTTGCACACCTTCGGTCTCAGCCGACGGGACCGTGCTGCCCGCCTCCTTCACATGGACGGCTTGGGAGATCGATGGCCGTCCGCTTTGATGGCCAGGATGCTCGCTCTCATGGACGGCCACCGCCCGTGCCTGTTGTTCGAGCAGACATTTCTGGAACAGATGCCCGATGATGTCCGTCTAATGCTCGCCGCCGTGGATTTCAACGATCCCCAGCAGCTCGCGGAGCGGGCTGATGAGCTCTGGATGACCAAGCATCAGGATATCTGCGCCATTGACCACGTGCCTGCACCAGCGCGCCTTTCACCTCGGCGGCTCCGCGAGGAAGGCACGCTCTCAGCTTCTACTGAAGAGCGCAGAAGCGTCCCGAGACTCGCAGTAGGCACTGTTGGTGCTACTACCACCTCCGCTGAGGCTTGGAGGCTTGACGCTGCCGCCATCCCTGCACGTTTCAGGGAAATGCCTCGGTTGATCGTCTGTAGAGGTGATCGCGATGGCCAGATCGAACGCTTCTACATCCCCGACCGCCATTCCGGTCACCTTTTCCTGGTGGACTCTGGCACGATTGCCAGCATACTGCCCCCGACCAGCTGTGATACCCGTGCTGGTAAGAAGGGCCCCGTTCTCTCAGCCATTAACGGCCCTCACTTTCGACTCCTGCTCGTACAAATGGAAATTTATCGTCGCAAACGTTGCCCAGCCACTCTAACAGTAGGGGGCGGAAAACAGGGCCGGTAGGACGCGAGGGCCGCAAAAGCGGGACGGTCTCAACAATTGGTGCTGGTGGAACAAAGCCGGAAACAGATGCGCTCAGCACGGGCGGAATGGCCGGCGGACAACCCCTACGTCGCGGTGGAGCAACGACCACCGGGTTGTCCACATCCACGTGGGCGGGCTTGAGTCGGCCGACAGAAACAAACTCCTGCCAGCCACCCACGTCCAATGTGAGCGTGGCAGCTCCGGCCCGCAGCACCCGAAAAGGCCATAGTGTGGTGTGTGGTGAGCGTCCCTGCGGATGAAAGCATAGGCACACTGTTGTAACACATGCACCGCAGATGACCCATGCCTGGAAGTGGGAATGGGAGCCAACGTGCACACCCATTCACGAAGGCTAACCAGCAATGCCGGGGCCGAAATCTCCTGACCCCCGGCAGCAGGCAGGAAATTCTCAGGCACCTGCAAGGCTGAGCCATACACAAGCTCAGCCGAGGAAGCAGCCAAATCCTCCTTAGGTGTGGTACGGGTACCCAGGAGGATCCTGGGCAGTTGGTCCACCCAGTCTGGACCCGTAAGCCGGGCCTTCAGCGCCGACTTAAGGTGTCAATGGAACCTTTCGGACAGCCCATTAGCCTGTGGGTGATAGGCGATCGTCTGGTGCAGCAGGGCACCGTAGAGCTGCGCCACGGACGGCCACAAGGAAGAGGTGAACTGGGCCCCTCGGTCCGTGGTGATGTCGGATGGCACCCCAAACCGAGTGATCCAGTGGGCCGCCATAGCCCGGGCGCAAGCCTCGGTTGAGGTATCCGAGTGGAATCGCCTCCGTCCACCTCGTGAAATGGTCCACGATGGTGAGCAGGTGCGGGGTGCCTCGGGAATGTGGCAAGGGACCGACGAGGTCCACATGCACGTGCAGGAACCTGCCCTCAGGGACAGCGTAAGTGTCGCTGGACGTTGGAGGTCTGGCACGGGATGCATGCGCGGGCCCAAGCACCACCTGCTTATGGAGTCCATGCCAGACAAACTTGACAGCCAACAGGGCGGGCGTTGCGCATATGGATGGGTGGGCCAAACCATGAACTGCGTGGAAAACCCGCTGTCTCCAACTGATGGGGATGACCGGGCGGGCGCGCCCTCTGGAGACGTCGCACAGGACCATGACATCTGCTGCGCCGCAAGGAACTTCGGCTAGCCAAAGGCCAGTGCTGGTGGTGCGGTAGTCCGCCACATTGGCATCAGCCTGCTGCGCTGCTGCCAGCTCACCATAGTTGACGCCGTGATCTAGAGCTGAAACGGAGGGAATGGCGGGGCGGGACAAGGCGTCGGCCACGACATTAAGCTTCCCGGCTACGTGACGGATATCTGATGTGAATTCAGAGACATAGGCAAGGTGCCACAGTTGTTGGGCGGACCACGGATCCACGATCATACTGAGGGCAGAAGTAAGGGGTTTGTGGTCCGTGAACGCAGTGAAAGCGCGGCCCTCGAGGAAATACCTGAAATGCCGGACGGCCAGGTAAAGCGCCAGGAGCTCTCGGTCGAAAGTGCTGTATTTGCACTCTGGAGCACGCAGTTGCCGGCTGAAAAACGGCAACGGCTGCCAGCGTCTGTCAACAAACGACTCCAGAACTGCACCAACAGCAGCATCCGAGGCGTCGACAGTGAGCGCTGTGGGAGCGGACCCACGCGGGTGCACCAGCTTGGTGGCATCAGCCAACGCTGCCTTGGTACCTTCAAACGCCACGTCTGCCTCTGCGGACCACACGAGGTCCCGCAGTTTGCCCGCCAGGCACCGGAACAGGGAGTGCATGATGGCAGCAGCTGCCGGCACTAAACGGTGATAAAAATTCCGACGAACTCCTGTAGCCCCTTGACGGTGAGCGGTCAGGGTAACTGCCGGATGGCCGCCACTTTCGCAGGGAGCGGGGTAGCACCCTGCGGGGTAACCCGGTGCACCAGGAATGAAATGGAACTCAGGCCAAACTGACACTTCGCTGTGTTAATTACCAGGCCATGATCGCGGGGGCGCTGAAACAAAAGACAGTGGTGGGCGACGTGCTCCGCCTGGGAACCGCTGGCAACCAGAATGTCATCCAGATAAATGAAAACAAAAGGCATGCCCCGTCCGACCTGGTCCATGAGCTGTTGGAACGCCTGCGCACTGTCTTCAGGCCGAAAGGCATTTGAAGCCATTCAAACAGGCCGATTTTAGGAACGTCATCGGGGTGGACGGGGATTTGGTTACAACCTCGGACTAGGTCCACCTTAGAGGAAAACGCTGCGCCCTTGAGGTGCGCGGAGAAATCCTGGATATGAGGCACCGGGTATCGGTCCGCGGTGGTTACTGCATTAAGGCGCCTGTAATCACTGCACGGTCTTGCATCACACAATTCAAAGCTATCTCCAATCTCCTAGCTCATTCATGATTCTCAGATTGTGTTGCTTCTCGAATCATCTTCTCATCACCAACCACAAGATGAACAATGTGTAGGAAGAAACTGCAGATGCAAAAGATAAACACTAAAAGCTGGAGTAACTCAGCGGGTCATACAGCATCTCTGGAGAAAAGGAATAGGCGACATTTTTGGTCGAGACCCTTCTCGACCCGAAACTTCAATTATTATTTTTCTCCAGAGATGCTGTCTGACCCGTTGAGTTACTCCTGCTCTTTGCGTCTATCACAAGATGAACAAACTCACTTTTAAAACGTATTCCACCAACTCTCCAACTATTCAGATTTGATGACGGTATAAAAAAATGTTTTAATATCATGTTACAAAGGTCTGCTAATTCCTTCTCCAATTTAAATTTTCATTAAATAACATGGAAAACCCATTCCTCTGGAATGATAATACTGAATCAACACCATCTGAGGTCATTTCTCCTGCCTAACCCATATCCACCTACATTCACAGTCAATCGCTCATGTTGACAGGTGGCATGGACGGAAATTAGTGTTGCTGGGCTTTAAATACCATCCGAAAAGGAACAAAAGAAAGGGAATTTTAAAGGAGTTCTGAATATTTAATAGTACAAGGTGGTGTTTTTACCTTCGACAGAAACAGCACAGCGATGCGAATGTCATAAATGTAAATGCCCCAGGAACTAATGTACTATTTAATTCATATTTATCACTCTCGCTACAGCTTTTTGTAATATCTGTCAAGAAAACATCAAAGACTTCTTTAAGCTAAACCATTACATTATTAAAATCATTGCAAAGTAAATGTTCTTTTGAATTACATTTACATGAGCAGAGGAATCTTTTTTCATTAAAGTTGCATTTCAGATCACTATGATAGCAATTTCTCCACAATGCTTGTCGATCTTCCTGCCATAAAAAAGGAGAGTTTTGCAAACGTCCTTTTAATGGAATTTTCCGAGTAAGTTTCTGATCGGTGTCCTCAAATTCTCTGGTCACATCTAAAAGATACAGTATATCAGCACTTTGGTGCCCTTGCTGAACAATGTCCTCGTGCTTTACAATTTGTCTCATCTTTGATTAAAGTGGACATTGCTTCACCATTTTGCATCACTCAGTGTTGTCAGTCACTGCTGAGAGAGACAGGCCAATGTATTTGTGGGAGTGCTGAGTTCATTGATTGGCTACCCATTATAATTCAGTTCTTAGGAAGGACGAGCATGGTTAGTATTTTGCAGCTGAAAGGGAGATAGCAAAAGTGTAATGAAGTGTAAAAATTGAAGCACAGATTATTTACATCCACCACATCATCTTGTGACACAATAAACTTTGGAAGAAAATTTGGGGTTCTTTCTTTCCATGTTAAACCTGAGATATTGATGAAGTAAGTTATCGTGAAGTAATGAAAGGTACAACACTACAGCCAGTGATGCCACAGATTGAGGTAATTCAGGTGATGGCAAGATAGAATAATCCCTCTTTCCAGTGCTGAATACTGCCCAGAACATCATGGGCTCATCACTTCACTCCATCCAGTCCATCTTCACCAGCAGGAAGGTTGGAGATATTGTCAAGTATGCCTGCCACCCTTTTCCCTTTACTTTTCCTCTTCTCTTTTCTCCCAATGACCTTCTGGATGATACAAGATCATTAAAGCACAGGCATCCAGACATAGGAACAGTTTCTCCCCCACATCTATCAGTTTGCTGAACCAATCACCTCTTGGTTGGGAGCACGCTGCTCAGCGGTAGAGTTGCTGCCAGTGCTTGCAGCGCCGGAGATCTGAGTTCAATCCCGACCATGGGTGCTGTCTGTACGTCCTCCCCGTGACAGCGTAGGTTTTCTCCGAAATCTTCGGTTTCCTCCCACACTCCAAAGACGTACAGGTTTGTAGGTTAATTTGGCTTGGGTTTGTATACTTGGTATTAGTGTAAATTATCACTAATGTGTGCAGGATAATATTAATGTGCAGGGATCACTGGTCGTTTCGGACTCAGTGGGCCGAAGGGCCTGTTTCTGCAATGTATCTCTAAATCAAACTGAACTATCTGAGCTAAACTCTTTTATGTACCTTTCCTGAAGGTGCTCTTACTCTTAATTCTGTCTCACTCTGTTATTCCATTATTGCCCTTCAGTACCTTTTGTGCTGTTTCAGTTTGTACTACAATCTTTGGACCATATTGCTTTTATTGCATTTGATAGATTGATTGATTGATTGATTGAAAAAAACAGCATGGAAAATGCCTTTCAGTCCACTGATTCCACCATGGCCATCGATCATCTGTTCACACTAGTTCTTTTATCATCCTTCTTTCACATCCACTCCCTACACACTAGAGGCAATTTACAGAGGCCGACTTACCTACAAATCCACATGCCTTTGGGATGTCGGAGGAAACCAGAGCATCCGAAGGAAATCCATGCAGTCACAGAGAGAATGTGCAAACTCCACACAAACAGCACGAGATCAGGATCAAACCCAAGTCTCTTGCACCGTGGGATAGCATCTCTACCAGCTATGGCACTGTGCTGCCCTATTATCATTGTATTCATTGTGTACTTATTGAATTTATTGTTTATTCTATGAGCTTTATGCAAACTAGGAATTTCATTACACCCTGGTGAATAAGGCGATAAACTAATCTAAATTAATCTGATTTTGAATCTGATCCAAACCTCTGCAGGTTAGGTCTTTTCAAGAGCTCAACCAGTATTAAGTATTACTTAAATAGAGACACAAAAAACGGCAGATTTTGGAACATGGAGCCAACTACAAGCTGCTGGAGGAACACAGCAAGTCAACAGCATCTGTGGAGTGAAATATTTGTTGATGTTTAATGTCAAAGCCCCATTGCATTAGGACTGAAATGGGGTAAGGCCTCTGCCTCTCCCACCCTCAAACAGTAAGATACAGACTTCCAGCAATCATTAACTGGATATTTGTTTCATCAATCTCTCTCTAATCCTCCCCCCCCCCCCCCCCCCCCCCCCAGACAAATGAGACACCTCAATTTACCATGTTCAGGCCTTTCCTGAGCTTAATGATCTCGTATGTGTATGTGACGAATAAACAACTTGATTTGACTTGATTAAACCTTCACTCATTCTCCTTTGTTGCAAACTACATCAGATCACTTTACTATATTCCATGACAGCACAGATGGAGACTACAAAGATGCTGGAATCATGAGCAAAGCACAAAGTGCTCGAGAAACTCAGGCAGTATCTGTGGATGGAATGGTAATACTCCATAGACATACTCCATTTCAGATTGGGACTCTTATTCAGACTGATTCATCATAGATGGAGGCCATTCAGTCCATTGTGCCAACTATCAGAGCAATCCCATCAATCCTAGTTCCCCTCCTTTTGTCTCTCAGATGCCCATCAATTACCCTTTGATTCTCACACCACCCATCTATGTTAGGGGCAATTAACAGTAATGAATTAACTCGCCAATCACACCCATAATACATGGGAGAAAACCAGAGCAGAAAACAGTGGCAGTAAACCTACACAGCCACAGGGAGAGCTTGGAAGCTGTGGAATTCATTGCCACAGATGGCTGTGGAGGCCAAGTAATTGGGTAGATTTAAAGCAGATTTTTGATTAGTAAGGCTGTCAAAGGTTATTGGGAGAAGGCAGGAGAATGGGGTTGAGAGGGAAATATAGATCAGCCATGATTAAATGGCAGTGTAAACTCGTTGGGCCGAATGGCCTAATTCTGCTCCAATTACTGATGAACATGAACTCTATACAGAGAGCAGCAAAGAGCAGGATCATATCTGGGTCCCTGGAGATCTGAGGTAGCAGTACTGCCTTTCCTCATAATTATAAATCTTCAGAAGTGGCAACCTTGTGAATCATTTGTGCAACCCTATCTTGCCTGCAATATGGTGACCAGAACTGTACACTATACACCAAATAATATTTTATATATGTCTAACATGACCTCCCTTGTATTTTGTGCATTGAACAATAAAGGGGACTGTCCTAATTAGCTTTTTAACATATATCTCAGTAATCATAAGATATCTCCAGACCAGATGAGTCACTTTTATTAACAATGGAGATACTTAGAGCAAGTGTGTGGGCTGGTAAAATATTCTGACACATGGACCAGATTAAACAAAGGTGAACTGCTACATTTTAAATTACGGAAATAAAACTCCCACTAAGTGAGTTGACTCAGATAAGGGGGCTGCTTACTTATTATATCCGGTAACTTTTATTCCTTGTCTATTGTGAATTTTGTTCCCAATCAAGTTGTTGCATAAAAATAATCTAGACATAAATGAAAATAATTATTTGGCATCCTGAAACTAGCTAATGCTAGATTTCTAAAAAAAAATCTTCACCTGCCAAATTTATTTCAACGTATCAGCCCATCTCCTAATACTGTCTCCCTGTGGATTTAACTGCAATTCTCCTTAATACTACCCATTATTAAAAGAAAGCTGAACACACTGGAAATTACTCGGCCTCAGCAGGAGTAGAAACAAAGTTCATGTTTAATTATCCTGGGACATTAGTTCTGACTCTCTCTCCTGTGACTTTGCCTGACCTGCAGAGTATTTCATGCATTCTCTGCTTCCATTTTAGATTTCCATTATCTACGGTTATTTTTATTTCCACTGTTTTTTGGGTAATGAAGTTGCTTATGAATCCTTGTTTTTAATTTATTGCTGTCTTGTACACATTCTCTAATACTGAATTCTTCTAATTCATATACTTACATCTTTCGCTAACAAACTTTAACGTTAAAGCATTCTATCAGTCTACATGAACACAAGAATATCGGAGCAGGAGTAAACTACCCCTCAAGCTGCAACTTCCCTTCTGTGGCAGATCACAGATCAGGGCGGCCACGGTGGCACAGTGGTAGAGTTGCTGCCTTACAGCACTTACAGCGCCAGAGACCTGGGTTTGATCCTGGCTACGAGTGCTTGTCTGTACGGAGCTTGTACGTGACCCGTGTGGGTTTTCTCCCAGATCTTTGGTTTCCTCCCACACGCCAAAGTCGTACAGTTTAGTAGGTTAATTGGCTTGGTAATAATGCAAACTGTCCCTAGTATGTGTAGGACAGTGTTCATGTGTGGGGATCGCTGGTCAGCACGGACTCGGTGGGACGAAGGGCCTGTTTCTGTGCTGTATCACTAAACTAAACTGAACTAATCACAATTGCTCTCAATTTCCAGTTCTTTCAAAAATGTAACTACCTCCACTTTCAATACTTCTAATGGTCATCTCTCCACCTTCCTATTCGAGAGAAAATGGTTGAGGCAGGTACTAGAAGGATATTTAAAAGACATTTGAACAAATACGTTGACAGGAATTGTTAGGGGGTTATGGGCCAAATGTAGACAAATGAGATTAGTTTAGATGTTTTAGAGATAGTCTTAGAGTTATGCCCCTGTCCCACTTAGGAAACCTGAACGGAAACCTCTGGAGACTTTGCGCCCCACCCAAGGTTTCCGTGCGGTTCCCGGAGGTTGTAAGTGGTTGCCAGAGGTTGCAGGTAGTGGAAGCAGGTAAGGAGACTGACAAAAACCTCCGGGAATCGCACGGAAACCTTGAGTGGGGCGCAAAGTCTCCAGAGTTACTACAGCATTTTGTGGCTACTTTTGATTTAAACCAGCATGTGCAGCTCTTTCCTTCTCTTTCTTTTCTTGGATATTGAGACCAAAACTCTCCCCGGTCTACTTAACAACTCAGACCTCACTGGTCTGGATGTCTGCCTAAAATCTACATCTGATCCCTCCCATGGGCTGTACTTTATCCAATCCGGATTTGATATGTCTGCCCTTGGTATCTGGACTCAAGTGGTTAGTCTGAGCTGGCGAAGACATCTAGCTATCGACTGAGAAGTGTACAGTGCCAAAACCTTTTATCAGCCATCATCCCCTGCTTTTCCAGTTGCAAAAACTGTAGGTTATCTTTCACAGTTCTTAACTGTGAATGTGCGGGGATTGTTGGTGATGAATGGGGATCGCTGGTCGTTGCGGACTCGTTGGGGCAAAGGGCCTGTTTCCGTGCTGTATCTCTAAATTAAAAAAAAAACGAAACGGTCTCCAATATCCAGATATATACAGTGACATTTTTTTTTGTTGAAAAATGATAAAAGATAACTGAGAAACAACCAACCTTCGATAATCAACATCCTCAGGATATTGGTGCAGGACATGGCGATATTCCAGACAATCAGATGTTAATACCATTCATAGTTCCAACACTTTTACTAAGTGCTTTACTTTAGCAAATGGACAATATTATAACAAGTTTTCCAATTAACACAGTAACTTTAAAGAGAGAGTGGGGAATGGAAAGGGAGTGAAGCAAACGTTACCTGGTGTGCCAGATGCCAAACCATTGGGTTTTCTAAATGGTTTCCTAAAGTTTATCTGTCATTTTGAAAAATACTAATGTATCTCTTTGCTTGTCCCTAATGCATTAGGGGTGGCATGGTGGCGCAGTGGTAGAGTTGCTGCCAGAAAGATCCTGACTACGGGTGCTGTCTGTATAGACTTTGTACAATTTTCCCTATGATCGTGGGGGTTTTCTCCAGTTGCTCCAGTTTCCTCCCATATTCCAAAGATGTGCAGGTTTGTTGGTTGATTGGCTTCTGTAAATTTCCCTAGTTTGGAGGATAGAATTATTGTATGGGTGATTATTGGTCGGTGTGGATTTGTTGGCCAAAGGGTTTGTTTCCATGCTGTATCGCTAAACTAAACTAATATTCTAATCCCTATTCTGTCGGTACAGAGTTGAACGAGTATGAGGTATTCCCACTTGCCTAGTTGGCTTCTCTGCAATATTTACCAGCTAGACTAGAACTATTCTTGCAGTAATTGCTTTTGCCTTATAGTGCCAGGCACCCAGGTTTGAGCCTGACTATGGATGCTGCCTGTACGGAGTTTGCATGTTCTCCCTGTGACCTTGAGGGTTTCCTACGGGTGCTCCAGTTTCCTCCCACATTCCAAAGACATGCAGATTTGAAGGTTAATTGGCTTCTTAAATTGTCCCTGGTGTGTAGGATAGAGCTAGTGAGTGGGTGATTGCTGGTCTGTGCAGACTCAGTGGGCCGATAGTCCTGTATCCACACGATATCTCTAAACTAAACTGAACTAAAGTCCCATTGAAATCAATTCTGCCTCTGATTCTATGTCGAATTATAACTCCGAGTATCCGAGGAGCAATTCCTCAGGCCAATGCAGGGAAATCTCAGCACAGTCAGGAATTTTAGGTCATTTTTAGACTAGCAGTTGTTCCATATTATCAGATTTTATTAATATACCAATGTACTTTTGATTCACATCTTTTGATGTTACACAAAGGTATAATTTGGGAAAAAAGTTGTTCGGCACGGACTTGTAGGGCCGAGATGGCCTGTTTCCGTGCTGTAATTGTTATATGGTTATATGGTTATATGATAAACTTTCGAAGAAACTCAGTGAGTTTAAAAGCAGCACAGAAAACATGGTGGTGGTGATTTTATTATGAGCACAAGGAAAAGAACCTGGTGTATTTAAAAGTCAGAACCAGGTGAGACATATTGTGAAATATTGTTGTTGCATTCTGGATGATTGTTGTTTTACTGTATATGGATTTATATTGACACAGAGGTGTAGCTTTCAGTGCTTCTGTCTCACAGATCCAACAACCCAGGTTCAATCCTGATGTTAGATACTGTGTGGAGCATATTTCCTCCAGATGCTTCAGGTTCCTCACACATCCAAAAGGCCTGCAGGTTAGTTGGTTAATTGGCTGCCTTAAGAAATTGCAGCGAATTGTGGACGCAGCCCAGACCATCACCCAAACAAACCTCCCTTCCATTGACTCCATTTATACCTCACGCTGCCTTAGCAAGGCCGGCAACATAATCAAGGATGAATCGCACCCTGGCCACTCACTCTTCTCCCCTCACCCATCGAGCAAAATGTATGGAAGTGTGAAAACGCACACCTCCAGAATCAGGAACAGTTTCCTCTGAACTGATATCAGGAAACTGAATCATCCTACCACAACTAGAGACCTATCCTGAACTACAATCTACCTCATTAGTGTACCTCAGACTATCTTTGATCAAACTTTACCAGCTTTACCTTGCACTAAACATTATTCCCTTATCATGTATCTACACACTGTAAATGGCTCATTGTAATCATGTATTGTCTTTCTGCTGACTAGATAGCATGCAACAAAAGCTTTTCACTGAACCTCAGTACACATGACGATAAAATAAACTGAGTGATAAAATCTGGGGTGAGAATAAAATGGGATTAGATAAAATGGGACTACTGTAAAATTAATATAAATGGGTGGTTGATAGTCGATGTTTACTCGATGGACTGAGAGGCTTGTTTCCCTGTTCTGTGACTCTACATGAAGGCTCAAAACTGCAATCAATGGAAATTTTCATGAAGGAACTAATTGCACATTTCGCCAAGTACAGAGCCATAGGTAATTGCATTAGTAAGGGATTTATTTTGTACTCTGTCATTACCTGTCAGCACTTAAACTACATTTTGGATGTCAAAGCTTTCATGTCTCTTAGCATATTCTATTAAGCAAACGACTCCTCTATAGAAGGAAGTGATATTTCAACATGCTGGTGGTCTACGCTGTTGGAATATGTATGCAGTTTATCACTCATTATTTGTCCATGCCTCTGGGGACGGTGAACCAGAGTCAGGAGCCCTTGTTTCCAAGGTATCATTATTTGGTTTGACAGGGATTCTCAAATGCCTGATGCAAAATGAAAGGCAGCATGCTTTCTCCTTGAATTTTGGCATTGTCCAGCATGACAGCGCAGGCTGGATGGGCTAAAGAGCCTCCTGTGCTACAATGATTCTGTCAGCCCATGAACACAATCTATTTTAGCTGTCAGGTAGAACTGCATGCTATCTCATTTAATGATTGTCAGTAATGCAGTTTGCAGTTACAACATCGGAATGTCCATTTGAAGATCTAAGTTATTGCTACACAGCAATTCTTTTGTAATTATGTCATAAAATCACAATAGTCCAGGCACACCTTGTATAATTTGATGATGTATTGCCTTTCAGTCACATAATTCTCCAATAAGATCATGTCTCTTTTCAAAAGCAAATTGATTCTGTCAAGGTAGCGATACTCAGCTCCTCAAAAATGTCTCTCTGGAGAAAAGAATGCTTTACCGAGGAATCATAGTAATAGGAGTCAAGAATTACTGACATTTAAGTGGTCAGCTAGAAATGGCAAATATATGTTTATTATTGTCAGCTCATCTTTGCACTCCAATAAACCGATATTATGGCTGCAAATACCATAGCTTTTTAATGAGAAAGCTCTCTGTATTTCTGACAATATATTCCAATGCGAACATTTATGGTTATGTATTTGATACAGCAGAACATTGTATAACATCTACAGTAACGTGCTGTTTACAAGCCCTCTGTAAATAATAAATCACCCCAAATGCAGTGTGTTTATTTGAAGCATTGCAATGATTTACAGCGCAATGATGTACTTTGATTCAAAATTCACTCTCTGTTGCCACCAACACAGCGAAAAACTTGAGGCAGAAAATTATGGTTAATTATTGACTAGATTTTAGCACAATTGTTCACAGGGAGAGCATCCAGGTAATCCTAGCATTAATATCCCCTCCACAGCCTCCAATGTAATAGTTCCCCAACACTAATCTGCCTGTTTCTATCCCATACCCAAAACTTACAAACAGGACTATCCTGTTAGATCACCATTGTATCTCCATGTTCTTGATCAACTAATCTCATCTCCTCATAACGTGACTTTATGTTGTCCACTCATTCAGTCTCTTCCCACCTGCACTAGGAATACCTGTGCCAATCAACCCCTCATTACCAGGATCCATCTATCACATTCCAGCTCATGCCACTCTTCATCCCCTCATCTCTTTCCATCACTGCCCCTCCTCCAACCCACCAGTCTGAAAGAAGGTCCACACAACAAACACCTATCCATTTCCCTCCACAGTTCCTTCCTGACCCATTGAGTTCTTCCAGCAATAAAATGAATTCACAAGAAACCATCCTACTGCGGATGCCGTCAGAACAGAGTTTGTATGTTCTCCCTGTGACCTGAGTGGGGTTTCCCCAGGTGCTCTGGTTTCCTCCCACACTCCAAAGGTGTACAGGTTTGTAGATTAATTGGCTTGGTAAATTGTAAATTATAAATTGTCCCCAGTGTGTGTAGGTTAGTGTTAGTGTGCAGTGATCATTGGTCGGCGCAGACTCAATGGGCCAAAAGGGCTGTTTCTGCGCTGTATCTCTTAACCAAAGTAAACTAAACAGTTTGTTTTAACTCAAGGTTCTCTGCCTCTGTATCTCTGGTGTCTCCACCCCTAGCACTTATTCTGCATGCTAATTTAACCTGAACTGAGACAAAGTAACCATATTTGTTAGCCTGGAAATACTTATAAACCAGACCAGACCAAGGAATCCTTCCTTGATTTCAATATCTGAACAATATTAATGTAACAAAACCAGCTATTTTGTTGTGATTTCAAATCTTTATTACTTGAAATAAAATTCCCCAACTACTGTGAAAAGATTCAAACTCATATCCATGGTTGGCCCCGCCACTGTATTCTCTGTCCTCGATGCCAAGAGCTCTTTCTGGCAGATTCCGCTGGACGAACGTTCCTCCTTCCTGACCACCTTCAGCACTCCTTTCGGCAGGTTCCGTTTCCTCCGCATGCCTTTCGGCATGAACTCTGTCAGCGAGATTTTCCAGCGCACCATGGAGCAGCTGTTTGCCGGTCTGCCGTGTGCTATCATTGTCGACGACATCCTGGTGTGCGGGAGGGACGTCGCTGAGCATGACCTCCACCTCCGTCAAATCCTGGATAGGGCTTGTGAGGTCAACCTCAAACTGAACCCCAAGAAGTGCCGTTTCCGCGTCCCGGAGGTCACGTACGTGGGACACGTCTTCACGGCTGTGGGTCTGAAGCCAGACCCACAGAAGACGGCTGCGGTCTCGGGGATGCCCGCTCCGACCGACGTGCCCAGCCTGCAGCGCTTTCTGGGCATGGTGAACTACCTGGGGAAATTAATTCCCGACCTCAGCGAGCTGAGTACGCCCTTGAGGAAACTGACCAAGAAGGACACCGCCTGGGTTTGGTTCCCGCACCATCAGTCGGCTTTCGAAGCCCTGAAGTCCCAGTTGGTCCGCGCCCCCACTCTCAAATTTTTCGGCCTAAAGCGCCCCATCGTCCTCACCTGCGATGCCTCGAAGTTCGGCCTCGGTGCCGCCTGCCTGCAGCTCTACGACAGGCTGCAGCTGCCTGTCTCCTACGCTTCCCGCACCATGACCCCTGCTGAGCAGCGCTACGCTCAGATCGAGAAGGAGCTCCTTGCCGTGGTGTTTGCCTGCTCGAAGTTCAAGGACTACATCCTGGGCAACACCTTCACTATTGAGACCGACCACCAGCCGCTGGTCACGATCCTGAATAAGCCGATACACGTTGCCTCATCCCGCCTGCAGCGTATGATGCTGCAGCTCCAGCGCTTCACCTTTCGAATTGTGTACCGCAAGGGCAAGGACATGTTTGTGGCCGACACGCTGTCCCGCGCACCGCTGGCGTCCACTGCCCAACACCCGTACGAGTCGTCTGACCTGATGATATTTAACGTTAACATTGTGCCTTCCCAGCAGATGCAGTCCCTGGTCCATCACACTGCCAAGGATCCTGCCCTGCAGCAGCTTGCGGACGTCATCCGCCGTGGCTGGCCCGAACGTCGCTCATCCTTGCCTGATGGTGATGCGCCATAATTCCTCGTCCGGGATGAACTAGTACTGCACAACGGCGTGGTGGTGAAGGGCCACAAGGTCGTGGTGCCTACTGCGCTGCGGGACCACTACTTCCAGTCTGCCCACAGCGGCCATCCAGGGGCCGAAGCCACTCTGTCCCAGGCCCAAAGTCAGTTTTATTGGCCCGGCATGGCGCAAGACATCCGGGACAGGGTCTCTGCCTGCTCGACCTGCAACTGCCTCGCTCCCCACCAGCAACGCCAGCCGCTCCTGCAGCAGCCTGCCCCCGCCCTGCCGTGGATGTCGGTCGCCACTGACATTTTTGAGTGGCGTGGCAAACATTTCCTGGTCCTTGTGGACTCCTACTCCAGCTGGTTCGAGGTGGATCAGGTGCCCACCCTCACATCTGCTGCTGTCATCGGGAAGCTGCGCCGCCACTTTGCGACCTTTGGCTCTCCAGTTACTTTGCAGTCTGACAACGGCGGCCAGTTCTCCAGTGCGGAGTTCAGCGCCTTCGCTGCATCCTGGAACTTTCGCCACATCACCAGCAGCCCCGAGTACCCGCAGAGCAATGGCCTTGCTGAGCGCGCCGTCCGCAGTGCAAAGGAGTTGCTGGAGCATTGCAGACTTTTGCAGTCGGACTTTTACCTGGCCATCCTCAACCTCCGCAATATTTCCCGTGACCCTGCCCTGGGCTCGCCTGCTCAGCGGCTCATGTCCCGCACCACACGCCCTCCGATCCCTGTCTCCCAGCGATCTCTGCAGCCCGCGGTCCTCAGCCCTGCCACCGTCCAGGATCAATTTGTCCAGAAACAAGCCATCCAGAAGCGCTCCCACGACAAGTCCTGTCGTCCCCTTCCGCGTCTCTTCCCGAATCAGGTGGTCTGGATGCGGTCCCCCTCCGGCCACTACCGGCTAGCCGTGGTCGTCGGCTCTGCGGGCTCTCCTCGGTCTTACCTCATTGACTACGAGGGTACCACCTACCGCCGTTCCCGCAAGCATTTGCTCCTTGTCAACGAGCCCGCTCCACCCCCTGCTGCCCCTTTTGCCCCTCTCCTTCCTCTCTGCCCTCCACTCCTCGCATGCCCAGGACTCTGCCGTCTCAGCTCTGTGTGCCCCGTTCTCCCCAGGCTTCTCCCAGTCCGCCTTCGCCTTCCTCGCCCGCTCCCGTGCCCGCTTCTCCCGCTTCACCTCCCCGCTCTCCTCGTCCTCCCTCTCCCGCCAGTTCTCCTGCCCGTTCCCCTGTCGCCGCCCCGGCTCTCGTCCCTGCTCTTCCTGCGGAGGGGGGGGAGGGTGGGCTGCGCACCCGCTCCGGCCGGTTGGTCAAGCCGCCTGTACGTTACGGGGAGTTTGCGTGAATGTGTTAACTGTTTCCTGCCGGTGTACGCGCGGAGGGTGTTTCTAGCGTATGAGTCGTGGTCGCACTGTCACTGCTATAATAATTTGTTTTCCGAGGGGAAGGATGTAGATCAGTGCATGCTCCTTTAACATAGTGACCTCACCACTACTAACCACTCCCCATTATCTTCTGTATAACTGTAGCCTCCCCACGTCTCTCTCGCTCTCTAGCTCCAGTGACAGACCACGGACAGCTAGGGCACAGTGTGTGTTTTATACCAGTATCTATAATAAAACATGTAGTGAAGACATCACGTGTTTGGAAGTCATTACATTTATTACTTCAAAAATGATAATTACATCATGTCATCATGATAAGAAACTTCAAACTTAGGGAAAAATACCAGACATAGACCATGCGGTCCCTATTCAGCCAAAAGTCCATTCCAACAACATCCATATTCGGCACGTTTATTATCAAGATGGACTCGTGTGCAGCATCCCTTCACAGTCACATTCCGTCCATATAAGAAAGATTTATGGAAATTAATTACCATTCCTCATTGTATAAGGGTCTGTTGGAATTCACCCAACAACATTGTTCGAGTGCATTTACCAGTCTCTCTGCTGCGGTTCACTCTTTTGGCACACCAATACATATTTTTAATGGAAGGAAAATAAATGCCTTGTCCAAAATGCTCAGATCCCCAATGAATAAATAGAAAAGTATCATGCTCCATCCAGATCTTTATTCACCTCTCCCATCTGATCACCGCATTGTGATTTTACGTTCACAGCTTTCTTAACACTATCGTAAACTCGTGAACTAGAAATGCCAGAGAACCTGCTGAACCTCGGCAGACACCCCACACATTTTAATCATCCCTACAGTGCACGCACAAAGATGTTGCATCCTCAAGGAAAACTTTAGCTCAGGAGGAGGCTGAATAGGGACCGCATGGTCTATGTCTGGTATTTTTCCCTAAGTTTGAAGTTTCTTATCATGATGACATGATATAAGTGCCAGAGAAAGTTTACATCAGTTCTTTCACATGCTCCTCCTTCAGGCATCAGAACTTTTTGAGTTATGCAATCACATAACAGGAGAAAACTAATCCAATGTAAAGTGTACTTCTTCACTTTCCACTTCCAATATCCCTCTGGCAAGACTTTTTTTAATTCTCAGAGGCACATACCATCCATATAGCCAGATATAGCAACATTTACATGTTTGCTATTAAATCCTCTCAGCAATTGAAGCCCACCCTGCCCAAACCCCCATCAATCCCATCTACATTTCACTCTGCTTGGAAAATGACCAACATAAAGGACTATTTTCAACCTGGTCATTCCCTCTTCTCCCACTCCTATTGGGCAAATGTTACAAAAGCTTGAAAACACAAACCACAGGATTCAGGAATACCTTCTTTCCCATTCCTTCTATACCAAGATGCTGCCTGTTCTGCTAAGTTACTCCAGCATTTTATGTCTATCTTCAGTGTATCTCCAGCATCTGCAGTTCCGTCCTACACCTTCTTCCCTGTTGTCATCAAACTATTTCCCAATCTACCTTACAGCGGACTGTGTATTTTTATTTTATTTGCTCTTTCTCAGAAACTGTAATGCAATAACACTGTAGCACGGTACACTGTACTCTTGTATTTTTCAATTTGCACTGTCTGTTGCACTTGTGTATGCTTGATTGTACTCATGTATCGGATGATTTGACCGGATAGCACGCAAACAAAAATGTTCTCGCTATCTCAGTATACATGACAATAATTATCCAATACCAATACCATAAGCAGTCCACACTCTCTGGAGCCTTTCCTTTTAGCAACCTAGTCTCTGAAACTGACATTGATTGAGAAGCAATGTTGCACTAGATTTCTAATTTAGATTTTTGTGCTCATGTCTCCATTAAAGGATATGAATCTGTAATATTCTGAGCAAGAATCCTACTAACTGGGTCATAACTTGCAGGGCTAAAAATATAGAGGCTTCTTTCATACTGGAGTAAGAAGTCTCATTCTGGGCACCGCACTATACATTACACATGAAGAATTCAGGAGAAAGTGCAGAAGAGATCTACTGGAATTATTCCAAGGATGAGATACTTTAGATATATGAATAGAATGGAGAATCGAGGGTTATTCTCCTTGCAGCAGAGGAGGTTGAGAGGAAAAAAAAGATGGGATTTAAAAACTTAAGGAGTAAAGACAGAGTAGATTGGATTTAACTTTTACCATTGGCAAAAACATCAAGAGCAAATAAACATAGAATGAAGGTGAGTGACGAAAGAGTTGAAAATGACCTGAGAAATACCTTTCTTGCAGAACAAGTTGTCAGAGCCCAGAATACACTCTCAGGATTAGTAGAGCTAGATTTAATTCACAAGAGATATGAATCTTGAATTTAGATGATTTTAGATGATCAGCCATGATTATATTGAATGGCGGTGCTGGCTCGAAGTGCCGAATGTCCTACTCTTGCACCTATTTTTCTATGTTTTCTACATTTCTATGGATCTGGATCTGAAATAATTTGCAGGACTAAGGCGGAGAGAGCATGGGAGGGGAACTGGCTGGATTGCTTTTACATCTTGCCAGTATGCACTAAATGAGCCTAATGGCTTTCCTCCACCCTAACACTTCCAACAATTCTGCAAATAGCATATCAAGGTTCAACCACTTTAGTAGCAACAAGGTTTTGAGGTGATCACACTCGAGTTGCCTGGCAACCACTTAAGTGTGTCCGTTTCCCTTCTCAGAAACCAACGAACATGTGCGCTTTAAGTTCGGCTAATACACTGTACATTAAACATTCATTCCATTATGGGAACATAAGACTCTTGAGAACCTGAATGCCAATCACTTTCAATCTTTCTCAAGCTAAGCAGCTAGCTGCCAAATCTTGTACAAGATTTAAAAAGCCGAGGCAGACAACTGACTAGTTCATGCATGATATGACCCCCATATACAGAAAGGTGCCCCAAGGATTGTACAGAATGGTGCAAAGCCTTTTATGCATGGTGCAATGGACCATGATCACTTTTGGTCTGATTACTACACTTGATGGTGAATTCAATATAACATCGGTCAGGAGCATACTCCTCCAGACAGGAGTGCTACAGAGTGTTGCCTTTCATTTGGTGTGTAGGTGCTTGGTTGCTGGTCGACCAAGGCAGGGTGAGGGCTGGAGACCCACAGCAGTCTGGGGCATGCCTGAATCGGGCACTGCTCTTAACAACTGGTGGGTGGAGTGGACTTGGAATATGGTACCAAACGTGGTGTCTCTTGCATGCGGGCTCAGTGGACTATTTCTGTACAACAGCTAATCGTGGGTGTTATGGTGATACTCTACTGGACTGTTTGAAAGAAATACATTTCACTGTATGTCTCCAATTCGCACATGTGACAATGAAGCATCATTGAACCATTGAATACCGTGACCCAACAGCAAATGCTTTCAGAATGGCTGTTGCGGTTCTCAGTTCTCTCTGATGCTCCTGAAGTTAAAACATTTGTATTTTATTTTGTCCTTTTGGGGTCTCCAATCATCAGCAGATGTTGGGTGCCTACCACTGATGACTGGTGACCCATTAGCCAGTGTTATATGGTGGTGACTTGCCACAATTTCACCCCGACTACCACTGCTAAACATAGAGAAACATCTGTACTGAACCAACTCCAGTGGCTCTGGCAAGGTTTCATGTGCTGCAGTGGGAGATAATAAAAGGAGACTATGCCTTGTGGACATCTTTGATACCAACACAAGGTATGGGCAGCATTGTTCGTATAATGTGTGGGACACTTGAAGCTAGCATGTTTTGCATGTTACATGTGATGGAATATTGCAGCCAAGACCCTGAACAAATCCCTGAGCAGCATAGTACTACACTGTACAATTTCCAACCCTTTGTGTTGAACGATAGGAGCTCGTCAAAGGAGTACCACTGATCTAGGTTACTCCATTGGCAAACAAATCCTGACTCTTCGAGCGATTTTCAATGGAAAAGCCTCAACAGTGTTATTTTCTCACCACAAAAAATCGATGATGAAATTCATCACTGTGGCAGCAGCACCTTTGGCTGACTAAGGAATGGGTGTTTCAAGCTCATGACATCAAAACCAGCATGAAACTCAGCTCTAACAGGCAGCATTAATTCCTGCTCCTCCGTATGCTTCCAAGGCAAGCACATTGAGGCACCGGAGGGAAAACACTAACATTTTCTCAACAAAATCCACTAAATCCACCGGAAGGATGAGAAAACCATAGTCAGTGCTCCCTCCCAGCAGTGGTGCCCCAGTTACATGCAGTTGGCTCCCCTGGGCAGGCCAACACCAGACTCAAGGCGACATTCTATTCCAAAGTACTTCAAAGAATGGGATTACCACACATTGAAAAACATTCACGCAAGCTGTCAAAAGCTATTTAAAAGGAAAAGACATCAATTGCCAGAGTAACTCGATGGGTCAGGCAGCTTCTTTGGAGAACATGGATAGGGGACATTTTGTGTCAGAACCCTTCTTCAGACTAATTGTGGGGCTGTGGGGAAGAAAGCTACAAGAGTGGAGGGGTAGGTGACCTGCCATTCTTTGTCCTACCCCTCCAATCTTCTCGAATTAATTGACCCCTGCAATCACTCTGAAGAATGCTCCTGACCCAAAACGTCACCTATTCATGTTCTCCAGGGTAGCTGCATGACCTACTAAGTTACTCCAGCATTTGCATCTTTCCCTGGGAAACCAACAACTGCTGTTCTTTGTTTCTACTCCTTAAAAAGATGCAACATTCCCATTGGAATTTCCAGTCTATAACCACTCAAAGTGGGGAAGAGCATTCCTAATGACACTGAGAATCTGAAGTCCTCAGGCCCTCACCTGGGTTGAGAGGGAAAGATAGATCAGCCATGATTGAATGGCGGGGTAGTTTTGATGGGGCCGAATGGCCTAATTCTGCTCCTATTACTTATGAATTTATGAACTTATAGGTCCTGCATCAGGTACATGGATGTTCACTGTAAACAGTGGAATAAGTGTCCCATCTTACAAACTACCTATGAACCCGCCCCATCAAACAGTTCCTGCCTATTCTCGCAGAATCTATGGGTCTCACTTTGCCCTCGACAGTCACTTCAGAACAACAGACCAGAAAGAGGAAAGGTAAATGACCAACTTGGATGAGCTTCTTCATTTATAGAGTCTAGGAATCATCGGACCAGAAACCTATGACATAAACTGCAAGGAAGCAGGCCCTTTGCCGAACTCATCCATGCCAACCAAGTTGCTGACCTGAGCTAGTCTCATTTGACTGCCCATTTCTCGCTAAACCTTTCCTATTCCATGTATCTGTCCAAATGGCTTTTAAAGTGTGGAATTGTACCCACTTCCACAGGTTCCTCTGGCAGCTCAATCCACATTCCAGTCACTCTCTGTGTGAAAAAGCACCCCCTCTGATTCCCTTTAAATTTTCGCCCTGTTTCCTTAAATCTGTATCCTCTAATTTCCAACATGGGGAGCTAGAATCTCTATAACTTCCTTCTCGGTGTATTTCTGCAATTGAAAAATCTAGTTAATGTTTCAAAGTTCGATAACTAATATGGTTTGGCTTTGAGCATGATTGATATTGCACAAAAGGAACATTGCTAATAAAACTGTTGGATGTTTAATTTTTGTAATGATTTAATAGAATATGACTTCTGAAAAGAAACCAGTAATACATTAAATGGGAAGATTAAATACAAAAAGTTTTAGACTGTGATTCAAACGAACACCAGAAGGTGTTCTGTAGGAATAAAGATTTTGCTTTTTTGGCAGTGGAAGTTAATTTTTGATGAGGAAAAATGCACAAATGCCATTACTAATTTTGTAATCAAAACTCGATCTGACAGATGGCATATTTTCAATTGATGTTGCGTCTTGCTTTAACTGTTTGATACAGCTATACATCAATGCATCCTTATTTTTTTTAATCTTTCTGCCATCCACGGAGGGAAAATGTATCTTATTCAAAGATCGAATGTACAACTTAATCAGGAAAACAGGGCAATATTCTGTTGTCATATTTAGCTTGCCATATTTGCTTGCTTGTGTTTATTAATGATGGTTTATTAAGAGCTGAAGAGACTAACGGGCTGCGCGGCCCGAAGCAAGAAAGCTAGAAGCAGCCTTTTCCCCTGACTCAGTCTGAAGAAGGTCTCAACCCCCAGCATCACCTATTCCTTGGCCTGACCCCTGCTCATATCCCAAGGACCAGAGAAACAGAGAGGAGGGTTGAGGGAGCCAGTGATGGCGGATACAAGGGGCGGTAAGAGAGTGAACCTGGTCTACCCTTCCGTGTCTTCAAGGTCAGCTGCAGAGGAGCCCCTTGGGCACAAAAGCTGAAGGTGGCCACCTAGGAGAGGGACAATGGTTCACTGTACAATCTGGACCAAGCCAAAACTGGAGGCACTGCAACATCTGGGGCTCGCTTGGATCGAGCGTCGCTCCAGAAGAACAAGCAAACGGACTGGACTGGACTTTGAAAATGGCACCATATCCTGGTGACTCTTGCATGTGGTCTCAGTGGACTATTTCTGTATGGTTTTTACTAATCGGGGATTGTATCTAGGTATGGAGATACTGTAGATCGGTGTCACTCATGTTATGAGTCATAATTTGTAGCTCCGCCCACTAGCCTCTCTTCCCTTTCTTCCTCAGTCTTGAGTTATGAGTTAAGATGAAACCACCTATGCTATAATGCTAATAAAAGTCTTTGGATCTTAATCACTGTGAGTGAGTGAAGTTATTCCAACAACAGAAACCAACGACATGGTGTCAGAAGTGGGATGTTGTGCCGGTACAGGAGGACTGATGCCGCTGGAAGTGGACGGAAGGTCTGGATAATACAGAGGTGGAGCTGGCTCATTCACAGGCAGGATATGTTGTCTGTTACGTCTGTAGGTGCCGCCATCAGCACTGACCAGATATGAGCATGGTTCAGAGGCAGTTCCAGAAATAACACCGATACGATCATGGCCAATGTCATCAACCTCAAGCTAAACCCTCAAAAATACAAATTCGGGGTAAGTGAGGTGAAATACATAGCCCATGTGTTCACTAAGGATGGCCTAACAACTGATCCGGAGAAAAGCAGTGCCATCAACGAGCTCCCAGCACCCACAGATGTGCTCAGTCTGCAGAGATTCCTTGGCATGGTTAACTACCTGAGTAAGTTTATTCCGGACATCAGTGAAATATCAGCCCCGCTGCGCCAGCTTACCCACAAAGACACTGCTTGGGCCTGACACGAACAGCAGAGGGCGCTCGACACAGATGTCTTGTGCTCCTACTCTCGCTTATTTTGATCCTAACGACCGGTCACGCTGACTTGTGATGCTTCGCAACACGGACTTGGCGCAGCATGTCTTCAAAATGACGGTAGCGCCAACAAGCCTGTTGCTTATGCCTCGCGCACCATGACTGACACAGAACAACGCTTGAAAAAGAGCTGCTAGCGATTGTTTTCGCCTGCAAGAAATTTAACGACTTTATCTTCGGTCATACGATCACGATTGAAACTGACCACCAACCTCTGGTCAGTATCGTTAACAAACTGATTCATGCCTCTCCAGGATGCTTGCAGTGGATGTTGCTGCAACTTCAAAAATATGACATTGTTCTGACCTACAAACATGGTAAGGATATGCACCTGGCTGACACTCTCTCGCATGCACCCCGAAAGACCTGCGAGGGTCCGCCCTCGCCGGATGACGACTTTATCATAATGACTATGTTCTTTATTCCCTCGTCCTGTGTGGAGGACCTGGTTGCCCACACTGCTGCTGACTGAACCTTACAGTCGCTTGCCTCTGTCATTAAATGCAGCTGGCCAGACAAACATTACAATGTACCACTGCCAGTGCGATCCTTCTTTGCCGTCCGTGATGAGCAGTACTGCAGGATGACATTATCGTAAAAGGCCACAAGGCTGTAGTCCCTGCTTCACTGCACAGCAAGTATTTTAACACTGTCCATGCAGGGCACCCAGGTGCTGAAGCCACCGCCCTATGAGCAAAAAAACAATCATTACTGGCCAGGAATGGCTGAATACATCCTCGAGAATGTGGCATCCTGTGCAGTGTGTAACAGCTTGGCACCTCAACAACAAATGCAACCTCTTCTCTCACATCCGGCTCCTGCCCTCCCATGGTCTACAGTGGCAACCGACATATTGCACTGGCAAGGCAAGCAGTACCTGGTACTTGTCGACTCGTATTCCGGATGGTTTGACATAGATTTTCTTAGCTGCCCCACTTCTCGCGGGGAAGTTTTTAAACTCGCTCGCCACTTTTTAGACCGTGGAGCTCCTTGCATACTGCTATCTGATAATGGCAGTCAATTTACCAGCCAACACCTCAAGGGGTTTGCTGCACGCTGAGGTTTTTGCCACATCACCAGCTGCCCTGAATATCCACAGTCGAATGGACTAGCTGAACGGGCTGTCAAGAGTGCCAAACAGCTCATGGAACAAACCCACAGAGTTAATTCCAATGTGTACATGGACCTACTCAACCTACGCAACATTTCCCGCGACCCCATCTTGGGTTCACTTGCTCAACGTTTATTGTCAAGGCAGGCCCGAACCATGGTGCCTGTGGCAGATCAACACTGACAACAAAAGTGTGACATTCAAAAGCAGTGGTATGACATAACAAGCAGGCAGCTGCCGCCATTAACCAAGGGACAGGTGGTTAGTTTACAAACTGACAAATGTCATGACCGTATCGGTGTAATTTCTGGAACTGCCTCTGAACCACACTCATATCTGGTCAGTGCTGATGCCGGCACCTACAGACGTAACAGACAACATATCCTGCCTGTGAATGAGCCAGCTCCACCTCCGTATTATCCAGACCGTACAAGTGTACTTCCGTCCACGTCCAGCGGCATTGGTCCGCCTGTACCAGCACAACACCCCACTTCTGAAACGGCCGCTCTGACAGTGGCAACGCCCCCTCTGCCTGTGCCAAAGTCCCCTGTTTCATCTCCGGGAATGCTGTTTCAATCTCCGCATGCCACCGACTCTGTCCCCGGTGGCAAAAAACGGTAGTTTATATCGCACACGTGCTGGTCATGTTTGCAAGCCCACTGTGAAGTACCCAGGCTAAGTTTGACTTATCTCCAGCTTATTATTCATTGCTATGCATGCCTTAATTAGTCAATGGTTTTGTACTGACATTTAATTCTTTAAGAGGGAGGATGTAGATCAGTGTCTCTCATGTTATGAGTCATACTTTGTAGCTCCATCCACTAGTTTAATAGAAAGCCTCTCTTCCCTTTCTTCCTCAGTATTGAGTTATGTGTTAAGATGAAACTACCTATGCTGTAATGCTAATAAAAGTATTTGGATCTTAATCACATTGCGTGAGTTAAGTTATTCCAACAACAGAGTCCAACGACAGACACTTTACTGAACTGTATGCAACAAACAATTTCACTGTATGATGTGATAATAAAGGACCCCATTGAGCAACTGAAGAAAATTTTAAAAATAGAAGCTATTTAATTTTGTGTCGAGCCAACTCATTATGAAACGTATTTCTTCCAGGGCAATTACAGCTAATGTGATTATATTTACTGTTCAGATTTGTTTGACCCTGAAAAGTTAGCTTTGAGTTAGAGAGACAAACAAAACATTTTATTGATGAGAACTGTTAATTTTGCATTTCAAAGTTGCACCACTGCAAAGCCTTTAAGGTGGCAATGCCATTTATATCAAAACATGTATTGACTGTAAAGCCCTTGAGATATCCTGAGCTCGTAAAAGAGATGCCACAATTTTGCAAACCTTTCTCCTTTAATTTCCATATGATCAAGAAAAAGGACCTTGCTTTTCACAGGTAGGATGGAAGTTGGAGGAAGCAACACAAACTGAGAGAATTTTGTTAAACCTTAATTGTTCTGCTTGTTGAAATGTATCGCAAAACTAAAGAATGCCGCATTGTTCTTAGGAAAGCCATGGCCAAATGATTGGAGCATTGTGTGCAGACATCTGTTTCTTTGAGCGTGATGTTAATATCTGTTACCTGCAAAGCCAACAGCGCCTATGTACGGGTCTGAGTAATGTAATTTAGGCAGTTTTGATAAAATCGCAACTGCCTGACTAAGCTGTTTAAGGACCTAAGATATGTGCTAGCCTGCACATACACTTGTTTGTTCGACAGTATATAAACCCGTGCCATATGTACTTGTAGTGACTGCCTCCCGGGGCAGTTCCACCGTTATATCATGTAATAAAGTCTCGCTCACCATAAGTCCGAGTCCTCGATTGATTTCTCTGCCACAAGCATTCAGAAGTCAAGGGCAAGAAAGATGTGGTACCTTATACCTTTAAAGCAAGCCTTCTCCAACTGCTTGGATCGAGACATGATTTGTTGATAAAGTGAGTGGAGTCAAAATGTACAAGACCCATGAGAGATGGAAGTTTGAAAAGCCCTTCAGAATATCAAAATCAAATTATTTCGAGAAGGAATAACTCACCTTACAGAGAAACAATTCTCCTGCTGATTGTGGGGAACCTGCAGACAATATAATAGCAATACAATTAACTCCAGAGAGAGGTCATCAACCTAAGATGTTAACGCTCTCTTCCGGGATGGCACCTGAACCTGCTGAGCATTTCCAGAATTTTCTGCTTTTATTACAGTGGTAACATACTTCTCCAGGCTAGATCTGCGACGGCTGGCAGAGAACAGCTCAACAACAGATGAAAAGACTGGAGACACAAGAGAGGATAGATTCTTCAATCCGGAGCACCAAACAATCTGCTGGAGGGACTCAATGGGCCGAGCACTAATATGCGGAGAAAAGAATGACATTTTGGGTCAAAACCCTGCATCAGCAGTGAAAACTACATACATTCTCTGAAAACAAGGAAAGGTGAAAAATGTGATCCTAATCATGGATGCATGGAAATCCTGTGGCACAGAAGGTGACCATTTGGTCCATCTGTCAAAAAAGAGCCACACTTCCATGTGGCTATCCATAAGCCTCTTAAATGTCACTATCATATCTGACTCCACCACCATGCCTAGAATTGCAATCCAGGGTCTCACCACTCTCTGTGTAAAAAAAACATGTGCCACACATCTCTATTAAACTTTCTCCCTCTCACCTTATAGCTCTGCCTACTACTGTTGAACATTTCCACCCTGGAAAAAAAAGATTCTGACTGTCTACCCTCTCAATGCTGCATTAGACTTGAGGAAATTTGCTCTGGTGCAATTCTTGAATTTAGAAACCTATTACTCTTGAAGCACTTGCAAACAAATGTCATCTTATTTTCAAGTCCACATTTTCAATGGAAAAGTATACATGCACCTTGTTACATGCAATGGTGTCATTCGAAAAGCCACCTCTTGTTAAATTCTGAAACAAATGAGTTCAGATGTAAGGTTCAGATGGAAGGTTCAGATGGATGACAATTGCAAACACGTTCAACTGAATTGGCATCTGAGATCAGAGCCTTCTGAAATAGACTCACACTGCTCCTCAAACTAGTCACGAGCGATATTGGCAAAGGTCTCCCTCACTGCTGCTCAGGAAGAGCGGAAGTGACAGACCTGTGATTTCCACGCCCACTAGGTGAAGGCAGGACGTCGAGGAATGTAATGTGGATGTCCCAGGCCATTTCACCACACTTTACAAAGCCCTCAGAAACGTTTGTATAGGAAGGAACTGCAGATGCTGGTTTAAACCGAAGATAGAAACAAAAAGCTGGAGTAACTCAGTGGGACAGGCAGCATCTCTGGAGAGAAGGAATGGGTGAAGTTTTGGGTCGAGACTCTTCTTCCGACTGAAGACGGGTCTCGACCCAAAACGTCACCCATGCCTTCTCTCCAGAGATGCTGCCTGTCCCGCTGAGTTACTCCAGATTTTTGTGTCTATCCTCAGAAACGTTTGACAGACACCATACCCCAACCCTCATCTCAAATATGGATATCAAAGTTGTCAATATTTCTCAAGGTTTCTTAAAGTCACTGACCCTCAGAAACACATGGAAACTATTAAAAGTAAAAATAGGTTTAAAAATGTAATTTTTAAAATCAACCAAACACTTTTAAGGTTATTACAAATGTAAAACTAAGCAAAATATTCTAACAAAATATGTTATCTTATTTTCAACTTTCACTTTGGTTATACCACGATCCTCATTCACAATACTATAATAGGATTTGTAAGCACATTTTTGAGCAGCTCAAGTATCTCAGCAAGTTACTCAACCATTAGACCATGTAGAGACTGTTTACAATCACAATAATACTTTATTAGCCAAGTATGTTTTGCAGCATACGAGGAATTTCATTTGCCAAGTCAGTCATACAAATAAAAAGCAACAGAACACACAAAATACATTAGTCACTGCAGGAGCTGATCACCCCGTAGCCGGTGGTGTTTGTGCCCTCAGCATCGGGGAGATCAGCTCCTGCATCGGGGGGATGTGAGCTCACCCATGCCGGCGATCGGACCCTGAGGTCGGGGCTGGTCGAGCCTCTGCGTTGTTGGAGTTTCACGACTCGGCCTCTCCCGAGACTGCGAGCTCTTGATGGTAAGTCCGCAGGCCGCGGTTGAAGCGATCCCAGGCAAGGGATCAGCTCTGTTGTTATGTCCACGTCCCATGGTGGGGCACAAGTCAGTCCGAGGAGGCCTCCAGCTCCATCGATGGTAGGCCGCAGATCGGCCGGAGATGCGACCAGTAAAACAATCGCATCTCCGGCAAGGTAAGAAACAGAAAAATTCCCCTGACCCCCTCCCCCTCCCCCCACATAAAATAAACCGGAGAACATTTACACAAACTTTTAACACACACAAAAACATTTTTTTTTAAGTCGAAAAAACAGACTGTTGGGGGGGCTGCCGATCGTGCGGTGCCCTGGTGTTTCACATTGTTGTAGAGCAATTAAGCAATAGGGAAAATGGAAAATCTTATCAAAGTGAGCTGGTTCTTCACTTTATAGAGTTAATTCTTGTTGCATTTTCTTAAACAAGAGTTTGAAACATTTAAAATAAAAAGTTCCTGGTTGATGTCTGCATGCTGTTTCCTCTGTATAATGAATGCATTAGACATGCTCAAGTTAAGTCAAGTTTATTCGTCACATATACATACGAGATGTGCAGTGAAATGAAAAGTGGCAATGCTCGCGGACTTTGTGCAATAAACAAACAAACTACAAACAGAATGGAACAGAATCACATATTCTTTTACATATTAAATATTGTGGGCAGAAGGAAAAGGGGGGAAAAAACAGCAATTAAAAAAAAAACACAGAATGGTACAGTAAAGTTAGTCCCCGGTGAGATAGGAGTTTTCAGTCCTAATCGCCTCTGGGAAGAAACTCCTTCTCAACCTCTCCATTCTCACAGCATGGCAACGGAGGCGTTTGCCTGACCGTAGCAGCTGGAACAGTCCGTTGCAGGGGTGGAAGGGGTCTCCCATGATTTTATTGGATCTGGAGTTGCACCTCCTGATGTATAGTTCCTGCAGAGGGGCGAGTGAAGTTCCCATAGTGCGTTCGGCCGAACGCACTACTCTCTGCAGAGCCTTCTTGTCCTGGGCAGAGCAATTCCCAAACCAGATTGTAATATTTCCGGACAAGATGCTTTCCACAGTCGCTGAGTAGAAGCACTGTAGGATCCTCGGAGACACTCTGAATTTCCTCAATTGCCTGAGGTGGTAAAGGCACCGCCTTGCCTTACTCACGAGTGTTGTAGCGTGTGATGTCCATGTCATATCCTCAGAGATGTGGACTCCCAGGTATTTAAAACAGCTCACCCTATCCACAGTATCCTCATTTATCCTCAATGGTGTGTATGTCCTCGGATGATGTGCCCTCCTAAAGTCCACGATCAACTCCTTAGTGTTTTTAATGTTCAATAGGAGGCTGTTGTCCTGACACCAGAGTGCCTGGTCAGCCACCTCCTCCCGGTAGGCCTTCTCATCGTTGTCTGAGATCAGGCCCACCACCACAGTGTCTTCAGCAAACTTGATTATCGAGTTGGAGCTGAACCTAGCCACACAGTCATGTGTGTACAGGGAGTACAATAGGGGGCTGAGGACGCAACCCTGGGAGGAACCTGTGCTCAGGGTGAGGGACTTTGATGTATTCCCTCCCATCTTGACTACCTGGGGCCTGGCGGTGAGAAAGTCCAGGGCCCAGGCACACAGGGGGGTGTTGAGCCCTAATTCCAGTAGCTTCTTGGCCAGTCTGGTGGGGACTATCGTGTTACAGGCTGAACTGAAGTCTATGAACAGCATCCTCACGTAGCCCCCCTTCTGGCTATCAAGATGAGAGAGAGCGGTGTGCAAAACCTGGGAGACCGCATCGTCCGTGGATCTGTTCGGACGGTATGCGAATTGTAACGGGTCCATGTTGCGAGGGAGGAAGGTGGAGATGTGATTCTTCACCAGCCTCTCAAAGTATTTCATGACTACCGAGGTGAGGGCCACAGGACGGTAGTCATTCAGACAGGCTGGGGAGGCATTTTTAGGTATCGGTACAATGATGGATTTTTTGAAGCAGGCAGGGACCACGGACTTGTCCAGGGAGAGGTTTAATATTGTAGTGAGCACAGGAGCTAGCTGCATAGCACAGGACTTAAGTACTCGCCCCGAGATGCCATCGGGGCCTGCAGCTTTTCTCGTGTTCACCCGTGTCAGAGCCATCCTCACATCGTGCTCAGACAGCGAGAATGGGTGCACATTCCTCCCTTCAGCTTCATTAGCCAGCCCGCTGGCGGTATTGTCATTAGTCGGCAGACCTGGGGTGGTGTTACCCATCTCGAAACGAGCGTAAAAGGAGTTTAGGTCATCAGCTAGGGAGGTGCCGGCACTTGCGGATGAGGGTGGGGTGCTCTGGTAGTTGGTTACAGTTCGTAGCCCCTGCCGCAGGTGTCTGGTTTCCTGCTGCTCCATCTGTGACTCCATCTTGTTCCTGTACCTCATTTTTGCGTCCTTCACCGCCCTTCGCAGTCGGTAGGACTCTTGTAGACGTCCATGTTTTGTAGACGTCCATGTTTCCGGATGCCAGGCCCGAGTTGCAGGCAGCGGTGCAAGCCGCTGCCTACAATTCTACTCTCAGTGAAACATCTCAAGGACATACTCTTTCCGAGCTTCATAAAGACATTGCTGCCATAAAACTGACAGAGGTTTTCACATTGCTACATGAATGCAAAAACCCTAAAATTGCCACATAACAGTTTCTGGAGAGCTAGTATGGGTATTGTGAGCTGAAGGGACTGGTTTCCAGAGGACTAGTATGGACATTGTGGGCCAAATAGATTATTGGTGTGGCAGCTCAGTCACTCAAGCCTGATGTGCTGGCAGCTCACTTACGGCTGGTGGGCTGGCCGTTGACTCACGGCTATTCCTTGAATCCCACTTCAAGCAGGATGCAAGGCCACCAAATTCAATTGCAGTTTCATACCACTTCAAGCAGGGTGCAAGGCCACCAACTTCAAGTGCAGTTTCATGCTATTTCAAGCAGGGTGCAAGGTCACCAAATTCAAGTGCAGTTTCATACCATTTCAAGCAGGGTACAATGCCACCAAATTCAAATGCCGTTTCATACCATTTCATGCAGGTGCAAGGCCACCAAATTGAAATGCTGTTTCATACCATTTCATGCTGGGTACAAGGCCGCCACATTCAAGTGCAGTTTCATACCATTTCAAGCAGGATGAAACCACCAGAAAACCACCATATACAGTGCAAACAGGAAGTTGTCAAGTTTAGACTAACAACCATTTGCTGTGCCTTATTTCAAACCAACCATCACCAACCGTTTGCTGTGCTTTATTTCAAATCAACCACCACCAACCGTTTGCTGTGCTTTATTTCAAACCAACAACATTTTCATTTTCAAACCACATTAAGGGCACTCAAGATCAGTAAAACCACACTCACAGTTTAGTAGGCATGTGTTCAGTATTATTCACAGCTCAGACTGAGAGACGTGACCCTCTCGCTTCCCCCATCTTGCAGAGACTGACTGAGGCACTCAACACTTCCGGGTTTTATAGTCCCTCCGGAAGGGGCGTGGCCTTCAGGACAGAGAATGTCAATATTTTTTAAACAATAATACCTCTTTTATTTTTCATCATGGGAAAAATCCTCTTGTCATGCACAGCAGAGGGAGAATCTGAGTAAGATGGCCAAAATCACAGCCGTAAGTGGCAGTGTTTTTTCCAAAATCAATATACAGAATAACAGGTAGTGGTCAAGACGAGACTTTTAGTAATATAGATATAAGGAATATAAGTATTTACACTTTGTGATTATTGAAAAATAATTCCAAGTTAATATTTTATATATATATATATATATATATAGCTTCAAAATCGCATATTCTGTATCTCCCACAAAATGGGTCATAGTCATACAGCACAAAACAGGGTATTCGGCCCAACTTGCCCATACTGACCAAGACATCCCCATCTACATATATCCCACCTGCCCACATTTAGCCCCTTGTCCCTCCAAACCTTTCCTATTCATGGATCGGTTTCTTAACCTACAATACTACAGGTATTTAAATATGGATCTTAAATACTGACATTATTATTTGCCAGCTCCTACCAGTGGATAATGAACAGCAATTCATGGGATGAGGTTAGGTTTCACGTTGACATGGATAAACCACAATGTAGGACAATTCTCGTGTACAAATGAATAATGACATTCAGCAGACAGAACTGCTTTGTATAGACATTTCACATTAAACAATTTTTCATTGCAAGGGTTCAGAGTTCACTTATTATCTTTAAATCAATAGAGTGCAACTATAAATAGACCACCGTACGATCAATAATCTGTTTTTTTTCTGATTCACTTATAAGCAAGAACTTGATAAATGGTCCCGAGTGAAAAATTAGCATGTTAATGAAATTTTACTGGAATTCGACTTGTCCAAGCCCCTATGCATTTACATTTTAGTTCAGGTCTTAAGTTTTCCTGTCACGTAAAAGATGCGTACATTGTGACAACCAGAACCCATTCCATGAAAAATTGGAAAGCCTTTAAAGGTTGGGTGCTACCAAGAGGTCATTTGTAACTATTTACATTTACTGGGCATTATCTTCTATTTTATTACTTTGTACAATCTGATGTTTCTTGATAAAGGGTCTCACATCTAAAGTGTTAACTTTGAATCAGTCAGTGGGTCAGTCAGCATCTGTGGAAAAAGAAGCAGGGCTATTCTTTCAGGTGATAGACTGTCAGAATTTTTACCTGAACATTAAATATTTTTCTCTTTCCAGTTTAGTTTAGTTTAGTTCATCGTCACGTGTACCGGGGTACAATGAAGAGCTTTTGTTGCGTGCTGATCAGCATGCAGAAAGACAATACACGAGTACAATCGATCCATTTACAGTGTATAGATACATGATAAACAAATAACATTTAGAGCAAGGTAAAGCCATAAAAGTGCGATCAAGGATAGTTCGAGGGTCACCAAAGATGTAAATAGTAGGTTGATCAGAAGCATTAGCTTTGTTTCTCTTTCCACAGATTCTGCTGAGCAATTTCCACCAATAGTTTCAGTATTCAGTATTCAGTATTTACTTTAATGTCATTTTAACTGAGTACTTACATACACAGATGAAACAAAAAATTATTTCTCAATCAGTTCCCGTCAGTGCAGTTAATAAAAACAGAATAAATACATATAGCTTTAAAAATTAAAATTACCATATCTAAAATAGGCCTAATAATTGAAATAAAAACAGACATTCAGACCGAACAGTGGCTTTGCTTTGACAGGTGCCTAGCTGTCAAAGCAAAGCCACTGTTCGGTCTGAATGTCTGTTTTTAGTTTGGGCTCTGACTATTGGTCTGTATCCGTGTCAGGGCTCTCTTCACACCTGCATTCCCCTGTTCTCACTGTGGATCTAGAATCTCATTGTTCCATTATGCTTGAGTTTGGAGACGTTCCAAATGGCCACAGCCATGAAAGGATTCGTCTCTGACCTCAGAACTCTTCCCTTGATCTTTGACTGCGGGCAAAACTGGAGAGAAGTTTTACCTCCTGTCAAATAAATAGCTAGGAAATATCTTCGTCATTCAGAAATATTTAAGAAAACTACTAAAGATGTAGGCCCCCCCTCGGTCATGACTGACCATGGTTGATGCATCCTAGTTGTTGCCTGCTTGCTCCAAACCCCAGCTGGAGTAGCGTCGCTTGTGGCTGAAGAGACCAATGCGGGAGTGACAGACTCTGTGGCAGACGTCACATTTGTGTGTGGTCTCTGGTCTGTTGAAGTTGCTGCGCTCTGTTCTGGGCGCCCGCTTGTCTGCCGCTGCGTTCAACAGTTTCTCTTCCCCCGTTTTGAGATGTTGGTTCAGGGTACCTCTCCACCTCATGTGGTCAGCTGTAAGGCTCTCCCAGGACTCCACATCGATGTTGAGTGCCTTCATATCTCTCTTGCAGACATCCTTGTAACGTAGCTGGGGGCAGCCGATGGTTCTCCTCCCAGATGTCAGCTCTCCATAGAGGATGTCTTTTGTAATACGGCCATCCTCCATGCGGTGGACATTGCCCAGCCACCGCAGTCTGCGCTGCCTGAGTAGAGTGTACATACTGGGAAGGCCAGCTTGAGACAGGATCTCAGCGTTGGACACTCTGTCTTGCCAGGATATGTCCAGGATACGGCGGATGCTTCTCAGGTGGAAGGTAGATGGCATATGTAGTCCATGTCGCAATGCCGTATAGCAGCGTGCTGATGACACAGGCTTTGTAGACTGCTATCTTTGTCTTCACTGTCAGCTTTGGGTTGGTCTACACTCGAGTTGTGAGGTGAGCGAGAGTTGTAGCTGCCTTCCCGATCCTCTTATCAATCTCTGTGTCCAATGAGAGGTTGTCGGTGATGGTGGAGCCGAAGTACATGAACTGAAGGATGGAATCAAGTTCATAGTCGTCGATGGTGATGACAGGCGACGCCTCTATATCCTGCCCCAACACGTTCATCTTCTTCAAGCTGATGGTCAGCCCGAAGTCCTTGCAAACCCGATAGAAGTGGTCCATCAGTGACTGTAGTTCCTGCTGGGTGTGGGACACAACTGCGGCGTCGTCGGCAAACAACATGTCTCTGATGAGAGCTTCACGTACTTTTGTCTTTACTCTGAGGCGGGCGAGGTTGAAGAGCCTGCCATCTGATCTAGTACGCAGGTAGATCCCCTCTGTTGCAGTGCCGAAGGCATGTTTCAGGAGCAGAGCGAAGAAAATCCCAAAGAGTGTGGGAGCGAGGACGCAGCCTTGTTTGATGCCACTGCGGATGTCGAAGGGCTCCGGGAAGCTGCCAATGAATTGCACTGTCCCCTTCGTGTTGATGTGGAAGGATTCTATCATGCTCTCCAAGTTCCCAGTTTTAGAGTAGGTCTCTTTTGATGTGTTCTTTTGTTGGTAGGTGCAAAGGTTGCAATCTGCTGTTCGAATGGTTCCTAATCCCCGTGCACCCAGTGAGGATAGCAGATCATGGTGGGACAGCACCTTATTTTTTATTTATTTATTTATTTATTTTTTAGATTTATTTTATCAAAAAATGTATTCAATTATTAAAA
The DNA here is from genome assembly GCF_010909765.2 of Amblyraja radiata. Taxonomy (NCBI): domain Eukaryota; kingdom Metazoa; phylum Chordata; class Chondrichthyes; order Rajiformes; family Rajidae; genus Amblyraja; species Amblyraja radiata. Next base: position 81,174,734 of record NC_045961.1, on the reverse strand, counting down.
AATAATATTTACACTACAATAAAACAAGCCAGAATCCACCACCATAATACAATACAAACATATATCCATAATAAACTACTATACAACTATGTTACAATCCTTATTGAGTATACATTCAACATCCTGCGGAGCCCAGCAGTCCGGGAACTCCCTCAGGGTGCCCGTGGACAGGGCGTATTCCTTTTCTAACCTCACCAGGGCACGGACGTAACCCTGGAAAAGGGGCAGGCAGCCAGCTCAGGTAGAGCCCTCCACCGCCTGGTGCCTTGACTCGCGGATGGCCAGTTTGGCCGGGCCCAGGAGCAACCCAACCAGGACATCTTCAGCCCTACCCTCTCCCCTACGCACAGAGTGTCCAAAGATGAGGATGGTGGGTGAAAAATGCAGCCAGGTGCAGCCCCTTTAGATATTCAAACAGTGGCTGCAGCCTCACGCACTCCATGTACATGTGGTACACAGATTCTTCCAGCCCGCAGAAGTGGCATGTTGCTGGCGAGTCTGTGAACCGCGAGAGAAACAGGTTGCAGGGAACACCTCAGTGCAATACCCTCCACCCCAGGTCCACAATGTAGAGGGGGAGAATCCCTACATAGAGGGACCCCACCGGGGGCCAACCCTCGCGACCGGAAGGACACCGTACGGTGTCCGTATGGTGGACCAGGGTAAGGAAGTGCAGGGTGTGGAGGAGGAGCCCGTACAGGACATGCCTCCCTGCATCTCAGAGGGAGATGAAGAGGAAAGGCGGCTCAAATTGTTTGGGACCAGCTCCCGGGAAGGATTACGGCGCCTGGGTCTGATGAATACATCCGGCTGAGCGGGGGTTTGCTCAACCACAGGCATTCCACACGTTTGAGCCCCCCCGATACCCGGTGGGGCGGGACAAGGACCGGCTGCTCTCATGCCAACAGCACCTTATTGGCTGGGGGCTGCCCAGCTTGAGGCGGGAGGTAGCTGCCCAGTGAGATCCGAAAATCCCACCCACCGTCGGGAACAACCCTGGCGCCTCGTGTTACGTCAATCTAGCGATCGCTTATAACCGGTAATTGTTGCTCCGCATGTTGTGTCAACACCACAGGCAAAGCTGGAGTGTTCTCTCCAGGTTGTAGGTTTAGCTTTACAGGTGATGTGTAGTCGGATGCAAACCTGGGCGATGTCATATGGAGGACAGGCTGTTGCCCATGCAGCACGTCCCCCCTCTCCACGCCGCTGATCGATCCAAAGGAACAGCAGGGCCATTACAGTTTGGCACCAGCGCCGTCACAGGAGCTGCCAGAGCGAGGTTGTGGACAATGACGAACTGCCTTAGGGGCTCTGACTCCGGATTTTCTTGAGGGCAGTGGGCAGGTGCTATAGACCTGCACGGGAAGGTAGACCCTCCCGCCGCCATGAGTCTCGGGCAGATGGGGCTCGTCAGCCTGGGAAGGCAGTCCATCTAGGAGAGGGAAAACTCTGATTTAAAACCTCCACAGTCATGGAAAAGGCTCCAGGAGTAAACTAAACTTGATACAGTCACTAAATATAAAAAATAATTTACTTAAAAAAACATTTTAAAAAATGATTAAAATATGCAGAAATAATTAAAATGATTAAACTAATGGAAAATAATAATCAAAATACTCTCTTTGCTCACCAGTGCATGATGCGAAATCAATGAGGGAGCCCTATAGCCTGAAACTGGAACAGAGAACAATTCCCCAGCACAATGCTGAGGAATCCCTGGAAAAGCGGGATTCACCACTGGGATTTCATTTGGAAAACTTATCTCTGATCTTGTCATATACTCAGTCAAAACATAGACAAAGAATTGAAATCACAGTCATGCACCATTGATCAGAAACTAGGATCTACAAGAGAAAATCATTGAGTGCTTTGAGTTCCCCCGACTGTAGGTAATCCATGACTGAACTGCATACGGGAGGTCAGGAAGCATTGCTACCTTGTAGACCATAAGCTTCAAATCAAGTCAGGTCAAATTGTGTTTATTATCATAAGCGTAAGTAAAGTGAGGTACAGGTACAATGAAAATATTGCTCGCAGCAACATCACAGACACATAGGTTCAGACAACACATATAAACGTAAATGATACATACATTTCTCAAAAGTTCTAAAAGACAGTGAAAAGGACATAAACATGAGTGTAAAAGGCAATTAGAAATATGTCCACAGTAGTGCAAGAGGTGGTCCACTGCGTTCCATTTGTAGTGAGTTGAGGTCTTAATCTTTAGTAGTATAATTTTGTGGTTAACACAAAATTGGGCATGTGGCAGATAGTAATACACGTGTAGAATCAGAGTATTGTAAGCCCATAATGTTTAACACTGAGATACATAACAGCAGGTCCTAAAATCTTGAGCAAAACACAAAATGCAGGAGAAACTCAGTGGGGTCAGGCAGCACCTATGGAGTGAATGGTTAGATGGCGCTTCAGGTCAGGTCCCTTCATCAATACATCAGGGTAAGTGTGAGGTGGCATGATTCGAAACAATGAATCGCCCATTCTTTGGAAATTTAAGATGAAAAACCTTTCCTTGTTGCAAACACCAACTACCCAATAGAGTAGTGAAGTAATAATAGTTTTTCTAATCTGCCTCGAAAATATATTAGTTAATGGAGCCAAATATCCAATTGAGGTAGAGAATTGGCTGCCATTGGAAGTAGTGATGCAGGTGATAGTAATGCAGATAATAAATTAATTGAAAGAAAACAAGAATTGGCCTTTCTTTCCAGTAGAACAAATTTGTTTCAAACCTATTGGAGTAACAGTGAAGTCACACTTAGAATATTATGAATACTTCTGGTCTCCCCTTTACAAAAAGCATGGCAAAATCTTACATTGAAAATCTACTAAAACAACACTGTAACTGAGATGTTACACTGAGATTAATAACAGGAAAAAGTTCTCTAATTTTGTGAAGATTTTTCTTCAGCACCTGCTGAGGATTTTTCCAATTTTGGGGGAGATCTATAGTAAGGACCTTTAAAATGAGAAACAGTGTCATTCATAAATTCAATGGGAATTCAGTATTTTTATTTTGTAAACGTGCCTGACACACTTCTTTGAATGTGATCAAAATTCACCTTGATGTACGTTTCGGAAAAAAGATGCCAACAAACTTCAGAAAAGGAGAATAGTAAGTGATAAGTTATGGTGCCAGGTGATTGGGAGATAAATTGTATTTGCAGCAGTCATTTTACAATCCGTGCGTGCAATCCATAAAATAAAAAAATCAATCTGAAGTCTATTTGGCAGCTGGGAGCTAATTAAATAGCACAGAAGATGTACTAAATCACAGGTGCAAAGCCGCAGCAATACAGTGCAGATCTGATCCTGCTGCTCCCATTGAAATTTCACCTTGACGAAAGTGTTAAGCCTCATTCAGTATTGTACAGGTGCCTCATGGTTTATTGGTGAGCATCACCAAGGAAATTCCCAACCATTATGAAAATGACCAGCAATGGAATATTACCGCATGGTTCTTTGTGTGAAGTGTTCTCGCAGAAGTGAGGTTCATGCCTGGTTCCAATAACTTGAATCCAAAATCCAGACCACCGTTCCCTGGTGTACTGATGGAGTGTTGCACTGGTTTAGTTTAGTTTAGACAAAACAGACTAGAAACAGGCCGTTCTGCCGACCGAGTCTGCGCCAACCAGCAATCCCCATACACTAATGCTATCCTACACACACCAGGGACAATTTACAATTTTGCCAAGACAATCAGCCTTAAACCTGTATGTCTTTAGAGTGTAGGAGGAAATCGAAGCACCCGGCGAAAACCCACGCAGATGACAAGGAGAACATAGAAACTCCGTACAGACAGCACCTGTAGTCAGGATCAAACTGGGTTTCTGGCGCTGTAATGGGCCTGTCCCACTTAGGCGATTTTTTCATTGGAACTTAACAGTTGCCGGCAGTCGCCTGAAAAACCGGCAACTGGAATGGCGACTGTCAGAGTGGAACATGCACACAAACACATTGCTTCCTTCGCCAGCCCGTTATGCAGGCAGGGGACAGGGCAGGCGGGTGGAGCGCTATCTAAAAATGTCACACGGTGCAAAGCCAAGGTGAACAGGAAAGTTGGCATTGTAAAAAGACGGATAAAGTACAGTGTACGGTAAGTCGTTTAAAAGTGGGAGGAGGGGGGGGGGGAGGGGGGGGGGGAGAGGGGTGGAGAGGGGGGAGAAGGAGTGGAGACAACTTTTAAGAAGCCAGAGACACACGGGTGTGAAGCTCGGCGGACATTTAACATTACCGGTCGGTTATCCTTAGTTCTGAAAACTACTGCTTACCTTTTTTTCCCCCAATGAGCCAATGAAATTCACCGGTCAGCACCAGCTACAACCTACGAGAACCTCCGAGAACCTTCGACGTCCTGGCAACCCATTAGGACCTCCTGGCAACCCACCTACGGCTCGAGAATTCTCTCTACTCTCCATGGCGGCTTCATTCTAGTCGCTACTAATTTTTCAACATGTTGAAAAATTCATGGCGACCATAATGAGGCTGCAACTCATTCCCAGAATGCGGGAACTCCTTATGACCATGAAGGTGACTCCCTGGCAACCACCTGCGAACATGTGGCGACCATGTGGTGTCTGCATAGTCTCGTGCAGTCGCCTAAAATGTCACCTAAGTGGGATATGCCCATAAAAGGCCTGTCCCACTTGGGCGACCTAATCCGCGTGTCCAGAAGAGTGTCATTGACCTTCAAGCTCGAGGGCACTCGCCCGGAAAGCCTCGAGCTGGATCGACCGGCTGCGTTGAAACCGCGAGCTGGATCGACCGAAGCGCGAGCTTCGCACACACCGAGCTTCGTACAGACCGCACACACACGCACACGCGCACGCACACACACACACACACACACACACACACACACACACACACACACACACACACACACACACACACACACACACACACACACACACACACACACACACACACACATCACGAAGGTGGGGCCCATGGAGAGCGGAGTAGCGCTGTCTGCGCGATGAAGATGAAGGTAAACGGCTGCCACAGAGTACGGTAAGTCCTTTAGAGAGGGGGGGCGGAGGGGAGGGCAGAGAACGAGAGAGAAGGGGAGAGAAGAAAGAGAAGGGAGAGAGAAGGGAGACAGAAAGGGAGAGAAGGGGAGAGAAGGGGGGGAGAAGGAGTGGAGACAGTTTTATGAGTATAATAAAGTTAGCGGGCATTTTACCCACCGGTGGGTCTTCTAGTTTGTGACTCCAATGAGTCAATCAAAAGGAGATTGCCTACAGCTGCCTTCGACTGCCTGTAAGTAAATAGCGATCCCACTCCACTGCCCTTCGACCAAACGGCGACCTATTTTTAGTCGAGGCCGGTTTTAATCATGATGAAAAAAAAGCAGCAACCTAGATGAAGCCTCGACCACATGGAAACCACTTTCAACCATTAGGGAGAGTGACCAAAACCTCCTGTGACCTCGTGGTGACCTTGCAGCGACCTTGGATGGCGGGCAAGGTCACCAGAGGTTGCTGTGGAGGTCTCCTAAGTGGGACAGGCCCTTAAGGCAGAAACTCTACCGCTGCACCACCATGGTGGAAGAGGTACCCTTCAATTATTACACCAAGCTCTCGCCATCCCTGCATGGACGTAAACCATTAAAACTATCTGAAGAGATGGAACCCTGGGTCCCTGTCAAGATTTATCCTGTAATCAACAACCAAAAAGATAACAATCATTATTACATTACTGTTTGTGGGAGCTTGCGGTATGCAATTTGATGAGTAATTCAGAAGTGTTTAATTGGCCATAAAGTGCTTTGGGCAGCCCTGAAGTTATGAAGCTCTGCATATTCTGTCATTTTATAATTATACCATATAACATTTGTAAAAGATGCCATTTGGGAGTGATAATATTGCCTGGGTTCAGATATGTCAGGTGTTCAATTAAAGCAGCTGTCGTAATTTATATTGAAATCATTGATCTTAATACCAGTACACTTCACCTCAGGATGGCTTTCTACATGGCTTGACAGGGTGAATGCAGGAAGAACGTATTCTCTGGCATGGGTGTTTAGAACCTGGGGGTCACACTTTTCTTTCACAGGGTAAAAATATGCAAGTAAAGTTAATGGGATCAACTGATTGTCATGGCAAAAGAATGTGATAAAAATGCCTTTGATGTAGAACTAAATCTGTTGCTGGCATAATATTCAGTAACTGGCATTGGAACAACAAAAATAAACTACTAATACACTGGGGGGGGGGGGGGGGGGGAGGGAGGGGGATGAGCGCTGGGATAGTGGGAGAAATAGGTGTACATTGGGGAATGGGAGGAAAGAGAGAGAGGGATTGGGATATTATCTAAAATTGGATAATTCATTGTTCAGACCATTGGATTGCAGCCTACACAGGTTGAACATGAAATATCAGAGGAAGGTTTTAAGAAGAGAGGGGAAAGATTTAATAGGAACCTGAGGGGCAATATTTTTAAACACAGGGTGGTAACGAATTGGAACAAGCTACCAGAGGAAGTGGTTGGGGAAGGTACATTAACAATAGTTTAAATATATTGAGACAGGTACATGGTCTTAAAAGATTTGAGGTATGGGTCAAATGTATACAAATAGGACTAGTTTAGCTGAGCATGGACAAGTTGACCCCAAGGGACAAGTTGTTTATGTGCTGTGAATAGACTCTATGAATCTATTTCATGGCAGGGAAACAAACAGCCAGAAGATTGTTCCCGATGTTGGGGAAGTCCAGAACAAGGGGTCACAGTTTAAGGATAAAGGGGAAATCTTTTAGGACCGAGATGAGGAAAACTTTTTTCACACAGAGAGTGGTGAATCTGTGGAATTCTCTCCCGCAGAAGGTAGTTGAGGCCAGTTCATTGGCTATATTTAAGAGGGAGTTAGATGTGGCCTTAGTGGCTAAAGGGATCAGGGGGTATGGAGAGAAGGCAGGTACAGGATACTGAGTTGGATGATCAGCCATGATCATATTGAATGGTGGTACAGGCTCGAAGGGCCGAATGGCCTACTCCTGCACCTATTTTCTATGTTTCTATGTTTCTAATTATAGAACAAACTAGACTGTGGGACCCATTGGGTCCCATGTTCACACGGGAGGCCTGGTCCTCAACGGAATATTTCAACACTCCACCAATTCCAATATTGGTGGCCAGTGGAGGGGGGGGGGGGCTTTCTGGAACGCTAGTATGGGTGCGCCGAAGGAACTGGTTTCCAGAGGGCTAGTAAGAACATTGTGGGCCGATTAGATTCTTGGGCTTGCAGCTCAGTCACTCAGGCCTGGTAGGCTGGCAGCTCATTCACTCAGGCCTGGTAGGCTGGCAGCTCAGTCACTCAGGCCTGGTGAGCTGGCAGCTCAGTCACTCAGGGATGGTGGGCTGGCAGCCCAGTCACTCAGGGCTGGTGGGCAGGCAGCTCAGTTACTCAGGGCTGGTGGGCTGGCAGTTCAGTCACTCAGGTCTGACGGGCACAGCAAGTGGAAAAGGTATTTATTAAAGCTTAAAATAATTCTTATAAAATAACAATAATTTAAATGTTAAAGATGAGATTTGTTCAGTTCTTGCTTGTTGTGTCTCTTGTTGCATTCTGCAGCGGAGGGAGAGGGACAGCTCTAGGCGGGGGCTGAGATAGATAGATAGATAGATAGATAGATAGATAGATAGATAGATCCCTATCTCTTTTCTGTGCCCTTCCCCCACCCCAATGTACACCCATTTCTGCCACTATCCCGGCCCACAAGTCCCACCCCCACTCCCCCCGTGTATCAGCAGTTTATTTTTGTTCCAATCCCAGTTTCGTTTAATTTACACTCAGGGCTGGTGGGCTGGCAGCTCAGAAACTGCCAGAAATTCTGCCCAAAACAGGTGAGAGACTTTGCGAGAGAGAAGGGGAAGAGGGTGGAGAATCAATTTTAGACATTTTTCATCTTTTTCTATATATCACAGCAATGAAGGTGGAAAGTGGACTGGACTGGATCTCACAGGGAGCCAATGAAGTGAGGGAGAAAAATACTGGGGTGAGGTTTAATACTTACAGGGGGAATATTTACTGATGGGCTGAAGGGACTCCTCCTGGGCTAGTACAGGTCTGATGGGCTGAAGGGAATTTTAAAAAATCAGAGTGCAATCTCAGTGAAAGGCACTTTTTGAGGACTTTTCCTGGCTTGGCAAGTGCCCTTTGGGCCAAAATGCTCCTTGTGGGCTAATACGGGCATTTGGGGCAAAAGGGACTGGTTTCTGGGCTAATAGGGGATGTGGGCCAAAATGAGTGGTTTCAGGTTGGCCAAAGGTGGGATGACAGTTCATTCACTCACTCACGGCTGGTGGGCTGGCAATTCACTTACTCACGGCTGGTGGGCTGGCAGTTCATTCACTCATGGCTGGTGGGCTGGCAGTTGACTGATTCACGGCTGTTGGGCTGGCAGTTGACTGACTCACGGCTGGTGGGCTGGCAGTTGATTGACTCACAGCTGGTGGGCTGGCAGTTCACTCACGGATATTCCTTGAAATTTCATAGCATTTCAAGCAGAGTGCAGGCCACCAAATTCAATTTCAATTTCATACCATTTTGAAGCAGAGTGCAGGCCACAAAATTCAAATTCAACTTCATACCATTTCAAGCAGAGTGCAGGCCATCAAATTCAAATTTAATTTCATACCATTTCAAGCAGAATACAGGCCACAAAATTCAAATTAAATTTCATACCATTTCAAGCAGAGTGCAGACCACCAAATTCAAATTCAATTTCATACCATTTCAATAGAGTGCAGGCCACCAAATTCATTTCATACCATTTCAAGCAGAGTGCAGGCCACCAAATTCATTTCATACCATTTCAAACAGAGTGCAGGCCACCAAATTCATTTCATACCATTTCAAGCAGAGTGCAGCCTACCAATTCATTTCATTTCAAGCAGTGTTCAGTTCACTCACGGCGTAGACTCACAGTTCTGGACTCCACTCTCAAACTCTCACTCACAGTCTTCCAGGGTGACTGACTCATGTCCGGCCTCCGTGGCTTTAATACTCCTAGCTCCCCAGAAGGGTCATTACCTTCGTCATGTTGATTGACAGGGGAGAGGACCAATCAGCCGATCTTAAGATATTTTAAACATTCATAACTTTTTTATTTCTCATCGATCGGAAAAATCCTCGGGACTGCCTCAGCGGAGGAGGACTCTAAGATAGCCAAAAATCATAGTGATATATGGTAGCGTTGTTTCTAAAATCAATATACAGCGCAGACAGGAAGTGGTCAAGATGAGACTTTTAGTTATATAGATTTAGCACCATTTCCCTGAGCAGTTGAGTGCAACAAGGTATTTACATGTTTACAACTGTGCTCTTCCCTAGTGCATCCAAACCTCAAACCATCCGCTCCCCTTTTCACAGACGTCCTTGAGTTGATTTTGTCTGTCCGAAAATACACAAAACACACTTAATCGGTTAACCGTACAAACAGAGTATTGCAGTGAAATGCATCAAAATTGCTTGTCAGATTAGTAAGAACAATTAATAAAAGTGCAGAGAGGAAACTAGTTCTTCCAATCATCGGACAACGTACATATGTCGGACCTTTGAATATATTGTGGGAGCTTGTTTATAAGGCGGTGTCCATAAGACTTGTGACCATATCCTGTTGATGCCCCCTGTTATAATTTTAAGCAGAGGTTAAGGTGGGAATGGTACCATAGTCAATGTTGCAGTGCCCCTTAATAGTATAGTGATTTTACACATCAGTTAACTTAAAATCTCCACTTTCACTAAATGTGGGACTGTTAAGGAAAGCAGATTTTATAATTAACTCTCTTCTAATTCATAAGTAAAACAGCTTGTATTTGGCTTCACATAATTAACTTTAAAAGTATTAGAGGAGACATCAATTTAAAATTCCTGAAACAAGATTAATATTTTTAAATACAGAAGTTATTTTCTAACGGGAGAGAAATGTGCTTTGAAATGAAAGGCAATTAGCATAACTAATTGAGAAATTATCCCTAATAGGATAATCATTATTTCCCTCATGTTCAGATAGATAAGGATTGAGTCCTGAAAAATCTCATCTGATTAATCAAATTTCCATATGCACATCAAGCCTAATTGGCAGTTAATATTATCACTAATTATAAAATGTTTATACTCCTCATTCGGTAAAGATGTTTGTTTTTTTTTTAATTTGAAGATTTAATTTTTTATATGATGTGAATTAAAGTGAACACTGATGATGGTTAATGAAAGATGGTGGCACAGTGGTGTTGCAGGTAGTGCTGCTTTCTCACTGCCTCGTGGTTTCAATCCAGACCTCCAGGTTTATTTATCGAGTTTAGTTACCGTGTAATTTGAATCCTCCAATTTTAGGTAATACTAGACTAAGTGGGATCCGTTGGGTCCCATTCTCACACGGGAGGCCTGGTCCCCCAACGCAATATTCCACCACTCACCCAAAACTCCCAACTGCGCAGGCGTGGCTGACGGGTTCACGTTGTGACGCTCCTGATCCCCCCTCCTCCCCTCACTCCCCTCCCACTCTGCCCCTTGCCATTCACCCCCCCCCCCCCACACACACTTACTCCATCCCCCCCTCAACCCTCCCATCCACTCTTAGCGGCTCTCCGGCAGCGCAACCATTCCTGCCCATTGGGTTCCCATTGTGACGTAGCACACGCAGGCATCACTGCGCAGGCACAGCTGACGGGCACGGCAAGTGGAAAAGGTATTTATTAAAGCTTAAAATAACTCTTATAAAATAACAATAATTTAAATGTTAAAGATGAGATTTGTTCAGTTCTTTCTTGTTGTGTCTCTTGTTGCATTCTGCAGCAGGGGGAGAGGGATGGCTCTAAGCGGGGGCTGAGATAGATGGATAGATGGATAGATGGATAGATGGATAGATGGATAGATGGATGGATGGATGGATGGATGGATGGATGGATGGATGGATGGATGGATGGATGGATGGATGGATGGATGGATGGATGGATGGATGGATGGATGGATGGATGGATGGATGGATGGATGGATGGATGGATGGATGGATGGATGGATGGATGGATGGATGGATGGATGGATGGATGGATGGATGGATGGATGGCTGGATGGATGGATGGATGCTGGATGGCTGGATGGTGGATGTATGGCTTGCATGGCTGGATGGCTGGATTGATGGATGGATGTGATGGATGGCATGGATGGATGGCTGGTTGGCTGGCTCGCGGCTCCATGCTCCGCTGGTCGCGGGCTCGCTGCTTCGCTGGCTCGCTGTCTGCTGGCTCGTCTAGCATGGCTCGCTGGCTCGCTGTCTACTGCTCGCTGCTCGCTGGCCTCGCTGGCTCGCCTGGCTCGCTGATCGCTACGCTAGCCTCGCCTGGCTCGCATCGTCGATAGATAGCTATCATAGCAGAGAGCTAGCTAGATAGATCGATAGATCGCTCAGATCGCTAGATAGACTCGCTCACTCGCTAGATCGCTGCTCGATCGCTAGACTTCCTACTCCTCTTTTTCCTGTGCCCTTCCCCCACCCCAATGTCACACCCATTTCGCCCCCTATCCGGCCCGCAAGTCCCACCCCCACTCCCCGGTATCATATTTATTTTTGTTCCAATCCCAGTTTTGTTTAATTTACTTTAGTTTAGATCTTCTTCTTTCGTGTCCTTATGCTATATAGTGGCTCGCCACTGCTGTCAACATATTTGCGCTATTGGAGTGTTAAGTGCAAGGTCTGCAGTAGTACATGGATTATCCACCAATGGGCATTGCAGTAGGTGTTGCATTGTCTGGGTCTGTGTGCCACAGTCACAGGTTGTTGTACCCTCGATGTAGCCCCATTTGTGCATTGTCACCCTTGACCGTCCGACCCCGGTTTGCAGTCGGTTGAGACATCTCCAGTTCAGTCAGTGTTCATCAACACCTGGTGGTAAGCACTCTGCTGCTGGTATGCCCATCTTGGTGGAAATAGGGACAGTGGCTAGTCTGTTCTTCCACATCTGGAGGCAAGCTTCAGTTAGTGTTGTTTCCAATGGGGTGACGCTGGTTAGCTCTTATGTGATTTTAACTGCATAGGAGGGGGCACATGGTTGTGTAATGGGTGTCTATAGTCTGTCAGTTGTTTCAGATGCTCTGTCTTGCTTGCAACAGCTCTCCTGATGTCTGGGGGAGCGATGCCAGCCGGTAGGTAGACGTTGTTTATGTCTGTAGATAGGAGGCAACCATTGATGCTACGGCAGCTGGCATTCAAGGATGAGTCGATCTTCTTTGCATGTGGACATCTCTCCCAAGCAGGGAAGACCTATTCTGCAGCGGAGAAGCAGAGTGCTGAGGCTGTAGTATGTACTGTTGTTGGGTTGGCACCCCATTTGATGGTGGTGAGTTTCTTCAATATGTTGTTGCGGTTGCCCACCTTTGCTTTAGGTTTTTCCACATGTGCCTTGAATGTTAAGCAGCGGTCGAGTGTGACACCAATGTAGACTGGGTTTGGGTAATGTGTTAGTGGGAGTCCAGACCATTAGTTTAGTTTAGAGATACAAAGCAGAAACAGGCCCTTCGGCCCACCGAGTCCGTGCCGGCCAGAGATCCCCACACACATTAACACTATCCTACACACAACTCCCAGATCCCAGGGTCGGTTAATAAACTACTGTAAATAGTACCTAGTGTATAGAGGAGTGTTAAAGTCTGGGAAGGAGTTGATGGGAATGTGGACACAATAAAATAAGATTAATATAACTCTGTGCTTGATGGGCAGCATGGACCTGATGGGTGAAGGGCCTGTGTACATACTATATGACCCGAAGGCTTTAATACGGTTTCGACTTCAAAGAATGTTTTTTGCCTCTTTGATCAAATTCCTCTATTTAATTAGATTGTGGCTAACCTGTACATTAACTTCAGCTCTTCACCTAAGTTCTATAATGTCTGCCAATAAAATTGATTTTAAAAATCTCTTTTTCCCCCCACAGCTTCATGGGCTATTTGAAATACAACATTTAAAACTGGAAAAGCAATTCAGGCAGCATCTACGCAGGGGGAAACAGAATAAGTTCTTGTGGAATTTTAAGAGTGGTTGTAAAACTGCTGTCTCCGAGCTCAAGTGACTCAGGGGTTCAATCCTGTCAGTGGCGAGTTTGCAAGTGTGTGAGAGAGTGCATATGAGAGTGTGTGTGCGTGTGTGCGTACGTGTCCGTGAGCATTTGAGAGCATGTGGGCAGGTGGGTGCAGAGGTTCAGATTTCCACAACCCTTTTGTTGAAAAGTCAAGACAGGCATATGCCACATTCACATGGAGAAAGCAAAAACTCAGCTGACAGATCCCTGCTTGGACTGCTAATAAATCATTTTTCAAATGCCTGCTTTGGAGAAATATTATCAAAAGGATAAAAAATAAAGCCTACAATTTAATGTGGAGGCAGCCTGACCCTGTAGGAAACTCTGCAAGATTTCACTGCCATAGACTGATCCACACATTACTCAACTAAAAGCTTGACATTACATGTAATACAACTGACTGAAATGCTAACTTCATATAATAATTATTTTTCCATTAAATGGACTTCAGCTGATTATGATGGATTAATCAATTATCTTTTTTTTAATGATTGCACTCATAAAGTCTGAGTACAGCATCAGTTTGATGTGTCAAATCTCACTGTGGATTTAGATCCCAATCAATTAAGTTATTTTAGAAATGTGGTCATGTCTTCTCAAACTGTGACTGCGGGTGGATCACACAAAGCTTTAACATTCACAGCAAGCACAGCCATTCATCAATCCACGGGTGGATTCTGCAACTCACCTATGACCTCTTATTGAATTTAGCTGACCTAAAACAAAAGGAAGGTTCAATCGGTGCAGGGCTTTCTGTGCAGAAACTTCTGTCATCTAATCAATTAAAAAAACTGCCAAAAGTCACCATATTATCCCCAAGATTATTGACATCAGGAATTACAATGCAGGGGGTGGTGGAGTGTTTTGCAGTAATTCCAATGTTGCGCCAGTTAAATTAAAAGTTATTTGTGCATGAAATAAACACAGGATTTTTAGACAAGTCTTGCCATGTCAAAGTCAATTCAGCTGAAATGTAGCCAATCAATAACGCCACTGTCACCTTCATCAGTGAGTCTATTCCCCTGGTACAGACCGTCTCTCTACCCAACCGCAGGATGACCTTGGTACACAGGAAAGGGACAGAAGATGTCTTCGGTCTGCACAGAAGCATATTTGATTTCAGGAGGGAATTTTCATTGAAACGGTATACACATTTTATTCCAATATATTAAACAAATTCATTGCAATTATAAACTGTGATTAAAAGATAAAGTTATAAAACTCAGATTTACTGGAAATTAAAGCTTTTACTTTGGCACGTGCACTCAACGTATGAAGACCATCATTAATGCTTTAAAAATTGACATGTTTTATAGCTTCATCATTAACTCAAATCTAGTTATCCTTTAAGTGAAAGCAATGTAAAACACTGCGTGAACATTCAAAAGCTGACATACCACCGGGTGGCGCTTCGACGGCAGCCTCGCCTTCAGTCTGTCTGTTCTTTTCGTCTTTTTTTTATTATTTTAGTGTGTTTAAAAAGTTTTTGTTAATGTTCTCCAGTTTGTTTTATGTGGGGCCGGGAGGTGGGTGGGGGTTGGGGGGAAACTTTTTTTCAATCTCTTACCTTGCCGGAGATGCGATTGTTTTCTGGGTCGTATCTCCGGTCCCTTTGCGGTCCAACATTGTGGAGCTGGAGGCCTTGATCGGGACTGACTGAGCCCCACCGCTGGATGTGAACTTTCCATAGGAGCCGATTCCTTGCCTGGGATCGACTTTAACATCAAGGAGCTCACAGTCTCGGGAGAGACTGAGTCAGGAAGCTCTCAAACTGCACGATGTTCGACTAACCCCAACCCGAGGTAGATCGCCCGGCGCGGAGGCCCGTCGCCGGCTATGGGAGTAAAATCGTCCTGTCAACGGGTTAGAGGCTCCCGACTGCTAGAGGACAAAGACGGGAAGCGATTGAACTTTCTTTTGCCTTCCATCACTGTGAGGAATGTGGAGGAGTCACTGTGGTGGGTGTTTATGTTAAAATATATTTTGTGTGTTCTGTTGGTTTTTATTAGTATGCCAGTATGGCAAATCAAATTCCTCGTATGTTGCAAAACATACTTGGCTCATAAAGAATGATTAGGATTATTATGATTATGATGTGCACTCCAATAAAAGGCAAAAATAATTTAAAAAATATATCCTGTTGCATTTCTTTCTGAGTTCTTTCAATGTTGAATATCCTCAGCTTGTTGGACTATTCAGTCATCCCACTGCACCCTAAAGGAAGTTGTGGCAAGAAGCCGAAAGCCTGCAATATTTCATATTTAAATAACTGGGTGGATAAATACCATGCAATTTTCATCTGTGCAGCAGAAGGTTGAAGCTCCAACCAAGCATCTTATGTGTTCAGAGAACAAGAGACTGCAGATGCTTGGATCCTGGAGCAAAAAAACGAGCTGCAGGAGGAACTCAGCATGCCAGGCAGCATCTGTGCAGGCAAAGGGTAGGTTGACATTTCAGGTTGAGATCGTGCAAAATTTGGCGTGAATCTTATTTGTTCATTCCAGCTGTTGCCATTGGCGCCATAGTTATCATTAGAAAGGATAAGGCCAGCATGATGCCTTTTCATGGACTAATAATTTAGAAGTATACACATAGATCGTGAATTGAGAATTCAAATCCCTTCACAGCAGCTGGGAAATTTATATTCACTTACGGTAATTAATTGAAAACTAAGCCTGATTAAAAAAGCAAGTTTCAATAACACTGGTCATGAATTTACTGGATTATTTTTAATGTTGCTAATGACCCTTAGGGTGCATACATATGATTATAAGCCGGGTGTTGCAACATCATTACTTCTTGGTAAAGTTACAAGACCACGATAATGCGCAATGATGAAATACAAAGACAAGACAGTTTATCAGGATGCATCACAGCTTGGTTTGGGAACAGCTCCATCCAAGACCCGCAAGAAATTGTGGAGAATTGTTGGCACAGCCCAGACCATCACCCAAACCAACTTCCCCTCCATTGACTCAATTTACACCTCATGCTGCCTCGACAAGGCCACATGCATAATCAAGGTTGAGTCACACCCTGGCCATTCTCTCTTCTCCCCTCTCCATTGGGGCAAAGGTAGAGAAGTGTGAAAACCCACACCTCCAGATTTAGGGGCAGTTTCTTCCCAGCTGTTATCAGGGAACGCAACCATCCTAACAATACCTAGAGAGCAGTCCTGAACTTCCGCACACACCCTCAATTCACTTTTTTGATGATGTTACGTGGTGATATTTCAATAAAATCGGTAAGTTGAAAAAGTGTGTAGGAAACAGAATCAGGAGAGTTTAAAGGGAGCATAAGAATTGGGGATGAATGATTGGATAGGGGGTGAACAGGGAGTGTGGGAATTAATATCTTGGGGACTGGGTGGAGAGTGTGGAAGCCGGGGCCCTGGGGAGTAGCAGACCGCGTGGGAACCAAGGTGAATGGATGGTGAGTGTAGGAACTGAAGCCTTGGGGAATGAATGGGGAGTGTCGGCACCAACTCCTGACAAGTTGTCAGGCAGCACAGGAAACATCACTGGGGGGATAAATATCAAACAAATGAATGGAAGTCAGGTTATCAGAATTTGACTCTACTGATAATAAAATTTTGACTTTTAAAAGACATGTGGGCAGATATGCAGATAGGAAAGGTGTAGAGGGTTATAGCGAAATGCAGGCAAATGGGTCTAGCCCAATATTCCAACTTGGTTTGCCTGGAACAAGGGGACGATCAGCCATGATAGGGGACGATCAGCCATGATCACAATGATAGGGGACAATCAGCCATGATCACAATGAATGGCGGTGCTGGCTCGAAGGGCCGAATAGCCTCCTCCTGCACCTATTTTCTATGTAATCAACATATTCCCCTTTGCCATTAAACAATACTGAGTTTAAAGGGTTTTGGCCCGAAACATTGCCTATTTCCTTCGCTCCATGGATGCTGCTGCACCCGCTGAGTTTCTCCAGCACTTTTGTCTACCTAAAAAACCTACTCGCATGGCTTTGGAGATACGGGATGAACCAGAGCACCCAGCCCACACAGTCACAGGGAGAACGTGCAATACAGCACCAGTGGTCAGGATTGAATCTGCATCCTTGGAGCTGGGAGACACTAGCACCAACTGCTGTGTCACTAGGCCACCCAAAAACATATTATTTCCCTAGAACA
Source organism: Amblyraja radiata (assembly GCF_010909765.2). Taxonomy (NCBI): domain Eukaryota; kingdom Metazoa; phylum Chordata; class Chondrichthyes; order Rajiformes; family Rajidae; genus Amblyraja; species Amblyraja radiata. The sequence continues at coordinate 81,157,480 of NC_045961.1, read as the reverse complement.
TGCTGCAACCTAGATTTCTACCAGTGATGGAGAGTGTAAAACATGAGGACATAGATTTAAGGTGAGAGAGGTAAGATATGAAAAGACCTTGAGCAGTAACACAGAAGGTAGTCCTTGACTATCCTTGTGGCCTTGCCAAGACAATGTGAAGTATAACTGGAGTTAATGGAAGGGAGGTTGGTTTCCGTGATGGTCAGAGCTACGTCCACATCTCTATGTAATTTCTTGCAGTCTTAGATGGAGCTATTCCCAAACCAGGCTGTGATGCATCCTGATAAAATGCTTTTAGAACAGAGTAGGAAGAAATGAAAAAAGTTCTTAAGGATGTGGCCAGGGAATGCATCTAGGCCAGTTGCCTTCTATGGGCTCACAGTCAGGGAATATGAAACCACATTGGTTGTCTCATTGACAGCTGAATGTGTTTCCCTTGTTTCCTCACTAGGTGGCAGGTCTTCTGCCCCATGAATCTGGCCCCTGGTCATGGTGTCAGTGTTAGATGGCCCGGTGGGTGAAAGACTGCGTTTATTGGGTGAGTGGGTTCTTGTGAAGGTTCAGCCCCTGGGCTAATAGCCAGGGGTGGTGAAGAAGACAATTGGCACATTTGCCTTCATCGTTCAAGGACAACACGGTGGCCCAGCAGTAGAGTTGCTGCCTTCCAGTGTTTGCAGCACCGGAGACCCAGGTTTGAGTGTCTGTACGGAGTTTGCACGTTCTCCCGTGACCGCGTGGGTTTTTTTCGGAGGTCTTCAGTTTCCTCCCACACTTCAAAGACATACAGGTATGTAGGTTAATCGCCTTGATGTATGTGTAAATTATCCCCAGTGTGCGTAGGATAGTGCTAATGTGCGGGGATCGCTGGTTGATGCAGACTCGGTGGGCCGAAGGGCCTGTTTCCGCGCTGTATCTTTAAACTAAACTAAAAGTTGGGGCATCACATCACAGCAGTACAAGACACTGATTAAACTAAATTTTAAGTACTGTATACAGTTTTGGTCATCTTACTATAGGAAGGATGTCCATAATCTGAAAATGGTGCAAAAGGGATTTATGAGGATAATACTGGGACCGGAGGATATGAGTTATAAGGAGGGACTGGATAGGCTAGAACCCTTTGTTTCCCTGGAGCAAAGGAAGCTGAAAGGTGACATTTTGTAAAATGATGAGGGGAACAAATAAGGTGATTAGCCACAATCTTTTCCTCAGGTAGGAGAGTCTCAAACTGGAGGGCATAGATTTAAAATGAGAAGGAAAAGGTTTGAAAGAGACCTGAGCAGCAACCTTTTCACACAGAGGGTTGTGAGCAAAAGGAATGAACTGGCAGAGGAAGTGGCAGAGGTTGGTATAATTACGGCATTTAAAAGAGAGATGCATGGATGGGAACAGGGCCAGATCCAGGCAGGTTGGACTAGGTTGGTTAAGCAACCTGGTCTGCATGGATGTGTTGGGCCAAAATGCTGATTTCTATGCTGTCAAGCTCTCTGCCTCTATAGAATATGTTAATACTATAATGCACTTTGTTTTCTGTGCTTTATTTTCTGTGGGGTGAATCATGGTGGCCAAAATTTGATGTGAAAACGTCAGTAACTCTCAGACTTCTATTCCTGCAACACTGAACAGTCTTGCACAAATAAATCACTAGACAGAGCTGGTACCCATATGACAACAAACACATTGGAAAACAAACACAATATATATATATATTTTACTGCAGATCTAATATATCTATTAATTAACCATATAACCATATAATATAACCATATAACAATTACAGCACGGAAACAGGCCATATCGACCCTTCTAGTCCGTGCCGAACACATAATCTCCCCTAGTCCCATATACCTGCGCTCAGACCATAACCCTCCATTCCTTTCCCATCCATATAACTATCCAATTTATTTTTAAATGATAAAAACGAACCTGCCTCCACCACCTTCACTGGAAGCTCATTCCACACAGCTACCACTCTCTGAGTAAAGAAGTTCCCCCTCATGTTACCCCTAAACTTCAGTCCCTTAATTCTCAAGTCATGTCCCCTTGTTTGAATCTTCCCTACTCTCAGTGGGAAAAGCTTTTCCACGTCAACTCTGTCTATCCCTCTCATCATTTTAAAAACCTCTATCAAGTCCCCCCTTAACCTTCTGCGCTCCAAAGAATAAAGCCCTAATTTGTTCAACCTTTCTCTGTAACTTAGTTGCTGAAACCCAGGCAACATTCTAGTAAATCTCCTCTGTACTCTCTCTATTTTGTTGACATCCTTCCTATAATTAGGCGACCAAAATTGTACACCATACTCCAGAATTGGCCTCACCAATGCCTTGTACAATTTTAACATTACATCCCAACTTCTATACTCAATGCTCTGATTTATAAAGGCCAGCACACCAAAAGCTTTCTTTACCACCCTATCTACATGAGATTCCACTTTCATGGAACTGTGCACAGTTATTCCCAGATCCCTCTGTTCACCTACATTCTTCAATTCCCTACCATTTACCATGTACGTCCTATGTTGATTTGTCCTGCCAAGATGTAGCACCTCACACTTATCAGCATTAAACTCCATCTGCCATCTTTCAGCCCACTCTTCCAACTGGCATAAATCTCTCTGTAGACTTTGAAACTCTTCTTCATTACCCGCAACCCCTCCTATCTTAGTATCATCTGCATACTTACTAATCCAATTTACCACACCATCGTCCAGATCATTGATGTACATGACAAACAACAGTGGACCCAACACAGATCCCTGTGGCACCCCACTCGTCACTGGCCTCCAACCTGACAAACAACCATCCACCATTACTCTCTGGCATCTCCCATTCAGCCACTGTTGAATCCATCTTGCTACTCCACCATTAATACCCAACCATTGAACCTTCTTAACCAACCTTCCATGAGGAACCTTGTCAAAGGCCTTACTGAAGTCCATATACACAACATCCACTGAGAGTTTTATTGTAATTACATTTACTTTTAACTTTACAAACTTTTTTTTTCAATTTGTTACTTTGATGATTATTGACTTTAAATGCTTCTGATTGAACTTTACTGGTACCACCGGGAAGGTGATGGCAGCTTTTTCACACCTCCCCCCCCCCCCCCCCTTCATACATCCCCTGACTATGTGCTTTATCATAGTTATGTATTAGATCAATAGGTAAGAACAAAAATAAATGGGAAAAAAGGGGGCATGGAATGCATTTAATTTTACAAAATGAAAGCCAAGGAATTTTCCCATTTCAGAAAAATAGACCCGGAAAGTATGTGCTCTGTTAAAAATCAATAATATAGCCTGAAGGAGCAGCAGGAAGTTGGTGATATTTCAATGTGAATGGTTTAGTGAATTTTGAGATTGGCAAACGCTTAATGAAAAGTTGCCTGTTTCACCAGAAGCATCAAGAAGATTAATAACCTCAAATGTGAAGCCTAATCGCTTATTATGACATTTGACCTGAAGATCAATCACAGTCCTGTGGCAGACACTAACCACAATTACATTATTTTCTCTCAGAAAGCCAGAGCCTATTTTTCATTCACATACAATAACACACAGTGCAATGAGTGAACTCTGAGTTAGCAATTAAAGACATGACAATCTGAACTTTTTTGGTACATTTTTTTGCATACCAAATGCCTTCTTGCTGAGCCACTGAGACAGATAAGTTGATTCTAAGGTTGGTGTCGTAAAGTTTAATTAAAGTGATAATTTTCAAACTGCATCACAAAGGAGGAACAGGTTAGAGAGCATTAGGGTTAGGATGGGAATTTAACTGCTCAATAGTGGAGCAAAAAGTTATATCAACAGAAACCCCAAGTTGAAGTTGAGATCTTGTCAAATTTATTTTCTTTTTCTTTTTTTCTTTTTTGTATGGCTTTGTAAATATTTGATTTGTGTTCAAATGTAAATAATTTGGTGTACATATAGTGGCTGGTGTACATATGGTGTACATATAGCTGCTAAATTTGTATAAGATAATTACAAGCAGTTGAATAAGGGGTGGGAATTAATAAGCTTTAGCTTCTTCCTGCTCCTTTTCGGACACATATGATTTCATTTATTTATAGATATTGTTTATGACACTTTATAAATATTTTTGTTTTGTTTTTTGTATGCTGTTTCACACTTGCTTTTTATTATTTTATTCTGTTCGAAATAAATAATAAAATAAATAAATAAATAAAGTTTTCAATGTTATTTCTCAGCATGGACCTCCTGAAGGGGAAAGTCCAGACAGAATGTAAATCCTGATTAAAACCAAATACACAACAATTTGTGAGATACATGATGCTCAAATAATATAAAATTAGCCTGAGATGAAGCGATTCTGTGAAAGTAGAAGTGTTGAATCTGATTCAGCATTCTCTTTTTCACAGAATCACTACTTGAAATAGATTTATTTTAGAAGACGTCGCTGGGTACTGTGTTTATCAAAAAAGGAAAAGCTAAGTGCGATCAACAAGAAATGTGAGGATTCCTGTATTAAATAAGATAATAACTTTTAAGTAAATTCATAGTAACAATATGGTCAATGGTGAAAGGTCAATGGTTTCTTTATTGTCACGTGTACCAGGTGCAGTGAAATACATTCTTTGCATACAGATGAGCAAGACTATCCCCATACATACACATAACCCCCGGGTTAGTACGGAATGTACAGAGCAGCCCACTGAGTCCATATGTAAGATGCGCCGTTTGGAGCCATTTTACAGTCCCTGTTACAGCTAGCCGCAAAGGTCCATTGCAGCCATCGCTTTCTCCATTCCGGACATCCTGTGAACCTACGTCCCTCTCCACGTCTGGCCCTCTTCACCTCTTGTTCCCTGGGGGGGGGGGGGGGGGAGCGCCTCCCGCAGTCGACCTTGAGGGTGCGGAAGGTAAGGACCCCCCCCCCCCCCCGGTTCCTCTCACTGGGCCCTTTTTCCTGCGTCCGCCCCGGTCACCAGCTCCTTCCACCCCCTGTCTGACTCCCAATCCACGGAGTGAGCAGGGACCGGGCTTGGTCGCCTTCTCTCTCCTGGTGAGCCGGGCCTGTGGTTGGGCTCCAGGCTGCTGCAGGGCCTCCATCGGCCCTGTCCATCATCGAGGCCCAGCCCTGCTTCCTGCCGCCAGTCCGCTTACCAGTCCTCAGTCCCATCTCTCTCTCTCAAGTGCATGGGACGAGGCTGTGCTCGGTGGCAACCTCTCTGGGCCCACTCTTGTTGCCACGGCAGTGAGCCGCGGCCCACAGGGAAGGTACCTTCTTCCACGCAGCCCATCAGCCATATATAATTTGTATATTTTTATAGATATGTATAATTTTGTTCACCTTTTAGGATCTGAATGGTTTATTTCTAAGAACCTAATAAATAAATACATAACTAAATAAACAAAAAAAATCAAAAAGCTTTAATAATGAACACAAAGATGTTAATTTCCTATTTGATGCATTGATGAGTTGTGGGCGGCGCGACTCTTGTCAGCAGCGGCCTCTGCAGTCCGTCTGTCTTTTTATTGTTTTCTGTCTTATTCTATGTAGTTTTTATTGTTTTTTTTGTCGGGGTATGTGTGTGGGGGTGGGGTGGGGGAACGTTAAGGTCTTTCCCCTGCACGGGAGACCTGACCTTTTCTTTGTCGGGTCTCCGTTGTCGTTGGGGCTGCAACGTGGAGCGGCCTCCAACAGGAATGACCTGGGGCTCCAGTCGCGGAGCTGCGGATCTACTCACCATCACGGAGCTGGCCGAGTCCGGAGCGGGTGTAACTGTGGTGGAGCGTTGCTGTGACCCGACACCCGGAGATTCGGAAGCTCCTACCGCAGGTCTGTGGACAGTAATACCGGGAGCCCGCGGGTCCCTGGTGGGAGACCGCTTTTCGGGGCTTCCGCAACGGCGACTTCTCCCGCCCGAGTTGCAGGGTTGAAGTTTACCTGGAGCGTGGCCTACATCACCGCCCTGCGCGGCTTGGAATGGCCGCGGGACTTTGTGAGCGCCCGCCGGGGCTCCAACACCAAGAGCCCGCCAAGGCTCCAACACCAAGACCCGGTGTGTGGCCTTGCATCACCCGGCGTGGCTTTAATGGCTGCGGGACATTTAACATCGCCCGCCGGGGGCTTTGGCTCTGTCTTTGACTCTGACATGGGGGGGGAGAGGGGAGTGCAGGGGAGAGATATGTTTTTTTTGTCTTCCTTCACAGCGAGGAGAAGATGCGCTGTGAAGGATGTTTGTGTAAATTGTGTTGGGTCTTGGGTCTTTTTTTGTTTTGTATGTATGGCTGCAGAAACGGCATTTCGTTTGGACCTCAACGGGGTCCAAATGACAAATAAATGTATTGTATTGTATTGTATTGTATTGTATTGAACAAGTAAGATTAGGATGCATTTTGAAAATATTATATAATTCTATATCATCCAGTTAGAAGAAGAATATCATTGTTGAAATGGTGCAGCAGAGATTCACCAGAATGTTAATTGGGCTTGTGGCTTGAGTGATAGGGAGCGGTTGCATAGTCTGTGACTTTTTTCTTTGGAACGTCAGAGGATTATTAAGATGTTCAAGATCATAAGGGGCATGGATAAAGTGAACACTCAGTCTTTATCCCAGGGTGGAGGATGGTGAACCTAGAGAGCAGATGCTTAAGGTGAGATAGGAGGAATTTAAGAGGGGATTAAGTGGCAATTGTTTTTCATGCACAGGTTAGCCAATAATGGAACGAGCTGCCAGACAAAGGTATAAAAACAGATCAAATCATGACTTTGGACGGAAATATGGATTGGAAGAGTTTTGTGGGCTATGGGCCAAATGCAGCCAAATGGGACGAACCAAGTATGGCAACTTGGTCAGCACGGGCAATGTCGTCCAAAGGGCATTTCTATGCTTCATAGCTCTATGACTATGTCAGAAGAGCAGTCTTCTTCTTGCGTTTGAGGCATCAGAAGTCTGCAGCAGGGTGATGCCATCCGGTTCGACATCCGTAGGTGCCCACCCTAAAAAGGGCGCATGCTCTGGGTTGGCGCCAAGCTGCGGCATAGCTGCTGTCTATGTTTGTTGTCATTCGCCTGACTGAGAGGGCTCAAGACGGGGAGGTCGACAACATGAGCCCCAAGAAAGAGCACTGAAAATAGTATTGCAGTCATTGACTGACGTCCAAGCTTGTTTCTACAGCTTGAAAACTTGTCAGAACTGATAGACGACAGTTTATTAAGTTATAAAATATGTTTTACCAGGAGTTATTAGTACAGTGAATTCCTTCAAAATTCATATAATCATTGGCCTGCAATATTTTTCTTTGGAAACAAATTGTAATTGTTTGAAGATTTCTACATCTTTATAAATCACACACAACAAACCTCTTTGGCAATTAAAACTCTGAGCTCAATGGAGCATCATTTGTCACTTAATTGAAATTGAGCAGATTGAAATTTGAGACTGCCAAGAGGAAGATCCACTCACAAGCTCTAACATTGGCAGAAGTAACCAAAAAGATGTTACCACCCACTGTACGCCTGCCGTTCTTGCTGTTCTCACAGTAACACTGGGGAAGGCAGCAGTTGCTGTTGGGTACTTTAAAAAAAAATTGTCAGTGGACATTTTATGCTGGTTAAAAGGTTATTTATATAAAATTCTGCTGCCGTGCAAAAAAAAGTCGATAGATTCAGTCAGCCCAGTACCTAGTGAGATATTAATTGGCAAAGAGGATGTGCTGAGATGAGGTGGATCAAGCTGTGCTCAAGCCAGAAAAATATTACTGGGGTCAGATTCACCTCTGGGCGGATTTGATGACACTTGCAACTTTTACTTAGACTTAAAGCACTTCACATTTTTATCAAAATGAAATTAAGTTATGGATTTTAACATCATTAGCCATAGATTTCCAAGAAGCTTGTCCAGACTGTATTAATTTAATCAGAACAAAAGCACCTTTTCTTTCTGATTACTGCACTGCTGGCGAAGACAATTTTTTGCCTTATCATCCTCCCACGTCCAGAATAACAAAGGCATTAACCACAAAGTGTGGCGATTATGGTTTTCTATTTGAGATTCAGATTTCAAAAGCAAATGCCAGGTTTTGTACGAGTCTTGTGGTAACAATAACACTGAAACTGTACCATTCACCATCATACCACCATAACATTGCTGGTGATTCTGGGATTTCCCTGAATGCATTGTATAATGCAAGTACGCAGTTATTCCTCCTGTGAACTGTGCTGTTTGCAGCCTCCTGCACTACAATCAAGAAAAGCCACACTGTCAGATATACATTTGAACTCGTCCCATTGTAAATTACCCCCAAAAACTAACACTTTGTAGGAAGAGTTTTTTAATGGTGTATTAAACCAGAATGCTGCTTAAGGGGCTGTACCACTTGGGCGACCTAATTGACGAGTTTAGAAGAGTTTAAACAAATGACATGTTGAAGAACTCCTTCGACTATGTAGAAGACCTCCTTAGACCTCCTTTGACTATGTTGAAGACCAGCTTCGACTAGCTACGACTAGATACGACTAACTTCGCGAAAATTTGACACCGAATAGTGGAGAGTGAAGACGACCTCCTTCGATCTCCTTCAACCTCCCTTCGACCTCCCTTCGACTATGATGAAGACTATCTATGACTACCTTCAACTACCTACGACTAACATACCGACCTACTACGACCTACTACGGCTAAACCTACGAGTAAAAAAAGTATCGATTTTTTCCATGGCGACCTTTTTTTACTCGCGGGCATTTTTTAACATATTAAAAAAACCGCCGCGACCTAGCTGAGGCCTCGACAACGCGGAGACCACTCTCGAGCATGAAGGAGAGATACGAAGGCATCCTACGACCTTGTGTCGAGCATGCTGCGAGTATGAGTCGAGAGCAAACTCGCCAGAACTCGCAGATTAGGTCGCCCAAGTGGGACAGGCCCTTTAGCACTCTTTCCGGCCCTCAAATACTGATTTTGTGCACGTTGATAGCAAATCTGACATAAATCTAATAAAATATGATGAATGTTCAAATTAATTATTCAAATTGTTATATTTTAGCTTGCACTTTAGCCTCCTGTATCAGTTCAATCTTTATTTAGCAATTACCAGTTCAATAGTATGATTTTCTTTCCCAAGCTGGTTTGATTTAATGTAATATGTTTTCAGCCAGTTTAATGATGCCACAGCAGCTAGATAGGTGCAATGTTTTACAATGACAACAATATGTAGCATAAAATTGAATATTTTCCCTCAAGAGATCACTTGATCTTTGTAGGGAGCTCTCTGACTAAAGCAGCAAGCATAATTGTTTCTCTACTATATAACCATATAACCATATAACAATTACAGCACGGAAACAGGCCATCTTGACCCTTCTAGTCCGTGCCGAACACGTATTCTCCCCTAGTCCCATATACCTGCGCTCAGACCATAACCCTCCATTCCTTTCCCGTCCATATAACTATCCAATTTATTTTTAAATGATAAAAACGAACCTGCCTCCACCACCTTCACTGGAAGCTCATTCCACACAGCCACCACTCTCTGAGTAAAGAAGTTCCCCCTCATGTTACCCCTAAACTTCTGTCCCTTAATTCTCAAGTCATGTCCCCTTGTTTGAAACTTCCCTACTCTCAGTGGGAAAAGCTTATCCACGTCAACTCTGTCTATCCCTCTCGTCATTTTAAAGACCTCTATAAAGTCCCCCCTTAACCTTCTGCGCTCCAAAGAATAAAGCCCTAACTTGTTCAACCTTTCTCTGTAACTTAGTTGCTGAAACCCAGGCAACATTCTAGTAAATCTCCTCTATACTCTCTCTATTTTGTAGACATCCTTCCTATAATTAGGCGACCAAAAGTGTACACCATACTCCAGAATTGGCCTCACCAATGCCTTGTACAATTTTAACATTACATCCCAACTTCTATACTCAATGCTCTGATTTATAAAGGCCAGCACACCAAAAGCTTTCTTTACCAACCTATCTACATGAGATTCCACCTTCAGGGAACTGTGCACAGTTATTCCCAGATCCCTCTGTTCACCTGCATTCTACTAATCTCGGCATCCTGCATTTGTGAGTGATGACAATCTAGTGCAATTATTTCCTTGTTCCTACAAACCAACCTACATGTTTGGCTTCTCCAGCCTGATCCACCATTCAGTAAGGCCATGGTTGTAACTTCATCTTCACATTCCTCTCTGTTCTCCTATAACCTACCACCATAGAAACATAGAAACATAGAAACATAGAAAATAGGTGCAGGAGGAGGCCATTCGGCCCTTCGAGCCAGCACCGCCATTCATTGTGATCATGGCTGATCGTCCCCTATCAATAACCCGTGCCTGCCTTCTCCCCATATCCCTTGACTCCACTAGCCCCTAGAGCTCTATCTAACTCTCTCTTAAATCCATCCAATGATTTGGCCTCCACTGCCGTCTGTGGCAGGGAATTCCATAAATTCACAACTCTCTGGGTGAAAACGTTTTTTCTCACCTCAGTCTTCAATGACCTCCTCTTTATTCTAAGACTGTGGCCTTCTGTTTCTGGACTCACCCAACATTGGGAAAATTTTTCCTGCATCTAGCTTGTCCAGTCCTTTTATAATTTTATATGTTTCTATAAGAACCCCCTCATCCTTCTAAACTCCAGTGAATACATGCCTAGTCTTTTCAATCTTTCCTCATATGACAGTCCCGCCATCCCAGGGATCAATCTCGTGAACCTACGCTGCACTGCCTCAATCACAAGGATGTCCTTCCTCAAATTAGGAGACCAAAACTGTACACAATACTCCAGATGTGGTCTCACCAGAGCCCTACACAACTGCAGAAGAACCTCTTTACTCCTATACTGTAAATCCTCTTGTTATGAAGGCCAACATTCCATTAGCTTTCTTCACTGCCTGCTGTACCTGTAAGCCAACTTTCAGTGACCGGTGTACAAGGACGCCCAGGTCTCGCTGCACCACCCCCTTACCTAACCTAACCCCATTGAGATAATAATCTGCCCCTTGTTTTTGCCGCCAAAGTGGATAACCTCACATTTATCTATATAATTATCTACACCTTCCTAATAAACAATCTATCTACCTCTGCTGTCACTGCCCTCTGAGGAAGAGCATTCCAAAGAATCATAACCCTCTGAAATAAATAAGAGCTTTCATTTCTGTAATGAATGGGCAACTCTTTATTTTAACAATGACCGCCTCGATGGGAGGAGACAGCAGGAGGGCTGAGGAAGGGGACTCCTCCCATCCCCCAGCCTTCGGGCTCCTCCTACTTTTTCCTTTCTTCGCCCCGGCCCCCCACCCCCCATCAGTCTGAAGAAGGGTTTTGGCCCGAAACGTTGCCTATTTCCTTCGCTCCATAGATGCTGCTGCACCCGCTGAGTTTCTCCAGCTTTTTTGTGTACCTTCGATTTTCCAGCATCTGCAGTTCCTTCTTAAACACCTTATATTGCATCTGGGTTGTCTACAACCCAGTGGTATGAACTCTGATTTTGCCAAATCCAGGTAAGCTTTATTTACTGTATTTTATTCGCAAATTCCCCCATCTTCTCTCTTTGTGAGCTACGTCTGGTTCTCCCATATTGTCTCCTTTCCCATGTTCCCTTCCTGCTCCCCCAAGGTCCATTTTTGTCCACCTCCTGATTCAAGATGGCGCCGGTGTGTGTGGTTGCTCGTCTGTCGCTCTGTCTGTGTTTGGTGTTTGGTGTTTTTCCTTGGCACTATACAGGTAAAGTCTCTGCTGGTGTACGACCGTCAATCTCTCCAAGATTTACGACATAATGTCGGTGCGTTTGTCGGTGCGTTTGAATATAATACCCTGCCACCGTTCTTATCCGGAATCTCGACTCACCTGGACTGGGCCTTGCCTCGAAGGAAGCGTCGCCGTCGCCGTGGAAAGCGCGGCGGTCGACTGGTGAGTTTTAGACTGGGTGCGCCCGGGCGCGGCCATCAGCAGCTCCCTTGTCAGCGACTTCTTCGTGGGCCTCGCCTTCGGGGTCTCCAGCTTTTCAGCTGCCACCGGACCACCTCCTCCCAGTGGATACAGAGCGCTGCCTGCCTGCTGCGGCCTGGAGAGCTGCCCGGACACGCCGCCTCGGAGGGGAGGGGGGCAGCCACCAGGTGAGCCCGCTCTTCCGGGGTCTCCAGCCCGGTGCTTCTCAGCTGCCACCGGACCAACTCCTCCCGGAAGGTGTAGAGGGCTGCCCGCCTGCTACGGCCCGGAAAACTGGCCGGACACGCCGCCTCGGAGGGGACGGGGGCGGTCGCCGGGTGTGCCGGCAGCTTCAGGTTGCTCCTTTCTCCCCCCCTCTCCCCCTACCCTCTTACGATCGGAGGCTGCAGCGGGACCGGCTCCGCTCCCCCTGCTCTCCTCGGCCCCGCCATCGCGGGGTGAATATCCGGACACTGCCCCGGGCTCCCCGATCTGCAGACCTAAAGAGTCCATCCCCTTCCCGGGTTGGCCTGGTGAACGCCAGATCGCTGGCAAACAAAACTTTTATTTTGAGGGATTTCTTCTGCTCCCGGGCCCTGGACTTCCTCTGTGTGACAGAGACTTGGATCGGTCCTGGTGAGTGCAGCGCTTTTACTGAACTTTTGCCGGCGGGCTGCTCTTATTTCAACTCGCCACGGATGTCGGGCCGTGGAGGTGGAATTGCAGTCATTTATAAAAGCAATTTTAAATGCAAACAGTGCACTACATTATCAACGTTCTCCAGCTTTGAGGCAACTTTATTTGAGGTGGGCCGCTCCGACACGGTGCTTTGTGCTGTCATCTACCGACCCCCCAAATACCACAAGGACTTTGTGACTGACTTTTCTGAGTTTCTGGCTGGGATTATGCCCAACTATGACCGTGTCCTTATGGTTGGGGATTTTAACATACACGTGTGCTGTCCTGATAAGCCGTTGGCGAAGGACTTTTTAAGTCTTATTGATTCTTTTAATTTTGTGCAGTGTGTGTCTGGTCCCACACACGAACATGGACATACATTGGACCTTGTTCTCTCCTATGGCTTGCCTGTATTAAACTTGGAGGTCTGTGATAGTGTGTTTTCTGATCACATACCTGGACTATTTGATGTTGGTTTTTCCAGTGCTGCAGTTAGACCTGTAGCGTCTGCTCGGCGCTGTCGGTCCTTTAACCCTTCTGCTGCTGGCCAATTCTCTGCTGCTTTTGATCAGCTCTGTGCCCCCTCTGCGTCCACTCCCCTTGGTACGGAGGAGATTAGTTCTTGGTTCCACTCCTCCTGCACAACTATACTGGACTCTGTGGCTCCTTTAAAAACTTTGCAGCCCAGAGCTAAACCCGAGCCCTGGTTCAGTGACGCAACTCGTACAGCTCAACGGGAGTGTCGCAGAGCTGAACGAAAGTGGAAGAAGGACAGGCTGCAGGTTTCATCGCAAATCCTAAAGGACAGCTGGCGAAATTACCAAAATACTGTTAAAGAGGCCAAAAGATATTACCTGTCTAATATAATAGTGACTAAGCGTCACGACCCACGTGTGTTATTCAAAACTATTGATTCTGTTTTAAATGCCCCACAGCCTGTTTGCTTGGAAACATCGTCCGAATTGTGCAATGACTTCCTGCACTTCTTTATCAATAAGGTTGTTTCTATAAGGGCTCTCATCTCAGCTCCTGCCTCTGACCCCTCTGTTCCGGCCCCATGCCTGGTGGCATTCGATAAGTTTGTGCCTCTGACATTGTCGGGTCTAGAGGATGTGGTTAGGCATATTAAGCCGTCGGGTTCCCCTTGTGATGCTGTCCCTCCTCTTCTTTTTAAAGAGTTTTCCCGAGTATAGGGCAGTCGGTTCTCGCCATCATAAACAGTAGCTTGTGTTCTGGGGTTGTCCCCATAAATTTTAAACATGCTGTAGTGCAACCACTACTTAAGAAACCAGGCCTGGATCAAACTGTTCTGGCCAATTTTAGGCCGATCTCCAAGTTACCTTTTATCTCTAAGATTGATTGATTACTTTATTAATCCCCTTATTCAGGGGAAATTCTGATGTCCTTGCAGCACACTAATAAAAATACAACACAGTATTCATAAAGAAATTCAACACCAAAACATCCCCCCACAGTGATTCACACTGTGGGGGAAGGCACAAAGTCCAGTCCCCATCCTCTTGTCCATCCATAGTCGGGCCTATTGACGCCTCCACAGTCGCCGCCACGGCGCCCGATGTTCTCGCCGGGTGATGGTACTCCGGCATCGGGAGAACCCCCAGCGGCTTGGGGTGCCAGGAACGGCCGCCTTCCCACCGGAGCCTGCGGCTTCCAAGCCAACAGACCACGCCAGACGGAGCTCCGCACACTGGTGATCTCGGCGAGATGTAAGTTCAAACGTCGCAGCTGGCCGCTCCGCAGAACCGCGGCTCCACGATGTTTTCCTCGGCGGTACCAAGCATACTGGAGTTCCAGCGCGGCGACCCAGGAAAGGCATCGCCCGCTCCACGACAGCGCTCCAGCGCTGCGTCGCCGCCAAAGCCGATGTTCTGCGCCGCCGCCAAAGCCGATGTTCTGCGCCGCCACCAACACCGATGTTCTGGCCAAGTCCCCTCAGGGAAACGTCGCTCCAGGACCCGCTGGTAGGCCGCGAGGACAGGTCGAAGTCGCTGCTCGGAGGAAGGCAACCCCTCCGACCAGGTAGGGACTTAGAAAAGCAGTTTCCCCCTTCCCCCCCACCACCCCCCACACATAAAAGATTTAGACCCCCTGACTGTACACTTAACAAACTAAAAATAATAAAAAAGAAGGGGAAAAAACGGACAGCTGCAGGACAGGCAGCCGTTCAGGACAGCGCCTCCTCCGGATCATGGAGAAAGTAGTTTATGCTCAGCTGAAACTCTTCCTGGATGAGCACAATATTCGGGAGGTTTTCCAGTCTGGATTCAAGGCTATGCATAGCACAGAGTCGGCTCTGCTAAGGGTCTTCAACGACATCCTCCTGGCAAACGACTCTGGTAATTATGTGGTTCTTGTCTTGCTGGACCTATCTGCCGTCTTCGATACAGTGGACCATGGAATTTTAATTTCCCGATTACAGCACCAAGTGGGCATTTGTGGCAGTGCCCTGGGATGGTTCAGGTCCTATCTGGCAGACAGAACCATGCGTGTAAGCCTTGCTGGCTTTGAATCCTCTTCCACTCCCTTGGTATATGGGGTTCCACAGGGCTCAATTTTAGGGCCCCTGCTCTTCTCTTTATACCTACTTCCTCTGGGCTCAATTTTAAGAAGGCATGGCATCTCCTTTCACTTTTACGCAGATGATAGCCAGTTATATATGCCACTCAGGAAAGAAGACGACTATTCTCTAAAATCACTTCTGTCTTGTCTTGAGGACATTAAGTCCTGGATGGCTTTAAACTTTCTGGGACTTAATGAAGAGAAGACAGAGGTGATTTTGTTTGGCCCCAATGGCTGCCGTGAACCTCTCTTTGTTGACTTGGGTCCACTGGCATTGTCCGTAAAGCCAACCGTTTTGAACCTGGGTTTTAGGATGGATGGTGATTTTAAACTAGATAAACAAATAGGCGCGGTGGTTAAGTCCAGCTTCTTTCACCTAAGGAAGCTGGCAAAGGTGAAGCCCATTCTCGAGCGGCAGCATTTTGAAACAGTAATCCATGCCTTTATTACATCTAGGCTGGATTACTGTAACGCACTCTACTCTGGAGTCGCACGAGCTTCATTGGCTCGTCTCCAGCTTGTTCAAAATGCTGCCGCTCGCCTTTTGACCGGAACTCGAAAGAGGGAGCACATTACGCCAATTTTGGCCTCCCTTCACTGGCTCCCAGTGCACTTTCGAGTTCATTTCAAAATTATTTTATTTGTTTTTAAATCGTTGAATGGGCTCGCCCCGCCTTACCTCTCTGAGCTGCTCCACCTATACGCTCCTGCCCGGTGCCTCAGGTCAGCTGATCAGCTGCTCCTTGAGGTACCAAAGTCTAAGCGGAAGCTCAGAGGGGATAGTGCCTTTTCTGTTGCTGCTCCGGCGCTCTGGAACACCTTGCCGCTGCACATCAGACAGGTCCCCTCACTGTCCATCTTCAAATCCTCCCTAAAAACACATTTTTATTCTTTGGCTTTCGACATTGGCTGAGGCATTGCTCCTGTTCTTAGTGCTTTTAATGGCTTTTAATTTTTAGTGTGTTTTTTATAGTCCTTCGTTTTACGGTTTTTAATGGTTTTTAATGGTTTGTAATAGCTTTTTTATCCATGAGCTCATGTACAGCACTTTGTGGCAACTGCAGTTGTTTAAAGTGCTTTATAAATAAAGTTATTATTATTATTATTATTATTATTATTATTACGTCTGGTTCTCCCATATTGTCTCCTTTCCCATGTTCCCTTCCTGCTCCCCCAAGGTCCATTTTTGTCCACCTCCGGATTCCATCCATCTACAACCCACGCTTTTTACCTGCCAGATCACATCTCCCCCATCTGCCCATCAGCTCACCCATAACACTTCATATTATTATCTTCCTTACTTATCAGTTTCTAGCACTGGTAGCCATTGTGTACCCACCTTCATGTTCCCCACATCTGCCTCCAGCTGTTAGTTTTGTTTTGTCTGCCACCATCTATTATCCACCTGCCTCTGTCTCCCAGCTCCTCTTTGGTTCATCTACTGACCCCTGCCTCAGCTACTCCTTCTCCCCCTCCAACCACCCCTCCCCCCTTAGGCTATTTTTGCTCTTCACTCTAAATCCTGACGCAAAACCATAACCCAAAATATCAATAATTTATTTCTCCCAGCAGAAGTTTCAGGCATATTTTAAAATCCATTTGGAGGTCTTGCTGTCTGTGGTTATTTCAAGGATCAATTATTCACGTTCCTTATTTGGAAAATAATTCTGACGGAGTATTTACCTGGGATCTCTTATTTTTGCTATACAATGCAATATATTGCAGTTAGATGAACATTGTATTCAAAAGCCAAGTGAATGCATTTAGTCTTAAATTGGATATGTGGGCTGAATGCCCAACATTTATAAATAAGAAACTGACTGGAAAAACCTATTGTTTTGGGTGCAATATATCTTTATTTTCATCACAGGCAATTGTTCAACGATCTTAGCGATATGTTGAGTCAATTGATGTGTGCGCGGGCCCTTTTGCATGAAAGTTAAACAAAATCATTCATGAATCTACAAAATATTTATTTTGAACAAAGGAAAATTATAATATTGTCAGTTATAGTAGACCAGGTATCTTGGACAGGTTAAAACATGACATTTGTTCTGAGATGTCATAATGAACGATTAGTGTTGGCTCTTCGCATATGTACATGGGTTATAAATGATACAAAGCAACAGTGTACATCAATCAGTTTGCAGCCTCTGGTATTCTCTGGCACTCTGCAGTTCCAATATCTTTGAAATATCAAATTCAATTCATGGATCTAGCTGTTAAAAAGGCTAAAGGAAGAAAACCCGAATTAGTTTGATGGCCCTCGGACTATCCTTGATCAGATTTTGATGATCCTCGGACTATCCTTGATCAGATTTTGCTGGCTTTAACTAGCAATAAATGTTATTCCCTTATCATGTATTTATACACTGTAAAGGATCAACTGTAATTGCGTATTGTCTTTCTGCTGACTGGTTAGCACGCGACAAAAAGCTTTTCACTGCACCTCGGCACGGGTGACAATAAATTAAACTGAATTGAACAACTTTGCCACCTAATAATAGTCATCGATGAGGTATATTATTTCCTGGAAAATATATATGTGGCACTCTCGGGACACAATCCCACTATAGTTTTGTGTAGGAAGGAACTGTAAATGCTGGTTTACACTGAAGATAGTCTGTAGAAATTGGTAAGAGTTGCTGGAGATGCCAATTTCCTTCGACATTTGAGGAAGTAAAGGTGTTGGTGTGATTTCTGGGCCATAACATCAATGTTATTTGACCAGGACATATTATTGCTGATATTTACATATTTACATCTAGGAATTTGAAGCTCTCGAACATTCCCTCTCCTACACCATTGATATGGATTAGGCCATGTATTCCCTCTTGGCATTCCCTCTCTCTCCATCCGCCCCCCCCCCCCCCCACCCAAGTCGCACCAGCTTCCCGTTTTCACTCAGCAAACAGATAACATCTAGACTAAGTGGGACCCGTTGGGTCTCATGTTCACATGGGAGGGCTGGTCCCCAATGCAATATTCCACTTCTCCACCAATTTCAATATTGGTGGCCAGTGGGGGGGCGGGGGGGTTGTTCAGGAGCGCTAGTATGGGTATTGTGGGCTGAATGGACTGGTTTCCAGAGGACTAGTATGGACATTTTGGGCCAAATGGATTCTTGGGGTGGCAGCTCAGTCACTCAAGCCTGATGTGCTGGGAACACACCCATGGCTAGTGGGCTAGTAGTTGACTCATAGCTATTCCTTGAAATTCCATTTCAAGCAGGGTGCAAGGCAACCAAATTCAAATGCAGTTTCATACCACTTCAAGCAGGGTGCAAGGCCACCAAATTCAAGTGCAGTTTCTTACCACTTCAAGCAGGGTGCAAGGCCACCAAATTCAATTGCAGTTTCATACCACTTCAAGCAGGGTGCAAGGCCACCAAATTCAGGTGCAGTTTCCTACCTCTTCAAGCAGGGTGCAAGGCAACCGAATTCAAGTGCAGTTTCCTACCACTTCAAGCAGGGTGCAAGGCCACCGAATTCAGGTGCAGTTTCCGACCACTTCAAGCAGGGTGCAAGGCTACCAAATTCATGCAGTTTCATGCCACTTCAAACAGGGTGCAATGCCACCAAATTCAATTGCGATTTCATGCCATTTCAAGCAGGGTGCAAGGCCACCAAATTCAAGTGCAGTTACATGCCATTTCAAGCAGGGTGCAAGGCCACCAAATTCAAGTGCAGTTTCCGACCACTTCAAGCAGGGTGCAAGACAACCAAATTGAAGTGCAGTTTCATACCATTTCAAGCAGGGTGCAAGGCCACCAAATGCGTGCAGTTTCATACCATTTCATGCAGGGTGAAACCACCATAAAACCACTATAAAACCACACAAAACACCCCATAAACACCACATAAACACCACACTCACAGTTCAGTAGACATTCAGTGTGTTCAGTTGATTCGCAGCTCAGACAGTCGAGACCTCTCCCTCCCCCCATCTTGCAGAGACTGCCACAGCCACACTTCTGGGTTTTATAATCCTTCCCCCCTCCAACTGGAAGGGGCGTGGCCTTCATGGTGTGATTGACAGGAGAGAGATTCTCAACATTTTCTTAAACACTAATAACACTTTTATTTTTCATTGATGGGAAGAAACTTCTGCACCTGATGAGCGGCGGAGGTCTGAGTAAGATGGCCAAAAATCACAGCCGTAAATTGTAGCGTTTTATCTAAAATCAAATATACAGTGCAAATAGGAAGTTGTCAAGTTACCACCAACAACAACCATTTTTGCAGTGCAGCATTTCAAAGCAGTTACCACCACCAACAACAACCATTTTTGCATTGCAGCATGTCAAAACAGTTACTACAACCAACCACAACCATTTTTGCAGTGCAGCATGTCAAAGCAGTTACCACCACCAACAACAACCAATTTTGCAGTGCAGCATTTCAAAGCAACCACATTTTCATTTTGAAAACACATTAAGGGCACTCACAGTTGAGTAGACATGTGTTCAGTTTTATTCACAGCTCAGAGAGACGTGATCCACTCGCTTCCTCCATCTTGCAGAGACTGAGTGAGGCACAACACTTCCGGGTTTTATAGTCCCTCCCCCCTCCCACCAGCAGGGGCAGCACAGAGAATGTCAACATATTTTAAACATTAATAACTCTTTTATGTTTCACCGATGGGAAAAATCCTCTTGTCCTGCACAGCGGAGGGGTAAGATGGTTGAAAATCACAGCCTTAAGTGGCAGCGTTTTTTCAAAAATCATGAAACAGAAAACAGGAAGTGGTCAAGATCTTAGTTTTAGTAATATAGATGGCCTGTTTCCTTTATCATCGTTACTTTTTTGCATATCTTTCATTCATTGTTCCTTATCTCTCTACATCATCATCTATAGCAATTGTTTCCCTTTACCTTGACTAGTCTGAAGAAGGGTCACGACCCAAAATATTTCCAGAGATGCTGCCTGAGTTACTGCAGCTTTTTGTGTCTATCTTCTGTTCAAATTGACATCTGCAGTTTCATGTATTCTAGTGCATTCTGTTGTGTAGATTGCCAGCTCGGTTGTTTTTCAGATATTGAGTGCGCGATCGTTATTTTGACACCATGCTACTCAACTCTCTTCCTTTATACCATGTTTTCATTATTTGCATTCTGGGCCACTACAGTATGTCATCTGCAAATTTGCTAATGGAGTTAGAGCAGAATTTGGCCCGACAATTGTGAGAGTATGGGGGTATGTCTGAAGAAGGGTCTTGACCTGAAATGTCACGTAGTCCTTTCCTCCAGAGAAGCTGCCTGACCCACTGAGTTACTCCTCCATTTTGTGTCTATCCCCCCCCCCCCCTGTGTCTTTGTTATTAAGCCACCATTCAGATACATGGACTAGAACCTGGAGAGATAAATTCAAATCCAAACACTGCAGTTATCCACTTTAGTGGCAAGGACAAGAAGGCAGATTATTATCTGAATGGTGTCAGATTAGGCAAAGGGGAAGTGCAACAAGATCTGGGTGTCCTTGTACATCAGTCACTGAAAGTAAGCATGCAGGTACTGCAGCAAATGAAGAAAGCTAATGTCATGTTGGCTTCTTAACAAGAGAATTTGAGTATACGAGCAAAGAGGTCCTTCTGCAGTTGTACAGGGCGCTGGTGAGACCACACCTGGAGTATTGTGTGCAATTTTGGTCTCCTAATTAGAGGAAGGACATTCTTGCTATTGAAGGAGTGCAGCGTAGGTTCACGAGGTTAATTTCCGTGATGACAGAACTGTCATGTGATGAAAGAATGGAATGACTAGGCTTGTATTCACTGGAATTTAGGATGAGAGGATATCTTATAGAAACATATACAATTATTAAGTGATTGGACATGCTAGATGCAGGAAACATGTTTGCGGTGTTGGGGGAGTCCAGAACCAGGGGCCACCATTTAAGAATTAGAACTGAGATGAGGACAAACATTTTCACCCAGAGAGTTATGAATTTGTGGAATTTTCTGCCTCAGAAGGCAGTGGGGACCGATTCACTGGATGCATTCAAAAGAGAGTTAGATAGAGCTCTTCGGGCTAGCAGAATCAAGGGATATTGGGAGAAAGCAGGAACAGGGTACTGATTGTGGATGATCAGCCATGATCACATTGAATGGTGGTGCTGGCTCGAATGGCCGAATGGCCTGCTCCTGCACCTATTTTCTATGTACAGTGCATTCAGAAAGTATTCAGGCGCCTTCACTTTATCCAAAGTTTGTTACGTTACAGCCTTATTCTAAAATGGATTAAATTCTTTGTTTATCATCAATCTATACACAATACCCCATGATAAAAAAGTGAAGACAGGTGTTTAGAAATTTTTGCAAAGTAAATTAAAAAAAAAACGGAAATATCACATTTACATAAGTATTCAGACCCTTTACTCAGTACTTTGTTGAGGCACCTTTGTCAGTGATTACCGCCTGAAGTCTGCTTGGTTATGACGCTACAAGCTTGGCAGACCAGTTTTTGGTTAATTTCTACCATTCTTCTCTGCAGATCCTCTCAAGCTCTGTCAGGTTGGATGGGGAGCGTCGATGCACAGCTATTTTCAGGTCCCTCCATAGATATTCGATCGGGTTCAAGTCCGGGCTCTGGCTGGGCAACTCAAGGACATTCACAAACTTGTCACAAAGCCTGCATTGTCTAGGCTGTGTGCTTAGGGTCATTGTCCTGTTGGAAGGTGAACCTCTGCCCCAGTCTGAGGTCCAGAACGCTCTGGAGCAGGTTTTCATCAAGGATCTCTCTGTACTTTGCTGCGTTCATCTTTCCCTCGACCCTGACTAGTCTCCCTGTTCCTGCCACTGAGAAACATCAACACATCATGATGCTGCCACCACCATGCTTCACCGTAGGTATGGTATTGGCCAGGTGATGAGCGGTGCCTGGTTTTCTCCAGATGTGACGCTTGGGATTCAGGCCAAAGAGTTCAATCTTGGTTTCATCAGACCAGAGAATCTTGTTTAGGTGCCTTTTGGCAAACTCCAAGCGGGCTGTCATGTGCCTTTTACTGAGGAGTGGCTTCTGGCTGGCCATTCTACCATAAAGGCCTGATTGGTGAAGTGCTGCAGATATAGTTGTCCTTCTTGAAGGTTCTCCCATCTCGACATAGGAACTCTGGAGCTCTGTCAGAGTGACCATCGGGTTCTTGGTCACCTTCCCCGATTGCTCAGTTTGGCCGGGCGGCCAGCTCTATGAAGAGTCCTAGTGGTTTAAAAGTTCTTCCATTTAAGAATGAGGGAGGCCACTGTGCTCTTCGGGACCTGCACTGTGGCAGAAATTGTTTTATACCCTTCCCCAGATCTGTGTCTTGATGGCTTGGTTTTTACTCTGACATGCACTGTCAACTGCAGGACCTTATGTAGACAGGTGTGTGCCTTTCCAAATCATGTCCAATCAATTTAATTTACCACTTGTGACCTCCAATCAAGTTGTAGAAACATCGCAAAGATAATCAATGGAAACAGGATGCACTGAAGCTCAATTTTGAGTGTCATGGCAAAGGGTCTGAATACTTATGTAAATGTGATATTTCAGTTATTGCTTTTCAATTACTTTGCAAAAGTTTCTAAACACCTGTTTTTGCTTATTTTATTATGAGGTATTGTGTGTAGATTGATGATAAAAAAAATGAATTTAATCCATTTTAGAATAAGGCTGTAACGTAACAAAATGTGAAAAAAAGTGAAGGGGTCTGAATACTTTCTGAATGCACTGTATCTATGTATCTATGTAACTGATGACATAACATTTAAATAATCAAATACAATACTCTAAATAAAAAGGAACTGTTAGTGTTAAGTTGCAATAATTGAAAAAAAAAATTGGAAAATAATTGGAAAAAAACCTCCATCTAGTGTGCTAATTCCCCATCGTGGTTTTTACAAAGTTTGATTACAAACCTGCAGGGATGTGGTCGACGTTTAACTCTCTGAAAATGTTACTCCATTCAAGAGGCAAGTTAGAGCATACAAGAAATATTAGAACATACTATACATCGGCAATATATAGCTACATCCCACCAAAGTATAAAATAAATACTTTGTTTTCAGCTACAGAATGTATTTGTAGTCTTAAGGACTATAGCCTTTTGCTGTCTTAAGGATACTATGTGAAACCTTGTGCTTAATATACCATGCTTATCTCCTTAACCCATATTCAACCCAATCCCCGTTCTTCTGGGAGTTCCAGCAAGTTGCAAACACACAGCAGGATATTTCCACAATAAAGCACAAACTCAATGGCAATAGCAGTTGATAAGAGAGCAAAATGGAATACAACAAATTAGTTATTCCCACGCTGTAGCCTTAGTGAGCGTAATTATATTATTGCCATTGGTTATTATAATTTCATGAACCTGTACTGTGTATTTTTTGTCCACAAAAGATCACAAACTGGGTCTGAAGAAGCATCTTGACCAAAAACGTCACGTATCCATGTTCAGAGATGCTACCTGACCCATTGAGTTACTCTGACACTTTATATCCTTTTGTGTATTAACCAGCATCTGAAGTTCTTTGTTTCTTCATGTTTTTTTGGTTTTTAACATCGTTGCTAAACAGTGTATTGTAGATTTTGTCTATTGAGGCGTATATCTAAAATTAGACACAAATAAGGATACTATTTCTGCACATGGTCAAATGAATAACATTTCAAGCCAATTTTCATCAACCACAGGTTTAATATGTACGCTGCAAGTTCCCATTAATAACAAAACAATAATGAATTGGTGATCTGCCCCAAGTGTTTTGACTGTAGACTAAGCATGTGCTGAACACTGGGAAATAACTTCCCTGCTTATCTTAAAAGCTGAACAAAAGGATCCTTTACATGATCCACATTTGAAAGTAAACAGCACTTCGCCTAATGACCCATCCTCAAAGTACCTCAAGTGATGCAGCATCAGTAGTGCTAGTGGGGTGCCTGTCTAGATTTAGTAATCAGATCTCTGGTGTGGGACTTCAAGTTAGAACCCCCTGAAGCAGAAACATGGTTCCTTCAAAGCAAGATGTACGTAGAAGTAAGAGAATCAGTTGCCTGTTCAAATGAGGATGTCAGACACACCCTTGTGTTTCAGTGTTGCTAGTTGGTTCGACATGCTGGTTGGTTCCAATCCAAGCATAATCAATGAGTAAGTAATATTACCTTGACATCCTCTCAGTCTATTGTTAAAGCCCTGTCCCACTGTACGAGTTCATTCAAGAGTTCTCCTGAGTTTGCCCTGATTCGAACTCGGGGATTTACGGGAAATGGCCACTCGTAGGTACTCGGGGGTCTCGTGGACATTTTTCAACATGTTGATAAATCTTCACGAGTCTTCCCGAGCTTACCGCGTTTCCCGGGTACCTGGCATTAGCGTTATGAGCCGCTAAGAGACGTCCCCGAGCTCCGACGTACATGCTACGTACATTCTATGTGCTTCCACGAGTTTGATTTTTTTTTTTAACTCGGGAGAACTCTTGAATAAACTCGTACAGTGGGACAGGGCTTTTTCCTTATCCTGTTTATTCTATAAACTTCGTATGAGTACAAAATGTCATTGCACGCTAGTGTATATGCAGTGGCGAACTGGGTCTAAAAATATTGGTTGCCAGGAGACAAAGGGGGCCCACTACATCAGGGGCCCACTTGCCATCGGGCAAGCTGACACCCTGGCCAGTCCGCCACTGTGTATATGACAATAAACCAATCTAAATCTGATTCTGTTGGCTTCAAATGAGATGGAAGTGAAGTTCAAGTTCAAACTGTACAGGCAAGACATATCGGAACCCAAACAAAAAACATCCTATCTGTATTGTACTTCATCTCAATTGCAATACCATTACAACCTCAAGAGTAATTAACTATTAATCTAACATTAGATGAATTGTAATAGTTATAGGCTAGTGGCATCTGGATGAAGGTGCTTTGCATTTTCATTTGTTCACCATAATGACTTGAATCACGGCGAAATGAACCATTGTTCCGTAAATGATACATTTTGAGTGTTCTTCCTCTCCAGGAAGAGAAAAGATTTTCCTGAAATCTGTTTTCGTAAAGACCAGATAGTAAAAACATAAAACAATGTGAAAAATCAGGCAATGCACGCTCCTCTGATAGTTGGCTGTATAATAGAAATTCCCAAATAATATGATACTTCCCCCCCCCCACCCTCCTCCCTACATAATTCAAATAAATCTCTCAAGAACAGAAGGAGGAATGTAAAGGGGCTGTCCCACTGCGGCGACCTCATCCGCGAGTTCAGAAGAGTTTGCCCTCGACTCATACTCACAGCATGGTCGACATGTGGTCCTAGGAGGTCCAATGAGGTCACTGGAACTCTCCTTTATGCTCGAGGGAAGTTCCTGAATACTC
Organism: Amblyraja radiata; assembly: GCF_010909765.2. Classification (NCBI taxonomy): domain Eukaryota; kingdom Metazoa; phylum Chordata; class Chondrichthyes; order Rajiformes; family Rajidae; genus Amblyraja; species Amblyraja radiata. Next base: position 81,131,993 of record NC_045961.1, on the reverse strand, counting down.
GCGGCCTCAGCTAGGTCGCGGAAAATTTCTCAGCATGTTGAAAAATTTTCCGTGAGTAAAATTTGGTCGGCATGGTTCTTTTTAACTCATAGTGCAGTGGGTGGGGTCGCTTTTAGTTACAGGCAGTCAAGGGCAGCCGTAGGCAATCTCTTTCGCTGACCGGGCATTTTAATTGGCTCATTGATGTTTTCAGGACCAAAGAAAACCGACCGGTAGGTAAAATGCCTGCTAAACTTTATTATAAGTATTCTGACTTCTTAAAAGTGTCTCCATTCCTTCTCCCCCCCTTCTCCCCCCCCCCCCTTCTCTCCTCTTCCCTCCTCTTCTCTCCCCTTCTCCCCCCCACCCCCCTCCCCCCCCTGCGCTCTCTAAAGGACTTACTGTACACTATGCAACCGTCTTTTACCTTCCTTTTCATTGGGGGTGTGAATTTCAGACAGCGCTCCCCCGCTTTCCATGGCCCCCGCCTTTGCAATGTGTTTGTGTGTGTGTGTGGTCAGTCGATCCAGCTCGCTGTTTCAAGGCGGATGGTCGATCCAGCTCGCGGTTTTCCAGGCGAGCTTGAAGGTCGAAGACACTCTTCTTAACTCGAGGATTAGGTCGCCGCAGTGGGACAGCCCCTTAACTCGTCAGGGATTTTTTAAATCATGAAGGTGCATTACTAGTTTTACCATGAATAAGTTGAACTAACAGAAGGAGCCCAATTAACAAAGTGAAGGTGTTAACTGCGCTCTTTCCAATTTAATCTTCGAAAATAGAAAAAAAGTTTTCAAAAGGTTTATTGCACAACAACGATATCCATTGGCAAGAAGATCGGGAACTAGAAGGTACAGATTTAATATCTATCTTATATTACTAAATCTCTCTTCTTGACCGCTTTTGGCCTTCTGTGCTGCGATTTCCGAGAGAACGCCGCCACCTACGGATGTCATTTTTGGCCACCTCGCTCAGAGCCCCCCTCCGCCGCAAGTGTGCCGAGGATTTTTCCCGTTGATGAATAATGACAGAGATATTAATGTTTTTACAAAATTCCCCATTCTCTCTGCTGCCCCCGCTGGCGGCAGGGGGGAGGGAGGGACTATAAAACCAGGAAGTGGTGTGCCTCAATTAATCTCTGCAAGATGGAGCTCTGTCAATTAGTATCTGTCGCTCTGAGCTATGAATGACACTGAACAAATGTCTACAGCACTGTGAGTACCCTGAATTTGGTTTGAAAATGAAAATATGGTTAGAGGTAAAAAAGCACTGCCTGCAAATGGTTGTTTGGGTTTGGGTTTGGGTTGAAGTAAAAAGGCACTCTCTCTCTCTCTCTCTCTCTCTCTCACCTCCTCTCTCTTCCCACCTCTCTCTCTCTCTCTCTCTCCATATCCCTCTCTCTTTCTCTCTCTCTCTCCCCCCTCTCCTCTCCCCCCCCCCTCCTCTCCTCTCCTCTCCCCCCCCCTCTCCTCTCCTCCCCCTCTCCTCTCCTCCCCCTCTTCTCCCCTCCCCCTCTTCTCCCCCCCTCTCCTCTCCCCCGTTCTCCTATTCCCCCTCCTCTCTCTCCCCCCTCCTCTCTCTCCCCCCTCCTCTCTCCCCTCTCCTCTCACCCCCTCCTCTCTCCACCCCCCTCTCCTCTCCCCCCCCTCTCCTCTCCCCCCCCTCTCCTCTCTCCCCCCCTCTCCTCTCCTCCCCCCCTCTCCTCTCCTCTCCCCCCTCCCCTCTCCTCTCCCCCCTCCCCTCCCCTCTCCCCCCCCTCTCCTCTCCTCCTCTCCCCCCCTCTCCTCTCCCTCCCCCCCTCTCCTCTCCCCCCCTCTCCTTTCCCCCCTCCTCTCCTCCCCCTCTCCTCTCCCCATCTCCTCTCTCCCCATCTCCTCTCTCCCCATCTATCTCTCTCTCTCTCTCTCCCCTCTTTTTCTCCCCCTCCTCCCCTCCATCCCCTCCCCCACCGTCCCTCCCTTAAATCCTTGGTCTAGTAATTGGTCTAGTAATTAGTAAAGGCTAGAGTAGATTAATTCAACGTGAGAGAGAGAGAGGGACATTAACTGGATAGTGCTTTCATGAAAAGACATTAGTATGTCAGATCGAAATAGCCTCATTCTCATCTGAATTTTTGAACCTCATTAAATTAATATTACCTCATTTAATTCTCTGATCTTTCCAAAGTGTTGCCTCCTTACTTTAAAGCATGTGCTTTCCGTGTTATGCTCCTGACGCATAGAGCTTTTTTAGTCCAATTCAGGGCAGCATAGTAATGCAGCTAGCAGAGCTGTTGCCCCAGTGACCCATGTTGATTCCTTACCCTGGGTGCTGACTGCAAAAAATTGCATGCTCTCCGTGTCACCATTTGATTTCTCTGTGTGCTCAGTTTTCTCCCATATCGTAATGATGTGCTGGATTCTCCCCTCATTTAGAAAATAGTCTACGCCTTTAATCCTACAACCAAAATGCATGACTCCAGACTTTGCTTTACTATATTCCATCTGACACTTCTCTGCCCACTCTCCCAATCTGTCCTTCTGCAGGATCCCAGCTTTCTCCACACTACCTCCCCACTCCATCTATTTTAGTATCATCTGCAAACCTGGCCACAAAGCCTTCAAGCCCCCTTTATTATCATTCTTTGACCTGCTTTATAACGCTATGTCCACAGATGCTGCCTGACCCAGTTCACAAACATAGTACTATAATCTCACAATATTTTGCATTGATTGTCTATAAGAATAAATTCATTTCTAACATATTAGGAAGCATAACTTGGTTTTAAATTGTATGCAGAATTTGAGTTCCTCCATCATTTTGATTTATACCGTAACAGCCTTGCTGATGAATCTCCAAGGCTCACTCTATGTGAGTGTGTCAAGTTGCTGCACTTTCTCACTAGTTACCTGCTAAACACATTTTTAAATGTTGGTGCTGGTGCATTCAGGCATAAAGAATTAAAAAAAATATTGTGATATGTCTTAACTACTGAAATATGAACACCCTGACACTTAAGATTACATTTCACAAGTATGGAGTTTTGTACCTTCAAAATTTAATTGGTGTCAGAGATTGAAAAAAAAAGGTGCATTTTCAAAATAAATCTCTCTCTCTCTCTCACTAGCCAAGAATATAAAGGAGGATAGTAAAAACCTCTTTAGGTATGTGAAGAGGGAAACATTAGTTAAGACCCTTGAAGACCGAAAAAGGTGAATTTATTATGGGGAGCAAGGAAATGGCAGATGAATTGAACAGGTACTTTGGATCTGTCTTCACCAAGGAGGACACAAACAATCTTCCTGATATAGTGGTGGCCAGAGGATCTGGTGTGACGGAGGAACTGAAGGAAATCGACATTAGGTAGGAAATGGTGTTGGGTAGACTGATGGGACTGAAGGCTGATAAATCCCCAGGGCCTGATGGTCTGCATCCCAGGGTACTTAAGGAAGTGTTTATAGAAATCGTGGATGCATTGGTGATAATTTTCCAATGTTCTATAGACTCAGGATCAGTTCCTATGGATTGGAGGGTAGCTAATGTTATCCCACTTTTTAAGAAAGGCGGGAGAGAGAAAACAGGGAATTATAGACCAGGGAATTATAGCCTGACATCGGTGGTGGGGAAGATGCTGGAATCAATTATAAAACATGAAATTGTGGCACATTTGGAGGGCCCGCGATGGCCCGAGCACAAGTCGCGGCGGAGGTGTCAGACAGTGGAACGGCCTCAGGCCACCTCGTGAAACGGTCCACAATCGTGAGCAGGTGAGTGGCGCCGCAAGGGGATGGGGGTGTGTCGTACTCAGTGGCTCACAGCCCCGGCTGCACTCATCGACAGCCAGCTCATGGTGGTGGTCGCCGCCCCCGCCCACGAATTCAGCAGCACCCGCCCGCAAACCCAGCAGCCCCCGCCCGCAAACTCAGCAGCCCTCGCCCGCACGCCGCTCCTTCAGCTTTATTCTCCCCGCCGGTGATTGACAGCGGGTGCCAGAAGGGGCGTCGCCGTACTGGCGAATAACAGACCGATAACATTTAAAATCTTTCACCGATCTTAATAAAACTGGATGCACTTGCAGCATAGGAGAATGGCGAGTAAGGTGGCGAAAAATCGTAGCGCTATGGGGGATCGATTTTACGCAAATTTAAAACAACGCAAACCGAATCGAACAAGATGAGAGTTTTAGTAATTGTATAGATAGATTACACTGGGAATTTATACTACATGCAATAGAGTGTTAAAGCAACATGTGAATATTACAATATTGGGAATCACGCAACATGCATACATTCCACATTGAGCACTGATAGATCATATATACATCAATGTTACTACATTTATACAATGCCCAATACCGAGTGGAATGTATAAATCAAGGTGCATATATCACTAATAATAATAATAATGGATGGGATTTATATAGCGCCTTTCTAATACTCAAGGCGCTTTACATCGCATTATTCATTCACTCCTCAGTCACACTCGGTGGTGGTAAGCTACTTCTGTAGCCACAGCTGCCCTGGGGCAGACTGACGGAAGCGTGGCTGCCAATCTGCGCCTACTGCCCCTCCGACCACCACCAATCACTCACACACATTCACAACACATTCACACACAGGCAAAGGTGGGTGAAGTGTCTTGCCCAAGGACACAACGACAGTATGCACTCCAAGCGGGATTCGAACCGGCTACTTTCCGGTTGCCAGCCGAACACTTAACACTAAGATAGACACAAAAAGCTAAAGTAACGCGGTGGATCAGACAGCATCTCTGGAGATCTGTTCCTTTTCTCCAGAGATGCTGTCTGAACTATTGAGTTACTCCAGATTTTTGCGTCTATCTTCGGTTTAAACCAGCAAACTACAGTTTGGAAATATTTATTCACATAAATATATTTATACACATATTGGAAATATTTATACACCTATAATTTGGGGGCTATAGATCAGTTCCTTTAGGCCAAGACACAATTGCAGAGATCTCTACATGGAAATCCAGTGTAAAGGGCCTGTCCCACTTGGGTGTCATTTGCACGTCATTTACGCGTCATGGCGCGTGACGCACGCATGGCGCGTGGTGGCGTATGCAGTGACGCGTGGTAGCCCCAGGATTTGGAGATTCTCAAAATCCAAGTGGGACCTGCCCCTTAAGTCTCAGCCAAATACTTAAGTAATCAGAGCTTTGATCCTTAACTACATGTTGACTATCACTGAGTTCAGCTAGGCACAATTTACCTGGGGGGAAAATTAGCAGGAGGTCCTGCTCCTAAAGAAAAGTGTAGACGCCTTTGTGCAGTTGTCATGTAAAGATTAAATAGCGAGCAGATCCATGATGAACTACCACTTGGATAAATAAAACAAAGCATTAATGTTTCAGGAGCATAGACTGAAAAAATAGAACAGCCACGGTGTAATAGGTAGAGTGTATCTTGGCCTCTGTGACTATATCCTTTTGACAGTGTTCTACATGAGAAATATTTCTGCATTGTCAAGGATGTGTGAAAGAGAAGATATGTAAAGTTTGAGGGCAAAGAATGCCTTTATGGACACTTTAAGGGTTAAAAGATGAGCTCACAGGTGAAGGCCATTCATATGTTAATATTTTGCGGGAACTAATGGCACAGAAAATCACACCTGGGGAAGGTGCAAATTGCTTTCAGAGTATTAGCATATTATATTTAATCGCAGCTAGCTAATGCATGGGTTTTACTTTTATTCAGATTTCGCTCCTGTGTGGTCTCAGACTAACCACATATACACCCTTCAATTGTGGCAAGGCTTACACGCTATAACGGGCTACAAAGCAAAGTGGAGCAGAAATGCTGGCAACAATTCATCCTCTTCATAATTTCATAAATTCATAAGTGATAGGAGCAGAATTAGGACATTTGGCCCATCGTCTACTCCGCCATTCGATCAACCTATCTTTCCCTCTTAACCCCATTCTGCCTTCTCCCACATACCATGACACCCATACTTTATTGCCTTCCCTCACAGTGGGAAACGTTGATTCTGCTGTGTGTTGATTCTGCTGCTATGTTAAATTCTATCGTGTGTTGTGTTCCTTTTTTATTCGTATGGCTGTATGTCAACCCAAATTTCACTGTACCGATTGGTGCATGTGACAATAAAGGTAAACTTGAATTTGAACTTGAACTAATCAAGAAGCTATCCATCTCTGCTTTAAAAATATCCATTGACTTGGCCTCCACAGCCTTCCATGGCCATGAATTCCACAGATTCATCACCCTATGACTAAAGAAATTGTTCCTGATCACCTTCCAAAAGGTACATTCTGAGCCGATGACCTCTCGTCCTAGACTCTCCCACTAGTGGAACATCCTCTCCACATCCACTCTATCCAGGCCTTTCTATAGAAAGCTGGTGGAGTGACCTCACCTGCAGCAACAGCCTCAAGTGTACCTGCACCCAGGGTTACCGTTACAGGTGTCAGATCAGCCTTCCTGAGAGTTGACCTACAGAAAACAATTGATCTGGATGGAGACCCTGGCAGTGTCCTCAGAACCTGCAAGGACTAACGGGCAAGAGTATTCATAGACACCTTTAACTTCCCCTAACGTTGATCTGAGGATCCCAAATGCTTTAAGAAGGCCACTGTCATCTCGGTGCCAAATAAAGTTAGTATGCCTTAATTACTACCATCCAGTGGCTTGGACATCCATCTTCATGGACTGCTTCAAGAGAGTAGTCATGGAACACATCAACTCCAGCCTCCTAGACAGCCTTGATCCATTGCAGTTTGCCTAATGTCACAACAGGTCCATGGCAGACGCCATCTTCCCTGGAACATCAAGGAACAGACCCTCCTCATCATGTATTGACCTCCTCAACACTCTGTTGGCCCTCCTTACATTACTAGGAGTCATTACTCTGTGGGCATATCATAGTTTTGGGATAGCAGCCAAACCAGAGATGCTGCTCTCTCTCCAGTTAAGGGCCTGTCCCACTGCGGCGAGTTTAGAAGAGTTTGATCTTGACTCACAATCGCAGCATGGTCGACACGAGGTCCTAGCAGGTCTTTGTAACTCTCTTTCATGCTCGAGAGTAGTCCCCGCGTATTCGAGGCCTCAGCTAGGTTGCGGCGGTTTTTTACAACATGCTGAAAAATGCCGCGAGTAAAAAAAGTCGCCATGGAAATAAATCGATTTTTTTTACTCGTAGGTTTAGTAAAGGTAGGTTGTAGTAGGTCGTAATGCTATTGTATGTAATCGAAGACAATCAAAGGTAATCGAAGGTAGTCAAAGGTAAAGCTCGTTGAGAAAAAAAAGGTAAGCATACCGACCGGTAATATTAAATGTCCGCTAAACTTTATTAAAAGTTGTCTGGCTTCTTAAAAGTGTTTCCACTCCTTCTCCACTCCTTCTCCCCCCTTCTTTCCCCTTCTCCCCCCCCCCCTCTCCGCGCTCTCTTGTGCCAGCCATCTTTTACCTTCCTGCTCATCGCGGGTGTGAATTTCAGACAGCGCTCCCCGCTTTCCCTGGCCCCCGCCTTTGCGATGTGTTTGTGTGTGTGTGTGTGTGTGTGTGTGTGTGTGTGTGTGTGTGTGTGTGTGTGTGTGTGTGTGTGTGTGTGTGTGTGTGTGTGTGTGTGTGTGTGTGTGTGTGTGTGCGCGCGCATACGGTCGATCCAATTTGCGGTTTCATCGCTGACGGTCAATCCAGCTCGAGGTTTTTCAGGCGAGTCCCCTCATGCTTGAAGGTCGAAGACAGTCGCTGATAAGTCGCGTTAGTGGGACAGGCCCTTTAAGAATGCAATCATAACTGCCTAGAGCTGCCAATTCCAGGAAAGTAACATGGGGATGTTTGTAAACATTTACATTTTCGAAGATAGATACAAAATGCTGGAGTAGTTCAGCGGGTCAGGCAATATTTCTGGATAATAGAAATAGGTGATATTTTGGGTCAAGACACTTCTTCAGACTGAGAGCCAGGGCAGAGGGAAACTTGAGGTATTAAAATGTACAAAGGACAGAGGATTGAAAGGTATGAAAAGAACAAATCAAAGTCAGCAACAATGATCAATAAGAGGTGGAGCCCAAAATAGTCCATTGCTGGCTGTGGAAAAGGTGATAACGAGTGGATACAAACTATACCTTTACACTTTGGAATTTGTGTACAAGAGCAGGGCCCGATTCTAACACATTGCATGAAAAAGTCTGACCAATGCACACAGATTATTATTTAAAAGGGGATGTCGACATTTCATATTATGTACTAAAAAGCCTTCAGAGTTGAATTGGCATAGTTTTTACAACTTAAAGGTAAGGATTCTCTTGGATTGTTCCAAACATCTAATTGGCTCACTAGTAGAAAGCATAACTTGCCAACTCCATCCAGTCAGGGAGGATATTCCGGCTGCTATAACAATGCAATTTGTGGAAGATCGCTAGATGTAACTTGGCTGCTGTGTTTCCAGTGTTAAGTCAACATCAGTGACAACAATTCAAAAGTTGTTGATTGGTTATAAGACCCTTTGGGAAACAGAGGTATGAAAAGATGGAAAAGTGAATGCATTTTTTGTTAACCAAAACTTGGAACTTGAATTAACAACAACAAATCTGGAAGAATCACAGCTGGTCAGGTAGTATTCGCAGAGAGGGAAAATTAAAAATGAAGTGAAAAATTATATATCTTAAATTGAATGAGAAATAAATCTAAACTGAATACTCTTGGAAGCAGTTACAAATATAAGCACTAACCTGAAGCAAAACAACATATCCTCTTTTTTATTCCAATCTCACATGTGATCAATACCATCTGCGATACAGTGCTACAGTTGATTCTCCAGTGAAATGCAAAGGAATGACTAAGGAACACAAAGTGTAGTTATTTTATCTAAGTTGGCAATGAAGAGTTGAATTGGACCACTGGGTGTGACACTGAGAGTCACTGCCCAGCCTGTGAATGCGGAGCAGAACAACAGACAGCCAACCATGTCATCTCTGGGTGCCCACTCTACCAACCACCAAATGGAGCTCAGGGCCTGGCAGACCCTAACACAGAGACAACAACCTGGCTGCTCAACACCCGGCTTGAGATCTAACTATTCCTTTGGTTTGTGTTTCATTCGCAAGAAGAAGAAGGCTGAGTGCAGTCTAGGCGGTGGGCTATGGTATCACTCCCACAGAAGGAAAAGGTGAATCAATAAGTAATATAACAAACTGAACGAGATACAGTTAACAGAAACAAATGGAGAAGTAAAAGAGCAAAAGGGGAAAGGAGCCAGAATGAAGTAGCAGTCAAAGCAGAGCAGTGGCAAGGGGCCAGCATTGATCAAAAACAAATGCAAATAAATCAATTTCTTGTATCAGCCAGCATCTATAGTTCCTCGTGTCATCCAGTATCTGCAGTTCCTTATGTCTGCAGATAACTCATTATCTGGGACTAACGTCTTCTTCAACAAAACTGAATGTTACATATGAGCTGGGGCAGCTTGGAAACTCTCACAACTCTTCCTGTGGGTTGGCGGCGCGACCAACGTCGCAGCGGCCTCTGCAGTCCGTCTGTCTTTTTTTTATTTTATTGTCCTGTTAAGGGTACAGTTTGTGGTGGGGTTTTGACTGTGTATGTGTGGGGGGCGGGGGGGTAGGTGGGGGAAACTTTTAGATCTCTTCCCTGTACGGGGACCCGACCTTTTCCCTGTCGGGTCTCCGTTGCCGTTGGGGCCTAGCACCGTGGAACGGCCTCCAACCGGTACGACCTGGGGGCTCAAGTCACGGAGCTGCGGACCTACCATCGTGGAACTGGCCGGCTTCGGAGCGTGGAGAGCTGCGGTGGCGCGCTGCTGCAACCCAACTACGGTGGATGGTGACACTGGGAGCTCGCGGGTCCCCGGTGGGAGACTGCTTTGCGGGGCACCGGCAACAGCGACTTCTCCCGCTCGAATTGCGGGGTTGAGAGTGACCCGAGGCAGGGCCTTACATCGCCCGGCGCGGCTTTAAATGGCCGCGGACTTGCTAGAGCCCGCCGGGGGCTCCGACATCGGGACCCGGAGCAGGGCCTTACATCGCCCGGCGTGGCTTTGAGTGGTCGTGGGACTTGCTAGCGCCCGCCGGGGGCTTTGATTTTGACTTCGGGAGAGGAATGGAGAGCAGGGGAGAGACAAGACTTTGCCTTCCATCACAGTGAGGAGGAGATTCACTGTGATGGATGTTTGTGTAAATTGTGTTGGTGTGTGTCTTGGTTCTTTTCTTGTATGACTGCAGAAATCAAATTCATGTGAGGTTCAAATGACCAATAAAAGGTATTGTATTGTATTATTGTATTGTTTCTTCAATATTTTGGGATGGAGGCATTGTTTTCTGAGGAATAATTGGATATGACACTCACTGGAATTCAGAAGGAACATTGGTCTCTTGAAACATTAAATATTCTGCCATGGTGGCTGGGTACATCCTATATCTCCCTGCATGAAGCTAGAACACGGAAGCATTTTTTTCACAATACGGGGCTACCAATTTATGATAGACTCAAAGAAGGATTTCTTCCCTCAAAGAGCTGTGAACTGTTGGAGTTCTCTGTCCCACTTCGTTGTGGATGCTGAAGTACTGCATTACTCAAGGCTGAGACATACAGTGCTTTGGAACAGGGACAATGTTTGATATACAGGCAGGTGGAAATGAGACCAAGATCAAATCAACCACGTGTGGGAAAGAACTGCAGATGCTGGTTTATACTAAAGATAGGCATAAAAAGCTGGCGTAACTCAGCGGGTGACAGTATTTCTGAAGCAATGGTGACGTCTCGGGTCGAGGCCTTTCTTCTGAAGAAGGGTCTTGACCTGATACATTATCTACTCCTTTCGTTAAATCAAACATTATCCTTTCGTTAAATCAACCATTAAGTTTTTGAATTGATGGAGCAGGCTTGATGAGCCAAATGATTTACCTCTGTTTCTATTTCTTGCATTTTATGTTGTCTTCTACCACTGGTGATTTTCTTGCACCGTAAATAGTTTATTTCCATTGCTTTCTTTCAAGCAGTTGTAAACAAGAAAGGAGGAAAGAGAAGCACGTTGGCCTTGTATACAGGATCACAATCAAGTTACGGTAAATACCTGAATAAACTAATATCTGTTTATATATACTATTACTAAAACTCTCATCTTGACCACTGTGTTGTAATTAAATTTGCGCAAAAACGCTACCATGTATCGCTAGGATTTTTTTGCCACCTTACTCGCCGTTCTACTCTGATCCAAGCTACCAAGTTTTGTTCCGATCGGTGAAATATGAGAAAAGTTATGAAGGTTTAAAAAATCATGAGATCGGCAGATTGCTCGCCTGTCAGTCACCATGAAGGTAACGCCTCTTCAGGCACCCGCTGGAGAATAAAACCCCGGAGTCGGGGCTGAGTAAACAAGCCACGCTGATTGAGTCCGCAAGAGTGTAGTCGGGAAAGCCGCTGTGTGGAGTCGGGAAAGCCGCTGTGTGGAGTCGGGAAAGCTGCTGTGGAGTCGGGAGGTGCTGTGTGGTGCCGCGGCCAGTGGCCGTTGAGTGGAGTCCCCCCCCCCCCCCACACACACCCCCTCCCCCCATGAACCTCCTTCATCCCTTTCTCCTCCCCACACACCCCCCCTTCCTCCTTCCCCCCTCCCCCTTCCGCCCACCCCTTCCCTCTCCCCCTTCCCCTCCTCCCCACACAACCCCCTCCCCCCCACACACACGCCCCCTTTACCTCTCCCCAGTTCCTTCCCCTTTCCCCCCACCCCCCCAAACTACACCCCTCCCCTAACACCACAACCCACAAAGCACAGGCAGACTTTACTCAGCGCTCCTGTGGATTTGGAAGCAACAGCAACAGCAACAAAGAGAATCAGGAGAAAACACTGATTGGCTCTAGCCCAAGTGGGAGGAGAGTTAGAAGTGAGTAAGAGGGGGGAAAACAGTTGAAAACTGAGGAATTTGGTTTGTAAATTGGTAAATTAGGCAATTTATCTGTCAATATAAGTAAAACGGCTCTTAGGGAGCAGCAGTGAGGGAAGTGCCCGTGAGAAAAGTGTGAGTCTTTGGCTCGAGAGTTAAAGTGTGAGTCTTTGGCTCGAGAGTCTTCGGCGAGGAGGCTGAGGAGACGAGGCTACACAAAACGCTGGAGAGGGAGAGACGAAAGAAGGAGATGTCAGGCAAGCTGATTCAGTGTGATGCTTGTAGTATGTGGGAGGTCAAGGACACTGCTGGTGCCTCTGGCTACTACAAATGTGAGAAGTGCATCCAGGTACAGCTCCTGAACAGGGCCGGATTTAAGCCGATTTGACCGATTGCCCCCAATTGGGCCCCGCGCCTAATGGGGGCCCCGCACTAATGTTCCGTATTTCGTAAGGAAATACGAATTCTCTTTGTTAAATAACGATTTTTTTTTTTAATTCGCCATGCGGATTTTTTTTTTAAACGACCATGTATAACAACCGATGCACGGCCATCAGACACAAATGATTTGTTAACTAGTACTGTTCAAAAAGGAACTGCAGATGCTGGAATAACGAAGGTACACAAAATTGCTGGGGAAACTCAGCGGGTGCAGCAGCATCTATGGAGCGAAGGAAATAGGCGACGTTTCGGCCCGAAACGTCGCCTATTTCCTTCGCTCCATAGATGCTGCTGCACCCGCTGAGTTTCCCCAGTAATTATGTGTACCTTTGTTAACTAGTACTGTTAGCACTTCTTAACATGAAGTAGTTAACAAGTTGTTATATCAATCTGCATCCATCCATATTCCTCAGTGAATGTTATTGTGTTTTGAATGAGTATTAATGACGCCATGTTCCTTTGAATAAAATTCACGCGGCGTCATAAATATTTGTTTAAAACACAATTACATTTACTGAGGAATGTAGCTCGATGACACGTTGAGAATTTCTTTAAACTCACCATCATGAGTGAGGGCCCCGGACCGCGAGAAGGGGCTTCTTCCTGGTGGGCAGGTTAGTCATTCACCTACCGACCCACGTTGTGTCCCCCTGTGTTTTGCTCTCTCTCTCCCTCCTTCTCTCTCGCTCTCTCTCCCGCTCCCCATCTCGTCTCTCTCTCTCTCCCGCTCTCCATCTCGTCTCTCTCTAGCTCTCCCACTCCCTCTCTATCACCCTGTCTCCTCAGCATTCCCGGAATCATTGACGTTTAGCGGTAGACAAAAATACTGGAGAAACCCAGCGGGTGAGGCAGCCGCCTTGACCGTTGAGTTCCTCCAGCACTCTGTGTTTTTTGTTTGGCTCTGAAGTTGGGACGGGCAGCGGCTCTGGGGAGAGGGTTGCGTTTCTGGTCGAGACCCTTCTTCAGACAATCACAAGTACTCTCACCGACTAGAGTTCAATTCAGTCTGAAGAAGGGTCTTCTCTCCAGAGTCGCTGCGCTGCCTGTCTGCTGAGTTACTCCAGCTTTATGTCTATCTTCAATTTCAGAGAAATACAATTTCTTACGGGGGGCTTATAATGTCTCTAAACCCCTCTGGGACCCTCTGAACACCTCTAAACCCCGTCTATTCCCCCCCCTATTTCCCTCTACAACACTTCTGAACACTTCTAAACATATCTGAAGCCCTCTAAACATCTCTAAACCGTTTAAACCCCTCTAAACTAGGAGGCTACAAGGTGACTTGTATAGGCTGGGTGAGTGGGCAAATGCATGGCAGATGCAATATAATGTGGATAAATGTGAGGTTACCCACTTTGGTGGCAAAAACAGGAAAGTAGACTATTATCTGAATGGTGACATTTTTTATGTGTCGTACTTTAATTTCCTTGTATATTGTGTAAAGACTGTTTTCTTCAAGTGAGTATCATTGCTCTTTGGATATATCGTGTTTTGACACGTATTTAAGGATATATTGTGCTGTAACAACATAATTTTACAAAACATTAGTGTATAGAAAAAAACGAAACATAAAGAATGGGCTAATTAGCCATATAAATGACATATGACAGTGTGAATATTGTGCGTCTCCGAAGACGAAATAATGGTTGGTGAGTGATCAGCTGGTTCAGAATATACCGATTATTTATCGTGTTCCATGGATATTTATATATATTTAGCGCATGATAATGATATGACAGTGTTAGAGAGTGTTTGGGATATCATAGAGAAAGACTACATAAGAACAGTACGAAATTAGCCATGGAAATGGAAATATGTCTAGCCTACGATCAGCTGTCATGAATGTAAACAATGCATCAAAAATGGCTTGTGGGTGGAATAGCTGATTCTGAATATAATGATTATTTTTCGTGTTCCATGGATACTTATATAGGGTAGTTTTTACTTTTGGGGAATGCACCGCATTACCGTCGGCAAATCCTTCAGCCCGGCGCCGCCAAATCATTCCGCCCGGGTAAGTAGATCCGCGACATGTGGCCTAAATTAATGTTATATTATGAAAAGTTCAATCGCAGGTTAGGTTTGGTTTGGTTTGGTTTCGTTAGATGACTCAAAATTTATCTAGCGGTAGGTTTGGCTAGGAATCACCTGTTTGTAATGAATGTTTGTAATGAATGTAAACATAGCCTATTGGCTGAAGAACTTGAAGCTCTGAAACCTTTTCTTCCCTCCAGTATCATTAAGCCTCATGCTCTGTTTGAATACCTGATAGTAAACAATCGATTTACAGCATTTCCTAATGTTTTTATTGCTTTGAGGATTTACTTAACAATGCCTGTAACAGTCGCATCAGGTTAAAGAAGTTTTTCAAAACTAAAACTGATTAAAACATACTTACGGTCAACAATTTCACAAGAGAGACTAAACAATTTGGCAATGATATCTATAGAAAATGACATTGCTAAAACCATTGACCTTGAAAATATTTTGAGAGACTTTGCAAATAAAAAAGCCAGAAAAGTATTTTTCTAAAAGACCTGTGTATAATCAGTATGTCTGTAATTGCCTTACTTTGTATTAAAAAAAATAAAACTTTCATATAGTTTTTCAAAATTTTAGTATATCAAGCATTTAATGTTTTTTTTGGTTAAAGACGAGCATTTTACTATTGTAGAGTAGGGGCCCTGCCATCAGTTTTCTAATTGGGCCCCGCAATTCCTAGCACCGGCCCTGCTCCTGAAGGACCGTGTTGGGGAACTGGAGAAGCAAGTGGATGACCTCAGGTTCGTCCGAGAAACTGAGTCGTTCCTCGACAAGTCCTACAGTAAGATTGTTACACCTAAGGTACTGGATGAGAGAAGGTGGGTGACGGTGAGAAAGGGAGGGAAGCATGGGATGCAAACGTCCCCGGGTGTTGTACCTCTTGTGAACAGGTTCACCCACTTAGAAGCTGTTGGGACAGAAGACGTTATTAAATTGAGCGTCGGACTGACTTGCGAAGCAAATAGGGCTGTTGAGCCAAATAGGCCTAAGGCAGGCAACGCCATTGTAGTGGGAGACTCCATTGTGAGAGGTATGGACAGGGGTTTCTGCGGCAACAGACGGATGGTGTGCTGCCTTCCTGGTGCCAGGATCCAGGATGTCACGGACAATGCCAAAAATCCTCAAGGGTGAAGGTGAACAGCCGGAAGTGGGGGTGCATGTCAGCACAAACGATGTCGGAAAGAAGGGGATGAATATTCTGCAGTGTGACTTTAGAGAGCTCGGAAAAATGCTGAAAAGCAGGACCTCCAGGGTTGTTATCTCCGGTTTGCTTCCAGTTCCTCGTGCTGGCAAGAGCAGGAACAGGGAGATACGGGACCTGATCGTGTGGCTGAGGAACTGGTGCATGGGGCAGGGATTTAGATTCTTAGATCACTGGGGTCTGTTTTGGAGTAAGGGGGCACAGTACAAAAGGGACAGATTGCATCTTAACAGGTGGGGGACCAGCATTCTGGCAGGCAGGTTTGCCACTGCTACACGGGTGGTTTTAAACTGAATAAGGGGGATGGGGTGTCAAATGGAATAGTCGAGGATGGAGTTAAAGGGAAAGGGTTTCTTAAATGTGTGAGCGGAGAGACAGAGGGGTGTAAAATGAGGGTAGAAGCAATAGATAGCAAGGTGAAAAGTAAAAGTGGCAGGCAGACAAATCCAGGGCAAAAATCAAAAAGAGCTACTTTTCAACATAATTGTATAAGGGGTAAGAGCGTTGTAAAAACAAGCCTGAAGGCTTTGTGTCTCAATGCAAGGAGCATTCGTAATAAGGTGGATGAGGTGAATGTGCAGATAGCTATTATTGACTATGATATAGTTGGGATCACGAAGACATGGCTCCAGGGTGACCAAGGCTGGGAGCTGAACATCCATGGATATTCAATATTCAGGAGGGATAGACAGAAAGGAAAAGGAAGTGGGGTAGCGTTGCTGGTTAGAGAGGAGATTAACGCAATAGAAAGGAAGGACATAAGCTTGGAGGATGTGGAATCGATATGGGTAGAGCTGCGAAACACTAAGGGGCAGAAAACGCTAGTGGGAGTAGTGTACAAGCCACCTAACATTAGTAGTGGAGTTGGGGACGGCATCAAACAGGAAATTAGAAATGCGTGCAACAAAGGTAAAACTGTTATAATGGGTGACTTCAATCTACATATAGATTGGGTGAATCAAATTGGCAGGGGTGCTGAGGAAGAGGATTTCTTGGAATGTATGCGGGATAGTTTTCTAAACCAACATGTAGAGAAACCAATGAGAGAGCAGGCTATTCCAGACTGGGTATTGAGTAATGAGGAAGGGTTAGTTAGCAGTCTTGTTGTGCATGGCTCCTTGGGCAAGAGTGACCATAATGTGGTTGAGTTCTTCATTAGGATGGAGAGTGACATAGTTAATTCAGAAACAAAGGTTCTGAACTTAAAGAAAGGTAACTTTGACGGTATGAGACGTGAATTGGCCAAAATAGACTGGCAATTGATTCTTAAAGGGTTGACAGTGGATATACAATCGAAGACATTTAAAGACTGCATGGATGAACTACAACAAATGTTCATCCCAGGTACACAAAAATGCTGGAGAAACTCCGGGTGCAGCAGCATCTATGGAGCGAAGGAAATAGGTAACGTTTCGGGCTGAAACCCTTATTCAGACTGATAGGGGGTGGCAGGGAGAAGGTGGGAAACAAAGGAGGAGGAGGAGCCTGAGGTTTGGGGGATGGGAGGAGACAGCTCGAGAGCTAAGGAAGGGGAGGAGACAGCAAGGGCTAACAAAATTGGGAGAATTCAATGTTCATGCCCTCCCGGATGCAGGCTCCCCAAGCGGAATATGAGGTGCTTTTCCTCCAATTTCCGGTGTTGCTCACTCTGGCAATGGAGGAGACCCAGAACAGAGAGGTCGGATTGGGAATGGGTGGGGGAGTTGAAGTGCTGAGCCACCGGGAGGTCAGGTATGAATGAAGTCGAGGGGGGATTTAAAGGGACAGGTGTTGCATTTCTTGCGGTTGCAACGGAAAGTGCCCGGGGAGGGGGTGGTACGGGAGGGAAGGGAAGAATTGACAAGGCAAAGAAACCGCAAGAAATGCAACACCTGTCCCTTTACCTCCCCCCTCGACTCCATTCAAGGACCCAAGCAGTCGTTCCAGGTGCGACAGAGGTTCACCTGTACCTCCTACAACCTCATCTACTGCATCCGCTGCTCTAGATGTCAGCTGATCTACATCGGTGAGACTAAGCGGAGGTTGGGCGATCGTTTCGCCGAACACCTCCGCTCGGTCCGCAAGAACCTACCTGACCTGACCTCCCGGTGACTCAGCACTTCAACTCCCCCTCCCATTCCCAATCCGACCTCTCTGTCCTGGGTCTCCTCCATTGCCAGAGTGAGCAAAACCGGAAATTGGAGGAACAGCACCTCATATTCCGCTTGGGGAGCCTGCATCCGGCAGGGCATGAACATTGAATTCTCCCAATTTTGTTAGCCCTTGCTCTCCTCCCCTTCCTTAGCCCTCGAGCTCTCTCCTCCCATCCCCCAACCCTCGGGCTCCTCCTCCTCCTTTGTTTCCCACCTTCTCCCTCCCACCCCCTATCAGTCTGAAGAAGGGTTTCGGCCCGAAACGTTACCTATTTCCTTCGCTCCATAGATGCCGCTGAGTTTCTCCAGCATTTTTGTGTACCTGGGATGAACATTTGTTGTAGTTCATCCATGCAGTCTTTAAATGCCTTCCATTGTATATCCACCGTCAACCCTTTAAGAATCAATTGCCAGTCTATCTTGGCCAATTCACATCTCATACCGTCAAAGTTACCTTTCTTTAAGTTCAGAACCCTTGTTTCTGAATTAACTATGTCACTCTCCATCTTAATGAAGAACTCAACCATATTATGGTCACTCTTGCCCAACGGGCCATGCACAACAAGACTGCTAACTAACCCTTCCTCATTACTCAATACCCAGTCTAGAATAGCCTGCTCTCTGATTGGTTTCGCTACATGTTGGTTTAGAAAACTATCCTGTATACATTCCAAGAAATCCTCTTCCTCAGCACCCCTGCCAATTTGATTCACCCCAATCTATATGTTGTAAATCCTTCGATTTTCCAGCATCTGCAGTTCCTTCTTGAAAACAAATGTTCATCCCAGTTTGACAAAAGAATAAATCAGGGAAGGTAGTGCATCCGTGGATAACAAGGGAAATCAGGGATAGTATCAAAACAAAAGATGAAGCATACAAATTAGCCAGAAAAAGCAGCCTACCAGAGGACTGGGATAAATTCAGAGTCCAGCAGGGGGGGACAAAGGGCATAATTAGGAAAGGGAAAATAGATTATGAATGAAAACTAGCTGGGAACATAAGAAACTGACTGCAAAAGTTTTTATAGATATGTGAAGAGGAAAAGATTAGTTAAAACATATGTAGGTCCCTTTCAGTCAGAAAGAGGTGAATTGATCATGGGGAACAAGGACATGGCAGACCAATTGAATAACTACTTTGGTTCTGTCTTCACTAAGGAAGACATAAATAATCTGCCGGAAATAGCAGGGGACCGGGGGTCAAATGAGATGGAGGAACTGTGTGAAAACAAGGTTAGGCAGGAAGTGGTTTTAGGTAAATTGAATGGATTAAGGGCTGATAAATCCCCAGGGCCAGATAGGCTGCATCCCAGAGTACTTAAGGAAGTAGCCCCAGAAATAGTGGATGCATTAGTGATAATTTTTCAAAACTCTTTAGATTCTGGAGTAGTTCCTGAGGATTGGAGGGTAGCTAAATTAACCCCACTTTTTAAAAAGGGAGGGAGAGGGAAAACGGGGAATTACAGACCAGTTAGTCTAACATTGGTAGTGGGGAAACTGCTAGAGTCAGTTATTAAAGATGGGATAGCAGCACATTTGGAAAGTGGTGAAATCATTGGACAAAGTCGGCATGGATTTATGAAAGGTAAATCATGTCTGACGAATCTTATAGAATTTTTCGAGGATGTAACAAGTAGAGTGGATAAGGGAGAACCAGTGGATGTGTTATATCTGGACTTTCAGAAGGCTTTTGACAAGGTCCCACATAGATTAGTATACAAACTTAAAGCACACAGTATTGGGGGTTCAGTATTGATGTGGATAGAGAACTGGCTGGCAGACAGGCAGCAAAGAGTAGGAGTAAACGAGTCCTTTTCACAATGGCAGGCAGTGACTAGTGGGGTACCGCAAGGCTCAGTGCTGGGACCCCAGCTATTTACAATATATATTAATGATTTGGATGAGGGAATTGAATGCAACATCTCCAAGTTTGCGGTTGACACGAAGCTGGGGGGCAGTGTTAGCTGTGAGGAGGATGCTAGGAGGCTGCAAGGTGATATGGATAGGCTGGGTAAGTGGGAAAATTCATGGCAGATGCAGTATAATATGGATAAATGTGAGGTTATCCACTTTGGTGGCAAAAACAGGAAAGCAGACTATTATCTGAATGGTGACCGATTAGGAAAAGGGGAGATGCAATGAGACCTGGGTGTCATGGTACACCAGTCATTGAAAGTGGGCATGCAGGTGCAGCAGGCAGTGAAGAAAGCGAATGGTATGTTAGCATTCATAGCAAAAGGATTTGAGTATAGGAGCAGGGAGGTTCTACTGCAGTTGTACAGGGTCTTGGTGAGACCACACCTGGAGTATTGCGTACAGTTTTTGTCTCCTAATCTGAGGAAAGACATTCTTGCCATAGAGGGAGTGCAGAGAAGGTTCACCAGACTGATTCCTGGGATGTCAGGACTTTCATATGAAGAAAGACTGGATAGACTCGGCTTGTACTCACTAGAATTTAGAAGATTGAGGGGGGATCTTATAGAAACTTACAATATTCTTAAGAGTGCAGCAGCATCTATGGAGCGAAGGAAATAGGCGACGTTTCGGGCCGAAACCCTTCTTCAGACTGATGGGGGTGGGCGGGGAGAAGGAATGAAAAAGGGAGGAGGAGGAGGAGGAGCCTGAGGGCGGGGGGATGGGAGTAGACAGCTCGAGGGCTAAGGAAGGGGAGGAGACAGCAAGGGCTAGCAAAACTGGGAGAATTAGTTATTAAAGTCAGTTATTAAAGATGGGATAGCAGCACATTTGGAAAGTGGTGAAATCATTGGACAAAGTCGGCATGGATTTATGAAAGGTAAATCATGTCTGACGAATCTTATAGAATTTTTCGAGGATGTAACAAGTAGAGTGGATAAGGGAGAACCAGTGGATGTGTTATATCTGGACTTTCAGAAGGCTTTTGACAAGGTCCCACATAGATTAGTATACAAACTTAAAGCACACAGTATTGGGGGTTCAGTATTGATGTGGATAGAGAACTGGCTGGCAGACAGGCAGCAAAGAGTAGGAGTAAACGAGTCCTTTTCACAATGGCAGGCAGTGACTAGTGGGGTACCGCAAGGCTCAGTGCTGGGACCCCAGCTATTTACTGGGAGTTGAAGTGCTGAGCCACCGGGAGTTCAGGTAGGTTATTGCGGACTGAGCGGAGGTGTTCGGCGAAACGATCGCCCAAGCTCCGCATAGTCTCCCCGATGTAAATCAGCTGACATCTAGAGCAGCGGATGCAGTAGATGAGGTTGGAGGAGATACAGGTGAACCTTTGTCGCACCTGGAACGACTGCTTGAGTCCTTGAATGGAGTCGAGGGGGGAGGTGAAGGGACAGGTGTTGCATTTCTTGCGGTTGCAACGGAAAGTGCCCGGGGAGGGGGTGGTACGGGAGGGAAGGGAAGAATTGACAAGGGAGTTGCGGAGGGAGCGGTCTTTGCGGAAGGCAGACATAGGGGGAGATGGGAAGATGTGGCGAGTAGTGGGGTCACGTTGGAGGTGGCGGAAATGGCGGAGGATTATTTGTTGTATTTGCCGGCTGGTGGGGTGAAAGGTGAGGACTAGGGGGACTCTGCCCTTGTTGCGAGTGCGGGGATGGGGAGAGAGAGCAGTGTTGCGGGGTATAGATGAGACCCTGGTGCGAGCCTCATCTATGGTGGCGGAGGGGAATCCCCGTTCCCTGAAGAACGAGGACATTTCCGATGCCCTGGTGTGGAATGTCTCATCCTGGGAGCAGATGCGGCGTAGGCGGAGGAATTGGGAGTAGGGGATGGAGTCTTTACAGGGGGCCGGGTGGGAAGACGTGTAGTCCAGATAGCCATGTGAGTCAGTGGGTTTGTAGTGTATGTCGGTCAGAAGTCTGTCCCCTGCGATGGAGATGGTGAGGTCGAGGAATGGTAGGGAAGCGTCGGAAATGGTCCAGGTGTATTGGAGTGCCGGATGGAAGTTGGTGGTGAAATGGATGAAGTCAGTCAGTTGTGTGTGGGTGCAGGAGGTGGCCCCAAAGCAGTCGTCAATGTAACGGAGGTAGAGGTCGGGGATGGGGCTCTGGTACGTATTGAACAAGGATTGATCAACGTACCCGACAAAGAGGCAGGCGTAGCTGGGGCCCATGCGTGTGCCCATATCTACGCCTTGTGTTTGGAGGAAATGGGAGGAGTCAAACGTAAAGTTGTTGAGGGTGAGGACCAACTCCACTAGGCGGAGGAGGGTGTCAGTGGCTGGGTATAGGTTGCTCCTCTGGTCGAGAAAGAACCGGAGGGCTTTGAGGCCATCCTGGTGGTGGATGGAGGTGTAGAGTGACTGGACATCCATGGTGAAGATGAGGGGGTGAGGGTCTAGAGAGTGGAATGCGCTGAGGCGGCGGAGAGTGTCTGAGGTGTCTAGAACATAGGTGGGAAGGGATTTGACCAAGGGGGATAGTATGGAGTCAAGGTATGTGGAGATGAGTTCGGTGGGGCACGAACAAGCAGAGACAATGGGTCTGCCGGGAGAGCCGGGTTTGTGGATTTTGGGGAGAAGGTAAAAACGAGCCGTGCGGGGCTGGGGAACGATGAGGTTGGAAGCTTGGTCGGGCAGGGCGTGGGAATTGATGAAGTCGGTGATGGTGCTAGATATGATGGCCTGGTGCTCGTCAGTGGGGTCATGGTCCAAGGGTAAGTAGGAGGAGGTGTTGGCGCGTGGCCTCAGCTTTGTAGAGATCGACGCGCCAGACTACCACGGCACCTCCCTTGTCGGCTGGTTTGATAACCCAATCTGGGTTTTTGCGGAGTGATTCAATGGCAGTGCGTTCAGGGGGGAGAGATTGGAGTGAGACAGGGGAGTGGAGAAGTTGAGGCGGTTGACGTCGCGGCGGCAGTTGGGCCCCAGCACGCACGGGCCCCAGCTACGCCTGCCTCTTTGTCGGGTACGTTGAACAATCCTTGTTCAATACGTACCAGGGCCCCATCCCCGACCTCTACCTCCGTTACATTGATGACTGCTTTGGGGCCACCTCCTGCACCCACACACAACTGACTGACTTCATCCACTTCACCACCAACTTCCATCCGGCACTCCAATACACCTGGACGATCTCCGACACTTCCTTACCATTCCTTGACCTCACCATCTCCATCGCAGGGGACAGACTTCTGACCGACATACACTACAAACCAACTGACTCACATGGCTATCTGGACTACACGTCTTCCCACCCTGCCCCCTGTAAAGACTCCATCCCCTACTCCCAATTCTTCCGCCTACGCCGAATCTGCTCCCAGGATGAGACATTCCACACCAGGGCATCGGAAATGTCCTCGTTCTTCAGGGAACGGGGATTCCCCTCCGCCACCATAGATGAGGCTCGCACCAGGGTCTCATCCATAACCCGCAACACTGCTCTCTCTCCCCATCCCCGCACTCGCAACAATGGCAGAGTCCCCCTAGTCCTCACCTTTCACCCGACCAGCCGGCAAGTACAACAAATAGTCCTCCGCCATTTCCGCCACCTCCAACGTGACCCCACCACTCGCCATATCTTCCCATCTCCCCCATGTCTGCCTTCTGCAAAGACCGCTCCCTCCGCAACTCCCTTGTCAATTCTTCCCTTCCCTCCCGTACCACCCCCTCCCCGGGCACCTTCCGTTGCAACCGCAAGAAATGCAACACCTGTCCCTTCACCTCCCCCCTCGACTCCATTCAAGGGCCCAAGCAGTCGTTCCAGGTGCGACAAAGGTTCACCTGTATCTCCTCCAACCTCATCTACTGCATCCGCTGCTCTAGATGTCAGCTGATTTACATCGGGGAGACTATGCGGAGGTTGGGCGATCGTTTCGCCGAACACCTCCGTTCAGTCCGCAATAACCTACCTGAACTCCCGGTGGCTCAGCACTTCAACTCCCCCTCCCATTCCCAATCCGACCTCTCTGTCCTGGGTCTCCTCCATTGCCAGAGTGAGCAACACCGGAAATTGGAGGAACAGCACCTCATATTCCGCCTGGGTTGCTTGCGTCCTGATGGCATGAACGTTGAATTCTCCCAGTTTTGCTAGCCCTTGCTGTCTCCTCCCCTTCCTTAACCCTCGAGCTGTCTCCTCCCATCCCCCGCCCTCGGGCTCCTCCTCCTCCCTTTTTCCTTCCTTCTCCCCCCCACACCCCATCAGTCTGAAGAAGGGTTTCGGCCCGAAACGTCGCCTATTTCCTTCGCTCCATAGATGCTGCTGCACCCACTGAGTTTCTCCAGCATTTTTGTGTACCTTCGATCTTCCAGCATCTGCAGTTCCTTCTTGAACACAATATTCTTAAGGGGTTGGACAGGCTAGATGCAGGAAGATTGTTCCCGGTGTTGGGGAAGTCCAGAACAAGGGGTCACAGTTTATGGATAAGGGGGAAATCTTTTAGGACCGAGATGAGAAAAACATTTTTCACACAGAGAGTGGTGAATCTCTGGAATTCTCTGCCACAGAAGGTAGTTGAGGCCAGTTCATTGGCTATATTTAAAAGGGAGTTAGATGTGGCCCTTGTGGCTAAAGGGATCAGGGGTATGGAGAGAAGGCAGGTACAGGATACTGAGTTGGATGATCAGCCATGATCATATTGAATGGCGGTGCAGGCTTGAAGGGCCGAATGCCTTACTCCTGCACCTATTTTCTATGTTTCTATGTTTCTAACCCCCCTGCCCTACACCCCCCCTTCCCTACACCCCTCCTCCCCTACACCCCTCCTCCCCTGCACCCCCTCCCTCATCTGCTGACCGCCGCTCCCCAGCAACCCACCCCCCCTGCACCTCCCTCCCCTGCACCCCATCCCCTGCACCCACTCTCCCCTGCACCTTCCCCTCCTCTGCACCCCCCCTGCATCCCTGTGCACCTCCTACACCCCCCCTACACACCCCCACACCACCCCACAACCCCGTACACCCCCCTACACCCCCTCTCCCCTACACCACCTTCCCCCACACCCCCCTCACCTACAGCCCCTCCCTTACACCCCCTCCCCTACACCGCCCCTCCCCAATGTTCCCCTCCGCCACGCTCCCCTCGCCCACCCCACCCTCCCCTCTCCCACACACACCCCTCCCCTACCCCACCACCCCCTACCTCCAACACCCCGCCTACCCCAGAAAGCCATGATTGAGTGAGTCCAGAAAGCCGTGAGTGAGTCCAGAAAGCACTAGGGGCGTCGTATAATGCCCACAGCATTCTGTTTTTCCATCTTTTTGTTATTTTTAGTCGGTTTAAAAAGTATGTTTTGGAGGTTTCTTTATAGTTTTATGTGGGGGACGGTAAGGGGGAAACTGTTTCTCAGTCACTTCCTGGCAAGGATGCGACTATTCTCTGAGTTGCGTCTTCTCCCCCCCCCCCTCCCTCGCGGCCTACCAACTGGATTGGTGCGGCCTTTCCTGCCGGAGACCGACCAGAGCATCAGCGGCGGCGCAGCACTGGATTCACCGCAGAGCGGGCAATGCCTTACCTGAGCTCCGGAGTGTTGGGCCTCCTGCTTCAACATCATGGATCTGTAGTTGCGGAGCTTCCAACTGCAGGCGGCACTGACTTCAACATCGTGGAGTCCTGGGATCCCTTTGCCAAGGGCCGCCATTGTGAATCTCCGCCCAGCTTGGCCTGTGGACCTCGGGAGCCGCGGTCACCAGTAAGAAGTGGCCAATTCGGAAGTCCAAGCCGCTGAGAATGTTCTTCCTTTCCGACGTCGGAGTTTCGGTCATCGTGGCGAGAGAACCGTCGTAGAAGCGACTGCAGAGGGTTCAAAGGCCCCAACCATGGGTGAACAACAAAGCGGAGGATGAATTAAATTTTGTGCCTTCCATCACAATGGGAAACTTTGATTCCGCTGTGTGGGGGTGTTTATGTCAAAGTCTATCTTGTGTTGTGTTCTTTTTTATTCGTACGGCTGTATGGTAACTCAAATTTCACTGTACCAATTGATGCATGTGACAATAAATGTAAACTTGAAACTTGAACTTGATACTTGAAACTTGAGAAAGCCGTGAGTGAGTCCAGAAAGCCGTGAGTGAGTCCGGAAAGCCGTGAGTGAGTCCGGAAAGCCATGAGTAAGTCTGGAAAGCGGCGAGTGAGTCCGGAAATCCGTGAGTGAGTCCGGAAAGCCGTGAGTGAATCTGGAAAGCTGTGAGCGAGTCCAGAAAGCCGTGAGTAAGTCCAGAAAGCCATGAGTCAGCTGCGCCTGCACAGTTGGGGACTATGCGTGAGTGGTGGAATATTGTGTTGGAAAACCAGGCCTCCCGTGTGAGAATGTCTAGTGCTCCTCTAAAAATTACAAATAATAATTAATTAATAATAATGAACGCAGACGTTAATTCTAGTGGAAGAACAATTCAAAATCACAAAGCTATTTTCATTGAGGTGTCGGGTTTGCAATGCATATGACATTTTTGAAAATGTATTGCAACGCTAATGAAATATGGATTTATAGTAATAGAATATGGATTCATTGTAAAGGACGTCTTTTAATAAATATGAAAAGATGAAAAGGAAAGCTGTGAATCATAGATAAAAATAGAAAAATATTGCAAGTACACAGAAGGTAGCCAGGATCTACAGTAAAAGAGGCAAATAGATTGAGGTTTCAGATCCTGATTCTTGCAGGTTCTTTTGAAGGTGAGCATCCAAAAACATTAATCTAACTTTCTCTTTTAGATGCTAAATGTGTTTAAAGTTAGTGCAGAAACTGGGACATGTTACTTGACGGCGATATTAGGATAGGTAGCAGTTTACTTAGACTCGCCAAAAACAACCTATGATTGTAATTGGCATTATTAATGCTGGAATCTATATTTATGATGTGTGGGAAAAAGCTGAATATATATTGTTTGACAACGAACTGACATGCCACTCTTCATACAGCTTTGCCCAGGATGATATCAGTCTGTTTTGAATACGCTAACCATTTTCTGAAATTGGTACGATGTGTCCAATTTGATACGACCGCATTTCTCTTTTGTTCAATTAAATTGATCTTTTGCCACAGTTTGTAATTTCTCCTGACAGTGTTTTGTAGGCTTCTTCTGCATGTAGCTAAGCTACCAGTTTTTCATACCATGTAGTCACAGAATGATAGGAAATGACATCAAATGCTTATTTTCCTATTCACACAGCCGGCCTGAATTGTGGGTTTAACAGTTAAAAAAGAGAGTATTTTCACTGCCCGACATTCTGTACTCATTCCAAATCAAAAGCTTCTTGGTTGCTTGTGAAATGTTTCAGAGTTTTACCTTAGTTTTGAAATATCCTGTTTAATATGTGTATGACAATCATGTTTTTGGAGGCCATTTTCAGGTAAAGTTTTCCCCATTTTTGAGTGGGTTGCCTGTTTTGCATGACACAGTGGTACAGGTGTTAGAGATGCTTAACTAATAGCTCCAGTGACCCGGTTTGATAGTGAACTCTCGTATTGTCTATGTGGAGTTTAGTTTAGAGACACAGCATGGAAACAGGCTCCACGGCCCACTGAGCCCACACCAACTACTGAAGCTCCATTTACACTCGTTATATATGATCCCACTTTCTCATCAACTCCATACACACTAGGGGCAATATACACAGGCTGATTAATCTACAGACTGGCACGTATTTAGGATAGACCCCATGATCCCATGCGATCACAGAGAGAACATGCAAACTCCACACAGACAACACCTGAAGTCAAGATCGAACCTGGGTCTCCAGTGCTGTGAGGCAGCAGCTCTTAAGGGCATAAGCGATACGAGCAGAATTAGGCCATTCGGCCCATCAAGTTTACTCCGCTGTTCAATCATGGCCGATCTATCTCTCCCTCCTAACTCCATTCTCCTGCCTTCTCCCCATAATCCCTAACACCCATACTAATTAAGAATATATCCATCTCCGCCTTAGAAATATCCATTAATGGCCTCCACAGCCTTCTGTGGCAGCTCTACCAGCTGCACCACTATGCAGTTTGCTGTTCACCCTGTTACCGAGTAGGTTGGTAGGTTAACTGGCAGCTGTGTCTTGGATCCAGGTAGAGTCAATTGGAATATGGGGAAAATCAAATGGGCTTAATTTAAATGGGTGCTTGATGCTCCCATTTGCATCAATGGTTGTGAATGGGGAAACTAGTAATTGCACCTGATTTACTTAAATAGGATTTACATCGAATATAGAAGACATGGATATGTTTTTTGAGATTCTCCCTCATTTAGAATGCCTTCTGAGATCACGTATTTGGTATTGTCTCACCGACTTTTGCTTTCAACATCCAGATATCTGATTTTAAGCTGTTATTTTCATCCTTCGTGTCAGTAGGTTTTCACACGTAGATTCATCTGAATACATCACCTCATTACAAGCTTCTATCAAAAAGCCGTGTATTTATATAGCAATTTTCATATTCCTTTCAAAATAGCAACAGCCAGTGAAATTGGAAGCACAATAGGGCAGCGGTAGAGTTGCTGCCTTAAAGCGCTTACAGCGCCAGAGACCTGGGTTTGATCCCGACTGTCTGTGCTGTCTGTGCTGCCTGTACAGAGTTTAAACTTTCTCCCCATCTCCTCCGAGATCTTCGGTTTCCTCCCACACTCTGAAGTCATACTGGTTTGTAGGTTAATTGGCTTGGTATAAATATAAATTGTCCATAGTCTGTGTAGGATAGTGTTAATGTGCGGGGATCACTGGTCATTGCAGACTTGGCGGGCCGGAGGGCCTGTTTCTGTGCTGTATCTCTAAACTAAACTAAATTATTTTGAAGTTTCATTATTGTCGTAACCAAGGAAATGATACAGGCAATACAGTATGCACAACATGTTCTCAAAGCAACTTATAGTTATAGAGATGTACAGCATGGAAGCAGCCGATTTGGCCCACCATTTTCTCACCATCAGTGGCCCCCATCTGCATTAATCCTATCGTTTGGCACTTTGCCTGTAGTTTTCTATGCCATGGCAGTTCAACTGTTCATCCAAATACTTTTTCAAAGCTGTAATTTTCAAATCTGTTTCCACCGTTCACTACTCTCTGGGTGAAGAAACCCTTAGACCCCTTCTAAAGCTCTTACCCTTTATCGGACTTCAATGATATATATTTGCACTAAATGTTGTACCCTTTATCTTTTAGCTTTGTACTATGGACAACATGATTGTATTCATGTATAGCCTGGATAGAGCACAAACAATATTCACGTGTTCGTGCTTTGGCAGGGTACAAACAATATTCATGTGCTTTGGCAGGGTAGATTGGAGGGCTCATCTAGGGAGGCTATTTGGGTGGAACTGAGAAGTGGGAAAGGTGTAGCAACACATAGGGGTGTATTATAGACCGCCAAATGGGGATCGAGAATTGGAAGAGCAAATATGTAAGGAGATAGCAGACATTAGTAGTAAGCACAAGGTAGTGATTGTGGGAGATTTCAACTTTCCACACATAGACTGGGAAACACATTCTGTAAATGGGCTGGATGGTTTGGAGTTTGTAAAATGTGTGCAGGATAGTTTTTTGCAGCAATACATAGAGGTACCTACTAGAGGAGGGGCAGTGCTGGACCTCCTGTTAGGAAATGAGACGGGACAGGTGGCGGAGGTATGCGTTGGGGAGCACTTCGGGACCAGTGAACACAATACCATTAGTTTCAATATCATTGTGGAGAGGGTCAGAACTGGACCTAGGGTTGAGGTTTTTGATTGGAGAAAGGCTAACTTTGATGAGATGCGAAATGATTTAAAAGGAGTGAACTGGGACATTTTGTTTTATGGGAAGGATGTAGAAGAGAAATGGAGGACATTTAAAGGGGAAATTTTAAGAGTACAGAATCTTTATGTTCCTGTTCGGTTGAAAGGAAACAGTAAAAATTGGAAAGAGCCCTGGTTTTCAAGGGAAATTGGACATCTTGTTCGGAAAAAGAGGGAGATCTACAATAATTATAGGCAGCATGAAGTAAATGGGGTGCTTGAGGAGTATAAGGAATGTAAAAAGAATCTTAAGAATGAAATTAGAAAAGCTAAAAGTAGATATGAGGTTGCTTATCCAAAGGATTTCTACAGCTATATTAATAGCAAAAGGATAACGAGGGATAAAATTGGTCCATTGGAGAGACAGAGTGGACAGCTATCTGCAGAGTCAAAAGAGATGGGAGAGATATTGAACAATTTCTTTTCTTCGGTATTCACCAAGGAGAAGGATATTGAATTATGTGACGTAAGGGAAATTAGTAGAGTAGCTATGGATACTATGAGTTTCAAAGTAAAAGAAGTACTGACACTTTTGAAAAATATAAAAGTGGATGTCTCCAGGTCCTGACAGGATATTCCCTAGGACATTGAGGGAAGTTAGTGTAGAAATAGCCGAGGCTATGACAGAAATATTTCAAATGTCATTAGAAACGGGAATAGTTCCCGAGGATTGGCGTACTGCGCATGTTGTTCCATTGTTTAAAAAGGGTTCTAAGAGTAAACCTAGCAGTTATAGACCTGTTCGTTTGACTTCAGTGGTGGGCAAATTAATGGAAAAGATACTTAGAGATAATATATATAAGCATCTGGATAAACAGGGTCTGTTTAGGAACAGTCAACATGGATTTGTGCCTGGAAGGTCATGTTTGACTAATCTTCTTGAATTTTTTGAAGAGGTTACTAGGGAAATTGACGAGGGTAAAGCAGTGGATGTTGTCTATATGGACTTTAGTAAGGCCTTTGACAAGGTTCCTCATGGAAGGTTGGTTAAGAAGGTTCAACTGTTGGGTATAAATGCAGGAGTAGCAAGATGGATTCAACAGTGGCTGAATGGGAGACTCCAGAGGGTAATGGTGGATGGCTGTTTGTCGGGTTGGAGGCAGGTGACTAGTGAGGTGCCTCAGGGATCTGTGTTGGGTCCTTTGTTGTTTGTCATGTACATCAATGATCTGGCCGAAGGTGTGGTAAATTGGATTAGTAAGTATGCAAATGATACCAAGATAGGGGGTGTTGTGGATAATGAAGAGGATTTCCAAAGTCTACAGAGTGATTTAGGCCATTTGGAAGAATGGGCTGAAAGATGGCAGATGGAGTTTAATGCTGATAAATGTGAGGTGCTACACCTTGGCAGGACAAATCAAAATAGGACGTACATGGTAAATGGTAGGGAATTGAAGAATACAGTTGAACAGAGGGATCTGGGAATAACCGTGCATAGTTCCTTGAAGGTGGAATCTCATATAGATAGGGTGATAAAGAAAGCTTTTATAAATCAGTGCATTGAGTATAGAAGCTGGGATGTAATGTTAAAATTGTACAAGGCATTGGTGAGACCAAATCTGGAGTATGGTGTACAATTTTGGTCGCCCAATTATAGGAAGGATGTCAACAAAATAGAGAGAGTACAGAGGAGATTTACTAGAATGTTGCTTGGGTTTCAACAACTAAGTTACAGAGAAAGATTGAATAAGTTAGGTCTTTATTCTCTGGAGCGCAGAAGGTTAAGGGGGGACTTGATAGAGGTCTTTAAAATGATGAGAGGGATAGACAGAGTTGATGTGGACAAGCTTTTCCCTTTGAGAATAGGGAAGATTCAAACAAGAGGGCATGACTTCAGAATTGGGGGACAGAAGTTTAGGGGTAACATGAGGGGGAACTTCTTTACTCAGAGAGTGGTAACGGTGTGGAATGAGCTTCCAGTGGAAGTGGTGGAGGCAGGTTTGATGGTATCATTTAAAAATAAATTGGATAGGCATATGGATGAGAAGGGAATGGAGGGTTATGGTATGAGTGCAGGCAGGTGGGACTAAGGGAAAATAATTGTTCGGCACGGACTTGTAGGGCCGAGATGGCCTGTTTCCGTGCTGTAATTGTTATATGGTTATATGGTTATATGGTTCGTGAGACAACAATTAACTAAAATAAACTAAACAAATCTACTTTAAATCTATGTCCTTTAGCTTTATCTACCCCTGAAATTGAAAAATGTTTCTGTAGTACCCTGTCTATACCCCTCTCATTTCATATACCTAGATCATGTTCCCTCTTTTCCATTCTAACAATGCCCTTCCATCCTAAGCCAAAATGTGATGACCTGATAAACTCAGTTCCTGATTGATAATACGATATACATTGACTGGGAAATGTGGATAAATCTTTGAGTTTTCAAAAAGCAACTCCTAGCAGAGCAGGGAAACTGTTTAACATATCATGCTCAAGGCAATGTAGCATTTACAGTACCTCAATGTTAACCAGAACTTTTACTAGGCTGTGAAACCTGAAACATGAACCATCTGCCTCAGAGCTCAGAATGCTGTCTACAGCACCACAGATACCTAGTTAGACACAAAAAGCTGGAGTAACTCAGCGGGACAGGCAGCATCTCTGGACAGAAGGAATGGGTGACTTTTCGGGTCGAGACCCTTCTTCAGACTGGAGTCTGAAGAAGTCTGAAGAAGGGTCTTGACCTGAAACGTCACCCATACCTTCTCTCCAGAGATGATGCTTGTCCCGCTGAGTTACTCCAGCTTTTTGTGTCCATTTTCGGTTTAAACCAGCATCTGCAGTTCCTTCTCACACAGATGTCTAGTTATTCTTTTACAACTTACGATATACACTCTTATGCAACTGATATGTTTCATTCATAATTACCGCAAAATAATTTACGTAACCTGCAAACAAGAAATTTCTTGCATAAAAATACTGAAGAAGTTCTTCATAACCAGATTGTGGAAGAAAATATTAATCACTTAATTCCCACTTTGATTGGAATTGAACAAGATAACAAAAGGGTGTTTGTATGTGACAATTGGCATCTCTCGTTGACCAGGTGTAGAAGAGGTTTGTGGGAATCGGCAAAGTATGTTTAGACGTATTTCCTCTTGTCTAAGAATGTGTTGAAGGGTGGATGGTAAATGTAAATATGCAATAGTAGACGTAGATAAGGAAGCTTGTTTCTCTCAGCAGTGTGTTACAGTAGACCATCCACGCCCCCTATCGCTATTAGCGTAGATACGTTTTAGTAAATTGGGAATTATGACTGGCTCGGAAAGGGGATGGTGGTGCGGGCCACCTAAAAGGTGAGATAGAATAATGTCAAGATGCCCTTTTAAGTAAGATTGACATAAACAAAAAGTATGTTATGACTAATTAAATAATTGGTACCCATGTAGCAGATAGTGTATTTTCGTATAGTTGTATCTAACAAAAAACAAATGTTGTTTACTGTACAGTATAACTGCTAGCTAATTCTGCTGTGAAGTCAGAGAACTGGTGAGTAATTAACTGCCGCCATCTCTCCATGATATCATGTATTAAAAACACTTGACGCAAACCTGTGAAATCTCCGCTTTTCAGTTCCCTTCAATTTCCCTCTAAATTAATTTATTCCACAGAATTTGGCGTAGTCGGCAGGATCCCAATAGTAACGGGATTCGAACAAATACAAATGGGAAATAAAAGGGAATGATAAAGTAGTCATAACCGAAAGGGGGACAGGAGGGTTCCCACGAGAGAAGCGAGAGCCGCCAGGCAACCTAGCTTATCCGGCTGGTGACTCACGCTGAGTCAAGAGGCCTGCAGTGTGAGGCAAAATTGCGGTGAAGATAAAATTACTCACGCTAGGCGTAGAAGATAAATTGAAGCAGGTGCCGTAAAGCACGCTATAGAAATTGAAAGGTGACCTCGAGTTTTGTGGATGGAGTAAAACCAGTGCGCACAAACTGTGAATAGAATATTATAAGAAATTGTCCGCGGAAACCTATTTTTTGTTTTTCAGACTTGTGAAAAGAATATGGGAGGCAACAGTGATATAACCCAGTTACATGATGCCCAGAGCCTAGTATCACTCCAGGAAAAGAATTCCTGGAGCAAAGCAGGGTGTTATCAAGACCCCATTGTCTGGGTCCACCCTGATGGTCGGGTAGTTTGGCTCAGGAACCTGTTTTTGTCCCTGTCTCATCTACCCCATGAACAGGCTCACATGGGAAAAGAGAGGATGGCACACGCATTATCCCAACAATGGTATGCACCAGGTATATGTCATAATTGATAAAGTGCAAGAACATGTCTGGTGTGTCAACAAAATATTAGAGGGAAGACGCCTTGTATTGCGTTTGACGCATTAACCACCTGTTGTTGAATAAGATTGATATAAACAAAAAATATGTTATGACTAATGAAATAATTGGTGCCCATGTAGTAGATAGTATATTTTTGTATAGTTGTATCTAACAAAAAACAAAAAATGTTTACTGCACAGTATGACTGTTGGCTAATTCTGCTGTGAAGTCAGAGAACTGGTGAGCAATTAACTGCCGCCATCTCTCCATGATATCTATATTATTACTAATACTCTCATCTTGCCACTTCTGGTTTACTTTTTTTTTTTTTTTTGCAAAAAAGGCACCCTTTATCGCAAGGATTTTTCGCCACCTTACTCACCGTTCTCCTCTCCTCCAAGCGAACCAAGATTTGTTCCGATCGGTGGAAGATTACAAAAGTTATGAAGGTTTAAAAAATCATGAATTCAGCAGATTGGTCTCCTTGCCTGTCAGCCACCATGAAGGTAATGCCCCTTCCGGCACCCGCTGGAGAATAAAATCCCGGAGGCGGGGCTGAGTCCAAAAGTGCTGATTGAGTCAGCAAGAGTGGAGTCGGAAAAGTTGCAGTGTGGAGTCGGGAAAGTCGCAGTTTGGTGCCGCAGCCGGTGGCCGCTGAGTGGATTCCCTCCCCCACACACCACCCACACCCCTCTTCTCCCCTCCCCTCCCCTCCCTCTCCTCCCCACACACACGCCGTTTCCCATACCCCCTTCCCCCATCCCCCTCCTCCCCACACATCCCCCTCCCCACCACACACCCACAACCCCATTTACCCCTCTCCCATTTCTCCTCCCAACACCACCCCACCCCTCACACCACCTCACCCCCCCCCCCACACCACCCCATCCTTCCATACCACCCCCACCACACCCCCACACCACCCCACCCCCACACACCACCATCACCCCCACACACCAACCCCACCCCCACCCCCACACACCACCCCGCACACACTACCCCACCCCCACACCACCCCACCCCCACACCACCCCAAACCCCCCCACCACCCCACTGCCCCACACCACCCGACCACACTACCCCAAGCTCCCTCACCACCGCAACCCCCCATGCCACCCCCCCTACACCATGAAAATAGGCATTTTGGCTTACTGACGCTATGCCAACAATTCATCATCTATTTACACTACTCACCCACACACAGGGAAATTTATAGTGACAATTGTGATACCAACCCGCACATCTTTGCGATCTTGGAGGAAACCAGAGCACCCGAAGGAAACCCACGTGGTTATGGGGAAACATGCAAAATCTATGCAGATAGAACCCAAGGTCAGGATTGAACCCATGTATCTGACTCTACCAGCTGCATCACTAGACTACCATGAGTGACATATCTTGTCCTTAATGTTCCCATTATGCTCATCAGGATTGTAATGTTGTACCAGTTGCAATAGTTACTGAACTGGCTTTGCAACAATTAAACTGAAAATTGCCTAAATTGAATTCACAACACATTGTGGAGACAGAAGAGGCTGTAGGTGCTGGAATCTTGAGCAAAAATCAAGGTGCTCGAGGAACTCAGTGGGTCAGGGCAGCAACAGTGGAGGGAAAAAGGACAGACAATATTTTAGGTTGGCACCCTTCTTCAGACTCTGATTTAGTGAAGAAAACATTGGGGAATGGTGCCAGGGTCTTTTGGAATAAGGAGTGTTCAACATAACCAACAAAAAGACAAGCACAGCACCTGAAAGTGCCCATGGTTATAATTTTGATGAAGAAAAAATGTGTCCGAAGAATGTTCCTGACTCAAAACCTTGTGTGTCCATTTCCCTCCACAGATTCTCCCTAACCCGTTGAGTTCCACCAGCGCTTTGTTCATTGCTCACAAAATATTTTTTGCCTTCAGTTCTGCAAGAACAAGCACACATGGAAACAAATAATTGGCATTATTCTGAATGCAGAAGGCAGGAAATGTAATTTCCCTAAAATAGGGAAACATTTGTATTCACTGTGCCTTTGAATTTAAACTAGGTCAGGGTTGCGCTAAATTTGGGTGCACTGTTTGTGGTTACACAAATTAGTTACATGTTCGGTAATTCAAATCAACACAACACTTTCCCTGTTGGGAGCATTAAAATATCAATCTCCAAGCCGTTAAACCTTGCACAGAACCCACACATCAAACCTCCGATGTTTCTTTATCTGCATTGAAAATTTTCTCGATCGCAAAGCTTCAAATCTAGGCGCTTTCCACAGTTGCTATGATGAGGTTTGAACAACATTTTCAAATCATACTGTAGTTATTTCATATTTTTGCTCTTCCAAATCGGACAAGTTGAATAAAACCACTGTTTGGAATGGAATGGAATGGAATACTTTATTGTCACAAGTGACTAGGCACAGTGCAATTCTTTGCTTGTATACCTAATGCATGCACATAGCAGCCACCTACGGCATTGACAAGGTTACAAAGCACGCTGGCGCCTCCTTCTGTTCTCCCCCCCCTCCACCCCTACTCCCCTTCGTCGGGTCCCCAATTTTTCATTGTTCTCTCCCCACTTCCCTCATGCCTGGTCCTCCATTGTTCTTCCCTTCCCCCCCACGGCAGTCCTCCATGCTCTGATCGACCGTCAACCATGGGTCGACCCAAGAGGCATCACCGCTGCCGCTGCTTCACCGCCGCTGAGGCCTCACCGCTATCGACGCACCACTTCACGCCTCCATGATGCCGCTCCATCCATGGACGTCGGTTGCTCCGCTGACCTGGACTCCGACCCACGATGCCTGGCTCCTCCGTCTGACCCGAGAGGCCCTGGCCAGGCCCCGATCCAGGCTTCTACACAGCCAACCGGGAGGCATCGAGACCGCTGCGCCTCGATAAAGGCCTCTGGCCCCGTTCCCAGACCACAGCCGGTCAGTGTTGTGCAGGCAATACACACTGACAATTTGTTCCTGCATTTACTCTGTCCATCTCCTGGGCAGAGGCTTGTGTTTGAGGTACAAAGATATAATTAACACACCTAGGTGAAGATAAGAGACACATTTGTCTTTAATTGACATCATTCTTCCTCTTTTACTATTCTTAGAACATTGGATCAGGATGAAGCTTTTCACTGTACCTCGGCACATGTGAAAATAATAAACTAAACTGAAACTAAAACTAAATATTCTATCAATGATGAGATTAAGACTGAACTATGACCTAAACTCCATTTTTTTTTCAAGTCCTGGTATCTCTGTATGGCCAACATTTATTGCCCATCCCTTCCTGTTCCTGAACTATCTTACCTGCTGGGCCATTTTAAAGGGCATTTATGACTCAACAATATGAAGGAGGTGCAGTCAGATATCGGCCAAATTGGTTAAAGATGACAACATTTCTCTACTGAAGGGAACAAGTGATTCAAATGGATTTTTTAATGGCAATTTAGTTATTTTTTGCAGTCATTATTATGTTCTCCAGATTTTAGATTACTAATCTGAATTAAAATTCCAAAGTTGCTGTGATGGACTTTGAACTCAAATCTCATGAATGGGAAAAGTTTCAGGTAGAGCTGGAGTCGAACTGTCACATATCAATGTACTTCAGAGATGCTGCTTTACCCACTGAGTTACTCCAGCACTTTGTATTCTACGCAAGTTTCTGTTCTACGCAACCCTCCTCACTGTGATGGAAGGCAAGTCTTATCTCTTCACTTTGTTCTTCACCCGCGGTCCAGCAGTCCAACTGCAGCGTCGAGGCGACTGGGGCTCCCTATGTTAAAGCCCCCGGCAGGCGATGACAAGTCCCGTGGCCGTTAAGCCGCAACGGGCGATGTTAGGCCCCGCCCCAAGTCACATAACCCCGCGATTCTGGCGGGAAAGGTTGCCATTGCGGGAGCTCCAAAAGCGGTCCCCCACCAGGGACCTGCGAGCTCCCGAT
This sequence comes from Amblyraja radiata, assembly GCF_010909765.2. Taxonomy (NCBI): domain Eukaryota; kingdom Metazoa; phylum Chordata; class Chondrichthyes; order Rajiformes; family Rajidae; genus Amblyraja; species Amblyraja radiata. The sequence continues at coordinate 81,094,454 of NC_045961.1, read as the reverse complement.
GTTCCTGTCCACCAGGCCTGCGGCCGGAGCCTCCGAAGCTCCGAAGCCGGGTCGCAGCTTCGCCCCACCACAGCTCCTCCGAAGACGGCCAGCTCCGCGATGGCGAGTCCGCAGGCTCCGCGACTGGAGCCCTCAGATTGGTCCCGGCCGGAGGCTGCCGCCGGCTCCCTGATGTTAGGCCCAATGACATCGGAGACCTGACAGGGAAAAAGTCGGGTCCCCGTACAGGGAAGAGATTAATGGTTTCCCCCACTCCCCACCCCCACATATACACAGCTAGAAAAATAATAAAAACTAGAGTCAAAACATGCATTTAACGAGACAAAAATTAAAAAAAAGACAAACGGACTGCAGTCGAGCCGCTGCCATTAGGCGCCGCCACACCAATAGAGGAGGTGGAGAGGCTTTTCAGAAGACAGAAAAGCCGTAAATCTCCAGGACCGGACAATGTTTCCCCCTCTACTCTCAAGCTCTGTGCCGAACAACTGGCACCGATCTACACAGACATTTTCAACCAGTCCCTGTAAACCTGTACTGTCCCTGCCTGCTTCAAAGTCTCCACTATTGTCCCTGTACCCAAAAATGCAAGGATTACTGGTCTTAATGACTACAGGTCTGTAGTGATGAAGATCCTTGAAAGGCTTGTGCTGGCCAAGCTGAAAAATATCACAAACCCCCTGCTGGACCCTCTGTAGTTTGCATATCGTGGCAATAGATCTGTGGATGACGCAGTCAACTTGGGCCTGCACTTCATCCTACAGCACCTAGACCGCCAGGGGACCTATGCGAGGATTTTGTTTGTTGATTTTAGCTCTGCATTCAACACCATTGTGCCAGAGCTACTACATTCCAAACTTTCCCAGTTGACTGCCTGAACCCCTCTGTCGGTGGATCACCAGCTTCCTGACAGACAGGAAGCAGCATGTGAGGCTGGGAAAGCACATCTCAGACCTGCAAACCATCAGCATAGGAGCACTGCAAGGCTACGTACTCTCCTCTCTCCTCTACTCTCTCTACACCAATGACTGCACCTCCACTGACTCCTCGGTCAAGCTTCTCAAGTTTGCGGACGACACAACCCTGATTGGACTGATCCAGGATGGGGAGGAATCTGCCTACAGACAGGAAGTGTCACAGCTGGCGTCCTGGTGCCATCGCAACAACCTGGAGCTCAAATCTCTTAAGACAGTTGAATTGATAGTAGACCTTAGGAGAGCTCCCCCTCCTCTGCCCCCATTCACCATCAACAACACCACAGTCATATCTGTGGAGTCTTTCAAGGTACTGGGAACTATCTTCTCCAAGGACCTTAAGTGGGGGACGACCATCAACTCCACAGTCAAAAAGGCACAACAGAGGATGTACTTCCTACGGCAGCTGAGGAAGCACAATCTGCCACAGGCAGTGATGGTCCAATTCTATACGCCCATTGTAGAGACTGTCCTCACCTTCTCCATCATTGTCTGGTTTGGCTCAGCCAACAAGCTTGATACCTGGAGGCTGCAGTGAATCGTCTGATCAGCTGAGAAGGTTATTGGATGCAACCTTCCCTCCATTGACGAACTGTACACAGCAAGGGCGAGGAAGCGAGCGGGTAAGATCATCTCTGACCCCTCTCACCATTGCCACAAACTCTTTGAATCACTTCCCTCTGGAAGGCGACTCCGGACTGTCAAAGCTGCCACAGCCAGACATAAAAACAGCTTTTTTCCATGAGTAGTTGCTCTACTCAATAACCCAAAATCTGTAGCCTCCTTTTGCTCTGGTATGTTATTTAATTCACATGTTTAATCAATAATGTTTTATTATTAATGTTTAATGTTTTATATATCATTCTTAACTGTCACTGCATGTCATGTTGTCACTTGTGGGCAGAGCACCAAGGCAAATTCCTTGTATGTGAATACTTGGCCAATAAACTTATTCATTCATTCACCTTCACCTTCCCTTCCCCCACCTGTCTCTGTCTGCCTTTTTTTACTTTGTCTGCATTCACCTACTACCTTATTATCTCTGTACCCAACTGCACCCCTCTCGCTGCCCCACTTGGTTCCACCTGCTCTTCAGTTTCATACCACCTCAGTACACCAATTGCTGTCTCAATGTCTTCTCCTCCTCTCCTCTCTACCAGTTATCTTCACTCTCCACTCTCAAGACTGATGCAGGGTCTCGCTCCTAGTCAACAATTCCTTTAACTTACAGATGATACTCGAACTGCTGAGTTCCTCCAGTCATTAGTACTTTGCTTCCAGATTTTCAACCCCCAAGCAGTAGAAATAGCTCCTCCTCATCTGCCCTCTCATCTTGGAAGCTTTGATCAAATTGAATTTTGATTGTAAACCTGTGTGGATGATTTATCTGGATAGCACAAAAAACAAAGCTTTTCACTGCATTGTGACACAAATAAACCAATAACAATTACCGATTGTTTTCTAAATTCCAGGGGATAGAATTTATTTTTGGTCACTCAATAGTTTCACCTAATTCTTACAGCTGACATTCAAGAAAATTTAAGTCTATGCGTTGTTCCATTAATTGGAAGTCTAATTCTTGGTCTATGTCTTGAAAATATTATTCAGGCTCTGTATCCCTATCAGCTTTATAAATTAACTGACTAAAATTTAGTTACACTTGCTTAATTTTGTACATAGTTCATTGTAAACTAGCAGTGGCCTTACCGTACATTCATTCATGTTTTATTTAGCGCAAATTGATTTGTTTTTATAATAAGGTCAACAGTCAATTCAACATCATCTCATATTTAAATCACGTTAAGATCCAATCTCTGTAAAAGATCTGAGGCGTCCACGGGGACATTGGAGTAGGAATCCATATTCCATTGTAGACTAATCACACAAAAAAATAATTTACACACATTGACCATTGCTTGCGAAATTCAGATCTGTTGAAAACATTCTTCAAGATTCAATCATATATTTCTCTCTCTCTCTCTCTCTCTCTCTCTCTCTCTCTCTCTCTCTCTCTCTCTCTCTCTCTCTATCTCTCTCTCTCTCTCTCTCTCTCTCTCTCTCTCTCTCTCTCTCTCTCTCTCTCTCTCTCTCTCTCTCTCTCTCTCTCTCTCTCTCTCTCACTCTCTCTCTCTCCCTCTCCCTCTTTCTCCCTCTCTCCCTCTCGCTCTCTTCCCCTCTCTCTCTCTATCTTGCTCTCCCTCTCCCTCACTCCCTCACTCCCTCCCTCTCTCCATCTCCCTCTCCCTCTTTCTCCCTCTCTCCCTCTCCCCCTCTCTCTCTCTCTCTCCCCTCTCCCTCTCCCTCTCCCTCTCCCTCTCCCTCTCCCTCTCCTTTCAATCATACGTTGCACCAAACACCCTTATTTCCAACTCTCCCTTTCAAGCCATTCCTTCTCATTTTCTCCTGCAACAACTTTAATGTTTCGCAGGAGCCTCATCAAACATAAATTGCAATGTTGTAGGAAGCAGCTGCAGATGCCGTTTAAATCGAAGATAGACATGAAATGCTGGAGTAACTCAGCGGGACTGACAGCATCTCCTTTTCATCTCTAGTCTTTGTACACCCATCAGCCAATCAAACCCTCCTCTCTCCGTATGCTCCAGAGATGCTGTATAACCCACTGAATTAATCCAGTGGTTTGTGTTTTACTAGAGAAGTAGATAGAGGGGATGTAAGATCAGTAGGGGACTAGATAGGGTGAATGCATAGTTTTTTATCCAGAGTCGGGGATCAAGAACCAGGTGACATAAGTTCAAGGTGAGAGGGAAATGATTTAAAACAATGTGAGGGCAACATTTTCACACAGAAGGTGGTTGGTATATGGAACAAGATGAATACTTTACTTTATTGTCACATGTGACAAGTCAAAGTGAAATGATTTGCTTTCATACCCAAGGTATGCAATAGTCATCCCCATGAAGGGCCATGACATAGTTACAAACTATTCCACGTCAGACCGTTTCGGGATGCCAGAGGAGGCAGTTACTATTGCAACAAGTTGGGATGAAGGGCCTGTTTCCATGCTGTATGATTCTATTAAACTATGACAATGACTCTAACACATTGTGTTCTCTTCCCTTAGCATGTAGGGTGCATCTTTTGTTCTGGTTGCTATGGATTCTGTGCCCTGTCTCTGTATTCTTCACTCCCATTACAGCTTGACACGCATTCTTCCCCTATTTTCCAAGGACTATGAATTGTCTCCACACTTAGTGAGCTCGTCAGGTTAACTTGATGTTGATTGCCCATGACCTCTTTTATTCAGGGACACCGTACCATTTCAAAGAGTGGGCCATTTCATTGTTCAAGCCTATGGACGGAGACCAGCATTAACATTACATTTCTCGATAAAGAAATAAGGTATCCACTTAATCATTTTTTTAATTTACATCTTACTATTCGATATCAGAAGATCCTGTCATATTTCACAGCATCATGCAATCACTCCACAACTTATTTTTAAATTAAGTGCTATTTTTTTGCCAGATTTCTCTATTTCAACTGTTCATTAATTCTAATTGATTCACGAAGAATGTACAAAGTTACAATGTGCTGCAGAATGGGAAGGTAGATCATAGTTTTACATGCTATGCAGGCTTAAGCTGGTGTGAAGCTGCCGCCCACAACCTCACAAGCCTCTGCGTAACAAATGCACCACTGTTTCTAAAATGAGCATTATTCAATCTTAATAAATTCCTTCACCTCGATGGTTGTAAATCTTTGGAATTCTCCATTTCAAGGATTCAGGATGCTCAAACACTAATAGTATGGAAGACTAAATTTGGAGGGTTAAGTGATTAAAGAAATATAGGGGTTGGGTAGCACGATGGATAAGGTGGAGGACTGGTCATCATATTGGATGGTGGAGGAGCACAAAACTCAATTAATTGCGTGTTGAGGGAATGTGCAGGAACATTCTCTTACAGAGAGTGGTGAATCTCTAGAGCTTTCTACTCCAGAGAATCGTTGGGGCTAGAATCATTGAAGGTACTGACAGGGGAAGGGGATGCATTTTTGAAAGATCAAGGAATTGAGGACCATGGGGAACAGGCACAGTGAAGAAATGAGGGCTGGGACAGATTAGTCGATCAAATCGAATGATAGAGGAACCACGAGGGGCCGAGTGGATGACTCCTGTTACTATTTTCTTATGTTCTTATATCCTTGTGTTGCATTCTTTCCTGGATTTTCAATGCTTGATGCTGAAAATCTAAAAGTCCAACAATGATGTTATGATGTTCTGAACTTTCATGGTATCAAAACATTTTGGCCACAGACAGAGGCTTTCGGCCAAAACTGGACATTGGATACAAACAGGGCGTGCATTGCTCCTGAACCTCATCGTAATATATATCTGTGCATATGACAATAAAATTCATTTGATTTGAGCAATATTTGAATGTTCTTGCCAGTGTTGAATGTCCAGAACAATGGGTCACAGTTTAACGATAAGAGGGAAATCTTTTAGGACCGAGATGAGAAAAACATTTTTCACACAGAGAGTGGTGAATCTCTGGAATTCTCTGCCACAGAAGGCAGTTGAGGCCAGTTCATTGGCTATATTTAAGAGGGAGTTAGATGTGGCCCTTGTGGCTAAAGGTATCAGGGGGTATGGAGAGAAAGCAGGTACAGGATACTGAGTTGGATGATCAGCCATGATCATATTGAATGGCGGTGCAGGCTCGAAGGGCCAAATGGCCTACTCCTGCACCTATTATCAATGTTTCTATGTCTATGTTTCTATGTCCTAAAGATACCGATTGTATTCATGTTCTCTATTCAGGAAGGGGAAATACTTCCCTTGGTATGCAATGTTATTGAAGGATCAAATAAACACTGGTGGAGATTTATATTTAATATGCAAACATCGAGCCAAAACACATTTTATCAATATTCAATGATTTCCCAAAGAGCAATGAAAGTAGGATCTTTGAATATCTTTAAGGCAGAGGTGGATAGATTCTTGATAAACAGATCTTGAAATGGCAATATTCTGCCTCACACTTCCAACAAACCAAGTTTAATCCTGATCTTAGGTGCTGCCTAATGGGCCTGTCCCACTTGCATGACTATTCACGACCAAACAGGCGTTACGCCACGACATGTAGTTGCCATTTTTAAAATTTACGGCAACTTGCTGCGACTATGACGGGTGCTGGCAGTCGCCAAAAAAATTGCGTAAGTGGGCCCTTTAGTGCGGTTTGCATGATCTCCCTGTGACCATGTAGGTTCCTTCCATTTTCTCCAATTCAGTCACACATCACAAGGTTGCGATGTCAGGTTAATTGGCTACAGCGTTACCCAGTGTGAGTACGTGCCAGGAAGATTGAGAGTGGCAGAACATTGAGATTGATGCACACCACCAGATTTAGGGACAGTGTCTTCCCAGCTGTTATCAGGCAACTGAATCATCCTACCACAACTAGAGAGCAGTCCTGAACTACTATGTACCTCATTGGTGACCCTCGGCTATCCTTGATCAGACTCTAATGGCTTTAACTTGCACTGAACATTATTCCCTTATCATGTATCTATACACTGTAAATGGATAGATTGAAAACATGTATTGTCTTTCTGCTGGTACACAAAAAAGCTGGAGAAACTCAGCGGGTGCAGCAGCATCTATGGAGCGAAGGAAATAGGCAACGTTTCGGGCCGAAACCCTTCTTCAGACTCGTATTGTATTGTATTGTCTTTCTGCTGACTGGTTAGAATGCAACTAAAGCTTTTCACTGTACCTTGGTACACATAGCAAAAAACTAAAATAACTGAACTAAAGGGAGGGGAAAGGAGATGTGGGAAGGATCTGCAGATGCTGGTTTAATCCGTGAGAAGAAGGATCTCTGCAGATACCGGTTTAAACCATCTGAAGAAAGGTCTCGACCTGAAACATCACCCATTCCGTCTATCCAGAGATGCTGCCTGGCCCGCTGAATTACTCCAGCTTTTTTTGTCTATCTTTGGGAGGGGAAGGAGATGTTGGTTGACATGTGAGAGAGGATAGATTGCATGGAAATAACTAGTGCATTGCCAGATCTGCCAATCCACCTCATTGGGGCCCTTCTTCTTTTTTTAACTGCACTTTCACATGAAATTATTCTGATAGCCAACAAAAATTCCAAGGTATTCTTCTGTCAGAATTCATGAGATGATCTGATGTTGCCAGGGATAGATGAGAATACATAGTGGAGGTAACAGTCATATTAGCCTTGACCCCATTGACTGATAGAGCAGGCCAGATGGGCCAAATGGTAAACACCATCTTCAGTATTTTTGTAACTCATGCTTAAGCATGACCTGGACAATCTAAAGCGGTACGGACTATAAATTCTGGCTGTCCTAAAATCATTTTATTTTACCAATATTTCTATGATTAACACTAATTCCAAGCATCTTTTTTGTTTCTATATTCTTTACAATCCTTTCAGCAACAAGCTAATTTATTTTTTAATGATTAATTTTGTATTTCCTTGAGTTACTAAACCTGCAACTGCAATCATTGGCATTGCATAACACATGTTCCCCTGCTTTAGTTCAAAATCTCTGGTATTGAGAGGTATATAGTGGTAATAAATCCTAATACTCAGACTGTTGCAAATCCTTTCAACTGTCTACTTTAAAGGGATCAGGATGCAAAAACTTTGAGTACATTCAAGGCTAAGTTGGAGAGATGTTCGTGCATGAAGGGATTCAAGAAATGGGGATTAGGTAACCATTCTTTTTTCGCCCCTCTCCCATCAGGCAGAAGATATTAACCTGCTCTGCCATAGAGGGAGTGCAGAGAAGGTTCACCAGACTGATTCCTGGGATGGCAGGACTTTCATATGAAGAAAGACTGGATAGACTCGGCTTGTACATGCTAGAATTTAGAAGATTGAGGGGGGATCTTATAGAAACTTACAAAATTCTTAAGGGGTTGGACAGGCTAGATGCAGAAAGATTATTCCCGATGTTGTCCAGACAAGGGGTCACAGTTTAACGATAAGAGGGAAGTCTTTTAGGACCGAGATGAGAAAATCATTTTTTACACAGAGGGTGTTGAATCTGTGGAATTCTCTGCCACAGAAGGTAGTTGAGGCCAGTTCATTGGCTATATTTAAGAGGGAGTTAGATGTGGCCCTTGTGGCTAAAGGGATCCCCCTGATCCCCCTGTATGGAGAGAAGGCAGGTACAGGATACTGAGTTGGATGATCAGCCATGATCATATTGAATGGCGGTGCAGGCTCGAGGGGCCGAATGGTCTACTCCTGCACCTATTTTCTATGTTTCTATGTTTGAAAGCACGTACCACCAGATTTAGGAACAGCTTCTTCCCCACTGTTATCAGACTCTTGAACAGACTCTTCCATACTGAGGATGGATTCCCGATCTCCCAATCTACCTCGTTGCAGCCCCTTCTCTTATTTCATCTGTTCTTTCTCTGTGGCTGTAATACTATATTCTGTAGACCAGGGATGGGCAACCTACGGCCCCCGGGCCGAATGCGGCCCGCAAACCGAAATCATCCGGCCCGCAGGCGGATTTTTTTCCACGTAATCAACCGGCCCGCCGAGCGCGGCCGAGCGCCAAGCTCTGGCAGTACCGCATCCTGCGCAAAGCCGCCGGCACAGCCATGCACCTTCCGTGAACACATTTAAGAAAGAACTGCAGATGCTGGAAAAATCGAAGGTAGACAAAAATGCTGGAGAAACTCAGCAGGTGAAACATGCAAGGATTGCATGAGGCTGCCTCACCCGCTGAGTTTCTCCAGCATTTTTGTCTATCTTCTGTGAACACGTGATTGGATGCCTGCCATCCGGGGCGGGATGGGGGCGGGATCCATGTGTGCACGTGGTATATGTCGCCCGCCATCCGCTCACAGACATGCGTCCCGGCCTCTATGCAGAACAAGGTTGCCGACCCATGCTATAGACTGTTCTCATTTTACACCTGTTGTACTCAGTATAGTTTGATTGTACTCATGCATGGCATGGATTGCCTGGACAGTCTTTCACTGCATCTCAGTACATCTAACAATAATAAACCAATACAGACAATATTGAAACATTGCCATTCTGGGTCAGTCGTGATATTGACTGGTGTAGCAATCTCGTGGGACTTGACGGTTGGCATTTCCAGTTTTCATAGAATAGTTTTAAACTGAAACAGAGTATGCAATCACATCAGCTGGGATCTTATTGAATAGTGACAAAACTTGTGTCTCACTCCCTGACCCATATGTCCGTAGCACAGGCCAAGGAGTAACCTGGATGTGCTAAAACTGCATACCGCCTACACAATCTGGATCACAATTAAATAACATTTTCATTTGTACTAATGTATCTTATGTCCTTCACATGAATAGCTTTATCTCCATTAAATCGGCCCCTCTCTTTCACAGAACAGTTCAGATGCTCCCACTCTCTGGACTTTCCCCATTTACCCTGTAATTTTACTTCGGAGTCACGTGAGTGACTACGTGAAGAACCCCGCCAGGACACATGCGTGTCATATCGCTACACGCATTGCGAAACGTCAGACGCGGTGGAAGGACGTTCCCCCGCGGCGGCAGTTTAAAAGCCGCTAATTGCAGGTAAGCGTTTACTCTGCAGTCTTTTTTGTTCCCATTTCCAACTACAGGTAGGAAAATGGAGAAAACAAAGAAGACAAGGGTGCGACAAAGCTGGTGAGGGAGGACCGCGGAGTAGCGGGAAGCCAGCAACAGCAGCTAACGGCACTTGGATCACCCGTAGTGGGATCAGCTGTGCCCGATGTCGCCTCCGCACCGGCCAAATCCACGCGGCAGGGCGGCAAGGCTAGACACAAAACTAACAAGGTCGTGGACTCAGAGGAGTCCGACTTTGAACCACCGCGGGCGGCCAGCGACCGAGAGCGCTGGACCCGAATGGAGCGGTGTGTGGAGCATTTGCTCCAACGTGACAGACTCCGGGTGATGGAGTCGAGTCGGGTCACTGTGGACCCTATGGTAAACCCACAGCAGTACCTTTTCAAGGGCTGCACAGTGCTTCTACCTTATCGGAGGGGAGCACTGCGGGTCAGTGCTGGGCTGACCTGGAAGAGGGGTCCGCAGAAGAAAAGACAAGTGTGCATGGGGTGCAGGAAAAAGAGAACTTACTGGACATGGTGGCCAATTTTATACAGCCGGAACAGACTGGACAAAATCTGGAGCCAAATGCTTGCTGCCAGTATAGACTACATGTCTCTAAACCAGTTACAAGAGCAGGTTGTACTGGACACCACAGGAAGACACCTGGCACCGGGCATATCTCTGAAAGTTCCAATAGTTAACAACTGTATATGGAAACACATTGGAACAGGAGTCAGGAGCATGGATGTAAAATTGCAAAAAGTACTGAAAGTACTGACCGCAGGGATAACAGCATTTGCCCGTACAGTGGACGACAGGGACATGTCCCAGGACAAACAAGATGCACTAGCACTATTCTGCAACACCCAGCATGAAATAAATAACATCAGGAAAAGTGCCATTCAACCCACACTGAACCCAAAATTCGCGGGACTGTGCAAACCTGGGACCACGAAACCACCCATACTCTTGTTCGGAGGCAACCTATCGAAGCAGGTAAAAGAGCTCGATGAGGAAGCCAAAACCTTGGGATTAATAAAAGGAACACCAACAAAAACCCACTACAGCCAAAGACAGCATCCCTACGCACCCACCAGCAGAACTGGTGAAAGCTCGAAGGCACGGTATTTCAAACATGAGTCTTTTTTAGGCCATGGCCCAGGCCGGCCTTCTTGGAAGATGCGGGGAACCCCAACGCCAACCAAACCGAAAAACCAGACACCAGCGCAACAACAACAGCGGAAAAACTACAAAAAGAAGTAAACCTGCCACTGGTAACAATGGAAGGTAGGTGGGTCTGGTTCCCTAAAAGATATGGAGAGCATGGAGGTTGGGGGGAGACTACACTGGTTTTTGAATGCATGGAGCATATTAACAACCGATACTTACATCTTAAGCAGTATCCAAGGATATACAATAGAGTTTATACACAAGTACAGCCGTCCAGTTCAACATATACCGAACCGAGTGTTCGTGCTCTCTGATAAAGAAAAATCAGAAGCACAAGCTGAACTGGAGCGGCTCTACATAAAAGGTGTAATTGAGATAACTCAACACGAACCATTAGAATTCGTGTCCAATATTTTTACCAAAATCAAAAAAGATGGTGGTTGTCGCATCATCATCGATCCAACAAAATTGAATACATTTGCACAATATATTCACTTTAAAATGGAAACCTTTGTTACTGCTAAACAATTAATTTCCATAGGTTACTTCATGGCCAGCATCGATTTAAAAGATGCTTACTATACAATACTACGGAAACGTAAACACATGGTTATGGCATATTTAGATGACATACTCATTGTGGGCAAAACTTTGGAGTTGGCCATACAGACTGTAACAGCCACAAAACAGCTATTTGAAAAACTGGGATTTATCATCCATCCAGTTAAATCTAAACTAACGCCGTCCACCACTATGGACTATTTGGGGTTCACCATTGACTCAGTTCACATGATGGTGACATTGCCTAATGGAAAGGCTAGAGATTTAATAGTGGCTTGCAATAACCTCATTGACATCAGAAAACCATCCATCAGATTGGTAGCAAAAGTAATTGGTAAAATAGTGGCTGCTTTCCCAGCCACACAATTTGGACCTCTACATTACCAAAACTTACAGAGAGCAAAAATACAAGCGCTCAAAATTAATGCAGGTCACTTTGACAGACCTATGAGACTACCAATCCAAGCCAAAATGGAACTAATATAGTGGATAGACAACATCTGGCTTTGTTCAAACCCAATCATTGTCAGTAACCCTTCCATGGTACTACAAACTGATGCCAGTGCACTTGGGTGGAGAACCACCAATACCATCACCAGCTGTGGAGGGAGATGGACTGCACAGGAGGCATCTTTCTTACTCACACTGGGCATAAACTACTTGGAAATGTTGGGTGCATTCCATGGCCTAAAGTCACATTGTACTGGGTCATATCACCAGCATGTTCGACTACAAATAGACAATACCACCGTGGTAGCATACATTAACCACATGGGTGGAAACAAATCGATATCATGTGACAATCTGGCTAATTCAATTTGGCAATGGTGCATCCAAAGAGATATTTGGATATCAGCCACTTACCTACCAGGGAGACTAAATTTAGTGGAAGACACCAGGTCACGCAAATTTAATGAAAACACCGAATGGATGTTGAACAAAATAGTATTTGCTGATATTACAGCAAAATATGGAACACCAGATATCGATCTATTCGCATCCAGACTAAACAACCAGATACCAAACTATGTTTCATGGGAACCAGACCCTGGGGCAGCAGTGACAGATGCATTTTCGCTGCATTGGGGGAAATTGTTTATTTACGCATTCTCTCCTTTCTGCCTCATCAGTCGGGTATTAAGGAAAATACAACAAGACTCTGCTTCTGGTATTTTGGTAGTACCCGATTGGCCTACACAACCATGGTTCCCAGTGGTACAAAACATGGTGTTAGAACCATGTATTACCATCCCACATAGACCAGACTTATTGCTACATCCCGTAACAGGGGATAGCCACCCATGCCATAAATATTTGAACCTATTAATTTGTAGAGTTTAAAAACATCACTTCTGCAACTGGGACTAACGGACCGAACAGCGAACATGATCTCGGCGGCCCAAAGACAATCGACTAAAAAACAGTATCTGGTCTACATCAGGAAGTGGGAAATGTACTGCCATAAAAATGACATCACCAACAGAAACATGAACATCCTGTCTGTTCCGGAATATCTGGCAGGCCTCCACTATGATGAGGGGCTCAGTTACAGTGCCATCAACAGTGCCAGAAGTGCCCTGTCGACTTACCTATGGCAAGGGACAGAGCGTTACTCTGTAGGGACTCACCCACTGGTAACAAAGCTCATGAGGGGAATTTTTAATACTAATCCCCCAAAAAACAGGCACTCCCAAATATGGGATGTAAGCATTGTCCTGAAGACGCTCAGAAACTGGTCTCCAGCATCAGCTCTGTCCCTACACAGACTGACTTTAAAAACAGTCATGTTAATGGCATTGATCACGGCACAGAGGGTACAGTCACTGCATAAACTTAGACTGGACAACATGACTTCCTCACCTGACAATATTACGTTCCACATTTACGAGCTAGTAAAGCAGAACAGGCAGGGATCAGCAGGCCTCAATATACTATTTAGGTCATACCCTACAGATGACCGTCTCTGTATAGTTAGACACCTGTCATTATACATAGAGAAAACAAAAATCCTAAGAGGCAATGAGAAGGGACTTCTGATCAGCCACAAGCAACCTCACAAAAGAGTGACAGTCCAGACCATCTCGAGATGGCTGAAACAAGTGCTTACACAGGCTGGGGTGGATACTAACATTTTTAAATCTCATTCCACCAGGGCTGCAGCTACATCGGCAGCAATACAATTGGATGTGCCCATGGACCAAGTCCTCAAAGCAGCAGGATGGTCAGGGGAAAGAACATTCCAATTATTTTACAATAAACCAGTAATGAAATCTGGAACATTTGCAGAAATTTTTTTAAGTTCTGTAAATTAATTCAAACCCATAAAAGGGTTATAATTTGTGTTAATAAATTTTATGACTTCAATGTCAAATTCATGTCCAAATTATGTTAACACTATTCCTCCTACAGTCAAGGCAGACGTGATGCATGGACTCGTTTCCACGGCATGAAATCACAGAGCTTTAAAATCTTCACGTAGTCACTCACGTGACTCCGAAGTAAAATAGTAAGATTAAACGAGAACTTACCAGTTTGAAGTTTGATCTGTATTTTATGAGGAGTTACGATGAGGGATTACGTGCCCTCCGCTCCCACCCTTGATCATATACTTAACTGGTATCTCTTCTCTAATCTTACTATGTTTAGTCATTACAGTTGTCTGTGATTTCACACCGCTGCTTTGAAGAATGACACGCATGCGTCCTGGCGGGGTTCTTCACGTAATCCCTCATCGTAACTCCTCATAAAATACAGATCAAACTTCAAACTGGTAAGTTCTCGTTTAATCTTACTATTCATTTTATTTCATTGAGTTATTCAATTGCCTTTTGTAGGTCAGTATTGAATCTGTATCTGGCATTCCTTCAGTCAGTGGATTCCAAGTCCTGATCACTCATCTGTAAAAATGTCTTTACTCTTGACACCTCTGGTCTTTTTGCCAGTCACCATAAATCCATGCCTTCCTTTATTGACCTGTGTATTAGTGGAAACAAATCATTTTTATTTACTCAATCTAAACCTTTCATAATGTTAAACGCCTCTATCTGTTCTTTGACCTCTCTGCTCAGAGAAGCAAAACCCCTGATATGTGTTTATCCCATGTCTACCACATAACAGACTCTTCAAACACTGGAAATGATCTTATTTCAAAACTACTTTTAACCTGGTCTTCATAATTTTAAATAATTATTTCACTTTTTTTCTTTTAATCTGCAATGTTTTAATCAATTCAATGTTTTAATATTTTACTGAATGTATCTTTCTTTTTATCAAACAGCATTCAATTGATTCCCAGCACCCTTCCTATTATCATTCTCTTTTCTCTCGAGCCGAGTCTAAAACTCAACTTATGGCATTCATTTTCATACTGGTTTATTATTGTCATGTGTACCAAGTGAAACATTATGTTTGCCTGTTATCATACCATGCATGAGTACAATCAAATTCAACTGACAGCGCTCAGAGAAAAATAGAATGCAGAATATAGCGTTATAGCTACAGACAAAATGTTGATTTTTTTTAAGTGCAAGGTTTGCAGTGATGTAGATTGGGAGAACAGGAATACATCCTTAGCTTGTGAGACCCCTGTTTAATAATCTGATAACAGCAGGGCAAACGTTGTTCCTAAATCTGTTGGTACGTGCTTATGACTTTTTAAGGTTTGATATATATATACATCACTGCTCTTTCAGCATTTGCTTAATACTTCCTGCAACAGAACTAAATCAGAAATTAAAACTGGATCAGCATGCAGAATCTATGGAGAAATGTCAGATTATCTCAACTTGATACAAATACATCTATAGATGCTCCTGAACACATCATCAGTGATGTAACCTGGGGTCATTGGGTGTTTCGGGTCTTCAACATCAGACACCCTCACCCAGGCGACCCAGCCGTGGTTGATCAGACCACGACTTGTGTTCAGGTGGCATTCGCTCCTCCCCATGGACCTCCTCTCCTGATCCAGAGCCATCTTGATGCCTTCTCCGCTGCCTCTGTGGTGTTCTTGATGGCTCTTCTCCTCGCCACTCCGTTGATGCCCAGTGCACTCAAGGCTTTGTAGAGCGATTGCCCTGCAAAACCTCTGCAGCCAACCTCGATGGGCATACACCTTGCCTTCCAACCCTGCTTGCGGCAGTCTATGACCAGCTCTTCATACTTGGCCAACTTCCTCTCATGGGCCTCCTCCAGACGGTCCTCCCATGCACTGTCAGTTCCAACAAGATGATGTTTTTGGTCGCCTCTGAGACCAGGAGGATATCTGGCCTCAGGGTGGTCGTGGCAATATGCTGTGGGAACTTCAGCTGTTTCACCAGGTCTACAGAAAGCTGCCAGTCCTGCGCAGTCGCCAGGATTTGTGACGGATTCCTGGCTGCTGTGGTGCTTGGCAGCTGCACTCCAGCCTTCACCAAGGTGATCATCTGGGTGGTGGGGCGTTCTCGTCTGCAGCTGCTGATTCCCATGCTGATGGCTTCTGCAATGGGTTTGAGAACCTGGTCTTGATGCCATGTGTACCGGCCCTGCCCAAGAGCCTTTGGGCAACAGCTCAGGATGTGTTCCAACGTCCCCTTGCCTGAGCATTGCGGGCAATCCGGAGATTCCGCTTTGCCCCAGATGAAGAGGTTCGATGGGCTGGGCAGGACATCATACACTGCCTGGACCAGGAACTTGATGCGCTGTGGTTCAGCCTGCCAGAGCTCAGTCCATGTGACTTTTCGGTCCATGGCCTGCTCCCACCTTGTCCAGGTTCCCTGCTGCCTCAATCCAACTGCTCTGGTTCACCTCTCCTCCTCCACCACTGCCCTCACTTCCTCCTGGACCAGCCTTGCCCTCTCCTTGCCCTTGGCCTTGTCAAACTGGGGAGATGGGAAAATTCCCAGGTAAGCTCTTCCCCGAGTCACTGCTCCCACCAGGACTCTGTGGCGTATCCGAGACTCCGCTTGCAGCACGGCTTCGCCGGCTCACCACTTCATCCTAGTTTTCACCTCCACCCCTGCCTGAGCCACCTTGGGGTCGCTGGAGTCCCTGTACAGCATCACCTCTCTGGCCCGAGTCACCTTGAACTCCTCCTCCAGGGACTTCAGGGGCAGCTGGAGCTTGGTGTTATTTCCGTAACGGGCGATGCTGCTAAGGCTCCTGGGCAGTCCCTGCCACCTTCTGAGAAAGCTGCTGACTTTCCTCTCCAATCTCTCTACGATGGATATTAGGACTTCGTAGAAAAGCAGTGGCCAGAGTATCCTTGGCAGGATACCATGCTGGTAAATCCATGCCTTGAACTTGCCGGGAAGCCCCGACCGGTCCACTACTCTCAACCAGCTCTCCAGCTCCTGACAGGTTGCCTGGACAGATGCTGTATCCTTCAGGCTGCTGTTAAACACCTTGCCAAGACTCTTCACTGGCCTTTCGGAGACAGTTGGGATTGGTGTCCCTTCGATGTTGAAGCGGAACCTGTCCATGACTTTCTGATAAAATAACATCAACCTGAAATGATACCTCTGTTTCTCCCTCCACAAATACCTCCTGACCCATTGAATAATTCCAGCATTTTAACTGGATTATAACAGATATGTATCTGTCCAAGGTGGTTCTATTAAATACGAGCCACTCCTTCTGATCCTAGAGCTTATCCCGGTGTCCCCAAGGTCTCCCACTTCCTTCTTACTTATTACTTGCATGGAGTCTAACAGCATAAAATTGGTCCTTCATCCCATTTTGTCCATGCCGACCTAGATGCCCATCAACACTGCTCCCATTTGCCTCACCTAATGCCTCTTAAGTGCTACTATTGTATCTGCTTCCATCAACCCCCACACTTGATAGGGAATTCCAGGCACCCCTACTCTCTGTGTAAAAAAAAACTTGCCTCACACATCTCCTTTAAACATCCTCACTCTCATTTCAGCGCTGTGCCCTCTACATGTGGCATGGTGCCGCAGCATTAGAGTTGCTGCCTTACAGAGCCATAGACCCGGGTTTGATCCTGACCATGGGTGCTTGTCTGTGCGGAGTTTCTACATTATCTCCGTGACCTGCATTGGGTTTTCTCCAGGATCTCCTGCTTCCTACCACGTTCGAAAGATGTATTGGGTTTGTAGGCTAATTGACTTGGTATACAGTAATTGTAAATTGTTCCTAGTGTGTGTAGGATAGTGTTAGTGTGTAGGGATCGCTGGTCGGCATTGGCTCGATAGGCCGAAGGGCCTGTACCGTGCTCTACCTCTAAACTAAACTATTATTTCATATATCCACCCTGGGAAAAAAGTATCTGAATATCTACCCTATCCATGTTTCTTACAATTTTATAAATCTCTACCAGGTTGTTCGTCAGCCTTTGGCACTCCAGAGAAAACCATCAAAATGTGTCCAACCTCTCTTTACAGCTAATGCTCTAGTACAAGTAACATCCTCTTCTGTGCCCACTCTGAACCTTCATATCCCTCTGTTCTGTGGAGAACCCTCTTTCCTCTGAGTAAGAATGCTGTAGATTCAAGACCCTCCCCAGATAATTCAAAATAAAAATCATGGCTGACCTGGGCAGTGCAGTTTTGATGGTGGGGCAAATTGTCTTACGTTTGTCATTGAGTCATAGAACACAAAACAGGTGATTCAATTCACTGATTCCACATAGACCATTATACACACATTCAAAATTTCCTGCATTCATGTCAACTTCTGATTATACCGATCATTTACACACCAGGGACAATTTGCAGTGGTCAACTAACCTACTTGCACATCTTTAGGATGTAGGTGGAAACTGAAACACCATGCAACCAAATCCAAACTCCCAAGTTTTGGCGCCGACCTGTAGGGGGTATGGCTGCCTAGCCTGCAGCTGTCTGTTTTTCATTTCTTTTTTCTTATTTTTAGTTAGTTTAGTGTTTTGTTTTTAAGGAGTTCTAGCTTTTTTATGTGTGGGGAGGGGGGGGGGGGAAGGGGAAAACTAATTTTCAGGGTCCCTACCTGGTCGGAGATGCAGCTTTTCTCCGGGCTGCACTTTCGACCCGTCCTCGCGGCCTACCAGCGGGCCTGGAGCGGCATTTCCTGAGGGGACCGCCCGGAGCCTTGGCATCAGCATCGGCGGCATCGGCGGCGGCTGCGGAGCTGTGGGTCCGAGGAGCGACGGGGCCGTCCGGAGCCTCGGCATCGGTGGCGGCGGCGGCGGCGGCATCGGCGGCGGCGGCGGCATCGGCATCGGCGGCGGCGGCGGCATCGGCGGCGGCACCGGCATCGGCGGCGGCACCGGCATCGGCGGTGGAGGAGGAGCTGCGGGTTTGAGGACGGCAGTGCAGCGCTGGAGCGCCATTGCGGGGCGGGCGGTGCCTTGCCTGGGTCGCCGCGCTGGAACTCCGGTGAGCTGGGACCGGCGTTAAAAACATCGCGGAGCTGTGGGCGGCGGCGCTGAAACTTTACATCGGGAGCCTGGGATCTCGCGACGAGATCGCCAGTTGAGCTCCATTCGGCGCGGCCTTGTCGGCTCCGGAAGCCACGGTCTCGAGTAGGGAGGCGGCCGTTCCAGGGTTCCCAGGCCGCTGGGAGGGCTCTCCCGACGCCGGAACATCATCACCCAGCGAGGACGGCCTGGAACATCGGGCCTCCGTAGAGGCAACTGTGGAGGCCTCAATAGGCCCGACTATGGGTGGACATTGGGGATGGGACTGGACTTTGTGCCTTCCCCATAATGGGAACCATTGTGGGGGGATGTTTTTTATGTTAAAGCTATTTATTATTGTTATGTTTGTGTTCCTTTTTTAATGTGCTGCATTGGTTAAAATAATTTCACTACATCTAGGTGTATGTGACAATAAATCAACCTTTGAACCTTTGAACCTTTGAAGATAAAGATGGAACCCAAGTGATTGGATCTATGAAGCAGCCATGACATCATGTCACCCACTGCTGCTTTTCAGTTTAGTTTAGTTTAGTTTATAACTATTGTCACATGTATCAAGGTACAATGAAAAGCTTTAGTCTATGTGCTATCCAGTCAAAGAAAAGACTATACATGAATACAGGACATTTACAGTGCATAGATAAAGGATAAAGGGTACAACATTTAGTGCAGGATAAAGTTTGATAAAGTCCAATTAAAGATGGCTCAAAGGTCTCCAATGAGGTAGATCGGAGGTCAGGATTGCACTCTAGCTTATAAGAGGACCGTTCAGATGTCTAATTGCAGCTGAGAAGGAACTAGTTGAATCTGAAGGTATGTGGTTTCAAACTTCTGGTTTAGTTTGGTTAATTTTATTATTGTCAACTGTACTGAGGTAAGGGGAAAAGCTTTTCTGTTGTGTGCTATCCAGTCAACGGAAAGACTGTACATGATTATAATTAGGCCATCTACAGTGTAGATACAGGATAAAGGGAATAATATTTAGTGCAAGAAAAAGTCCAGTAAAGTCCCGATAAAAGAAAGTCCGAGGGTCCCCAATGAAGTCAGAACCGGTTTCTAGTTGGTGATAGGACGGTTCAGTTGTCTGACAGGAAGAAACTATCCCAGAATTTGATTTTCAAATGGAATATTAAAAGGAGACTCATTCTTCCCCCCAAAATCAAATGGCTTTGTTTAAAGAAGCACATGGAAGATGTCAATGGCATCCTGTCCAATATTTATCCCAGGACGCGACTCGGAGAAATAGGATAGATAGATAGATAGATAGATAGATAGATAGATAGATAGATAGATAGATAGATAGATAGATAGATAGATAGATAGATAGATAGATAGATAGATAGATAGATAGATAGATAGATAGATAGATAGATAGATAGATAGATAGATAGATAGATAGAAAGAAAGAAAGAAAGAAAGAAAGAAAAAAAGAAAACTGGGTCAAAGATATTTCACTCAGTGCCATGAACTCCATAACCTGTGAATCTGTTATGTGCTCACTCAGAGTCCACCGGAAGGGACGAATGCAAACTTTAAAGGAGATGTGAGGGCAAATAAGAAAGCATGTGGCATGTTTGCCTTTGTTAGCCAAGACATTGAGTACAAGAGTTGAGATGTCAGTTGTTCAATACATTAGTTAGCTCTCATGGAGGATTATGTACAGTTCTAATCACCACGCTACAGGAAAGATGTTCTTAAGTTAAAAAAAGGTGCAGAAAAGATTCATAAGGACATTGCTTATATTGGAGGGCTTGAGTTATAAGGAGAGATTGGATGGGCTGCATTTGTTTTCCCTGCACTCAGAGGCTGACATGAAGGAGGTATATAAAATTATGAGCGGCAGAGATTGGTATATAACCATAGTCTGTTTCCCATGGTAGGGCTATCTAAGACTAGAGAGCAAGAGTTTACAATGAGAGAGAAGCGATTTAAAGGGGATCTGAGAGGTCATTTTTGTTCTTACGAAGATTAATTGGCATCTGGAATAAACTGTCAGAGAAGGCTGTGGATGCATGAAAAGTAGTATCATTTCAGTGATGTTTGGACAGGTATATGTATACGTGGAGGGAAAAAAATGAATGCAGGAAAGTGGGGAATGAATGCATGCAAGTGTTTTGTGTGCAAGATGCTGCTCGGATAATGCAGCAATCTCTCGATGCTGCCTTGAAGTGCCAATTTAGATTTTTGTGTTTAAGAGATTTGAATGGGCTCAAAGCCAATAGTTTTAACAGCTACAGTAAGCCACAACTGAACCACAAGAGTAAAGACTTGGAAACAGGTTGCTCATCCAGCCAGGTGAATGAACATCGAAAGAAAGGAACCCGAATAGATGTTTAATTAAATAAATACAATTATTCCGTGTGCACAGACATAGAAAATTGGAAAAAGAAAATTGTGTTGAACCTATGGACACATTCTAAAATATTTTCGTCACGCACCAAAGGTAAACAAGTAATAATATCCACTCAGCATGAATTAAAGTTTAATAGTGAAGATTATATGGGCCAATCCTACCTCTTTTCCAATTCTAAATTGCACCGTCTCGCAAGTAACTGATGGTGTAATTATGTTTCATCATAAGCGAACACAACACCTTCAAAACTAATCAATGTTTTAACATGGTTTGAGAAACTGCGACAATTTTGATGTTTAATCTCAGTTTTAATTGTGCCACATCAAAATAGAGGAAGGATATGTGAAAAAACATTGAAAGGATTCATTGCATCTGACAACATTATCCCTTTCATTGCCTGCTGCATAGTCATTGAAATTCCTGATGAAATAATTCACATTCCAATTATTATAACAGTTTATTATTAAGTGAAATATCTTGTGCTTCACTGTTGCAAAAAATAAAATAGAGGATTCTACCAAGTACCTATCCTAATTTGAGGAAGAACATTCTTGCTATTGAGAGAGTGCAGAGTAAGTTCAGGAGGTTAATTCCCAGGATGGCGGGGCCTTCATTTGATGAAAGAATGGAGCAACTGGACTTGTATTCACTGGAATTTAGAAGGATGGGAGGGGATCTTATAGAACATATAAAATTATTAAGAGATTGGACACGCCAGATGCAGGAAACATGTTCCCGATGTTGCTGGAGTCCAGAACCTGGGGGCACAGTTTAAGAATAAGGGGTAGGCCATTTAGAACTGAGATGAGGAAAAACCAGAGAGTTCCACCCAGAGAGTTGTGAATTTATGGAATTCTCTGCCTCAGAAGGCAGTGGAGGCCGATTCACTGGATGCATTCAAAAAAGAGTTAGATAGAGCCCTTAGGGCTGACGGAATCATGGGGTATGGGAAGAAGGCAGGAATGGGGTACTGATTGTGGATGATCAGCCATGATCACAATGGCTGGCAGTGCTAGCTCAAAGGGCTGAATGGCCTACTCCTGCACCTATTGTCTATGTATCTATGTAACTATGTAAATGCCTGACAACATTCCTCCTTTCTTTCTCTGTGTTATGGCAAATTAATTTTCTGTGACATGCCAGATAAAATAGAGAATCCAAAGTAATTAAATTTGTTCAAATGGTTTTAATATTTCATTTAGTTTAATGACACAGATTTATAGTCTGATGTCTGCTTTTGCTGCAGCTATTTTTCAATGTTGTATTTATACAGCCAGCAAATTTTCATTTGAACAGGTGTTCAAGCTTATGGGTGCAATTTTCACAAACAACGATTACGCAGTAGAGAGGAAAATAAAACTAATTTAGTTATGATCACACTTACAGTCAAAGTGTATAATAATTAAGGCAGAGATCTGGGGAAAGGCAAATGGAGATGTTCTACTGCTCTTGATAGTGTAATTTATAAATGCAATAATCATATTTTTCAAATGTGTATTAATGTAACATGGAACTGCTTTGGATAGAACTTGCTTTCAATTATGTCTCCTTTTGTTTTGCTTGTTGTAACTTCTTCAACATGAGTACTTGCATTGTACTTGCATAATGAGTTTCTCCAGCGGCTTAATCCTCATCCAGAGATCTGCCTTCCACTGAAGACTCTACAAAGTATTTAACTCCTTCAGTTTATTATGTCTTGACTTTACATTTAAAATCAATGTATTTCCTTATGTCATTTTAAACCATCAAATAGAAACAAATAAAATAGGTGCAGGAAGAGGCCATTTGGCCCTTTGAGTCTGCGTTGCCATTCAATAGACAATAGACAATAGACAATAGGTGCAGGAGTAGGCCATTCGACCCTTCGAGCCAGCACCGCCATTCAATGTGATCATGGCTGATCATCCCCAATCAGTACCCCGTTCCTGCCTTCTCCCCATATCCCCTGACTCCGCTATCTTTAAGAGCCCTATCTAGCTCTGTCTTGAAAGTATCCAGAGAACCATCCTCACAGACTTCCACAGACTCACAACTCTCTGTGTGAAAAAGTGTTTCCTCGTCTCCGTTCTAAATGGCTTACCCCACAATTCATAATCTGTGGCCCCTGGTTCAGGACTCCCCCAACATCAGGAACATGTTTCCTGCCGCTAGCGTGTCCGAACCCTTAATCATCTTATATGTTTCAATAAGATGCCCTCTCATCCTTCTAAACTCCAGAGTATACAAGCCCAGCAGCTCCATTCTCCCAGCATAAGACAGTCCCACCATCCCGGGAATTAATCTTGTAAACCTATGCTGCACTCCCTCAATAGCAAAAATGTCCTTCTTCAAATTAGAGGACCAAAACTGCACACAATAATTCATTGTGATCATGGCTGATCATCCACAATCAGTAACCTGTGCCTGCCTTCTCTCCATATCCCTTGATTCCACTATCCCCTAGAGCTCTATATAACGCTCTTTCAAATTCATCCAGTGAATAGGCCTCCACTGCTTTCTGTGGCAGAGAATTCCACAAATTCACAACTCTCTGGATGAAAATGTTTTTTCTCATCTCAGTATTAAATGGCCTCCCCTTTATTCTTAGACTGTGGTGCCTGGTTCTGGACTCCCCCAACATTGGGAACATTTTTCCTGTATCTAGCTTGTCCAGTCCTTTTCTAATTTTATACGTTTCTATAAGATCCCCTCTCATCCTAAATTTCAGTGAATACAAGCCCAGTCTTTCAAATCTTTTCTCATATTACAGTCCCACCATACCCGGGATTAACCTCGTGAACCTACACTGCACAGCCTCAATAGCAAGGATGTCCTTCCTTAAATTAGGAGACCAAAACTGCACACAATACTCCAGATGTGGTCTCACCAGGGCCCTGTACAACTGCAGAAGGACCTCTTTACTCCTATACTCAAATCCTCGTGTTATGAAGACCAACATGACATTAGCTTTCTTCACTGCCTGCTCTACCTGCAAGTTTACTTTAGGTGACAAGGACACCCAGGTCCCGTTGCACTTGACTTGTTTTCTAATCTGACACCATTGAGATAATAATCTGCCTCTTTGTTCTTACCGCCAAAGTGGATAACCTCACATTTATCTACATTATACTGCATCTGCCATGCAGCAGCCCACTTACTCAACCTGTCCAAGTCACCCTGCAACCTCCAAGCATCCTCTTCGCAGTTCACACTGCCACCAAGCTTTGTGTCAACTGCAAAGTTGCTAGTGTTACTTTTATTCCCATCATCTAAATCATTAATATATATTGTAAATAGTTACGGCCCCAGCATCAAGCCTTGCGGCACTTCACTCGCCACTGCCTGCCATTCTGACAGCGACACGTTTATTCCTACTGTTTGTTTCCTGTCTGCCAACCAATTCTCTATCCATGTCAATACCCTACCCCCATACCATGTGCTCTAATTTTGCCCATTAATTTTCTGTGTGGGACCTTATCAAAGGCTTTCTGAAAGTCTAGATACACTACATCCACTGGCTTCATTCATCCATTTTACTTGTCACAAGTAATTCCTCAAAAAATTCCAGAAGATTAATCATGCAGGATTTACCCTTCATAAATCCATGCTGCTTGGACCAATCCTTTTACTGCTATCCAAATGCGCCGTTATTACTTCTTAAATAATTGACTCCAGCATCTTCCCCACCACCGATGTTAGGCTAACTGGTCTATAACGTGCGCGGACGTGGCGTTGAAGGACGAGAAGCCGAAGCGAAGAAGTAGAAGCCAAATAACCAAACGGAAACTACGCCGAAAAGCCAAATAACCGAAAGCGTACGACGCCGTAAAACAAATAATCTAACGGACGGAACACCGAAAAGCCATATAACCGAACGGACGCAACGCCGAAAAACCAAATAACCGAAAGGGCGGGACGCTTAAAAGCTAACTAACAGAAAGGGCGGGATGCCTAAAAGCCAACTAATTGAAAGGGCGCAATGCCGAAAAGCCAACTCACTGAACGGATGCAACACCAAAAAAACAGATAATGGACATGACGTCGCTGGGGAGCGGGACTTGTCAGCAATTGGTTCAGACCCCTGCGTCCATCACATCACTAGCCGGGGGAGCCGGGGGGGTGGGGGTCATTTTCCCACACAAGACCGCCCGGGGCTGGAGGGTGACTGGGCGCTCTGAACCCGAGCACAAACGTGTAAGCTGCCGAAGGAGCGCATCCCTCAGGACAGCTCCCACTGGGGACAGCGCTGTCCAGCCACGGGTGCCCTCCGCCTCATCTCCCCCATGTGGCCTCACTTTGATGGGCTGTGGGTCAGCAGCGCACACACACACGGGGCTGGGAGGAACAGAGTTGGGGACAGTCTGGTCCCTCCGCCCAACCAGAGTCACTGACTGCAATGCACCGCCACCGGACCCCGACCCCCACATCAGGTTGATTCACCCCCGACCCCCGGACCCCGACCCACACACGGGGTGATTCACCCCATGACACCCACACCGGGAGATTCATCCCCCCACCCAACCGTGGGGACAGACGGACCGGGGCGCATTGGAAGAACATCTGAGCATCTTGAAATCAATCTCATGAGCAAGAGTGAAAGATAGCCGAGCGACAAAGTATCGATCAGCACATCACACAGAGTGGAAAAGAATGAAATGGAAATTGCAAATTATTCAACTGCAACTTCCCCCTTCCCCAACACAAAGGCAGCAATAACATATTTGCCACCTGTTTAATCTTTTTCCCGAATATGCATAAAAGAGGCAGTACATATATACCGTTATCCCGTCTCCCCCGACCTTCCCTTTCCTCTGACCATGTCTTATGCAATATTCAGCAAGCCAACCTGGACAATTAGTTTGGTGTGACAGTTGTGTAGGAAGGAACTACAAATTCTGGTTTTAACCAAAGATGGACACAAAAAGCTGGAGTAACAGCGGAACAGGAAGCATCTCTGGAGAGAAGGAATGAGTGACGTTTCGGGTCGAGACCATTCTTCAGACCTGAAGACTGAGTCTGAAGGCAAATATGTGGCAAATATGTTATTGGTGCCTTTTTGTCGGGGAAGGGTGAAAGTTGCAGTTGAATAATTTGCAAGAGGTATTGACACTTTGTTTTTATGTAGAGGGGTAATAGAGGTAAGGTATGGGATTTGAGAGTAATGTATCGTCTGCGGGGGAAAAGAGTATGATTTATTCGACACCGCTGCGAAAATGGCACTGCTTTGACCAATCACAAGATAACAGTGCAAAGACCATGCAACATCGTTAACAGTGGTATTATAACATACCTTTCCCCAACCAATCCTGACCATGCATTTGCAGTAAGGCTCAGCTCTTCTGCAAAACCCTCATACATATTGACAATTGAGGGGACATCTGGACATCATCCTGTGCTTAGCTTCCTCCCATGACCCAGACATTCTGGAGCCATGGTTTTGCAGCTTTTGCAGAAAGATGCCAAGCAGGTTTTGCAAAGGCAGAAATCCTTCATTTTGACACATACTAAATTGGCCGATATTATCAGTTCCAAGATTGACAAACCACTATCTGTCCTTTAGAATGAAAAAAGTGTTTGCTTTAACATGAGTTTGAACTACGAGGAGTGAGAATAAAAAAAACGTTTGTCATTCTTCAAACACTCCCCATCTGCAGCACTCAGACACCAATGACTCTCTCCTTTAGCCTTTAGAGCACAAAAACAGGCCTTTCGTTCCACCGTCTCCCATTGACCAGCAATCATCCCTTATACTAGCATTATCCTATACAATGGGGACAATATACACTTACAGAAGCCAATTAACCGACATACCTGTATGTCTTTGGAGTGTGTAGGATCTGAAGAAAAACCACAGTCACTGGCAGTCAGGATTGAACGCGGGTCTCTGGTGCTCTGTTGCACTGGCAGCAACTCTTCCGTTCTGCCACTGTGAAGCTCTGCATTCAACACCATAATGCCATCCAACTCACCTGCAAATTCATGGACCTAGGAATCAGCAGCCCTGCCTGCTACCAGATCCATAACTTTCGAACTCAAAGGCCACAATCAGTGAGGATAGGTGATAGGCGCCTGCCTGCAGCGACTTTTGCGGAGCTCCGGAAAATAAAAGGCTCAACTACAACTTCCAACAACTTACCTGGATCAGAAAAACTGCAGAAATCGGTGCCGTTTCGGACAAGCTGCTTGAGCACCTCAAGGCTCTTACAATTTCTCGATCTCCCGCAGCTGCGTGAACCCCAGACTTTAAACTTTCCCACGCTGGCTGTGGAACTCCCGACCCGACTGAGGATCCCAGGTACGGTACCTGGAGACCCCATGATGACCCCCAGAGCCGACGGGCTGGATCTCCCAGGAACAACGGAGCTGGAGCTGCCGACTTTGAGGGAACCCCCGTTCGTTGCGGAGCTGGAGCTGCCGTCTGTGAGGGAATCCCCGTTCCAGCGCAGGTCCGCAGAAACAGCAGGTACAGCAAGTACAGTACCTGGAGACAAAGGGGAAGCCTCCATTGTGTCCGCAAACGTGGCCGACGGGCAGGACTCCAGGTTCAGAATGAAGCGCAGTGGACTTCGGCCCCCTCTCCCTACTATCCTACTGGCTAATGTACAGTCCCTTGAAAATAAAGTGGAGGACTTAAGGGCAAGACTGCTTTATCAAAGGGAGCTGAGGGAATGCTCTGTGTTCTGTTTAACAGAGACATGGCTCACCCCCAGCTCCCCAGACTCAGCGGACCAGCCTGAAGGGTTCTCCATCCACCGTATGGACCGTACCCTGGCATCTGGGAAAGGGAGAGGAGGGGGCGTCTGCCTCATGGTCAACTCTGCGTGGTGTTCCGACGTGGCAGTCCTGTCCAACTCCTGCTCTCCACACCTCGAACATCTGGCAGTGAAGTGCCGTCCTTTCTACCTCCCAAGAGAATTCACCTCCGTTATCCTGACCGCGGTCTACATCCCACCCCAGGCAGACGTCCGTCTGGCACTGAAGGAGCTGCACGCCGTGGTCAACAAACACCAGACGTCTTACCCCGAGGCATTTACCACCATTGCTGGGGACTTCAATAAGGCGAACATCAAGAAATCACTCCCCAACTTCCACCAACATGTCTCCTGCTGCACCAGAGGACCTAACACCCTCGACCACTGCTACACCACCATCAAGAATGCCTATCGTTCTATCCCTCGCCCTCACTTCGGTAAGTCCGACCATACCGCGGTGCTGCTTCTTCCTGCCTACAGGCGGTAATTGAAGAGCGCACCCCCAGAAGTGAGGACAGCACAGAGCTGGTCGGGGGGGGGGGGGGGGGTGGGCAGAAGAACAACTCCAGGACTGTTTGGAGTCTGTAGACTGGGCAATGTTCAAGGACTCGGCAACGGACTTGAACGAATACGCCACAGTCCTTACAGACTTCATAAAGAAATGTGTGGAGGACTGCATCCCTACAAAAACCTTCTGAGTGTTTCCCAATCAGAAACCTTGGATGAACTTTGAGATCCGCACTCTTCTAAAGTCCAGACACAGGGCATTCATGTCCGAAGATACAGTGGCCTACATGAAGTCCAGATACGACCTTGGTAAGGCCATCAAAAAGGCCAAAAGGGACTTCTGCTCCAAACTGGAGGACGAGACAGATGTTCGGCAGCTGTGGCGGGGCCTTAATGCAATCACTTCCTACAAGGCGAAACCAGGAGGCAGATCGAATGTTGGTGAAACATCACTCCCTGACGAGCTCAATGCGTTTTACGCACGCTTTGACAGGGAGAATACTGATGTGCCTTCCCGATCCCCCATTCGCTGTGATGGCATTTCAGTCTCAGTCACAGAGGCCGACGTCAGGAAATCCTTCAGAGGGGTGAACCCCCGAAAAGCACCTGGTCCTGATGGTATACCCGGTCGTGTTCTAAAAACCTGTGTGGACCAACTGGCGGGAGTTTTTACGGACATTTTCAACCTCTCACTTCTGAGGTCTGAGGTCCCCACCTGCTTTAAAAGGGCATCAATTATACCGGTGCCCAAGAAGAGTAAGGTGACTTGCCTCAATGACTATCGACCAGTGGCACTAACGCCGGTGGTGATGAAGTGCTTTGATAGGCTTATCATGGAGCAAATCAACTCCTACCTCGACAAAAACCTGGACCCACTGCAGTTCGCTTACCGCCACAACAGATCAACGGTGGATGCGATCTAGCTGACCCTCCACTCCGCACTGGACCACTTGGACAACAAAAACTCATATGTCAGGCTGTTATTCATCTATTACAGCTCGGCATTCAACACAATCATCCCCTCCAAACTGGTTACCAAACTCGCAGAACTGGGTCTCTGCGCATCCCTCTGCAACTGGATCCTCGACTTCCTCATCCATAGACCACAGTCTGTTCGTATTGGTGGAAATGTGTCAGCCTCGATAACAATCAGTACGGGAGCACCTCAAGGCTGCGTGCTCAGCCCCCTGCTGTACTCACTCTATACCCATGACTGCGTAGCCAACCACAGTGCGAACTCCATCATCAAGTTCGCTGACGACACCACTATTGTGGGGCGTATCACTGATGGGGATGAGTCATAATATAGAAGGGAGATCGAGCAACTGTCCATATGGTGCCAGCGCAATAACCTGGCCCTCAACAACAGCAAAACCAAGGAACTGATTGTGGACTTTGGAAGGAGTAGGAGGGGGACCCACAGCCCCATTTATATCAACGGGTCAATGGTTGAAAGGGTCAAGAACTTCAAATTCCTGGGCATGCACATCTCTGAAGATCTTTCCTGGTCCGAGAACACTAACGCAATTATCAAAAAAGCTCATCAGCACCTCTACTTCTTGAGAAGATTACGGAGAGTCGGTTTGTCAAGGAAGACTCTCTCTAACTTCTACAGGCGCACAGTCGAGAGCATGCTGACTGGTTGCATCGTGGCTTGGTTCGGCAATTTGAGCGCCCTGGAGAGGAAAAGATTACAAAAAGTAGTAAACACTGCCCAGTCCATCATCGGCTCTGACCTTCCTTCCATCAAGGGGATTTATCGCAGTCGCTGCCTCAAAATGGCTGGCAGTATCATCAAAGACCCACACCATCCTGGCCACACACTCATCTCCCTGTTACCTTCAGGTAGAAGGTACAGGAGCCTGAAGACTGCAACAACCAGGTTCAGGAATAGCTACTTCCCCACAGCCATCAGGCTATTAAACCTGGCTCGGACAAAACTCTGATTATTAATAACCACTTTCTGTTATTTGCACTTTACCAGTTTATTTATTCATGTGTGTATATATTTATATCATGGTATATGGACACATTTATCTGTTTTGTAGTAAATGCCTACTATTTTCTGTGTGCTTAAGCAAAGCAAGAATTTCATTGTCCTATACAGGGACACATGACAATAAACTCACTTGAACTTGAACTTAACACCTTATCACTGATAATTCTCAATACCAATGCCCCACAAGAATGCATTCTTAGTCCCCTAATATATTCGCTGTAAACTCACAACTGTGAGGCCAACTTCGGCTCTAACTCCATGTTCAAATTGGCAGGTGGCACCACTGTGCTGGGCCATATTACAAATAATAACAAGGTGGAAGTAGAGAACTTAAGAACTAGGGAAGAAGATAGAGAACTTAAATAACATGGTCTTCAGACAATCACCTTCCTCAATGTCAGCAAGACAAAGAAGCGTGTTATTTTCTTTAGGAAGTGCGGTGGAGAACATGCCCAATCAGCATCAACAGTACCCGTGGAAATGATTGAGAGCTTCAAATTCTTTGATGTTAATCTTACCAATGATTTATTGAGGACCAACTACATTGAAATAACAGTCAAGAAGGCACACCAATACCTCTACTTCCTAAGGAGACTGAGGAAATTCAGCATGTCTCCAATGATTATTGCAAACTTCTACAGATACACCATAGAAAGCACACTGTTGGCCTGCATCACAGCTTGGTTTTGAAACAGCTCTACCCAAGACCGAAGAAATTGCAAAGAGTTGCCTAGCCCTTCACACAGACTACACTTCCAACCAATAACTCCATCTATACTTCGTTGCCTCAGAAAAACAGCCAACATAATCAAAGGCTTGTCGCACCCTGGTCATGTCTTCTTCTCCCCACTCTTGTCAGGCAGAAGATACAGAAACTTGAAAGCGGGCACCTTCAGGAACAGTTTTGCTCCACCTGTTATCAGGCTTCTATATGGTCCTTCCATTAGCTAGGGTATCGTCCCATTCACTTCTATCCCATTGCAGACAATGGACTTTATCTGTGGAACTGATGTGCTGCAATGCTGAGAACTATGTTCTGCACTTTGTGCCTTCACTTTTACTCCACCTATTGTACTTGAGCTTCGCTTGATAGCAAAGTTTTTCATTGTAGCTCTGTACATAGAAACATAGATATTAGGTGCAGGAGTAGGCCATTCGGCCCTTCGAGCCTGCACCGCCATTCAATATGATCATGGCTGATCATCCAACTCAGTATCCTGTACCTGCCTTCTCTCCATACAGGGGGATCAGGGGGATCCCTTTAGCCACAAGGGCCACATCTAACTCCCTCTTAAATATAGCCAATGAACTGGCCTCAACTACCTTCTGTGGCAGAGAATTCCAGAGATTCACCACTCTCTGTGTAAAAAATGTTTTTCTCATCTCGGTCCTAAAAGATTTCCCCCTTATCCTTAAACTGTGACCCCTTGTTCTGGACTTCCTCAACATCGGGAACAACCTTCCTGCATCTAGCCTGTCCAACCCCTTAAGAATTTTGTAAGTTTCTATAAGATCCCCCCTCAATCTTCTAAATTCTAGCGAGTACAAGCCGAGTCTATCCAGTCTTTCTTCATATGAAAGTCCTGACATCCCAGGCATCAGTCTGGTGAACCTTCTCTGCACTCCCTCTATGGCAAGAATGTCTTTTCTCAGATTAGGAGACCAAAACTGTACGCAATACTCCAGGTGTGGTCTCACCAAGACCCTGTACAACTGCAGTAGAACCTCCCTGCTCCTATACTCCATGCAGTCTTTAAATGCCTTCCATTGCATATCCACCGTCAACCTTTTAAGAATCAATTGCCAGTCTATCTTGGCCAATTCATGTCTCATACCCTCAAAGTTACCTTAACAAAGTTACCTTGTACACGTGACAATAATAAACCTAACCTAATCTACAGCTTTCAACAATGATTTGAAATCTCTAATTCCATATATCTCTGTTCCCTAATTCCCTTGTTATTGGCCTAACCATTGTCTTGAATTTGACAACCAATATATCTGTGGCATCCACCATCCGTCTTTGCAGATCTGATTGATGTGATAGAGCCAGGAAATGTTGTTGGCCTTACAAAAAATAATCTTGCAACAGCTTGTGATAAACAAGAACAAAGGTTGAATGTTGCCTCCCTGTATAACAATCCCCCTGTACAATAACTACATACCCCTTCTTCTCCCCGCTCCCGTCTGACAGAAGGCACAGAAGCTTGAAAGTGGTCAACAACAGGCTTCATCTCTTTTGTTATCGGGCTTCTGAATGGTCCTTCCATAAGCTAGATACTGTCCAACTCACCACTACCCCATTGTGGACATTGGTTTTGTGAACTTTATTCTGTGTTCTGTATCTTCTCTGTTGCTCAACTATTGTACTTGAGTTTGACTTGATTGTATTTATGCATAGTATATTTAATCTGTTCGGATAGCATGCAAAACAAAGCTTTTCACTGTATCTTGTTACACATGACAATAATAAGCCTAAACCTAAACCTGATTGACTTTGGTTACTTGGATCTAATCAACATGCACTAATTTTAATTTTAATTTCTTTAACTTCCACCCCGCAAAAACAATAAACCTAAGATTCCTAATAATAAAAAAAACAAATGTGTCCACAATTCCTCATGAAAAACAAAATAATGATTATCTGAACTGCAAAAATCAGTTGGATGACCACCATGTTTGATCTTTACCTACACAGCACCACTTGACAATAAAAACAAGTCACTCTCAAGATTCCTCTGTGCTTAATTTTACATCATACGATCAGAGCCAAGACAAGTAATACAGATCTATTGGCAATCAATGATAAAAACAAAATGCTCAAGTAACTCAGCGGGTCAGGTAGCATCTCTGGTGAAAAGGAATAGGTGACGTTTTGGGTGAGACCCTTCATCAGACAATTAGATTCCATTAGCAATCAGATAATTATCAGTGAACAATCCATTACAACAGAATTTTTGAGAGTTAGATTTAGCTCTTAGGGCTAACGGAATCAAGGGATATAGGGAAAAAGCAGGAACGGGATACTGATTTTGGATGATCAGCCATGAACATATTGAATGGCAATGCTGGCTCGAAGGGCCAAATGGCCTAATCCTGCACCTATTTTCTATGTTTCTAACAATCCATTACAACAAAATGTATTAATAAGTCAATATCAGTCCATTTAGTAGTTATTATTTATGTAGTTTTAGTTAATCAGCCATGCCCATTTACTGAATGTGTAGGAAGGAACTGCAGATGCTGGTTTACACCAAAGATAGACACAAAAAGCTGGAGTAATTCAACAGGACAGACAACATCTCTGGATAGAAGCAATGGGTGACAGAAGAAGGGTCTTGACCCAAAATGTCATCCATTCCTTCTATCCAGAGATGCTGTCTGTCTCGCTGAGTTACTTCAGCTTTTTATGCAAATTTACAGAAGCCATTTTGGTAACACAAATTTAATTCTAAATTGGAAGTGAAACTGAGTATCCATACAATTTATTGTTGCAGTGTAATATTGAAATAGTCTGGCACAGCACACGTTAGAATTTCAGTTTTAGCTCAGCTGAAAATGCAGCCACATCATTTATGAATTTTCTGACACCTTCCTACTTATTCCTAAAAGTTTCTGAAACCAATTTCAAAGAGTAGGCTTGGATATAATATCTATCCAATATCTATATCTGATGATCACCTGGTCCTTATATTAGCTGTTGTGCACCAGGTTTTATAGCAGCTGAAACCTTGCAAAATTCCCCACGCTTTCAACAGGTGCCTACAAAACTAGTTCATATCTGTGGAACATTGTAAATGATCCTGTCAAATGATTCTCTCTTTGGGAGAGCTTTGCAATGGTAATCAATTTCACCAGAAGAAGCTTGTCCTCTGCATACACTTCATCTTGTAAATTTCTCCAAACATTTCATGTCCTAAAATAATGTAACGAATGGCTCATGACAAAGTTTTCAGTGTTGGCATCAGAGAGATTTTTCTTCCTCCATCTCTTCTAGTCAATGTCCTACTGAACCAATCACCAAAATAGTTTTTAAAAACTTGATGCATATGTTTATTTTTCATGTGGGTTGGCTTTACAGTGGTGTAGAAGCAGGATTGCAACTCAAGCCTTTCATTTGCATTTTACATTTTCAGGATGGTGGTTAAATTTGTGGTAAACAATCCAGAAACCTTGATTAAAAATTTGAAGGCTTGAGTTCAAATCCCACGTTAGTGGCTAAGAAATCTTAATTCTGTTGACAAAATCTGTCTGGATTATAAAGCAAGCATCAGTATAAGTAAAACAAGGAACTGTGGATGCTGGTTTTCACATAAGGACCCAATGCACTGAAATAACTCAAGAGGTCAGGCAGCATTTCTGGAGAAAATCGATAGGTAACGTTTCAAGTCGGGAACCTTTATCAGACTTCTTCATAAGTACACATGAATAGAACAAAACCAGAAAATGCTGAACGCACTCAGGCAGCATTTTGATTCTGCAACCCTTGGGAAAGAGTGTAAAACAAGTTTGTTTTCAGTAGCAGAGAAGGTGGAAGAGGGATGAATGGATTAAAGGGAATTTTCTGGTAGGGTGAGTATGAATGGCTTAATAACGATAACTACCTGCACATTAAAACCTCTGAGAACATGTAACGTGTTTTAATAGTAAATACATGACCAGCAGACTTATTAAATTGAATAGGAATAGCTGATCCAAAATGATTACAGGCAAAAATATCAGGTCTATACAGTCAAACACAAAAAATGAGCGGCTTAAAGTTGGAGAATTCAATATTGAATTTTAAAGGCTATTACTTGCCCAGATGCAAGATGAGCTGCTGTTCGTCAAACTTTCGTTGGGCGTCATTATAATAGTACAGGAGGCCGCAGATAGGTAGATCAGAGTGGAAAGGGGATGGTGCATTAATGCGGCAAGGACACAATGCATGTACTTTCTCCATTGTAGTTAAAGCCACATGGTTATTGGAAGAAGTACAAGTGAATCATTGCTTCACGTTTAGGGAGGAGGGAAGGCAAGAGTTGATAGGAAAGTTATCACACTTCCTGCAGTTGCATGAACATATCAGATTATTTATTTATCTATCCTATTACTAAAACTCTCATCTTGACCACTTCCGATCTGCGTTGTTTTTAAATTTGTGCAAAAATACACAACACACCACCACCTTCCCCACCCCCCCTCCTCCCCCACCTCCCCTCTCCCATACCCCCCCCCCCCCCCCCCCACACATCCCCTCCCCCACACCCACACCTCCTCTCCCCCAAACACACTCCCCCACACCCCCTCTCCCCCACACCCACAACCTCTTCCCCCACACCCAGGGCCGTCTTAACAGCATTATAGGCCCCCGGGCAAAGCAGTGCACTTAGGTGCCTACCTACACATTTCGTTTTCGTTCCCGTTTTTTCACATAGCTATAATCTGAATTTGGACACCTCCTCCTGGCTTTCAATTCGTATTCACTAAATTTGTCTCTAATTTCCTGAAGATAGGTTTTCAGAGACTCAAGAAGATTCATGGCAACAAGTATGTTCACATCCTCTGACTGCAGGACTTGTTTTGCTCACTCTTTCAAGAATGTCATTCCAAAGAATTATGAGAAAGATCGTTTCCAGGTTCTCCATTTTCTCGTTCAATCCTTCTGCCTCTCGCCTTGTGTTCACTTCCTGTTCAGTGTCAGCTGATACAGAATCCAGTGCATGGTTAATTTTCTCAAAACCCGCATACAGAGCATGATCAGCATCAAAATGTGACGACCATCTCGTGTCAGACAGACGCTTTACCACAACATTTATTCCTAAAGATGATGCCAGAACATTCCATCGATGTGTAGGAGCAAAGAAAAAGGAATACAGACACTGAACAAAGTCAAAGAATTTTACAGTCTGTAGACAACAGTCTGCTGCTTTTATTCCCACCAAGTTCAGGCTGTGTCCAGCACAGGGGACATAGGTGGCAAACTCACTAAGTTGATGAATCTGTGCTTGCAATCCAGTAGAGCGTCCAGACATATTTGAGCCATTATTATCCGACTGACCATGGCAGTTTGACAGTGGAATTTTGTTCTCATTAAATAAATCCACAACAGTGTCTGCTAGATTCCTTTCTCCATGAGAAAAAATGGGGATGAACTTAATGAAACGTTCCACAGGCTCACATCCTCGAATGTACCGGACAGTAAATGTCAGTTGATCAGTGTGTGAGATGTCTGGAGTGGAATCCACACTTATTGAATAATACTTTGACACAAAGAACATGTTGGCCCATTAAATCAATAAATTCCTCACATATGTTTGCCGATACATATGATGGGTTCCCTTTTCCAGGATTTCCAGTTATGTAGCGCGTGAGATACTTACACATACTTGCACGTGTGGTTGCAGAGGTGACCGTGCTGCTAAATCAGAGGCGAATGCCAACATCCACTTGTTATCATAAAAATTAACATTAATATTGTTCATTATATTTAGTAAAACACATGCTAAATCCGCATTTTCCAACAACAAATATTTATAGTTTTGTATAGTATTTATTTATTGACAGCAATTCACAACATACATAGATTAGCATGGGGCCCCTATGCTCGTGGGGCCCCGGGCAACTGCCCAGCGTGCCCATGCGTTTAGACAGCCTTGCCCACATCCCCCACCCACACTTCCCCCTACCACCCACACTCCTTCCCCCTCCCACTTATACCCACAACCCCCTCCCCACCCACATCCCCTCCCCCACACCCCCCCTCCCCTACACAGCCACCTCCTCCACACAAACCCTCCCCCACACACCTCCCTCCCCAAACCCCCCTCCCCCACAGCCCCCCTCCCCCACACCCCCCTCACCCACATCCACCCACCCTTCCCCACACCCCCCTCACCCACACCCACCCACCCTTCCCCACACCCCCCTCCCCACAGCCCCTCCCCCACACACATAGACCCACTCTCCCACACCCCCACACCTCCCCTCCCTCACACTCCCCCATACCACCTGCACCCCTCTCCCTCCCACATATACCCCCTCCCCTACCCCCTCAAGCCCCTCTACTCCCCTCCCCCACACAACCCCCCTCCCCCACACCCGCCTCCCCCACAAATCCCCCCCCCCACACCGGCCTCCCCCACACGCCCCCTACCCCCCACACACACCTTCCCCCACACATCCCCCCTCCCGCACAGACACCCTCCTCCCCCACAACCCCCCCACCCCCACACCCCCCCCTCCCCCACCAGTCCCCGACAAGCCCCGCCTGAAGCCGTCCCCCTTCCCTGGCTGCAGGATGCTTCCCACCTAAAGCCGTCCCCGTCCCCCGGGTATAGAACGCTCCCGCTATTGCGTTGGGGGAACAGATGAGTGGTGGAATATTGCTTTGGGGAATGGGTTGCGTTGGGGGACTAGGCATCCCGTATGACTGGGACCCAACGGGTCCCACTTAGTCTAGTTATAGACAATAGACAATAGGTGCAGGAGCAGGCCATTTGGCCCTTCGAGCCAGCACCGCCATTCAATGTGATCATGGCTGATCATTCACAATCAGTACCCCGTTGTTAAATAAAATCATCTGCAGCTTGAAATATGTTTGATGGCTAACCTTTCCTAGGTCTGGCCTGAATCATCTATCTGAAAGGTAACTCAGATTCTCTCTGTTGCTGTCTACTTTGTTGCTGTTTTACAGCATTTTTAGACCATTGATTCGCTTTAGGAAAGGATTATATGTCAGCCTTACCTGGTCAGGCTGGATGTCCAAACTAACGCGGCAGACAATAAAACTGCTCTCTGAGTTAAGCAAGCTATCCAGTTCATAGGGCAATTATAGAATGGCCAATTAACACCACAGTGGGCAAAGTTGCCCATGTACCAGGAATGAACTAACAAAATCCATTTTGTCAGTAAAATAAAAGGACAACATTTTCTGGCAACAACAACAAAGCAGAAAGCAGCGGAGTTTCAAAGAATTTCATTCCATTTCCACCCCCTGATATCAGAAAAAACAAAATGGTATGAAACAATTCTAATATTATCAAATAGCAAGGCAAAGCTGCTGCAGGTTCAAACAATAGTTGTGTCTAACTGTGTTTTACAAGACACCAAGGAATAGCATAATATTAGAAGTACCTTCCCAATGTCTGCTAAAGGTTGTAATTGTGCCTTCCTCTACTACCTCCTTTGGAACTCATTCCATCTATCCACCGCCCTCGAAATGTCACCTGTAAATATGTCACCCCCAAACGGCAAACCTATGCCCACTAATTTTAGACTCCCTTAACCTGGGAAAAATATTGTGACGATCTACTGCTTGTGACCTTTATGATATAAAAGACATATATAAAGCTACCCCTCAGCCTCCTGCACTCCAGGGAAAACAGCCCCAGCCTACCCAGTTCCCCCTATCTGTTTGACAGCTATGACATTGTCTTTGCCTAAAAGCATTTGATCTATAAACGAGTGCCATAAAGTGTCTCCTCTTATGTTATGAGCTTTATTTTACCTGGTTAAAATTTACGAGTTGTCTTTAAATACAGGAGAGGTGCCGTGCCGGAGGACTGGACGGTGGCAAATGTTGTGCCTTTATTCAAGAAGGGCTGCAGAGAAAATACTGGGAACTATAGCCCAGTGAGCTTAATGTCTGTAGTTGGAAAGTTCATAGAGGGTATTCTGAGGGATAGGATATACAGGCATTTAGACGGACAAGGTCTGATCAGGGATAGTCAGTATGGTTTTGTACGTGGGAGGATGTGTCTCACAAATCTGATTGTTTTTTGAAGACGTGACCAAAAAGGTCGATGAGGGCAGAGCTGTAGATGTTTTATATATAAACTTCAGTAAAGCATTCAACAAAGTTCCTCATGGTAGACTGCTCTGAAAGGTTAGATAGCATGGGATCGAAGGAGAGATTGCTGAATGGATAGAAAATTGGCTTAAAGGAAGGAAGCAGAGGGTGATGGTGGAAGGTTGCTTCTCGGACTGGACGCCTGTGACTAGTGGTGTGCCTCAGGTTTCGGTGTTGGGCCCGCTATTGATTGTCATCTATATCAATGATTTTGATGAGAACATACACAGCAAGATTAGCAAGTTTGCAGATGATACAAAAGTGGGTCGTTTTGCAGATAGTGAAGATGGTTGTGAAAAATTGCTGCAGGATCTTGATCAATTGGC
The DNA here is from genome assembly GCF_010909765.2 of Amblyraja radiata. Lineage (NCBI taxonomy): Eukaryota > Metazoa > Chordata > Chondrichthyes > Rajiformes > Rajidae > Amblyraja > Amblyraja radiata. The sequence continues at coordinate 81,055,023 of NC_045961.1, read as the reverse complement.
CAAGTGGGCTGACAATAGACAATAGACAATACAATAGACAATAGACAATAGGTGCAGGAGTAGGCCATTCAGCACTTTGAGCCAGCACCACCATTCAATGTGATCATGGCTGATCATCCACAATCAGTACCTCGTTCCTGCCTTCTCCTCATATCTCCTGACTCCACTATCTTAAAGAGCCCTATCAAGCTCTCTCTTGAAAGTATCCAGAGAACCGGCCTCCACCGCCCTCTGAGTCAGAGAATTCCACACTCACAACTCTCTGTGTGATAAAGTGTTTCCTCATCTCCGTTCTAAATACCTTACCCCTTATTCTTAAACTGTGGCCCCTGGTTCTGAACTCCCCCACCATTGGGAACATTTCCTGCCTCTAGCGTGTCCGAACCCTTAATAATCTTATGTTTCAATAAGATCCCGTCTCATCCTTCTAAATTTCAGAGTGTACAAGCCCAGCCGCTCCATTCTCTCAGCATATGACAGTCCCGCCATCCTGGGAATTAACCTTGTGAACCTACGGTGCACTCCCTCAATAACAAGAATGTCCTTCCTCAAATTAGAGGACCAAAACTGCACACAATACTCCAGGTGTGGTCTCACTAGGGCTCTGTAAAACTGCAGAAGGACCTCTTTGCTCCTATACTCCTCTTGTTATGAAGGCCAACATGCTATTCACTTTCTTCACTGCCTGCTGTACCTGCATGCTTACTTTCTCTCTCCCGCCTTTCTTAAAAAGTTGGATAACATTAGCTACCCTCCAATGCACAGGAACTGATCCTATGGAGAACATGCTTACTTTCATTGACTGATGAACAAGGACCCCCAGATCCCATTGTACTTCCCCTTTTCCCTACTTGACACCATTTAGATAATAATCAGCCTTCCTGTTTTTGCTAGAAATTGGGAGGTCATGTTGCAGTTGATAAGACATTGGTGAGGCCACATTTAGAGTATTGCGTTCAGTTCAGGGCACCGTGTTATAGGAAAAATGTTGTTAAGCTAGAAAGGGTACAGAGAAGATTTCCGAGGATGTTGCCAGGACTAGAGGGTGTGAGCTATAGGCAGAGGTTGAGTAGGCTGGGACTCTATTCCTTGGAGCACAGGAGGATGAGGGGTGATCTTTTAGAGGTGTATAAGGTCACGAGAGGAATAGATCAGGTAGATGCACAAAGTCTCTTACCCAGAGCAGGTAAATCAAAGACAAGAGGGCATAGTTTTAAGGTGAAGGGGAAAAGACAATAGGAATCTGAGGGGTAACAGTTTCATAAAAAGGGTGGTGGATGTATGGAACAAGCTGCCAGATGGGGTAGTTGAGGCAGCGACTATCCTAACATTTAAGAAGCAGTTAAACATGTACATGGATAGGACAGGTTTGGAGTGATATGTACCAAATGCTGGCATGTGGGACTTGTTGGCCGATGTGGGTAAGTTGGGCTGAAGGGCCTGTTTCCACACTGGAGGACATTTAGCCTGCTTTACAATGCAATATAACAACTTACTGTCTCTTATAACATCACCTTCTGTTATCTTCACAATTTTTTCCGAATTTCCAATCAACTTTTCTAGTAGGTAAGTCTCTTTGGTTAACTATATTACAAACTTACCCAATTTTCTTATAATTTCCAAAATTCCTGCACCAAGCATTAATGCAATGTCTCAACACTGGATCTGAGGACTGCCCCAATGTCAGCCTTTCACCAACTTACATCCCCTACCTCGCACTCGGTCTCCATATGAAGCCAGGCTCCCAGTGCTTCAGTGTGCCCCTGACAAGTGCAGGAGTGGTCATGACACAGATACTGAATGGGGTGCCAAGCTTGCTCCAAGTTTAACCCGACACAGGCTCAGGGAAAGGTTTCCATCCTGAGAGCCAGGTGGCCCATGAAGAACCTCCCGGCTCATCAGACTTCACGAGTAGCCCACTGGAACAGCGCAGGGCCAACCAGGATCATTGAGGCTGGAGCAGATGAATAAGGCCCAACACCAATACTGGAAAGCAGGAAGCACACAAGGGAGAGGGGATTTACCCTGATAAATTCAGGCATTAGCACTGACAGCGAAGTGGATGATCTGATCCATCATGTCAAATTAATTGACAGTGCAGGGATTATTATTGAGACATACAGCACAGAAACTGGCCCATCGGCCCACCATGTCCAACCTAACCAACGTCTGAGGTTAGACGATGGCTACGGTCGTTTGTCTGTGCTGAGTCTGTACGTTCTCCCCGTGACATGCGTGGGTTTTCATCAAGATCTTCGGTTTCCTCCCACACTCCAAAGACATACAGGTTAAATGGCTTGGTATGAATATAAATTGTCCCTAGTGTGTGTAGGATAGTGTTAGTGTGCGGGGATTGCTGGTCGGGTCAGATACTGTAACTGCTCCGTAGCTTTCTATGCCTTGACAATTCAAGTGTTCATCCAGATATTTTTTAACTATTGTTTGAATCTTTACTTCCATTACCTTGTTACCTCCAAATTCCAATCACCCTTTGGGTGAAAACAATATTTCTTAGACTCTCTCTAAGCCTTTTACTCTTAAGCTTCCTACATAGCTATCTCTACTATGGAGTAATGTTTATTGGAGTCTTTCAGCAATATTTTATCCATGAACTCCTGAAATGAATATAATGTAGAAATATACAAAGATATCAATAAAGTCTACTTCAGAAGAAATCCTCATCAATTTGTATAATTTCTGATTGGATGATTTCTGATGAATTCTGTGCAGTTTTGACCATCAATAGCCAAGAGTGAAATTCAAGCCTTTGAGCAATTTCAGCGAAGAGTATGATCTTTTAAATTAGAAGTTAATGAAGAAAGTCTAGACAAACCTTAGATTTATTCAGCCTTGAAAGATGGAAACAGAGAGGTGACCTTCCAGAGGTAAATAAATCAGAAAGTAGTACTTCAAAGGTAGATCTGTGAATTCACTGCAGACTAAATCTGGAGCATTTGTCAAGGGAGAGAGATTCAAACTCATTAATATAAATTTAAGGCAAACACCACAAAGTTCTTCATATCAAAAGTTATCAGGCACTGAACTAGATTATTGAGTTGGCAAGCAAAGACACATAATAAAGGTTAATTTAAGGGGCAATTGGAAGTGATGGAGGAAAACCACTGTGTCTTTCAGGACTACAGCATTGAAGTCTTCGAAAAGGTCTTGATCAATTGTGTTTATCTGGTATGTTAGCGATGTGAAAAATCCGTCACAGGGCTGGCACTGAGGGTATAGGGTGCCAAGGTGGTAGAGCAGGTAGTGCTGCTGCCTAATAGCTCCCGCAACCTAGATTTTACCCTTGTCTTTGGTGCTGTCTGTGAGGAGTTTGCATGGTCTCCCACTGATGACATATATTTGGCTTGGATGTTTTTAGTTTCTCACACAGGTGAAGGTCATGCAGGATGGCAGGATAATTGGCTTCAGTAAATTATCCCTGAAGTAGTAAGAGGATAAAAGATGTAGCTGATAGGTATGTGAGGGAAAATATATTACAGGAAAATAAGTAGGGCAATAAGATGGATGGGTTTGTTATAGAAAATACATGGAAAATAGGTTCAGGAGGAGGCCATTCGGCCCTTCGAGTCAGCCTAATGCCACCCTATGTGTGCTATAACGCTCAGGAAACAAGGAGTGACTGTGCAAACTCCAGAGGGGATGGGGTGAGGGTTTTATCACCGATTGGGAACTGCTGATTCAAATATTGTTATGAGAAATCCCATTGACTCAATGGCATAAATAGACTTGGAAATACTTGCGAGGCTTAATGCCAATATGTCCGAGGTCCTCCATGATGGAACGATCATTGCTTCATGCAGAAATTAACAGTGATTCAATGGGAACATAGACAGGAATCTTTCTATGGTGTGAAGTCCCAATTAAGGGGACATCCAGTCAGAGCCAACTCAGAATGCACTTCTTCCGAGGGAAGGGTTGTGGAAATCTTGAACTATCTCACACTGCTCTCGGCCCCACAAAAGTTGTTGAGATTTGGAATTGAATTGAACATTTCTAGGCAAAAATTGCTAGAATTTGATCAGGCCAGAACATCTGGAGATAAGAAGTAGAAATACAGTCATGTTTAGTTTAGTTTTAGTTTAGTTTAGAGTTGCAGCACAGAAACAGGCCCTTTGGCCCACCAAGTCCGTGCCAACCAGCAATCCCCGCACATTAACACTAACCTACATACACTATTTATACCAAGTCAATTAGCGTCTAAACCTGTCCATCATTGGAGGAAACCAGAACTTCCCTGAGAAAACCCATGCAGGTCATGGGGAGAACGTACAAACTCCGTACAGACAAGCACCCGTAGTCAGGATTGAACCCGAGTTTCTGGTGCTGTAAGGCAGCAACTCTATCGCTGTGCCACTATGCCACCCTGATGTGTTCTTATAAAGCTCAGGAAACAAGGAGTGACTGTGCAAACTCCAGAGGTGATGGGGTGAGGGCTTTATCATCGATTGAGAACTGCTGATTCAAGTATTGTGTCATTTTGGCGGTTGAATTTCCTTGAAGGACCAGCCATTATGCACTGCTGACAGGCAATGAAAAATGTATTTTGTTAGCATGCCAAGGGTAATCAATGCACACCTCATATAGAAGGCCCTTGAAGAAAGGCCTTCCCCAGTGTTTATAGCCACTATTATCCCCAGTCATAATAACACAGGAACAGTTGAAATAAAAACCTGCCAATCACTCTACAATGGCACCCTAATGTGACCGTGCCAGCCCAGTCATGGTACATTTGGTTCTGCACTCTATTTTGTCTTTAGCACAACCTGTTGTATTTATGTGCAATATGATATGTGTGAGTAACATGCATATGTATACAGCTTACCACGGTATCTCGGTACTCCTAACAATAATAAACCGATACATATACCAATACAGTAAACCCTCATTTTAACGGACCCCTTTATAACAGATTTAGGTTATGGCATGGACTTGGTGGGCCGAATGGCCCATTTCCGTGCTGTATCTCGAAACCAAACTAAAACTAGCTGGCTTGACCACATTCTAGCAATCTTTGCCTAACAATTTTCAATTAAATCCCAAATCTTAACAACTTTTGTAGGGCCTGGAGCAGTGTGAGGTAGTTCCAGATTTTCACAAGCCTCAAAGGGAGGGTTGTGGAAGGATGCGCTCACCATCAAGTGACCATTTACACTATTTCTACTCGCATTCCATTTTACTTTCCTCTGATTTCCATCAATAATCCCCATCTACCATTCATTCCAATACTGACGTCAATTTTCAATGGCCAATTAACCTATTATCCCCCACATTTTCAGGGGGTGTGATGAAATCTGAGCACCCAGAGAAAACCTACATAATCAGAGAGTCATAGAGTCATAGAGTGATGCAGTGTGGAACCAAGACCTCTCGGCCCAACTTGCCCACACCGGCCAACATGTCCCAGCTACACAAGTCCTACCAGCCTGCGTTTGGTCTATATCCTTCCAAAACCTGTCCTATCCATGTACCTGTTTAACTGCTCCTTAAATGTTGGGATTGTCCCAGCCTCAACTACCTCCTCTGGCAGCTTGTTCCATATACCCACCACCTTTTGTGTGAAGAAGATACCACAGATTCCTATTAAATCTTTTCCCCTTCACCTTAAACCTATGTCCTCTGGTCCTCAATTCCCCTACTCTGGACAAGAAATGCTCTGCATAGACCCAATCTATTCCTCTCATGATTGTATACACCTCTATAAGCTCTATATCTCTAGATTTGATACACCTCACAGAGAGAACGTGCAAACATCACACAGATGAAGCCGGAAGTCGGGATTGAACCCAAGAAGGTCTAGCTCTGAGGCAGTAGCATCTACACCATTGTGCCACTCCAGTCATGCACAGGAAGAATCAATTTCCACTGTATTGAAAATCGAAATGAAACCGCAACTGCTGGATATCTGAAATAAAAACAGAATATGCTGTGTTATAGAAAATACATGGAAAATAGGTTCAGGTGGAGGCCATTCGGCCCTTCGAGCCAGCCTAATGCCACCCTATTTGTGCTATAAAGCTCAGGAAACAAGGAGTGACTGTGCAAACTCCAGAGGGGATGGGGTGAGGGTTTTATCACCGATTGGGAACTGCTGATTCAAATATTGTTATGAGAAATGCCATTGACTCAATGGCATAAATGGACATGGAAATACTTGCGAGGCTTAATGCCAATATGTCCGAGGTCCTCCATGATGGACCGATCATTGCTTCATGCAGAAATTAACAGTGATTCAGAGGGAACATAGACAGGAATCTTTCTATGGTGTGAAGTCCCAATTAAGGGGACATCCAGTCAGAGCCAACTCAGAATGCACTTCTTCCGAGGGAAGGGTTGTGGAAATCTTGAACTATCTCACACTGCTCTCGGCCCCACAAAAGTTGTTGAGATTTGGAATTTAATTGAACATTTCTAGGCAAAAATTGCTAGAATTTGATCAGGCCAGAACATCTGGAGATAAGAAGTAGAAATACAGTCATGTTTAGTTTAGTTTTAGTTTAGTTTAGAGTTGCAGCACAGAAACAGGCCCTTTGGCCCACCAAGTCCGTGCCAACCAGCAATCCCCGCACATTAACACTAACCTACATATACTATTTATACCAAGTCAATTAGCGTCTAAACCTGTCCATCATTGGAGGAAACCAGAACTTCCCTGAGAAAACCCATGCAGGTCATGGGGAGAACGTACAAACTCTGTACAGACAAGCACCCGTAGTCAGGATTGAACCCGAGTTTCTGGTGCTGTAAGGCAGCAACTCTATCGCTGTGCCACTATGCCACCCTGATGTGTGCTATAAAGCTCAGGAAACAAGGAGTGACTGTGCAAACTCCAGAGGTGATGGGGTGAGGGCTTTATCATCGATTGGGAACTGCTGATTCAAGTATTGTGTCGTTTTGGCGGTTGAATTTCCTTGAAGGACCAACCATTATGCACTGCTAACAGGCAATGAAAAATGTATTTTGTTAGCATGCCAAGGGTAATCAATGCACACCTCATATAGAAGGCCCATGAAGAAAGGCCTTCCCCAGTGTTTATAGCCACTATTATCCCCAGTCATAATAACACAGGAACAGTTGAAATAAAAACCTGCCAATCACTCTACAATGGCACCCTAATGTGACCGTGCCAGCCCAGTCATGGTACATTTGGATCTGCACTCTATTTTGTCTTTAGCACAACCTGTTGTATTTATGTGCAATATGATATGTATGAGTAACATGCATATGTATACAGCTTACCACTGTATCTCGGTACTCCTAACAATAATAAACCGATACATATACCAATACAGTAAACCCTCATTTTAACGGACCCCTTTATAACAGATTTAGGTTATGGCATGGACTTTGTGGGCCGAATGGCCCATTTCCGTGCTGTATCTCGAAACCAAACTAAAACTAGCTGGCTTGACCACATTCTAGCAATCTTTGCCTAACAATTTTCAATTAAATCCCAAATCTTAACAACTTTTGTAGGGCCTGGAGCAGTGTGAGGTAGTTCCAGATTTTCACAAGCCTCAAAGGGAGGGTTGTGGAAGGATGCGCTCACCATCAAGTGACCATTTACACTATTTCTACTCGCATTCCATTTTACTTTCCTCTGATTTCCATCAATAATCCCCATCTACCATTCATTCCAATACTGACGTCAATTTTCAATGGCCAATTAACCTATTATCCCCCACATTTTCAGGAGGTGTGATGAAATCTGAGCACCCAGAGAAAACCTACATAATCAGAGAGTCATAGAGTCATAGAGTGATGCAGTGCGGAACCAAGACCTCTCGGCCCAACTTGCCCACACCGGCCAACATGTCCCAGCTACACAAGTCCAACCAGCCTGCGTTTGGTCTACATCCTTCCAAAACCTGTCCTATCCATGTACCTGTTTAACTGCTCCTTAAATGTTGGGATTGTCCCAGCCTCAACTACCTCCTCTGGCAGCTTGTTCCATATACCCACCACCTTTTGTGTGAAGAAGATACCACAGATTCCTATTAAATCTTTTCCCCTTCACCTTAAACCTATGTCCTCTGGTCCTCAATTCCCCTACTCTGGACAAGAAATGCTCTGCATAGACCCAATCTATTCCTCTCATGATTGTATACACCTCTATAAGCTCTATATCTCTAGATTTGACACACCTCACAGAGAGAACGTGCAAACATCACACAGATGAAGCCGGAAGTCGGGATTGAACCCAAGAAGGTCTAGCTCTGAGGCAGTAGCATCTACACCATTGTGCCACTCCAGTCATGCACAGGAAGAATCAATTTCCACTATATTGAAAATCGAAATGAAACCGCAACTGCTGGATATCTGAAATAAAAACAGAATATGCTGAAAACACTCAACAAGACTGGTAGTGTCTGAAGCAAGAGTTAACTTTCTAGGTCTGAGACTCTCCATCTGAAATAGAAAAAAGAGAAAATAAGCGCTGGAGTAACTTAGTGGGTCAGGCAGCGCCTCTGGAGAAAAGGATTAGGTGATGTTGCGGGACTACACCGTTTCTCAGGCTGAAGGAATCTGAAGGAGGGTCTCGACCCAAAACATCGCCTATTCCTTTTCTCCAGAGATGCTGCCTGACCCGTTGAGTTACTCCAGCATTTTGTGTCTATCTTCAGTGTAAACCATCATCTGCAGTTCCTTCCCGCACAAGAGAGAAAACCAGGTAGTTTTCAGCTGCAGAGAAAATGAGAAAGGGACGGGTGGAATAAAGAGATTATCTTTCATAGGGTGAGACTAAATGAGTTTACATCCCAGCACAGCAATGTATCTTTTGGAATTTTTCAAAGAACATTAAAGTCTATACCGCTGAGATTACTGTTAGATTTAACTGCAGCTGAATCAAATATGTGCATTCAGTTGGGATCTTAACCTTTGTAAATCAGCAACAGTTCTTCCCAAAGTTCAAATGATATAATGGAACAACTCAAATGGCAACTGTTTTTAGTTGCAGTGTACGATTTACTTTTCCAGCAGCTCATTTCAATCAATTGTAGCTTTCTTCACTTGCAGGAATTTCTTTTTTTTTTACACCTAATAGAAAAGCACAGATCCAAAATAATTGTCATGAAGCCAAGAGGAGTGACTAGAATCTATTTCACTCAATGAATTTTAATGATCTCGACTGTACTGTTTCAGAAGGCACTGATAGCATAATCAGCTGTGACTTTCGAAAGGAAAAAAGCATCGCCATTTAAAGAAAGATAAGATTGCAGGGTTGGGAAGAAGAGGCTGGGGGGAGTGGGATTAATTGAAGAGCTCCTTCAGAACGATGATACTGTATAAACTGCTGGAGGAACTCAGCCGGCCAGGCAGCAATGTGAAATGAATTGGGCAGACAATGTTTTGGGTCAGGATTCTTCTTCAGTTTGATAAAGAGTCCCGACCCAAAACGTCATCTGTCCTATTTTCAAAGTGCAAAGCAGATCCAATTTAGGTAATTGTCATCCAATTAGCTTATTCTTATTTGTCAGAAATTAAGGGCTATGACAGGGCACTTACTCGCTCATAACATAGATATTGTTGCCCATTTTGAGTTTTGCCAGGAACACAGAAGTTCTTATCTTATCATAGCCTTGACCCAAGCATGGTCCAAAGAGCAGAATTCCATAGGTGAATTGAGAGTAACTGTGGCACAGTGGCGCAGCGGTAGAGTTGCTGCCTTACCCCTGTCCCACTTAGGAGACCTAAACAGCAACCTCTGGTGACTTTGCCCGCCACCCAAGGTTTCCATGAGGTCACCGGAGGTTTTGGTCATTCTCCCTAATGGTCGAAAGTGGTTTCCGAGTGGTCGAGGTTTCATCTAGGTTGCTGCTATTTTTTCATCATGTTTAAAACCGGCCTCGTCTAAAAATAGATCGCCGTTTTAAAAATCGATTATTTTTTTGTTGCAGTCTAGTCGAAGCCGGTTTTCTTCATAGTCGAGGGAGGTTTTCAACATATGCGTGGGAGGTGGTAGGAGGTTGCAGGTCACATCAACCTTGATTTTTTTTTGGGTGGTGGGCAAGGTCACCAGAGGTTGCTGTTGAGGTCTCCTAAGTGGGACAGGGGCTTTATATTGACTATGGGTGCTGTCTGTATGTTCTCCCTGTGACCGCATGATTTTTCTCTGGGTGCTTTGCTTTCTTCCCACACTCCCAAGCTGTACTGGTTTGTAGGTTAATTGGTTTTGGTAAAATTTTTAAATTGTCCATAGTGTGTAGGATAGTGCTAGTGTACGGGGTGATCACTGGTCAGTGTGGACTCAGTGAGCCGAAGGGCACGGTTCCACGTTGTATGTCTAAAGTCTAAAGTTTGTGACATGAAAGCAGGGTTTCTAACCAAGTGTGGCACCAAGTGGCCCCAGTAAAATTGAAGTCAATTGGCCTCAAAACGCAAAGACCTCCAGTTGTTAGAGTGTTGCTCACCTAAACAAAGACGGGTCATGGCTGGGACATTTACAGTCACAGTTATTGAAGTCATCTTGCTCTTGCACAAGGTCACCAAGATGTCTTTACTCTGACTCCTGTGTCATACAACACAGCTGTGGTTTAAAGAATCAATTATCCCAGTCTGGGAATACATTGCAGGGGTTCCTGAGAGCAACGCCTAGGCCCAAACATCTTCAGCGGTTTCATCAAGGACATTTTTCCCCACCATACAATCAGAGATGGGAATTAAGACAAAATAGACTGACGCCCATGGCAATGGTCTCTCATGCATTTCCTCCATTTCCTGCATGTGCAGTCTTACCCAACCGTCTCTCCCCATTCAGAACAAAGATCGCTTTCCCTGAATACCCACTTTTCACCCCAACGCCTTCCACATCCAACACATCATCTTCCACTATTTCTTCCAGCTTCAACGTGATCCCATCAACAATTATTTCTTCCCCGTCCCCCATCTTTCTGGGTTCCACAGGGATCTTTTTCATTGGGACTCCCTGGTCCACTTATCCCTCTGCACCCATCCCTCCCTGTCATCATGGCATTTTCCCCTGGAGGAATAACATTAGTGTCACTTCACCTCCTACCTCACCACTACCCAGAGACCTGGACCATTGTCATGCACAGGAAGAATCAATTTCCACTATATTGAAAATCGAAATGAAACCGCAACTGCTGGATATCTGAAATAAAAACAGAATATGCTGAAAACACTCAACAAGACTGGTAGTGTCTGAAGCAAGAGTTAACTTTCTAGGTCTGAGACTCTCCATCTGAAATAGAAAAAAGAGAAAATAAGCGCTGGAGTAACTTAGTGGGTCAGGCAGCGCCTCTGGAGAAAAGGATTAGGTGATGTTGCGGGACTACACCGTTTCTCAGGCTGAAGGAATCTGAAGGAGGGTCTCGACCCAAAACATCGCCTATTCCTTTTCTCCAGAGATGCTGCCTGACCCGTTGAGTTACTCCAGCATTTTGTGTCTATCTTCAGTGTAAACCATCATCTGCAGTTCCTTCCCGCACAAGAGAGAAAACCAGGTAGTTTTCAGCTGCAGAGAAAATGAGAAAGGGACGGGTGGAATAAAGAGATTATCTTTCATAGGGTGAGACTAAATGAGTTTACATCCCAGCACAGCAATGTATCTTTTGGAATTTTTCAAAGAACATTAAAGTCTATACCGCTGAGATTACTGTTAGATTTAACTGCAGCTGAATCAAATATGTGCATTCAGTTGGGATCTTAACCTTTGTAAATCAGCAACAGTTCTTCCCAAAGTTCAAATGATATAATGGAACAACTCAAATGGCAACTGTTTTTAGTTGCAGTGTACGATTTACTTTTCCAGCAGCTCATTTCAATCAATTGTAGCTTTCTTCACTTGCAGGAATTTCTTTTTTTTTTACACCTAATAGAAAAGCACAGATCCAAAATAATTGTCATGAAGCCAAGAGGAGTGACTAGAATCTATTTCACTCAATGAATTTTAATGATCTCGACTGTACTGTTTCAGAAGGCACTGATAGCATAATCAGCTGTGACTTTCGAAAGGAAAAAAGCATCGCCATTTAAAGAAAGATAAGATTGCAGGGTTGGGAAGAAGAGGCTGGGGGGAGTGGGATTAATTGAAGAGCTCCTTCAGAACGATGATACTGTATAAACTGCTGGAGGAACTCAGCCGGCCAGGCAGCAATGTGAAATGAATTGGGCAGACAATGTTTTGGGTCAGGATTCTTCTTCAGTTTGATAAAGAGTCCCGACCCAAAACGTCATCTGTCCTATTTTCAAAGTGCAAAGCAGATCCAATTTAGGTAATTGTCATCCAATTAGCTTATTCTTATTTGTCAGAAATTAAGGGCTATGACAGGGCACTTACTCGCTCATAACATAGATATTGTTGCCCATTTTGAGTTTTGCCAGGAACACAGAAGTTCTTATCTTATCATAGCCTTGACCCAAGCATGGTCCAAAGAGCAGAATTCCATAGGTGAATTGAGAGTAACTGTGGCACAGTGGCGCAGCGGTAGAGTTGCTGCCTTACCCCTGTCCCACTTAGGAGACCTAAACAGCAACCTCTGGTGACTTTGCCCGCCACCCAAGGTTTCCATGAGGTCACCGGAGGTTTTGGTCATTCTCCCTAATGGTCGAAAGTGGTTTCCGAGTGGTCGAGGTTTCATCTAGGTTGCTGCTATTTTTTCATCATGTTTAAAACCGGCCTCGTCTAAAAATAGATCGCCGTTTTAAAAATCGATTATTTTTTTGTTGCAGTCTAGTCGAAGCCGGTTTTCTTCATAGTCGAGGGAGGTTTTCAACATATGCGTGGGAGGTGGTAGGAGGTTGCAGGTCACATCAACCTTGATTTTTTTTTGGGTGGTGGGCAAGGTCACCAGAGGTTGCTGTTGAGGTCTCCTAAGTGGGACAGGGGCTTTATATTGACTATGGGTGCTGTCTGTATGTTCTCCCTGTGACCGCATGATTTTTCTCTGGGTGCTTTGCTTTCTTCCCACACTCCCAAGCTGTACTGGTTTGTAGGTTAATTGGTTTTGGTAAAATTTTTAAATTGTCCATAGTGTGTAGGATAGTGCTAGTGTACGGGGTGATCACTGGTCAGTGTGGACTCAGTGAGCCGAAGGGCACGGTTCCACGTTGTATGTCTAAAGTCTAAAGTTTGTGACATGAAAGCAGGGTTTCTAACCAAGTGTGGCACCAAGTGGCCCCAGTAAAATTGAAGTCAATTGGCCTCAAAACGCAAAGACCTCCAGTTGTTAGAGTGTTGCTCACCTAAACAAAGACGGGTCATGGCTGGGACATTTACAGTCACAGTTATTGAAGTCATCTTGCTCTTGCACAAGGTCACCAAGATGTCTTTACTCTGACTCCTGTGTCATACAACACAGCTGTGGTTTAAAGAATCAATTATCCCAGTCTGGGAATACATTGCAGGGGTTCCTGAGAGCAACGCCTAGGCCCAAACATCTTCAGCGGTTTCATCAAGGACATTTTTCCCCACCATACAATCAGAGATGGGAATTAAGACAAAATAGACTGACGCCCATGGCAATGGTCTCTCATGCATTTCCTCCATTTCCTGCATGTGCAGTCTTACCCAACCGTCTCTCCCCATTCAGAACAAAGATCGCTTTCCCTGAATACCCACTTTTCACCCCAACGCCTTCCACATCCAACACATCATCTTCCACTATTTCTTCCAGCTTCAACGTGATCCCATCAACAATTATTTCTTCCCCGTCCCCCATCTTTCTGGGTTCCACAGGGATCTTTTTCATTGGGACTCCCTGGTCCACTTATCCCTCTGCACCCATCCCTCCCTGTCATCATGGCATTTTCCCCTGGAGGAATAACATTAGTGTCACTTCACCTCCTACCTCACCACTACCCAGAGACCTGATCCTCCCCCTGCAACTCTTCCAACCTGGTTATTGCAATGTACCTCATCTATCTTGGTGAAACCAAACATAGACCATTCAATTGTTTTGCAGAGTACTAGCAATCCGTCCAAAATTTGCAATCTGGCAAAGATTTTACTACAATATAACATCAAAAAGGGCATTGCTTCTCTTTTGAAGTGTATTTACTGTTGTGGTACAGAAAATATATCAGCCAATTTGGGCCAAATAATGCTCTCAAACACAGCTACATGATATTCACCAGATAACAGTTTTGGTGGTAGGTGCTACACAACTGGAGACTAAATATATGGAAGACTAGTTAGGGCGAGGAATCATTTGCACGTGGTCTTGGTTTCCATGTTTAATAAATGTTCAACTGTGCAAGCACTGTTTTTTTGTATTTCTTACATATTTTTATGAATCAAGTTTATTTTATTCATAACATTTATTAAAAAAGCACACAAGCCCCACATCAAGTTGATGTAAATTAGTTTGTTAGCACACAAGCCCCACATTTCTGGCAAGTAGATCTATTGCAACAAATAAATCCTGTTTGAAGTTTCATTTCAATTCTTGCACAGACACCAGAGTGATGCTGGATAGATTAAACTGGATGTAGGGAATTTGTTAAATTGATACAATTTTACACAAACACCATGTTCTCTAACCGGGAAAAATGAAGGGCATGTAATAACAAGTTCAAGGAGAGTTTAAGAAAACTATTCACAAGCAATTTTAAGATGGAGTAACAATGACACACATGTAATCATCCACTCTGCCCAAGATTTATCTAGCCAAATATAGAAGAAAAATGCTTGTGGAAATAAATATACTCTGATTTGATTGGTATCATATTTCTTATTTCCTAATGACCAAGAAGGAGGCAATGCTCCCCACTGAATCTATGTTTGCTTACAGCAATCATTTTCTCATGCTAACTTTCTTTGAAATCTATTCCAATGTTTCCATCAATTCTAATATTCACCCACACACAAAGGGGAATTAAAATTGGCAACCATCCCACCTTTCAGACGTGGCAGGAAACATGAGTATCTGGTGGAAACCACGTGCTCAAAGGGACAACGTGCAACCTCCATATAGACAGCCCAGAGGTCAAGATTACATTGGAGCCATGAGGCAGTATCTATACCGGCTGCACTACAGTGTCATAGAAACATAGAAACATAGAAACATAGAAAATAGGTGCAGGAGGAGGCCATTCGGCCCTTTCGAGCCAGCACCGTCATTCATTGTGATCATGGCTGATCGTCCCCTATCAATAACCCGTGCCTGCCTTCTCCCCATATCCCTTGACTCCACTAGCCCCTAGAGCTCTATCTAACTCTCACTTAAATCCATCCAGTGATTTGGCCTCCACTGCCCTCTGTGGCAGGGAATTCCATAAATTCACAACTCTCTGGGTGAAAAAGTTTTTTCTCACCTCAGTCTTAAATGACCTCCCCTTTATTCTAAGACTGTCACCCAGGTTGTATTTTTCATACACAAAGGATCCTATAGCAACTACAATTACTTAGAACCAATAGAGATCTAGACTAATGTTTACTCAACAGATATGGACTAATGCCGGATTCTGTGTCGGTGCCACGGAGTTGTCAGGAGTGGACACAGTGGTGATCATCAAGGGGGTCGGGCCAGCGGTCGATGAGGACACTGGCAGTCGAGGTAGGGCTGATAAAGAAGTCAAGTGGGAGTGGAAGTCTGGCCGGTGATTGGCGTGGATGTCGGGCCAGTGGTAGATGAGGTGCCGGGAGCCGAGATAGGGCCACATGGGTGCCGGAGGAAGGAAGTGCTGCCGAGAACAAAGGAGACAATAGATAATAGACAATAGACAATAGACAATAGGTTCAGGAGTAGGTGATCATGGCTAATCATCCACATTCAGTACATCTAATTTTCTCTTGAAAGCATCCAGAGAATTGGCCTCCACTGCCTTCTGAGGCAGAGAATTCCCCAGATTCACAACTCTGTGGGTGAAAAGTTTTTCCTCATCTCCGTTCTATATGGCCTACCACTTATTTTTAAACTGTAGCCCTGGTTCTGGACTCCCCCAACATCGGGAACATGTTCCCTGCTGCTAGCATGTCCAATCCCTTAATAATCTTATATGTTTCAATAAGATTTCCTCTCATCCTTCTAAATTCTAAGTATACATGCCCATGTGGCATCAGCTAATAGTCAGACTATTTGCGGTCAAACCCTCGTCAGTAGTTACGAGGGCTGGCATGTGACGTCATGGGCTAAGGGGAGTGTCCTGCTACATAAGCATATTTCACTTTGAGATCATCCCAGTCGTAGGCGATGCAGCCTTTCAGTTAGGTGGCGTTTCGGGTGAGCGGCCATTCGGTGAATTTGCTTTTAGACAATGCAGCCTTTCTGTTAGTTGGCTTTTAGGCGTCTTGCCCTTTTGGTTTGTTGGCATTTCAGCTTTGTATGCTTTCGGTTATTTGACGTTTCGGCTTCGTTTCCATTCGACTATTTGGCTTCGACTTCTTTGCTTCGGCTTGTCATCCTTCGACGCCACGTCTGGGTAGCATGATAGAGGACCAAACGTGTATGTATTTCAAACCTATTATGTTTATTCACCACGTTTGGTGCCGCTACACCCAGCCAATAGACAATAGCCAATAGGTGCAGGAGTAGGCCATTTGGCCCTTCGAGCCATCACCGCCATTCAATGTGATCATGGCTGATCATCCCCAATCAGTACCCCGTTCCTGCCTACTCCCCATATCCCTGACTCCGCTATCTTTAAGAGCCCTATCTAGCTCTCTCTTGAAAGTATACAGAGAACTGGCCTCCACCGAGGCTCCACTGAGGTAGAGAATTCCACAGATTCACAACTCTCTGTGAGAAAAAGTGTTTCCCCGTCTCCATTCTAAATGGCTTACCCCTTATTCTTAAACTGTAGCCCCTGGTCCTGGACTCTCCCAACATCGGGAACATGTTTCTTGCCTCTAGCGTGTCCAAACCCTCAACAATCTTATATGTTTCAATAAGATACCCTCTCATCCTTCTAAACTCCAGGGTGTACAAGCCCAGCCGCTCCATTCTCTCAGCATATGAAAGTCCCGCCATCCCGGGAATTAACCTTGTAAACCTAGGCTGCACTCCATCAATAGCAAGAATGTTCTTCCTCAAATTATGGGACCAAAACTGCACACAATACTCCAGGTGTGCTCTCACTAGGGCTCTGTACAACTGCAGAAGGACCTCTTTGCTCCTATACTCGACTCCTCTTGTTATAAAGGCCAACATGCCATTCGCTTTCTTCACTGCTTGCTGTACTTGCATGCATACCTTCGTAGACAGATGAACAAGGACCCCCAGATCCTGTTCTACTTACCCTTTTCCCAATTTGACGCAATGTAGGTAGTAATCTGCCTTCCTGTATTTGCTACCAAAGTGGATAACCTCACATTTATCCACATTAAACTTCATCTGCCATGAATCTGCCCACTTCCCCAACCTGTCCAAATCACCCTACATTCTCATAGCATCCTCCTCACAGTTCACACTGCCACCCAGCTTTGTCATCTGCAAATTTGCTAATGTTACTTTGAATCAATTCATCCAAAACATTAATGTATATTGTACTTAGCTGTGGTCCCAGCACAGAGCCTTGCGGTACCCCACTAGTCACTGCCTGCCATTCTGAAAGGGACCTGTTAATCCCTACCCTTTGTTTCCTGTCTGCCAACCAATTTTCTATCCATGTCAGCACTCTACCCCCAATACCATGTGTCCTAATTTTGCCCACTAATCTCCTATGTGGGACCTTATCAAATGCTTTCTGAAAGTCCAGTACACTACATCCACTGACTCTCCCTTGTCCATTTTCCTAGTTACATCTTCCAAAAATTCCAGAAGATTAGTCAAGCATGATTTCCCCTTTGTAAATCCATGCTGACTGCGACCGATCCTGTTACTGCTATCCAAATGTGCCGCTATTTCATCTTTTATAATTGACTCCAACATCTTAACCACCACCGATGTCAGGCTAACTGGTATATAATTCCCTGATTTCTCTCCCCCTCCTTTCGTCAAAGTGGGATAACATTAGCTACCCTCCAATCCACAGGAACTGATCCTGAATCTATAGAACATTGGAAAATGATCACCAATGCGTCCACAATTTCTATAGCCACTTCCTTATGTAGTCTAGGATGCAGACATCAGACCCTGAGGATTTATCAGCCTTCAGTCCCATCAGTCTACCCAACACCATTTCCTGCCTAATGTGGATTTCCTTCAGCTCCTCTGTCACCCTAGATCCTCTGGCACTAGTACATCAGGGAGATTGTTTTTGTCTTCCTTAATGAAGACAGATCCAAAGTACCTGTTCAACTCATCTGCCATTTCCTTGGTCCCCATAATAAATTCACCTGTTTCAGTCTTCAACGGTACAACTTAGGGCTTAACTATTTTTTTCCTCTTTACACACCTAAATAAGCTTTTACTAGCCTCCTTTATATTCTTAGTTAGCTTACTTTCGTACCTCATCGTTTCTCCCCGCATTGCCTTTTTAGTTATCTTCTGTTGCTCTTTAAAAGTTTCCCAATCCTCTGACTTCCCGTTTATCTTTGCTATGTTATACTTCTTCACTTTTATTTTTATATTTGACTTCCCTTGTCAGCCACGGCCGCCCATTACTCCCCTCGGAATCTTTCTTCCTCTTTGGAATGGACTCATCCTTCACCTTCTGTATTATTCCCAGAAATACCTGCCATTGTTGTTCCACTGTCGTCCCTGCTAGGGGTATCTTTCCAGTCAACTTTTGCCAGCTTCTCCCTCATGGCTCCATGGTCCCCTTTGTTCAAGTGTAATACTGACACTTACAATTATCCCTTCTCCCTCTCAAATTGTAGCTTAAAATTTATGGGGAAACCGCCATGAGTAGGGGGCGAGGGGGTGGAGGGGGGGGAGGGTGAGGGGGGGGAGAACAAAGGAGGACCTGATGTGGGATAATTTGCAACTTTGTTGGTGACCTTTATGTGCAAAACAAAGAATATCACTATGACATCACATGTGACAATAATGTATCATTCATTCAAACACCAGAAATCCATCGATTTATGTTTTGAATGAAGTCATTGATTTGGCCTCCACACCCTTTCGGGGCAGAGAAATCCAAACGTTCAGCAGTATCTGAATGAAATCAAGCTCCTGCGATTTGTGTAACGGATTGCATCTTAACAGGTGTGGGACCAGCATTCTGGCAGGCAGGTTTGCCACTGCTACACGGGTGGTTTTAAACTGAATAAGGGGGGTGGGGTGTCGAATGGGATAATGGAGGATAGAGTAAAAGGGAAAGGGTTTCTTAAATGTGTGAGCGTAGAGACAGAGGGGTGTAAAATGAGGATAGGAGCAATAGGTAGCAAGGTGAAAAGTAAAAGTGGCAGGCAGACAAAACCAGGGCAAAAATCAAAAAGGGCCACTTTTCAACATAATTGTATAAGGGGTAAGAGTGTTGTAAAAACAAGCCTGAAGGCTTTGTGTCTCAATGCAAGGAGCATTCGTAATAAGGTGGATGAGTTGAATGTGCAGATAGCTATTAATGACTATGATATAGTTGGGATCACGGAGACATGGCTCCAGGGTGACCAAGGCTGGGAGCTGAACAGCCAGGGATATTCAATATTCAGGAGGGATAGAGAGAAAGGAAAAGGAGGTGGGGTTGCGTTGCTGATTAGAGAGGAGATTAACGCAATGGAAAGGAAGGACATTAGTTTGGAGGATGTGGAATCGGTATGGGTAGAGCTGCGAAACACTAAGGGGCAGAAAACGCTGGTGGGTGTTGTGTACAGGCCACCTAACAGTAGTAGTGATGTTGGAGATGGTATCAAACAGGAAATTAGAAATGCGTGCGACAAAGGCAAAACCGTTATAATGGGTGACTTCAATTTACATATAGATTGGGTGAATCAAATTGGCAGGGGTGCTGAGGAAGAGGATTTCTTGGAATGTATGCGGGATAGTTATCTAAATCAACATGTAGAGGAACCAACGAGAGAGCAGGCTATTTTAGACTGGGTATTGAGTAATGAGGAAGGGTTAGTTAGCAGTCTTGTTGTACGTGCCCCCTTGGGCAAGAGTGACTATAATATGGAAGGTATATGTCTTAACTCCTTTTCAAGGTGACTATAATATGGTTGAGTTCTTCATTAGGATGGAGAGTGACATTGTTAATTCAGAAACAATGGTTCTGAACTTAAAGAAAGGTAACTTTGAGGGTATGAGACGTGAATTGGCCAAGATTGACTGGCAATTAATTCTAAAAGGGTTGACGGTGGTTATGCAATGGAAGACATTTAAAGACTGCATGGATGAACTACAAAAATTGTTCATCCCAGTTTGGCAAAAGAATAAATCAGGGAAGGTAGTACATCCGTGGATAACAAGGGAAATCAGGGATAGTATCAAAGCGAAGGATGATGCGTACAAATTAGCCAGAAAAAGCAGCATACCGGAGGAATTCAGAGACCAGCAGAGGAGGACAAAGGGCTTAATTAGGAAAGGAAAAATAGATTATGAAAGAAAACTGGCAGGGAACATAAAAACTGACTGCAAAAGTTTTTATAGATATGTGAAAAGAAAGAGATTAGTTAAAACAAATGTAGGTCCCTTGCAGTCAGAAACAGGTGAGTTGATCATGGGGAACAAGGATATGGCGGACCAATTGAATAACTACTTTGGTTCCGTCTTCACTAAGGAAGACATAAATAATCTGCCGGAAATAGCAGGGGACCGCGGGTCAAAGGAGTTGGAGGAATTGGGTGAAATCCAGGTTAGCCGGGAAGTGGTGTTGGGTAAATTGAATGGATTAAAGGCCGATAAATCCCCAGGGCCAGATAGGCTGCATCCCAGAGTACTTAAGGAAGTAGCTCCAGAAATAGTGGATGCATTAGTAATAATTTTTCAAAACTCTTTAGATTCTGGAGTAGTTCCTGAGGATTGGCGGGTAGCAAACGTAACCCCACTTTTTAAGAAGGGAGGGAGAGAGAAAACGGGGAATTACAGACCATTAGTCTAACATCGGTAGTGGGGAAACTACTAGAGTCAGTTATTAAAGATGGAATAGCAGCACATTTGGAAAGTGGTGAAATCATTGGACAAAGTCAGCATGGATTTACAAAAGGTAAATCATGTCTGACGAATCTTATAGAATTTTTCGAGGATGTAACTAGTAGCGTGGATAGGGGAGAACCAGTGGATGTGGTGTATCTGGACTTCCAGAAGGCTTTCGACAAGGTCCCACATAAGAGATTAGTATACAAACTTAAAGCACATGGCATTGGGGGTTCAGTATTGATGTGGATAGAGAACTGGCTGGCAAACAGGAAGCAAAGAGTAGGAGTAAACGGGTCCTTTTCACAATGGCAGGCAGTGACTAGTGGGGTACCGCAAGGCTCAGTGCTGGGACCCCAGCTATTTACAATATATATTAATGATCTGGATGAGGGAATTGAAGGCAATATCTCCAAGTTTGCGGATGACACTAAGCTGGGGGGCAGTGTTAGCTGTGAGGAGGATGCTAGGAGACTGCAAGGTGACTTGGATAGGCTGGGTGAGTGGGCAAATGTTTGGCAGATGCAGTATAATGTGGATAAATGTGAGGTTATCCATTTTGGTGGCAAAAACAGGAAAGCAGACTATTATCTAAATGGTGGCCGACTAGGAAAAGTGGAGATGCAGCGAGACCTGGGTGTCATGGTACACCAGTCATTGAAAGTAGGCATGCAGGTGCAGCAGGCAGTGAAGAAAGCGAATGGTATGTTAGCTTTCATAGCAAAAGGATTTGAGTATAGGAGCAGGGAGGTTCTACTGCAGTTGTACAGGGTCTTGATGAGACCACACCTGGAGTATTGCGTACAGTTTTGGTCTCCAAATCTGAGGAAGGACATTATTGCCCTAGAGGGAGTGCAGAGAAGGTTCACCAGACTGATTCCTGGGATGTCAGGACTGTCTTATGAAGAAAGACTGGATAGACTTGGTTTATACTCTCTAGAATTTAGGAGATTGTGAGGGGATCTTATAGAAACTTATAAAATTCTTAAGGGGTTGGACAGGCTAGATGCAGGAAGATTGCTCCCGATGTTGGGGAAGTCCAGGACAAGGGGTCACAGCTTAAGGATAAGGGGGAAATCCTTTAAAACCGAGATGAGAAGAACTTTTTTCACACAGAGAGTGGTGAATCTCTGGAACTCTCTGCCACAGAGGGTAGCCAAGGCCAGTTAATTGGCTATATTTAAGAGGGAGTTAGATGTGGCCCTTGTGGCTAAGGGGATCAGAGGGTATGGAGAGAAGGCAGGTACGGGATACTGAGTTGGATGATCAGCCATGATCATATTGAATGGTGGTGCAGGCTCGAAGGGCCGAATGGCCTACTCCTGCACCTAATTTCTATGTCTCTATGTTTCTATCAAGCACAGCCAGGGACAATGTACACCATGAGATGAATGCCAAGATCTGACAGGTGTGGGTTTCATACTGTTTGGTTTGCCATAGAACAGAAGGGGAGTCCGCTGCTTTCCAGATGATCGATCGCTTCCCCAAAGAGTTTGGCTCCATCCATGGAACACACAAGTCACAGAGTCATAGTCACAGGCCCTTCAGCCAATTTGTCCACACCAACCAACATGCTCCATCTACACTAGTCCCAACTGCCTACATTTTGCCCACATCCCTCTAAATCAGTCCCACCCATATACCTGTCAAAATGTTTCTTAAATATTACGATAGTACCTTCCTCCTCCAACAGCTCGTTCCATTCACCCACCACCCTTTGTGTGAAAAAGTTACCCCTTAGGCTCCTATTAAATCTTTCCCCCCTCACTTTAAACTTATGGTCCTCCGGTTCTCAATTCCCTACTCTGGGCAAGAGTCTCTGTGCATATACCCAATCTATTCCTCTCTTGATCTTATACAGTAATGGTGCTGGATAATGCATCCATCTTTTTTGATGAACTGAGGGGGTTATCAGCTGTTGATTCGTGTGATCCATGTGATGAACAATTGTGCACGCTGCACCTGAAAGTTGATTAGGAAGGATGTTCTCACAGTGCTTTCATTCTCCAATAATCAGACCTGCTTGATGGGATGAGCAGAATGTAAGAGGGCCTAATGCTAGAGGCCATAGTTTTAGGGTGAGGAGAAAAATAATTGTAAGGAACCTGGGGTATGACTTTGTAACACAAAGGATAATGTGTATATGGAACGAGCTGCCAGAGGAAGCTGTAGAGGCAGATACGATTGGTTCATTTGGAAGGTATTTCGACAAGCATGGATTGAAATGGTTGAGAGGTTATAGGGAAATGGGACAAACACAGGCAAATTGGATTAGCTCAGATAGAAAACGTTGCTGGCATGTGTGAGTTGAGTTGAGCTGCAGAGCCTTTTTCCATGCTGTATAACTCTTTGACTACAATATTTATTGTCTGCTCCTTAAATCCTCAACTCATCAACAAACTGACAATCCATCTATATTGAACATGTTCAATAACTCAAATTCCACAGTTTTCTCAGGAAGAGAATTACAATGATTCCAAAACATTTTTTTTACTTGTAGAAACAAGGACCTGCAGATGCTGGCTTATCAAGGAAAGTCATAAAGACCTGAGGTAATTCAATAGGTCAGGCGGCATCTCTGGAGAACATGGATCGGTGACGTTACAAGTTTTTTATTTATTTATATTTTTATTTTATTTTTATTAGAAGTACAGTAAATTACCATAATACACATCAGATATATATTTTTACATTTGTTGTACCACTTCGTTTTTCGAGCTTTAAAAAAGATAGAAATAAAAGAAGTAAGGAAAGTGAGCAAGAATCGTGAAGGTGCAGGAAAGTGTTGGGAAAAGAAAGCCCCTTAGGGAGGAAGTTAGAGAAGGAAGTAAAGAAAGGAAATAAGACCCTAGAAAGAAAAGAAAAAAAAGGAAAAACAATCGCTCTATTATAACACAAAACTCGCAAAAAAGGATGCACCAACCTTGTTTTTTTATTTTTATTTATTTTATACCCCCCGTTACCAGATCCTGGTACCATTTATATTTTAAATTACTATTGCACCTTATGCTTGTAATAGTTCCATAAATGCAGACCACGTCTTTTGGAAGTGGTCTGCTTTGCCTGCTAGGAGGAGTCTCATCTCTTCCAAGTGTAGTGTTTCGAACATGTTTGAAATCCACATTTTTATTGTTGGTATTGGAGCATTTTTCCAAAATTTGAGTATAAGCTTTTTTCCCATTATTAGCCCGTAATTAAGTAAGTTCTTTTGAAACACGTTTAATTTGGGGTTACCTTCTGATATTCCAAAAATGATCCATTCTGCTTTTGGTACAAGTTTTATTTTAAATGATTTTGTGAAGATTTCAAATATTTCGTAACAAAATTTTTGGATTTTTATACAAAAAACAAAAGAGTGCGCTATGGTAGCTTCTTGTGACTGACATTTATCACAAATGGGTGAGACATTGGGGAAAAGTTTATTTATTTTAGTTTTTGAATAATATAGTCTATATAATGTTTTATATTGAATTAGAGTATGTCGTACGTTGATCGAGCATTTATGCACATATAGTAAATGTTTATCCCAGCTCTCTTTTGAAATTTTTATAGCTAGTTCTTGTTCCCAGTCTCTTCTAATACCATCAGTTGTAGGTATTTCTATATTTAAAATAATGTTGTATAAGTATAGAAACATAGAAACATAGAAATTAGGTGCAGGAGTAGGCCATTCGGCCCTTCGAGCCTGCACCGCCATTCAATATGATCATGGCTGATCATCCAACTCAGTATCCCGTACCTGCCTTCTCTCCATACCCTCTGATCCCTTTAGCCACAAGGGCCACATCTAACTCCCTCTTAAATATAGCCAATGAACTGGCCTCGACTACCCTCTGTGGCAGGGAGTTCCAGAGATTCACCACTCTCTGTGTGAAAAAAGTTCTTCTCATCTCGGTTTTAAAGGATTTCCCCCTTATCCTTGAGTCCACAGTCTCTGAGAAAACTGTGGAATATGATATTAGATTTGCTGATTCAGCCTTTGTCTTCATGGCTTCATCCAATAAGTCTGGGGGCATGTTATGATAGTCTTTTGTGTATTTTTTCAGATAGTCACGGATTTGAAGATATTTAAAATATTGATTATTTTTCAAATTATATTTCAGTTGTAATTGTTGAAATGATAATAATTTTCCTAATTCATACAAGTCTCCGAGCGTTTTGATTCCCATTCTTTCCCATTGTGTAAATGATTTATCTACAATTGAAGGTTTAAACAACGGGTTATTGACTATTGGCATTAAAAGAGATAGATTTCTTAATTTTAGATTCTGTTTATTTGTTTCCAAGTTCTAATTGTACTATGTATCATTGGATTTTTATTATAATTTTTGTTATTCAGATTCATTGGTGAGAGGAGAGTCGCTCCTGTATTACACGGAGAGCAGTCCTCTCTCTCCATTACAATCCAGTCCACCTGTTGGGCAGAATTGTCCAGCAGGTGAATCATATTTTTAATATTTACTGCCAAATTATAGTACATAAAATTAGGGAGCGCTAGACCACCCATTTCTTTTGGTTTACTAAGGTGTGCTCTTTGTATTCTGTGGGATTTATAATCCCGTATAAAATTTGTAATGTCTGAGTCTAGCTTTTTGAAAAACTTTTTTGGAAGATATATTGGAATTGATTGAAATAAATATAGGATTTGTGGTAAAAAGATCATTTTTATAGCATTTATTTGACCTATTAAAGACATCGGGAGCGTTTTCCAGAATTTAATTAGATTATTTAGTTTCTTAAGTAAGGGGCTATAATTGGCGTTAAACGTAGCGTGATAGTTTCTAGTGATTTCAATTCCTAAATATTTAAATTTTTCTGTGGCTATTTTAAAGGGGAATTTCAAGAGATGTGTTGAGTCTTTCGGTTTTATCGACATAATTTCACTTTTGTTCCAGTTTATTCTATATCCTGAGAAAGATCCAAAGTCCTCAATTAGATTTAATATGTTTGGTATACTGATTTGGGGTTTTGTGACGTTACAAGTTGAGCCCCTTCAAAGTTGAGTTACTCCAGCACTTTGTGTCTTTCCTATTTTTCTTGATTGAGAACCTGAAGTTGGCACCATCAAGAATCGCTTGGAGCAGCCAACTTTGGATAGTCAACAGGTCATGCTGTCAAGTTGCAAGAGAAAGTTATTAAGTAGACATCAACAGCAATTGTAGCACCAGCCATCTGCCTTTAAGTGGATCTCTGCCTTTGCACAACACATCATGGGAAGCCAGAGGACCTACAGAACCAGATGAGTCGGCAGATAATTAATTACTCTTCAACAAGATCTAAAGGGCAACTGCCAACTTGCTAAAACATCAGCAATCCATGATGAAACCAGAGTTCAGATTAAAGTCTTCTTGAGGGCTAATTTTAAAACAAAGGCATCTCACAAAAAGAGCTAGAAACAAGAAAATACAAAAGTTCAGCTGGAGCTCATTTCTTCGTATAGGTTAGCAGAGTTCAATCAGATGGAAACTGATTGTAGCTGACAAATGACTGAACACAATCATCTGTAATTATTGCCCTCGTCATTAAGGTGCACCTGCATTGTGAGTTGTGGATCGTGTCTCAAATAGTTTCCTTCATTGCCATCAGCCCAATTAAAATGAAACTTCACCTGCCAGCCTCATCAGCTAGCTGGGAATTCTCTTACAGTGCATGGGCAGTATTGAAAAATTATAAAAATGAACATGTGAAAGTCCACCAAATGCCTCTTCTATAGTCACAAATAGCAGTTGCCATCTCTTTCTGCAAATGGATAGGTTTCAATGGGACACTTCAGATAAATAACATGGAAACAGGCCCTTGGGCCCACTGAGTCTGTGTCAACCAGCGATCGCCCCCGTACACTAGCACTATCCTGCACATACTTGGGGCAATTTACAATTTTACCAAAGCCAATTAACCTACAAACCTGTATGCATTTGGTGTGTGGAAGGAAACCTGAGCACCTGAAGAAAATTCACGTGGTCACAGGGAGAATACAAACTCCGTACAAACAGCACCTGAGATCAGGATTGTATCTGGATCTCTGGCACTGTAAGGCAGCAACTCTACTGCTGTGCCGCTGTGCCACCAAAAGTACTCGTATTTTTTGTTGCTGGCTCTTTTTATGAGATGCATTTGTTTCAAAATGAGCCCTCAAGAAGAGTTTATGAGAGGAAAAATAACATTTAGCTTTGAAACTCAGCACTTGTTTATGGCTCGGAGTAAATGATGCACAATCTCCAGCACTTTGCTCTGACTAATGAACAGTTTCAGAGCTGAACATAATTTTTTTCACTTGTCAGGTACTAGCCAGTAAGTTATAAAACCTGCTTAAGATGAGTGTCTGGAGATTTCTCTGACCCTGGATATTTTTAAGGTAGTGAGAGAGATAACTATGATTTGAATTAACATTAACCTTTGCATGGCAATTTTAGCAGACTGATATTATTTTGCTGTAATTGCACCCACTTTATTTCCAGTGCCAAACTGCACCTAAGAAGTTGCAATGTTGCAGGTACCAAGAGATGGAGACATGAGATCATGAATTTCTGGTTCTGGTTCATTGGTACTTTATTGTCACATGTACCGAGGTGCAGTGAAATTCTATTTTGCATACAGTTCAGTAAGTATTACTACACATAAGCACAATCTTAGATTAAGTACTAGTGTATAGGAATAGCAAATTGAGGCAATATACAAGAGTCGTCAGGTTTTGCCATTTCCAAGTTTAAGTTGTAAAACTGTAAATGCAGACTCTTAATCTGGCCATAAAGCCCTGTTGTCCAAACTCGGAATTGCACCAAGCAAGGCCATTGGTGTCATCCACTGCTGCTCTGCCTCTCCCTGCCGCTGCAGGTAGAATCCGTTCCTCATGCTTGGTCTCTAGGGGAAGCACTCATTCTAGTCGAGACCCAGGCTGCTGCAGGGCCTCCAGCAGCCACCTCTGCCGTCACTTCAATCTGGATCCGCGCATCGGCCAATGAACCGTCATCCATGGCCTCATCCAGCCACCTCGTTCAGTCTTAATGCCTCAGGGACGCCTCCCGCAGCCGACCTCAGCATCAAGAGCACTTTGAGGGTGTGTGAGGCAAGACCCCGGTTCCATTTACTGGCCCTTGTTTCCACTATCTTGGTTCCACTATCTTGAATCTCATTACCCTCCTCTCCGGCCCTCGGGGATGAGCAGAGCAAGGCCCGGTGGCTTGTGGACCTTTTCCCTGGCTCTGCAGCGGGCGAGCCAGACCTACTACTAGGGAAAAGGCACGGCATCAATAATTGCCTCACAGCACACATGGCAAACACAGCTCGTACTTATATAGTAATTTTGTGGAATAGGAGCTGCACTCCTCCACATTTCTAATGGCTTGGTAATGTGATTAGAATTATTCATGCAGAAGTTCCAATTAGGGATTTTATTTGTACGCAACAAGGGGTGTCGCGGTGACGTGGCGGTTGAGCTACTCCTTTACAGCCCTGGATACCCTGGTTCGATCTTGACCAAGGCTGCTATCTGTATGGAATTTGTACATTCTCCCTGTGACCTGCGTCAGGTCACACTCCAACGATGCACAGGTAAAAATCGTCCCTCGTGCGTGTAGGATAGTTTTAATGAGCGGGGATCGCGGGTTGGTGTCGACTCGGTGGGCTGAAGGGACTTTTTACTGCGCTGTATCTTTGAAACTAAAACTAAAAAATGAAATACAACTAAAGATTGTTGCAGGTCCTCCCCAGGATACAAAAGTGAAATTACTTCAGTTCTGCTTGAGAGATCACAGTCACCTTAAGTTTACAACTAATACTAGAATATCCTTGCTTTTCTCTCCTTGCAATGAGCTCAAACTCATGACTGTCCAGGAGTCAATTCACCAATGATCCCAAGGAATGTCACTTGGAATCACTGAACAATTCATTTTGTTGATTTTGTTGATTGCAGTCCCTCTCTCTGTGTTCTAGTTCCTGTTGAGAGCTGCATGAATTCTCCAGAAACTCGACAACAGCCACGACAGAGCTGCCACTTGACTGGAACCCCCGTGAACCACCCAAAACAATTATTTCCTTCACAGCTAATGCACAGTAGCTACAATGCATATCTTCTGCAAAACCCACTGCAGTTACCTGCCAGGCAAATCTGACAGCAACTTCCATAATGCTCCATGCTGCATAACATCCTGATTTGAAAACATGTACTTACTTCATCATCTCTGGGTCAAAATCGTGGAACTCACTACATAACAGCACTGTGGGAGCACCTTCACCAGAAAGACAACAACCAGGCAATTCTCAAGGGCAATTAGGGTGAGGAAGAATTTTAGGCTTTGCCATTGAAGCCCAGATCCTGAAAAATGAGTTTTAAAAATTCCCACAGCACCTAATCTTCCTTCCACAAAGGCTCTCAGACCTTAGAAACCTGTGCAGATATTGAATAGCACTTAGCTTAGAGATATAGCGCAGAAACAGGCCCTTCGGCCCAATGAGTCCACGATGATTAGAGATCGCCACATATTAACACTATCCCCGCACATTAACCATTTACATTTTTATACCAAGCCAATTAGCCTACAAACCTGTACGCCTTTGGAGAGTGGGAGGAAACCGAAGATATCAGAGAAAACAAATGCAGGCCATGGGGAGAACGTATAATGAGAAGGGGGATGGGGAGAATGAGGAAGGGCCTGCACTTCATCCTCCAGCACCTAGACCGCCAGGGGACCTATGTGAGGATTTTATTTGTTGATTTTAGCTCTGCATTCAACACCATTGTGCCAGAGCTACTACACTCCAAACTTTCCAAGTTGGCTGTGCCTGAACAACTCTGTCAATAGACAATAGACAATAGATGCAGGAGTAGGCCATTTGGCCCTTCGAGCCAGCAATGCCATTCAATGTGATCATGGCTGATCATCCCAAATCAGTATCCCGTTCCTGCCTTCTCCGCATATACCCTGACTCCGCTATTTTTAAGAGCCCTATCTAGCTCTCTCTTGAAAGCATCCAGAGAACCTGCCTCCACCGCCCTCTGAGGCAGAGAATTCCACAGACTCACCAGTCTCTGTGAGAAAAAGTGTTTCCTTGTCTCCGTTCTAAATGTCTTACTCCTTATTCTGAAACAGTGGACCCTGGTTCTGGACTCCCCCAACATCGGGGACATGTTTTCTGCCTCGAGGGTGTCCAAACCTTTAATAATCTTATATGTTTCAATAGTCCAAAGACTACAAAGATGTATAGGTTTGTAGGTTAATTGGTATAAATGTAAAATTGTCCCTAGTGTGTGTAGGATAGCGTTAATGCACTGGGATCGCTGGTCGGCGCGGATTCGGTGGACCGAACAGCCTGTTTTCACGTTGTATCTCTAAAAAAATGTTTTAAAGTAGAACAGGTAGTCAAAACCATGCCAGGTTAAGGGGTTGAATCTTCATCAGCTCTCCTTTTGAGTCAGTTGAAATTCACTGAGTTCAAATTCTTTTGTGTGCCTCCCAAATATCTGCAATCATTTCATAAAAGTATCAAACATAGATTCTGTGATTATTTTCAAGGATGAGAGATTGTTCTTCAATGTGGGATTGGTTAAACTTGGCCAATACTCAGAGAGGTTGAGACGAATAGAAAGTAATTTGATTCTAGGAGGCTTCGACATAGGGGATGCGGGGAAGCTCATTGCTCACCCTGGAGTTCCTGGAGAGTTTTGGATCAGGATCATAGTCTCAAAGTAAGAAGTAAGCCTTACCTTGAGATGAGATAAATCTCAGTCCTTGAGAATAAATCGTCAGTCCTTGGAATTCTATAATGTAGAGGGCTAGGAATTCTGAATTGGGGGTTATAGGGATTGTGCAAGAAAGAATTGAGGAAAAAGATTGGATATGACATTACTGAAAGATACCTTTTGAAGGCTTATGGGCTCCTTTTGGTTTTAGAGATATAGCATGGAACCAGGCCCTTCGGCCACCGAATCCGCACCGACCAGCGATCCCTGCACATAAACATTACTAGGGACAATTTTACATTTATACCAATCCAATTAGCCTACAAACCTGTACGTCTTTGAAGTGTGGGCCAAAATCGAAGATCTCAGTGAAAACCTATGCAATTCATGGGGATAATGTACAAACTATGTAAAAACAAGCGCCCATAGTCAGGATTGAACCTGGGTCTCGGGCGCTGTAAGCTCTACTGCTCCACCACTGTGCCACCCGGTTTTATTTTATTTGCTTTTACTTTTATTTTATTTCTATTCCCTATCAATTATTTCAGAATTTATAAATAAACCTACCAGACTATCCTTCCATTGTTAACATGAAAAATAGTCCAGGCTATTCTCTCTTGATGGACATAACCTCACACTTCTTGTTTCATCTCAGTAAATCATCTTACATTGTCCATTATATATATGTATATATATTGTTTCATAAAATAGAAACCAAGATTGATCGCAGCCATCCAGGTTGGACTAACTCGGTTCCATTTAAATTCAACTCATCCTTCCCAATTTTCATTTAATTCCCACAAACAATTAACACTGAGCACAAAACAAAGTGTTGGAGGAACTCAATGGGTCAGGCAGCAGGGAATGTATAGACAACTTTTTTGGTCAGTGATGAAGGAGAAAGCTGGAAAAGAGATGTGTGGTCAATGAGAAGCTTTGGCTGAAGTTCCATCATGACTGTCTTCAAAATACATCCTCAAACTGGTGACTTAGTTCCATGCAGGTCAGGACATTTAGGACAGCTTGCCCTCTGAACTCTTGAGCTTATTTATTGTAGATTTAAGCAGAACAGACTTTTGTCCCCCCCTACGATAAACATGAATATAGTATGTGCATTGATAACATTGAAGTTTGCTTTCATTGGAGCGAGATCAAGACACAAGAAACTGCAGATACTGGAATCCAGAGCAAAAAAACAAACTGCTGGAGGAATTTAGTAGGCCAAGCAGCATCAGTGGAAGGAAATGGGATCTGTCTGAAGAAGGGTCTCCACCCGCAAAGTCATCAGTGTATTTCCATCCACAGATGCTGATAGAGGAGCTAGATTAAGTTTGTCTATTTTCTCTGTCTGCTTTGTAATTTTGCAAAGATAAGCTAAGCGTGGTATTATGGTGTGTACGTCAGCCCTGCTGCCTCGCTGTTCAAGGGATATGCTCTCATCCTGACCTCAGGCGCAATGTGACCATGTGGGTTTCTGAAGAATGTTCTCATTTCATAGAAACATAGAAACATAGAAAATAGGTGCAGGAGTGGGCCATTCGGCCTTTCGAGCCTGCACCGCCATTCAATATGATCATGGCTGATCATCCAACTCAGTATCCTGTACCTGCCTTCTCTCCATACCCCCTGATCCCTTTAGCCACAAGGGCCACATTTAACTCCCTCTTAAATATAGCCAATGAACTGGCCTCAAATACCTTCTGTGGCAGAGAATTCCACAGATTCACCACTCTCTGTGTGAAAAATGTTTTCCTCATCTCGGTCCTAAAAGATTTCCCCCTTATCATTAAACTGTGACCCCTTGTTCTGGACTTCCCCAACATCGGGAACAATCTTCCTGCATCTAGCCTGTCCAACCCCTTAAGAATTTTGTAAGTTTCTATAAGATCCCCCCTCAATCTTCTAAATTCTAGCGAGTACAAACCAAGTCTATCCAGTCTTTCTTCATATGAAAGTCCTGACATCCCAGGAATCAGTCTGGTGAACCTCCTCTGTACTCCATCTATGGCAAGAATGTCTTTCCTCAGATTTGGAGACCAAAACTGTACGCAATACTCCAGGTGTGGTCTCACCAAGACCCTGTACAACTGCAGTAGAACCTCCCTGCTCCTATACTCAAATCCTTTTGCTATGAATGTTAACATACCATTCGCCTTTTTCACTGCCTGCTGCACCTGCATGCCTACTTTTAATGACTGGTGTACCATGACACCGAGGTCTCGTTGCATCTCCCCCTTTCCTAATCGGCCACCATTCAGATAACAATCTACTTTCCTGTTTTTGCCACCAAAGTGGATAACCTCGTATTTATCCACATTATACTGCATCTGCCATGCATTTGCCCACTCACCCAGCCTATCCAAGTCACCTTGCAGCCTCCTAGCATCCTCCACACAGCTAACACTGCCCCCCAGCTTCGTGTCATCCGCAAACTTGGAGATGTTGCATTCAATTCCCTCGTCCAAATCATTAATATATATCGTAAATACCTTGTCGAAAGCCTCCTGAAAGTTCTGAAATTTCCTCCCATATCTTGCAAAATAAGTGCTGGTATTTAATTGCTTGTTGCAAATTATGGCTCAGCATCTTGGCAGAAGGCAAAAATATCAAAGGAAATGAGTGGAAAAAAAAACTCCACAGCTGTGGAGAAAGAAGGGAGCTGGTGGGATTTGACATCATTCCTCTGGACTGAATAGCTTACTTATGTGTCATAGTTACTTTGATTTCACAGTGTACCTAATTAATAAAACAAATTGTCAAAATCTCTTCTTTATAGTGTACAAGAAAGCATCTCAAAGAACTGTGCCTGATTAATTGTTGTATCTGTGTGCCATTCTTTTGGCTTCTGTTGATAGAAACATAGAATTAGAAACATAGAAATTAGGTGCAGGAGTAGGCCATTCGGCCCTTCGAGCCTGCACCGCCATTCAATATGATCATGACTGATCATCCAACTCAGTATCTCGTAACTGCCTTCTCGCCATACCCTCTGATCCCCTTAGCCACAAGGGCCACATCTAACTCCCTCTTAAATATAGCCAATGAACTGGCCTCGACTACCCTCTGTGGCAGAGAGTTCCAGAGATTCACCACTCTCTGTGTGAAAAAAGTTCTTCTCATCTCGGTTTTAAAGGATTTCCCCCTTATCCTTAAGCTGTGACCCCTTGTCCTGGACTTCCCCAACATTGGGAACAATCTTCCTGCATCTAGCCTGTCCAACCCCTTAAGAATTTTATAAGTTTCTATAAGATCCCCTCTCCTAAATTCTAGAGAGTATAAACCAAGTCTATCCAGTCTTTCTTCATAAGACAGTCCTGACATCCCAGGAATCAGTCTGGTGAACCTTCTCTGCACTCCCTCTATGGCAATTGGAGATATTGCCTTCAATTCCCTCATCCAGATCATTAATATATATTGTAAATAGCTGGGTCCCAGCACTGAGCCTTGCGGTACCCCACTAGTCACTGCCTGCCATTGTGAAAAGGACCCGTTTACTCCTACTCTTTGCTTCCTGTTTGCCAGCCAGTTCTCTATCCACATCAATACTGAACCCCCAATGCCGTGTGCTTTAAGGTTGTATACTAATCTCTTATGTGGGACCTTGTCGAAAGCCTTCTGGAAGTCCAGATACACCACATCCACTGGTTCTCCCCTATCCACGCTACTAGTTACATCCTCGAAAAATTCTATAAGATTCGTCAGACATGATTTACCTTTTGTAAATCCATGCTGACTTTGTCCAATGATTTCACCACTTTCCAAATGTGCTGCTATCCCATCTTTAATAACTGACTCTAGCAGTTTCCCCACTACCGATGTTAGACTAACTGGTCTGTAATTCCCTGTTTTCTCTCTCCCTCCCTTCTTAAAAAGTGGGGTTACGTTTGCTACCCGCCAATCCTCAGGAACTACTCCAGAATCTAAAGAGTTTTGAAAGATTATTACTAATGCATCCACTATTTCTGGAGCTACTTCCTTAAGTACTCTGGGATGCAGCCTATCTGGCCCTGGGGATTTATCGGCCTTTAATCCATTCAATTTACCCAACACCACTTCCCGGCTAACCTGGATTTCACTCAATTCCTCCAACTCCTTTGACCCGCGGTCCCCTGCTATTTCCGGCAGATTATTTATGTCTTCCTTAGTGAAGACGGAACCAAAGTAGTTATTCAATTGGTCCGCCATATCCTTGTTCCCCA
Organism: Amblyraja radiata; assembly: GCF_010909765.2. Classification (NCBI taxonomy): domain Eukaryota; kingdom Metazoa; phylum Chordata; class Chondrichthyes; order Rajiformes; family Rajidae; genus Amblyraja; species Amblyraja radiata. Next base: position 81,020,209 of record NC_045961.1, on the reverse strand, counting down.
TGATCAACTCACCTGTTTCTGACTGCAAGGGACCTACATTTGTTTTCTTTTCACATATCTATAAAAACTTTTGCAGTCAGTTTTTATGTTCCCTGCCAGTTTTCTTTCATAATCTATTTTTCCTTTCCTAATTAAGCCCTTTGTCCTCCTCTGCTGGTCTCTGAATTTCTCCCAGTCCTCCGGTATGCTGCTTTTTCTGGCTAATTTGTACGCATCATCCTTCGCTTTGATACTATCCCTGATTTCCCTTGTTATCCACGGATGTACTACCTTCCCTGATTTATTCTTTTGCCAAACTGGGATGAACAATTTTTGTAGTTCATCCATGCAGTCTTTAAATGTCTTCCATTGCATATCCACCGTCAACCCTTTTAGAATTAATTGCCAGTCAATCTTGGCCAATTCACGTCTCATACCCTCAAAGTTACCTTTCTTTAAGTTCAGAACCATTGTTTCTGAATTAACAATGTCACTCTCCATCCTAATGAAGAACTCAACCATATTATGGTCACTCTTGCCCAAGGGGGCACGTACAACAAGACTGCTAACTAACCCTTCCTCATTACTCAATACCCAGTCTAAAATAGCCTGCTCTCTCATTGGTTCCTCTACATGTTGATTTAGATAACTATCCTGCATACATTCCAAGAAATCCTCTTCCTCAGCACCCCTGCCAATTTGATTCACCCAATCTATATGTAGATTGAAGTCACCCTATATAACGGTTTTGCCTTTGTCGCACGCATTTCTAATTTCCTGTTTGATACCATCTCCAACTTCACTGCTACTGTTAGGTGGCCTGTACACAACACCCACCAGCGTTTTCTGCCCCCTAGAGATCATCTCTCCTTTGCAACTTCTTTAAAAATTGATTATGAAGAACTACCATTTGTATGAACATCTATAATGTTTTTGAAAAGCACATTCGTATCTCTTTTAAATACAGTTGATCAAACGGTGACTACAGAGGATAGAGGATTAAACCTGGCCAGGCTTAAAACATGGCACAGTTGGTTTTATATGAGCCTCTACACTGTGATTTTAAAGTAGACATATCCTCAGAATACCAACAATAATTTCACAACGAAAACTCCAGTTCCATGTTATAGAGTCATAGAGTGATGCAATGTGGAAACAGCCCCTTCAGTCCAACTTGCCCACACCAGCCAACATGTCCCAGCTACACAAGTCCCACCTGGTCGTGTTTGGTCCATATCCCTCCTAACCTGTCCTATCCATGTAATTGTTTAACTGTTTCTTAAATGTTTGGATAGTCCCTGCTTCAACTACCTCCTCTGGCAGCTTGTTTCACCTAATATTCTTTGTGTGAAAAAGTTACCCCTCAGATTCCTATTAAATCTTTTCCTTTCACCTTTAACAGAGGTGCTCTGGTCCTCGATTTACCTACTCTGGGCAAGACACTCTGGGCATCTACGCAATCTATTCCTCTGCTGATTTTATGCACCTCAATATGATCACCCCTCATCCTCCTGCGCTCCAAGAATTAGAGACCCAGCCAACCGATGTATTCAAGAGAGTTAGATATAGCTCTTGGACTAACGGAATCAAGGAAAATGGGATGAAAGCAGGAATGGGGTACTGATTTGGATGATCAGCCATGATCATTTTAAATGTCGGTGTTGGCTCAGAAGGCCGAATGGCCTACTCCTGTACCTATTTTCTATATTTCTATGATTACTCAACCTCTCCCTATAGCTCAGACCCTCTAGCCCTGGCAACATCCTTGTAGGGCTTTGTCAGGGCTAGAGGGTCTTCTAGCCCTGGCAAAGTCCTACAAGCTTTGTAGGGCTTTGCCAGGTTTGCTTTCATTGGAATGCAATGAAAGCAATTTTCATTGCTTTCCAGCTTAACAACAGCTTTCCTATAACATGGTGCTCAGAACTGACTGCAATACTCTACATGCGGCCTCACAAATGTCTTATACAACTGCAACATGACCTCCCAACTTCTATACTCAATACTCTGACTGATAAAGGCCAATTTGCCAAACACCTTTTTGATCACCCTATCTACCTGTGACTCCACCTTCAAGGAACCATGCATCTGCACTCCTAGATCCCTCTGCTCTGCAACACTCCCCAGACTGTGTAGGTCCTGCTCATGTTAGACATCCCAAAATGCAACACCTGACATTTATCTGTATTAAATTCCATCAACCATTCCTCGGCCCACCTGGCCAATTGGCCAAGATCCTGCTGCAATTTTTCTCAACCATCTTCACTATCTGCAAGCCCATCCACTTCCGTATCATCTGCAAACTTGCTAATCTTGCCATGCATGTCATCATCCAAATCATAGATATAGATGACAAACAGTAACGGGCCCAGCACCGAACCCAAGGCGCACCACTAGTCACAGGCCTCCAGTCCGAGAAGCTACCTACCACCATCATCCTCTGCTTCCTTCCATGAAGCCAATCTTCTATCCATTCAGCTATCTCTCCTTGGATCCCATGCGAACTAACCTCCCTGAGCAGCCTACCATGTGGAACCTTGTTGAATGCGTTGCTGAACATTTGTTGAATGCTTATAAGAGCATTTAAATCATGTAGAAAAAAACTAAAATAACACATCCAACATGATTTTTTCTTTCTCATCTGCTTCTTCATTTGTTTCAAGATCATTATTTTTGCCCCCTCATACTTTAGCCTTTTCAAACATTTGCTTTGAATTTTCCTAATCCAGTTGAATAAGACAGAATCAGAAATGTTAATGTCATAGTCTTAAAATGTTGATTTCTCTAGCCAATTGAAAAGTGTAAATCTGAATGCTGATATGAGTGTTACATGGGGATTACGTGTTGACTTCAAGAATGAATAACAGCCAAGTGACAGAAAGATGGTCTCTTTCAACTGTAGCAACAGCATGTCCGAAGAAGGGTTTCAGCCCGAAACGTTGCCTATCTCCTTCGCTCCATAGATGCTGCTGCACCCGCTGAGTTTCTCCAGCTTTTTTGTGTACGTTCAATTTTCTAGCATCTGCAGTTCCTTGTTTAACAGCATATTTAATACATCCTTTCAAGGGAATTCACTCAAGCTGTCAAATAGACAATAAAGGATCAGCAGTCACCAGAAGCAAGAGAGTGAATTCCCCTAAGGATATAGTTCTGTCCATAGGGACCACTTAGCACCATGAGACTCACCTTTATATAACCGGTAACATTCTTGCTTGAAATCCAGTGGGTGGTGAATCCAGTGGGCGGTGAATCCAAGGTTAATGTTACATGTTACTCTTTGAAAAAGTTAAATCTTTGACAAACTTGGAATTTGACCTGAAGGGATAATGCGAGTGAATGGACTTAAGTATGTGGTCAACTAAAGTTGCCCTTCTATGTAATGAGTGGTCATATTTATTAATTTGCACATTGCAATATCCTAGTTGATTTTAATATCAGAATATAGGCTAGATGATACACTTTTCTCATTGTGCGATTTTTTATTAACTTAACCTGAAAAGTTTCTCAGAACAGCCTTTCTTGTTTACCTTGTCAACAGTTTATGTCTAAGATGGGTAACCAACCATTTTGTAACAAAACAACGAGAAGTCTGTTGTTCATCACGGCAATAAACAAATAGTCCGTGATGTAAAAGGTCTCAGGAGTAGATGATTAATAGCCAGACTACCAGAAACTTGAAGAATAACAAGGTTTAATGTGAACCATTGTACTCGGATTCAATTCTAGTGGTGAATTTATACAACACACTACAGAATGCCAAACACTTATTGCAGAGCAGAATAACTGTTAATGACGCTGAACCAACAATGCGGTAACAAGGGTAACTGTCATATATTTTGCCATCGTCATCTAAACACTTCTTGCAAACTGACGGACTTTACTGTGACTAAACAGGTCAGCCATGATCCACGTCATAACATTTCAACAAAATCAAAGACACATGAACTGCTTACAGAAAGTATAATACATTGACTGTCAAAACTGAAAACATGGACAAACTTTCCGTGCTATGCACAAGCACAAATAAGTGACTCTTGGATTCTCTTCTAGTGCTCAGCATGTAAGTAAATGCATATTTAAATAGTGTATATATATTTATATATATATATTTATATATGGTATCACAATCCTGTCTTACAGGACTTTTCCTTCATTGCATACAGATGACCAGTAGGGATGCACACCCAAAGTTAAAGTATTTTCCCATTCAAAGGTTTTTTTTTGGCTTTTTAAAATCATTATTATTTAGTTTATTTAAAGCCAAATATTGCTCCCCATCTGCTGGACTCTACTGTGGATCGACACAGGAGTACGCTCCTGAGATTTTGCAGCAGTGTGCAAAAAAAAGAACCACAAATGCATCTTATCCTCTCTGTGGATCTTGCATCTTCAAATTGCACCAGGCCTTTCGGCCTACTTCTTTCTCCTGTTCTTGCCACCAACTCCCGAAACCCTTCCAAAAACCTTGGAGGAGCAGGACATCAGATGATTTATTGTGACAATCTCCCTCCGTTTTAGCCTCCAGATTACGAAGGATGTGGGAAGCCGTAGGGAAGAGTCAATGTTTCAAATTCATCCTCGGTTATGTATGCTAAACCGGGCATTTTATAATTAGATGCATGTCTATTAGTTGAATAGATGTATAGACCTCTATTCTTGAAATTCAAACCAATTGATTTCAATTAAAACAAATGACAAGTGAAAACTTAAATGCCTACACATCCGATATGACTGAGAGCCAAGTTTCTGCAGAAAAATGCCCTTGAACTGTGGTGAAAGAATGCACATCGTTTCAAGGAACTTCACCTGAGGCAATGAATAGATTAAAAGCATGTTGTAGGTCTTCAAAAACAAACAGCTTGACTTATCTGCAGGATAAAATTCTACCTGTGGAGGCCAGCAAGCATCAGATTTCAGCTTCATCCACCTAGTTATTTGTTTTAACCCAGAAGGTTGTGGGCTAAAGCCCTATTCTGGTACATATGCACCCAGTACATACACATGGATACGTTGTTATGCCCTCAATCTCGATGATAGGCCATCAGAAACTTGTCCAATCACCAAACCCGCACAGAGATCAGGCCATTTAGCAGCTGCTTTGGTCATCACAGAAGAATCCACAGCAATGACTCAATGTCCTCGGAGGATCCTTGGCTCTCCTTGGCACTCTGTCCAGCATTTCATTCCTCAACCCAATGTCAATTTGAACAAAAAGACAGTCAATGGCTATCCACACATGGCTGTGTAAAGATTGGATTTTACCTTTGTCTACATTGTGACAATAACTGGACTTCAATAAAAAAATCATTGGTTGGAAAGAGATTTGGAGTGGGGAATGGTGTTGGCAATTGAATAAACTGAGGTTGTGAACGGCACTTTCAAAAATGCGATTGTTTTGCATTTGCATTGAATCACAAAGGGTTTCAAAAATGTTTTCAGCATATGACAGTTAAAGCTGCAGCAAACCTTTTTACACTGTTTTTCACATAAATCCATTGTCAACTTCATATTAACATGCTAACTTTTCAAAGCTCAGTATCAGAAACACCCTCAGAGTTGAACCCTAATGTTCAGTTACATGTGACTTATATTCCGTGGATATTTTATCAACACATGTTCTAAGAAAAAATGTATTTTACCTGACAAGTATCCTAAGTTTAAAAATATTCTTCAATTATTCCTTTGTATGGTTACATTAAAGATGTTATTTGTTGAACAGTAGTACACAGAAATAAAATCTCTCAGGAAAATCAACAACTATAAGATTGAAGTAATGGGAATTTTTAAATACATCAGGGAGGATGTTATTCAATTGTAATATATACAGCGTACTAAATACTCCTGTATTTGTAATGCTTTATATTTTGTAAATTCCATTGGTAAAATATGTCACCTTAAAATAATCTTTGTAATTAATATATGATCCTTGTGTCAAATTTATGTATTGACCCATTGCACTCAATGACGGCCTTCAATTTTCTCGTTATAAAAACTTCAAAAAGTACGCTATATGTATCAAAATAAATAACAATAGATATAAATAACAGGTATAAATGGATTACTGAGTCATGTTACAAAGCAGTCTCTCGTTGATCTTGTACTATCCAGTTTAAATCAAATGCAACTTTTAATTATGTACGCTCCCTGCTTCCCCATTCATGATTTTACATCATTCTAAGAATGTTCGGAAATGAATCCCAAAAAACAGGGACAGCAATGTTTCTAAAATGAGCACTGATGTGAGATTATTTTTTTTTGGTTGCCACTTTTTTATTTCGTTTTTCTTTTTTTTTTTGGTTGCTATTTCACTTGTTTACGCTCAGTGTACCTCTATTGGAATGTGTTTGAAAGCAAATCATCCATTTCTGCAAAAAACATGCTATCTATCAAATTGTTAAATTGGCTTACCATGCCCAGACTGCTGAATTTTAAAATCAAAAAGAAAACGAAGCATTGATTCTCATTTGCTTAAACATGCTGTTAAAAGCTACATTGAAGATTTCCTCATTCTGAACTAAACATTGCTGGTACCTGCCAGGCATAGAACAAATATACAGAGCTAGAAATTAGAGTCTTAGTCGACCCCTATGACAACTAGTATTATGTTCTAGTACATAATGAAGGCACAACACATTAAAACATTCTGTGAGCGTGGAAGCAGTGCTGTTGGACGGATTACAAACACTCAACCACTTTCACCAGGAATTCAGCTACATGAAGCTTAAAAGAAACCCCAAAGAGGATGCAGACAAAGAGATGTGGGGGAGGGGGTTGCGGAGGGAAACCACAGTCTTTTGCTACAGTTTGGGGAGAATATAGTTTCATAAAATAGGGTTTACTGATGAGTTTTTCCTATTTACAAACACTTTGAATGTTCGCTTGGATCACTTAAAGTTGGATTGTCCAGTTTGTGGTTGTGATTAATCTTGCTCCCATTTTGATTTTTTTTCCCTTTCTCATTACATACATCAGCAGCAATCGGTCTCAATTAAAAGCAGCATTTTATTTTCCTCCACAATTTCTGCTTCGCTTGTTTCATATTGTTTTTTCAGTGCCCCCAAGGTCACGAATAGGCCCACCATTTGTTTCTGTCTGAGATGCAGTTCCGGTGGGGTGACCAGGCCCAGTTACTCCATCGCAAAGTTTAGCTCTGTCCTTTTTGGATGTGAGTTTACATCGAGTAGACTACAGAACTATCAAACTCCAAGGTTCCTAAAACACAGACGACTTCAAGTACTTGCTGCAACAGTGGTCTAAATTCCTACCCGTAACACAGAATTCGGACACATAGGATTAGCATATTCTACCACTATAGCCTACAACCAGGCTGATATGAGTTAATAGCTAGAGAATGGGAAAGTACTCTTCATAGTTGATGTTCTTTAGCTGTCTCCAGGGATGATGGTGCCTGTTTGTAAGTCTTCAGGCTCGCTAGAGGAATATCTGTCATTGGATTCCCACTGGTATATTGCCCGTCACCATAACCGATCAGCTTCCTGTCATTGAACTGCCCTCTGTTGCCATCTTCTTTCCAGGTCCTTGAAAGCGCGTGACCATTTACCAGCTTATCCTTCTTGATCCATTCCTTCTGCGATCCAAATGTGGAGAGGGGTGATTTGAGCTGCTGGTAGGAACCAAGACCAGGAGGCATCCAACAGTTGTCTGAGTGCCCGAGGACCAAGCATTCTTGAGTGCACATCTCTGTTGCTTCGGCTAAACCTCTGGGACCAAGAGGAACATCACCTGAAAAAAAGCAGAAAGAAAGAGAATTGTGCATTAATGACATGGGACCAAGTAATGTTTTACATTTGCATGTGGTGTGCAAACTAATGTTTGAACCGAGGTCAGGCTGACTGGGTGAATCGCAGACCCATTCTGCTTTAATTAAAACAAACAGGAACAGACAGCATGCTAGCACCACTAGTAGAGCTACTAACTTGCAACTGCAACCTGGGTTTAATCCTGTCACCCAGTGCTCTCTCTGTGTGGAGTTTACACGTTCTCCCTGTGACCATGTGGGTTTGCTCCAGGTGCATCAGTTTCCTCTCACATCCCATAGATGCACAAGTTAATTGGTGAACTACCTTTAGGGGCATGGTAGAATCTAGGAGGAGCTGATGATAATGCGGGGAGAATCAAAATTGACATTAAGGTAGGATTAGTATAAATGATGGTCAGCATGTACACAGTTGGCAAAGGGGCTTGTTACTGTACTATATCTCTCATTAACTCTGCTTAATCCTTTCATTCATAAACACCTGACATCTCACTGGTGAACGTGCTAATTATAAGTATAACACCAAGGGAATTTTATATCCACTGTGCTTGATAAAAATTCTGGTCAAAATAATAGTTTATTTCTTCAGATCTGAGTGACTGAATGGTAGCAAATGTTGCATTGAAAGATATTAGAGAGAGAATTTGTATTTAATCTTCATTCTTTAGAGTTCCCAGAGAGGATACAATAACATTTTACAAGCTTGTTTTTGGAGATGAGGGACTTTAGCAACGTTAGACAGGAGCGCCAAGAGCAAAATACCAGCGGAGGAACTCCATGAGTCAGGCAATATTTGTGGACCGAAATGGACAGTCAACGTTTCGGGTTGAGAGCCTTTGTATGGACTGAATATGAACATCAACAGTCCATTTTCCTTCACAGATCCTGCCTGACACGTTGAGTTCTTGCCACAAAACACAAAGTGCTGGAGTAACTCAGCAGGTCAAGCAGCTTCTGTGGAGTGAATGGGTAGGAGATGTTTTGGGTCAAAACCCTTACTCAGACTCCAGCAGTTTGTTTTAGGCTCCAGACTCCAGCATCTGTGGTCCCTTGTGTCTGCAGTAGAAGTCGGGGTTGTTCTCTCACCTTGGAAATTTGTGAGGGGATTTGACATATCTGTAGAAGGTCATGATGATGGCAAAGTGAGGGGAGTTGTTCACACTAGCAGATGGTTCAAGGAACAGGGGAACAGATTTAAAATGTTGAGCAATATATACAAAAGGAATGTGAGAGGAAACATCCTTATCAAGAAGGTTAATACCATCTACAGCTCATTGCCAGTAAGGTTGGGTGAAAATAGTAACAGAGAGAGTGAGGTGGGCATTTGAAAGCAATAATACCAAGACTTTAGGGAAAGAGTTGTGGGATGGAGTAGATAGGATTGTTCTTGTTGGAACACGCATGGATGAATGACCTCCTTTGTGTCAGATTATTCTTGATAATATTTTAAATAACGGAAGGGTCATTTTCAACATTGATCTGTTGAGATCATGAATTGTTGAGGCTGTGAATATGAACAAACTTAGTTAGGGAGCCACTTTAGGGTGGTACGATGGCACATCTGGTAATCCTGCTGCCTCACAATGCCAGAGAACCAGGTTTGATCCAAATCTCGGGTGCTATGTGTGCAGAATTTGCATGTTCTCCCTGTGACCATGTGGGTTTCCTCCAAGAGCTTGAGTTTCCTCCCACATCCCAAAGACATGCAGACTTGTAGGTTAATTGCCCTCTGTAAATTGTCCCCAGTATGTATGAAGCGGATGTGAAAGTAGGATAACATAGAACTAGTGTAAATGGGAGATGATGGTTAATATAGACTCAGTGGCACAAAAGGCCTGTTTCCAGGCTACTGTATATCTCTAAAATAAAAATTGTGAAAATCTGGCACTGTGCTATGTGGGACTAATGATTCTTACAAAAATGGGAAAGTAAATCTTAGCTATGCCATTTAAGTGTTTCTAACAGGATGACAATGAAATATCAAGCATTTGAATTTCCTTTATTGTCATTCAGACCTTTCAGTCTGAACGAAATTTGTCCTTGCATGTGATAGTTGCTGCTAATTGAAAGGGGATCAAGAAGCAAATTCAGCCATAATTCTTGCAGAATAGGAAATTACGACATTGGGAAATTGTCTGTTTTGAGGAATAATCATAAGTCAAAACAATATCATCAAGAGAGTCTGAAGAAGGGTTTCGGCCCGAAACGTCGCCTATTTCCTTCGCTCCATAGATGCTGCTGCACCCGCTGAGTTTCTCCAGCATTTTTGTGTACCTTTCATCAAGAAAGACAACTTGGTCAATTACGAGAACACAAAGTGTTGAACTAACACAGCAGGAGAGGCAGCATCAGATCGGCCTATCCATGTCTTCCAGAGATGTTGCCTGACCCTCTGATTTACTCCAGCACTTAGTGTTCAATGCAAAATTCCAGCATTTGCAGTTCCTTGTGTCTCCTGATGGCCAATTACGAGTTAAATTGCAATGCCTTGTCTCTTTGAAACTGACTGCAGGTCTGTAGGTTATCTTATAAATATGGACTAATTTATGCTTATTTTAATCTGAGATTAATATGTTCGTGTGGATTTGCTAATGACCAGAGACTATTTACTTTCTTTTCTGTAATAGGATTTTGCATAAGTAATTGAGGATTACGTTGGGGCTAACAATGTTATTCTCTGTAACAGTCCGTGTATTAATCATACCCTTATTAATTTTCACATAATCTTTTGCTTACTCCGAAGCAGAGAGATATTTTCAAAGTCCTTGTCTTAAGTAGTCTGGACTCTGAACGGATAGACATGGTGGTGGAGTAACAACTGCATGCTTTACCTAGCTGACCATGTATTAATGAATAGAAACAATTATTTTCTTAGTGGTAGAGGACATCAGTGTGTCATGTTTAAGTATAGTTTTGTTCATACAACAGTTGAACTAAAGCGCTATTTCTTGATGGTCTACTTTTTGAGCTGTCAGGTACTTCATTCACATTGTATTACTAACAGGCAATATCGTCAATCATTGAGTGATCAGCAAAAACAATTCCACAAGATTTACTGCTTCACATTTTATCTTTATGTGACGAAAGAATCGGTCAACTGGGTGACATGATGAAAGAATGGATCGACTGGGCTTGTATTCACTGGAATTTAGAAGGATGAGAGGATTCTTATAGAAACATATACAATTCTTAAAGTTTGGAGAGGCTAGATGCAGGAAAGAAAATTCTGATGTTGAGGGAGTCCACAACCAGGGGCCACAGTTTAAGAATAAGGGGTAGGCCATTTAGGACTGAGATGAGGAAAAAAATCTTCACCGAGTTGTGAATCTGTGGAATTCTCTGCAACAGAAGGCATTGCAGGCCTATTCACTGGATGTTTTCGAGATAGTTAGATTTAGCTCTTAGGGCTAAAGGAATCAAGGGATATGGGCAAAAAGCAGGAACGGGGTGCTGATTTTAGATGATCAGCCATGATCATATTAAATGGCCGTGCTGGCTTGCAGGGCCAAATTGCCTACAACTGCACCTATTTTTCTATGTTTCTAACAGTCAGGGAAAATAAGTTCCTTCAGATAAGTGTTTTTTTTAAATTGGAGTGTACACTACAAATTCTAAGTGGGTGTTCAGGAAATAAGGAAGGGATGAGCATATGTAGGATCTGGGATCTGGAATTGTGTTTGTGTTTTTTTCCCAACACAGGGTACACTTCTGTTGAAAATAAATGGTGATATTGAAATAAATCACCTTAAAACCTTGAGCCAATACTCTTCAGGTGAAATGATAAAGAATCTTTTCATTTATTGTTGTTAAAAATTATTTTCTTCATCTTTACCTAGAAGAAACCTTTATTGTGCTTCATTCAAGAGAAACCACACCTTGGACTCTTGTTTATAATAGGAATGTCTTACATGGACCCTTTAAATCAACAGGTGAAACTTCCTATTTCAAGATTGAAAGATCCAAAATTGACATTTCCCATTTCTAGATCAACTCCCTAGATCCTACATAATATTTTAATTATCAGTTAAAGTGTGGAGGCAAGTCAATGGGTATGCGATTGGCTGAAATATGCAAAAGCCATATTGGGCAACATAATTGGGTTAATCACAAACATGCAACATAATTGGGTTGACCACTGGGTTAACATAGGGAGGTAGGAATGAATCACTGTCTTCTTATAATTCTTTAGGACACAGAAAACTGTTCAGCCCATCAAAGCTATGCCGGCTCTCAGAGCATTCCCGTTCCACCACTTATCACTCCACCCACTAGTCTCCCCTTATATTACCATATATTACCCTTGATTCCCATGTCACCACAACACTAGCAGTGATCTACAGTGGTCAAGTAATAAACCAATATATAGTTTGGGAGTAAAGAAACACTGCACACAACATCAAAGGTCAGGATCAGGTGCTTGAGTTATGAATCAGTTCAATGAGGGATGTTCATTCTTGCTATTGAGGGAGTGTAGTGTAGATTCACCAGGTTAATTCCTGGGATGGCGGGACTGACATATGATGAAAGAATGGATTGACTGGGCCTATATTCACTGGAATTTAGAAGGATGAGAGGAGATCTTATAGAACATATAAAATTATTAAGGGATTGGACAGGCTAGATGCAGGAAAAATGTTCCCAATGTAGGGGGAGTCCAGAACCAGGGGTCACAGTTTAAGAATAAGGGGTAGGCCATTTAGGACTGAGATGAGGACAAACGTCTTCACCCAGAGAGTTGTGAATCTGTGGAATTCTCTGCCACAGAAGGCAGTGGAGGCCAATTCACCGGATGTATTCAGGAGAGAGTTGGATATAGCTCTTAGGGCTAATGGAATCATGGGATATGAGGAGGAAGCGGGAACGGTGTACTGATTCTGGATGATCAGCCATGATCTTATTGAATGGCGGTGCTGACTCGAAGGGCTGAATGGCCTTCTCCAGCACCTATTTTCTATGTTTCTATGTGGTGTGCAAAAACATCCAACTGAAGCCAGAACTTCAGCTGGTGAAAAGCGCAGCGTTAACAGTTGGAGGTGAGGAAATTCATAATTAGAATGAACAAGACTTGTGTCAAATGATGATTTTCTTATTTGAATTGGCTGAAATACTTGTTTCCATGTTGTAAGACTTCATAATGCAAAATTTGTTTGGAAAAAACAGTGATCATATGCACTAAAAAAGCAAAGTGCTGGAGGAATTCAGCAGGCCAGGCAGCGTCTTTAAAGTGTGCCCCAACTGATTCGGATCAGGGCGCTTCTTCACCAGCCATTCAAAACAGATGCCACGCAGTCTACTGAGTCCCACCAGCACAAAAGAATATAGCATCTGTAGTCACTGATGTCTCCTGTGATCATTTGCATTATTTTCTTAAGACACACATTTACTTGCTGCCCCCATCTCTCATCTCCCTCTCCCTTCCCGGATGCATTTCAGTAAGTGAATGTATAAGGTATCTTTTCCCAAATACTTTCCAGTAAGTGAATGATTCCTCCTCAAGGTTGAGCTCAGGTGGCTTTAAGGAAACTTCCCTGGAGCACAGTTAGCTATTTCACCCATCAAAAACCTGATCCCCCTTGACCATGTCCTCATAAGGACCACAAACTCAGCTTCGCCGAAGGGACATTCAGCCAGCATCGAGCGTGAAATTAGGAGGCTGTCTTTGAAAGTAAATTTTGGAGAGCTCCGGGCCACGTTACTGCAAGTACAGCAAGTGAAGTCCTGTAACCGAGTACAAGCCTTAAATAGTGTTTCTAAAGCACTACTCAATCCCTGTCTTTGAAAGTGCAGAGAATAGCCAGTGAACATGTCACAAAAACCCACAAGAGCAGGAGGAGGAGTAGGTCACCAAGCTCCTCAAGCCTGCCCCACCATTCATATGATCATGGTTGATCTATGCTGCCCTCAACTCCTCTTCTCTGCCAGTTCCCCATAACCCTCAATGCCTCAATCTTTCAAACATTTATTTATCTCCACCTTAAATAGATCTAATGATCTGGAGACCACCATCTCAGAGGCAGAGAGACCATAACACTCACTATCCTCTGAGAAAAGACATTTCTGCACACCTCTGTTATAAACGACCAGTCCCTTATTTTGTAGCTATGTCCTCGTGTTTGTGTCCCCTGTGGCCACAGTTCTGATTAAATCCAAAAATGACCACTGTCGGAAGGACCAAACAAATGCTAGTACATCCACGTGACATCCCTCTCTCTTCCGGTTTACTATTGTATGACACAGTGGCACAGCAGTCGAGTTGCTGCCTTGAGGTTCCAGGTTCAATCCCGATGACGAGGGCTATCTATACAGAGTTTGTACGTTCTCCCTGTGACTGCATGGGTTTTCTCTGCATGCTAAGGCTTCCTCACACACTCCAAAGATGTGAAGGGTTTATAAGTTAATTGACTTCTGCAAATTGTCCCTAGTGTGTAAGATAGAACTAGTGTGTGGGTGATCGTTGGTTGGCACACTCAGTGAGCTGAAGGGCCTGTTTCCACGCTATACCTCCAAATTAAACTAAACTAAACAATGCGAGGGGTATTTAAAAACATTATGTTCATAAAGGAAAAATGGGGGCGCTTGACAATGGAACCAGTCTACGATTGATGTTTCAAAAGGATAGTCCACTCATGATGGGCAGAACAACTTCCTCCTGCCCTAAATGTACCTTTAATTTTAGATGCCTTCATTAGGATCACAGAATCATGCTACTTTAAATGCATTAGTCTTACATCCACTCTCAGTAATTGCTTTACTTGCAATAAATAAAATGCCCAACCCTCTGTACTTTTCCCCCAAGGGATCGCTCCCCTCGTGAGGTCAGGGAATGAATAAAGAAATGCAGAAATGATTTATTTGATGATAAACCGAATTGATCGGCCTTCCTGACAATTAAGCAAAGCATGTTCATCAGGGCTGCCAAATGACTTGTATCATTGCTGCTCACGCTCCTCCAGCCATCCAGGGACACAGAATGTAATGCTCGCTCCTGTCAAAGACAGGCCAGGAGTTTACATACTGGCATTAGCCCAGCACATTTTGATCAAGGCAAGAGCATCTAGTTAGAATGCAAATCATTGTATTGTGTACATCTATCACTTGCATGTTATTGTAACTGTCCTCCCAACCAACCTACTGACCATTTATTCTACTATCACTTCAACTGTCCACTTGTGTGGGATGAATATTGACAGATGAAATGTACTCTTCCGCTGCTCTTCTTGTGAACTGTGACGAGAATGATCCCGGAGATGATTGGGATAACATATGAAGAACATTTGAAGGCTCTCGGCATGTACTTGCTGAGATCAGGAGGATATGGGGGGGGGGGGGGGTCTCATTATAACCTACCGGATAATAAAAGACAGAGTTATAAGATCGTAAGTGATAGGAGCAGAATTATGTCATTCGGCCCATCAAGTCTACTCTGCCATTCAATCATGGCTGATCTATCTCACCCTCCAAACCCCATTCTCCTGCCATTTTCCCATAACCTCTGACATCCATACTAATCAGGAATCTATCTATTTCTGCCTTAAATATATCCACTGACTTTGCCTCCACAGCCTTCTGTGGCAAAGAATTCCACAGATTCACCACCCTCTGACTAAAGAAATTCCTCCTCATCTCTTTCCTGTACTTGGAAAGGATGTTTCCAGTTATGAGAGAGTCCAGAGGCAGGTGCACAGCCTCAGTTTAAAAGGACATATCTTCAAAAATGGAGATAAGGAAGAATATCTTTAGCCAACGCGTGGCAAATCTGTGGAATCAATTGCCAACAACGGCTGTTGAGGCCAAGACATTGGGTATTTGAAGACCTAGATTTTATTTCGGAGTCACGTGAGTGACTACGTGAAAAGCCCCACCAGGACGCATGCGTGTCATATCGCTTTCACGCTTGCGAAACGACAGGCGGGGTGGAGCGTTCCCCCGCAGCGGTAAGTTTGAAACCGCGACCTGCAGGTAAGTGATTTACTCTGCGGTAGTGTTTGTCCCCGCGCTGTTTTTACACAGGAGGGGGAAGCTGGACAAAATAGTGTCCACAAGTGCTGCGAGTGAAGCTGGCTGGGGAGGACCGCGAAGTTGCGGGAGCCAGCAGCAGCTGAAGGCACAAGCCCCGTAAGTGGGATCAGCTGTGCTGACTTTTGGTCCCGCGCCGGCCAGAACACCACGGCCGGGCGGGAGACTATTCAGAATGGGGCCGTCGACTTTGACAAGTCGAAACGGCAGGAGGCGGGGTGGAACGACGTTCCCCCGTAGCGACAGTTTAAACCTGGACTTGCAGGTAAGTGAAACTGCGGTCTTTATTCTCCCCATACTGTTTCACAGGTGGAGAAACATGGAGAGCTGTGCAAACAACGGCAGGCGGCACAGGAATCACCCGTAAGGGAACAGCTGTGCCCGACTTCACTCCCGCACCGGCCAGATTAAAAACCATGGCTGGGCGGGAGACTATACAGAATGGAGCCGTTGGCTTTGACATGTCAAAACGGCAGGAGGAGGGGTGGAAGACGTTTCCCCTTAACGGCAAGTTTTAAGCCTGGACCTGCAGGCAAGTGCTGCGAGTGAAGCTGGCTGGGGAGGACCTGCAGGCAAGTGATACTGCGGTCTTTATTGTTCCCATACTGTTCTACAGGTGGTGGGAAACATGCACAAGGCAAAGAAGTCGACCAGAGCTGCGACAAAGCTGTCGGGGGAAGGCCGCGGATTTGCGGACGCCAGCAGTGGCTGGCGGAACAGGAATTACCCTTAAGGGAACAGCTGTGCCCGACTTCGCCCCCGTGAGCGCTGGAGCCGGTTGGACCGGCTTATGGAGCAGAGCTCCAACATGACAGACTCCGGGAGATGGAGTCTAGTTACTGTGGGCACTATGTAAAACCCACAGCAGCACCTCTTGTAGGGCAGCACAGTGCATCTCCCTCGTCAGAGGGGAGTACTGGGGGGTCAATTCTGGGCTGACCCTGAAGAGGGGTTTGACGAACAAAACTACAAGTGTGCAGGGGGTGCAGGAAGGCAAAATCTACTGGTCATGGTGTCCAAATACATACAGCCAGACCACGATGGACACCACTGCAAAAATACTTGGGACCAGGAAACTGCGCATCCCTGAATGTTCCAGTCGTGGAAATAGCATCTGGAAACATGTCGGAGCAGGACTTAGGAAAGCCCTGGGGCTCATAAAGGCGACAACATTAAGGATCTCCTACAGCCAAAGACAGCACCCTTATGCACCCACCAGCAGAACAGGAGAAGCTGGTGAAAGCTCAAAGGCCGGGCATACAGGACAGCGGTCTTTTAGACCATAGCACAGACCGGCCTTTCTGGAAGGTGCATAAACCCCCAACCCAAAAACAAACCCAGACACCGGCGCCTCAACCTCCACGAAGACCACACAGAAGAAGCAAACTTCCACTGGTAACAATGGAGGTAGGTGGGTCTGGTCCCTTACAAATTATAGGAAGAGTGGATAATACACACATTGGTGGGAGATTACACTCTTTTGGATACATGGTGTATATTAACTACAGACACTTATATCCTAAGCAGTATCCAGGGATATACCATTGAATTGTGCAAAAGGGGTAATGGGTAAACCCAACACGATTGGCTGGATTACATTGTACTATATATTCAGTACAAAATGGGAACTGGTAACTGCTAAAGGACTGATTTCCAAAGGCTACTCCATGGCTAGCATCGACCTAAAAGATGCTTACTATTCAGTGTCTACACGGACTGATCACAAACGTTATTTTAAAAAATTCAACTGGATGGGGCAGCTCTGGCAGTATAGAGCTCTACCAAATACATAATCATATGATCATACTAATTGTGGGCATAACTTTGGAGTTGGCCTAACTAGCTGTAACAGCCACCATACAATTGGGTGAAAACTGGGGTTATCATCCATCCAGTTAAATCTAAACTAACGCCTACAAACATAATGGATTATTTGAGGTTCACTATTGACAGCTCACATGTCGGTGACTTTACCAAAGGACAAGGCTACAGTCTTAACTGAGGCCTGCAACAACCCCACTGACATCAGTGAACCGTCTATCAGATTGGTAGCATGTATAATTGGCATATAGTGTCTGCCTTTCCAGCCACACAATTTGGACCTTTGTATTACCAAAAATCTACAAAGGGCAAAATACAAACACTCAAAGTTAATACTGGTCATTTTGACAGACCAATAAGCCACCAATCAAAGCTTATGGAATTAAAATGGTGGAGGGACAACATTCGGCATTATTCCAACCCTATCGTTATCAGCAAACCCTTAGTGGTGCTACAAACTGATGCCAGTGCGCTTGGTTGGGGTACTACCAATTTCCATCTCCATCTGTGGAGGTAGATGAAAGGCACAGGAGGCATCATTATTACAGACACTGGGCATAAACTACCTGGAAATGTGGGGTGCGTTCTATGGCCTAAAGTCATACTGCTCTGGGATAAATCACCAGCGTGTTAGACTACAGAGTGACAATCTGACTAATACAATTTGGTAATGGTGTATCCAGAGAAATATTGGAATATCAGCTACTTACCTACCAGGTAACCCAAAATTCAGTGACAGACATCAGGTCACGCAAATTCAATAAAATAAGACTTAATCACCAGTTACCAAACTGTGTTTCTTGGGAACCAGACCTGGGACAGCAGGGACAGATGCTTTTCACTGCATTGAGGGGGCAATTGTTTATCTATGCATTCTCTCCTTTTCTGCATCATCAGTCGGGTATTACGAAAAATACAACAAGACTCAGCGTCTGTTAATTGGTAGTGCCGATTGGCCTACTTAACCATGGTTCCCTGTGATTCTCAACATGGGTTTTAACCATGCATCACCATCCTGAAACAACCAGATTATTGGTTCATCCCGTAACAGGGGAACCCATCCATGTCAAAAACAACAAACCTATCAATTTGTAGAGTCTAAAGAAACCTCTACTGCAACTGGGACTGGCGGACCGAACATTGAACATTATCTCAGCGGGCCACAGACAGTCCACCAAAAACTATATCTGATATACATCAGGAAATGGGAGATATATTGTCACAGAAACAACATCACCTACAGTTTGATGAACATAACGTCTGTTCTCGAATTCCTGGCAGGCCTCCATTATGATGAGGGGCTCAGTTACAGTGCCATTAACTGCGCCAGAAGTGCCCTATCAACATATCTATGGCAAGGATCAGAGCGTCATTCTGTTGGGACTCACCCCTGGTAACCAAACTTATGAGGGGAATTTTTAATATCTATCCCCCAAGAACCAGGTACTCTCTAAATGGGATATGAGTATTGCCCTAACGTTGCTAAGGAATTGGTCTCCAGCAACAGCTCTGTCCCTGCAAAGACTGACGCACAAAACAGGCATGCTGACGGCTTTGGTCACGGCACGAAGGATACAGTCGTACATAAGTTAAGGCTGGACTTTGACTTCTTCAACAGGAATATAACGTTTCATATTACGAATTAGTCAAACAGAACAGGCCTCAAAATGGAATTTAGGGATTACCCTACAGATATCGTCTCTGTATAATAAGACAATTATTGTTCTATATGGAGAACACCAAAAACATCTGAGGCTATGAGATGGCACTACTAATCAGCCACAAACAAACCCACAAAAAAAGTGTCGGTTCAAACTATTTCCAGATGGCTGAAACAGGTTTTAACAACAGCTGGGGTGGATACTAACATATTCAAATCTTATTCCACCAGGGCTGCAACTACATCGGCAGCTATGGAGTTGGATGTACCAATGAACCAAATCCTTGAGACAGCAGGGTGGATCAGGGGAAAATGTTCCAACTATTCTACCACAAACCAGTAGTTAAACTGGAACTTTGCAGAGCCAATTTTAAGTTCTGTAATATAATTTCACCCCATAAATAGGGGCTATAATTTGTTGTTAACAATTTATCATGGATTTCAATGTTGGATTCATGTCTAAACATGTTAACACAATTCCTCCCACAGTCAATTAAGGCAGATGTGATGCATGGACTCGTTTCCACGGCATGAAATCACAGAGCTTTGAAATCTTCACGTAGTCACTCACGTGACTCCGAAGTAAAATAGTAAGATTAAACGAGAACTTACCAGTTCGAAGTTTGATCGTTATTTTATGAGGAGTACGTTGAGGGAATACGTGCCCTCCGCTCCCACCCTTGATCATATACTCAACTGGTATTTTCTTCTCTAATCTTACTTCGAACTGGTAAGTTCTCGTTTAATCTTACTATTTATAGATACTTGATTAGGATGGGTTTCAAAGATTACGGGGAGAAGGCAGGCGAATGGGGTTGCAAGGGAAAAATATATCAGCCATGATTGAATGTTGAAGTAGACTCGATGGGCCAAATGGCCTAATTCTGCTCCTATGTCTTGTTGGCTGATGGACTTGGTTCCATGGAATTATGAATGGTCACTTGAGAGAAAAATAAACTGGGTCTGGTTGCAATATCTCAAAGACAGCACTTCTGACACAACCCTCATTTATCAGTTGCAGCATAGGGGGAAACCTATGCAGTCACAGGGAGAATGTGCAAAGTTCCATCACAAAGATTCACAGGTCAGGATTGAATGCAATCTCTGCGATTGTGAGTCAATTGTGAGGCAGGTGGGACTGGTGTAGATGGGGCAGCTTGGTTGGCATGGAAAGTTGGGTCGAAGGGCCTGCTTCCATGTTGCATGACACTCTATCTATGAACAGGTCTAGTGGCTGCCCCAATGAGTCTCCCACTTCTTTCTCACATACGTATCCACAACTTTTTTTAAACATTTCTGATCGGCTTTGATTACACATCCTATCAGACACTTAGCTCCATGCTGCATGATGGTTTTACCATTACATCCCCCTAACACCTTTTGCCCAAGACTTTAAATGTGTGTTCTTGGCCCTTGAACCATCTGCTAACAGGAAAGTATTTCCCTCCTAACCTTAAGTAAACCAACCGTGAAATGTTGTATCTCTATGAAATCTTTGCTGCAGAATTCTTTCACTAGTTTCTCCAATGTCAGCAAAAGCCCACTTCTTCAGCTTTTGTATACTGCTTTCATTATTTTTATATATTCTAATGCAACAGCACGGATCCATTGATTTAGACAATAGACAATAGACAGTACAGGAGTAGTCCATTCGGCCCTTCGAGCCAGCACCACCATTCAATGTGATCATGGATGATCATCCCCAATCCTGCCTTCTCCCCATAACCCTTGACTCCGCTATTTTTAAGAGCCCTACCTAGCTCTCTCTTGAAAGCATCCAGAGAACCCACCTCCACCGCCCTCCGAGGCAGAGAATTCCACAGACTCACCACTCTCTGTGAGAAAAAGTGTTTCCTGGTCTCCGTTCTAAATGGCTTACTCCTTAAACCCCTGTCTCACGGTGCGAGTTGACACACGAGGTACCCCGAGTTAAAGCTCGTGGTAATAACGTACGATTAACGTAGCTGTAACGTCGGAACTCGTGGACGCAACTTAGAGACTCGTGGCGCTAATGGCAGGTACCCGTGAAACTTGTCAGCTCTTGAAAAATATCAAACATGTTTAAAGTTTTCCACGAGTCAAATTTACTCTTGTGGTTAAGAATTTAAACATTTTAACTCGTTGTAAGAACGTAGTGGCCCGTGCGCTTACCTTAGTGTATCGTGAGTCTACCGTGGGAACTCTTTAACTCAGCGGGCAGGCAGCATTAGCGTTCATAGAGCGGGATCTTTTGAAGAATATCTGGGTGCGAGGATTGACCGGATCGGAAGATTTAGCGAGAGCCCAGTGTAATTAGCCATCTGGTTAGAAAAGACCAGGCTTAAACCTAATGAGAAAGCTAAGCTTGCTAAAGAGTTCGTGATATATCTATTTTATCCTTTAATCTTGGACGAGGTTTGGCGAAACACGTCGCCAAGTTTGGATGACGTTTCCAGAAAGTTTGTCAAAGATATATTACATCTTCCAATTAGTGTTAGTGATGGTCTTTTGTCCTGCAGGGTTAGTAATTGGGCCTTGATATCCCTGAATTGGGTTGAAGAATGACATTCTTCAACCCAATTTACAGCCTTAATTTGTGTACGACGATTCCCTGTGGGTAAGTTGAAACTTTGTTTTTGTTTATTAATCTGCAGAGTACCAAGTCGCAGATAGACAACATAAGATGGAGTAACTCAGCGGGCCGGGCCAGGCAGCAGCTCTGTAGAGAAGGAATAGGTGATGTTTTGGGTCGAGACCCTTCTTGTCTTTTTCTCCAGAGATGCTGTCTGTCCCGCTGAGTTACTCCGGCTTTTTCTCTCTCCTCGTGGGTTTAAGCATCTGCAGTTCCTTCCCACACGCTTCAACACTACAGGAGAGCCCGGTGTGGGGACTCGGCCCAGTCGAGGGACAGCCGCTTCTTACTCAGGCTTCAGGAAGCCGGTACAATGGAGAGGTACGAAGCTGACCGAGTCTGATTTATCAGCAGAGATAGACATAATGGTTTTAAAACCATTTCAGTGGAGGGCTCCATTCGATACGCTCATGCACATGGCGACCGCTGAAGCTTTGGTTAGTGGTGAGTTTTCTATTCTCGAGTCCTATTCTTTATTGTTTATGTATGACTCCAGTTTGTCCCATGGTATTGTTATCCATCTTGCTTGCCTTACACACTGCCCCCAACCAACACGCTTCATTCACACAAATACATGACACACATAATCCTCGCGTGTTGTGAACTATGCTGGCACTAAAGTAGAAATAAACGCTTCGGGTATCACTGCTCCAGTGCTGTCCACCTCTTGCTTCGGGCGACTCTCTAACAACTTGCAGTTTTTAACATGCAACTTTATCCATCGCATTTTCCGTTTAGTTTCACAAGCTCTCGGAGAAGTTCAACATTCATGAAAGTGCCAAATGCACAAGCTTCCCGTTTAAAATATTGCGGTTGTTATTAAATCGAATTTCGCAACGAATTTGCCGTCCCCTCGGTCCAACTTGTTCATGCCAAGCTAGGTCCTTCCTGGAGGGCTTGGGTTGCACGAAGAAGGTGGGTAGGTTTGAGTTTTTTTTTTCTTTGCAGTGCAGGAGGCTGAGGGATGACCTCGTCTCACATTTGGCCTCTATCCCTCTAAACCTCTCATACCCACCAGGTTTCTGCAGAGTCTACAGTACAGCAAGGCTTGTGTTCCATTCAATATTTCCGACACCATCTCCCACCACCCTGGTAATTACTCAAGAGTAACTCGGGAGAGGAACTTAGTAACTCGGGAGACGAACTTGGAACATCGCAGAAAACGGCAAACTTGTCATACCCGTGGGAACTCGGTTAAACTCTTGATCATACACTTGGGATCTCGTACACAACCACGAGTCTTTCACTCGGGGTACCTCGTTGGTCAGCTCCTACCGTGAGACAGGGCTTTTATTCTTAAACTGTAGCCCCTGGTTCTGGACTCCCCCAACATCGGAAACATGTTTCCTGCCTCTAGCGTGTCCAAACCCTTAACAATCTTATATGTTTCAATGAGATACCCCCTCATCCTTCTAAACTCCAGAGTGTACAAGCCCAGCTGCTCCATTCTCTCAGCATATGACAGTCCCGCCATCCCAGGAATTATCCTTGTAAACCTACACTGCACTCCTTCAATAGCAAGAATTAGCTTCCTATGTTAATAATTAAACACATATATTACAGTTTAATACAAATGTAATATACTGCCTCGGCTTTAGTGTTTTGTACTAGCTGTTGCACATGCTCAAAACAGTGTCCTTGAGATAGTTACAATAACACTGCATAACGTCTAGATTCCTGACTCGGCTTCATCCACTGACCTTTTCTCGTTCTTTTGAGAGAAAGTCATTGGGAATTATTAGTACACTCAAAATAGGTGAAACATTGCAACTCTCGAGTGGAAAGCAGGAAGATTGCAATCATACTTGTGAATCTCCCATCTCATGTAGTATTGCAATTAATCCCGTGAAGCTTTCTGCTCAGTAAGCTTTGGCACAATCTCCAATGGACCAGCCTTTTGTAGCTGTTGAAAGACTGCTTTCCAATCAAGCTTAAACTGAGTGCATTCAGTACCGAAGGAGAGGCAGGAAATGTATAAATATAAGATTATCTTTTTGCCTGCAGATTGCAATTTGTTTTTTCGTATGATCTCACCTGTTGTGCAAAATCCATCAAGCTTTGAATTAAATAGTTATGTGGGTGACCTCTCATACTATACTCGAGATTGTACAATATCTAAGGGAGTATTCATTGAGTGCCTCACAGACTCTTGACATTTGGTTGCAGTCACATATTCCATTAGTAAATATCAATTCCAATTGCAAATATGAGGCTATTTCTGCCACTCCCCACCAACATTACATTTAACTGTTACCTCTGAGTTTGCTTTGTTGAACAGTGCTAAGACAAAATTGTTATTGTAAAAGTGTTATTCTACTGTTGCATCTCACTTTTCTATTCTGTTCTCCACTCCACTCCATAGATTCTGCCTGACCTCCTGAATATTGTCAGCATGTTATGTTAGTATTTCACCTCTCCTCTTCGTTCTGCATGCTCAAACTTGCATTTTGATGGGGCCCACGCAATTTAAAATGTCCGAAGACTTCTAATCGGACACAAGTTAAATTGTTTAACTTCCAGCTCCTGGTCGATTGTAAATCTATTCACTGCATGATAAACAGAGATGAGGACCCTGCTTCAAACAAATACTATTTCATGCTCTACACATTGGAGGAGGCAAACATTTCTTAATTTCTCTTCTTCTTGTGGTCCCAAGACAACTTTATTGATCTACTCTGCACAGCATTTAGAAGATGACCTCCGGCAAGTTGTTTCTCAAACCAGGCATATTGATGCCTTAGAAGCACCTGGAACTCATTGAAATCACTAGGCAGCCAATGACCTGGCTTAAATATTTGAACATTGTCAAATGACAGGGCATACTGGTGCAAGTTTCTTATTTCATTATACATTAAAACAAGAGCTGCACATTTGGTATTTTACACCCTTTACTTCAGATTGACTTATTAACATTTAAACAGCTTCCAAAAACTGGACATCAGCCTTGTAAATGAATATAGATTCTTCACCCTTTTAGAAATAACTCCATACAGTGCAAGATCTTCAATCTATAGGAGATTTCCCAAACAGATCTCTAGACGCCATATTTCTAATTCCGAGTGACCAAACACTTTTCAAAGTACGGATCAATTTGGATTATGGATAAAAATCTTTGCTAATCTTTCTCAGTAATGTTTTTGTACACCTCACCTAATGTTTAAATGTGATTTGTACATAATAAAGTCAAAGCGCAAAATATATTTGCCAATAAGGAAAAAAATGATGGCATGGCGTTTATCTAATCCCTTGGAAAGCAAAGTGGTGACTTCCAGCAATTAATTTCAAACATTTTAATTTTGATGTATTCAGACTAAGGATCGATAAAGTATGTTCATATCCCTAGGGACACGGAAATTATTTTTCCTGGGTGTCACATTAAAAACAAATCATAGGCAGCAGCATCAATCGTTCAGGCCTCTTTCTCAAACTCTCAATAGTGTTCAACTCTGTCACGCAGGAGGGATAATGAAGAAATTCACAATGTAATTGGCTTCATCACCGATACTTCATTTTTTTCAAAAATGAGGCATGCAAAAAACCCCATCATGATCCAAATCATGAGACTGAACATTACTGACAGTGGGTAATGGGTTTAATATTCATATATAGGGATAGGATGGGTTAAGAGGGATATGAGCCAAATGTGGGGAAATGGGACTAGCCCGGAATGGCAACTCGGTTAACATGACCAGATGGGTTGATGGTCTGAGTCTGTGTGTATAGCTCAATGATTCTAGGACTATGACTCAGACTACACAGTGAGCAAATGGAAATGGGCAAATCTAGAGATCACAAAACGACAAGTTGAAGAGTGATAAAGCAAACATGACTGAAATTTTCAGTTTATAATGAGATTGTCGAACTGTAAATAGTATTTGGCTGTCAAAAAGTGAGACAGCTTGCTACAGGTAAAGTCACACGTCGTACTGCTGTTACAGCTGCTGTTCTGATAAAAAGATGTGCATGAACATCCTGTAATTCACAACTTGCGACCAATGAATTAAGGATGAATTCTAACTGATAATAACTGAAGAAACAACCCTGGAGGGCCCAATCTCCTTTTGGATAAACTGTTATTCTACCCTTTTTATTTTTTGTAAATTGTGACTCCACATCTATAATAAAACCAGAAAATGCTGGAAAAACTCAGCAGGTCATGCAGCACCTGTGGAAAAAGAAAGTGAATGTGATATTTCACTATTACTGGGATAGACAGCGAAAAAAGTTTGTTTTCAGCAGGAGAGGAATGTGTAGAAATTTAGAACAAAGGAAATGTATGTAATAGGATGAGTAGAAATGGGTTAATGCTTTCAGATACCAGTACATTAAACTGTGTAATGTGGTGTTGATAGGAAAATACTGAGAAATGCCCAGCGGACCAGACTTTCACAAGTAACATAGGACAAACCATGCCAACATCTAGAACACCCCAGCCTTCCTGCCCACGAGAATCATGACTACAGCCAAAGAGGATTGGTACAAATAGAACATAGACAAATTGGATTGGTACAAATAGAACATAAAGGGCCCATCCTGCATACAGCGCAGGATGGGCCCTTTGGCCCGCAATGTTTGTGCCGAACATGATGCCAAATTAAACTGATCTCATCTGCCTGCACATAATCTATATCCTTCTGTTCCCTGCACTTCCAAGTGCCTATCTAAAGGCATCATAAACACCATCATTACATCTGCCTCCACCACCACCCCTGCCAATGTGTTGCAGGCCCATACTACTCTCTGTGTAAAAAACATGCTCGCACATCTCCATTAAACTTTTCCCTTCACACCTTATGGTTATACCCTCTAATGTTGGGCTTTCCCACTTGAGTAAAAGGTTCTGACTGCCTACTCTATCTATGCCTCTCACAATTGTATGTACTTCTCGCAAATCTCCCCTCAACCTCCAACATTCTAGAGAAAACAATCGAAGTCTGTCCAATCTCTCTCTCGATCTGAAACCCTCTAATCCAGGCAACATTCTGGTAAACCTCCTCTACACCCTCTCCAAAGCCTCCACATCTTTCCTGTAATGAGGCAACCAAATGAGAATCACAGCATTTCAATTCCCTTCCTTGCTTCTTTTAAGAGATCGCTGTATTGTCCATGTTTTGGATTGAAACCCTGCATCAGGAACCAAAATATCAACGATTCCTTTTCCACCACAAATGCCGCTTGATCTGTTGAGTTTTTTTTCCAGCAGATTGTTTGATGCTCCAATTTCCAGCCAGTCAAACAGCAATTTATTGCAGGGATAGATCAGCCATGATTGAATGATGGAGTCGTCTCGATGGGCTAAATGGCCTAATTCTGCTCCTATCATTTATGAACTTATGAACATGATTGGAGGCTGTGATGTGGAATGCAATAATTGCAGAGCGAAATGATAAGGCATCAGGTCCCTCTTCGCAGAGACATGACTCCAACCAATGCTTCTCCTGCACTTGGAGTGAATTCAGTATATCATAAGGTCATAAGTGATAGGAGCATAATTGGGCCATTTGGCCCATCAAGTCTACTCCACCATTCAATCATAGCTCATCTATCTCTCCCTCCTAACCCCATACTACTGCCTTCTCCCCATAACCCCTGACACTCGTATTAATCAAGAAGGATATGTGATAAGTGCTTGGTTTGTCCACACTGCCAGCTCGTCCGAATGGGAGGAAGATCCCCCTTTCCCTGCTACTATCACAGGCCCCTCCATTAATGATGAGATTTAACAAAACAGCATTTATTCAGCATTTTTTTCCGATCATTGCAGCTGTCTTTGTTGTTAGTTACTTACAAATTGCCTGTGGTTGATTGGTTTATATAAAAAAATGTTTTAACACTGCGATTGGAATAAACTGCATGGATTTTATCTTAAAGTCTGAGGGACATAAATTATCTATCATAATGTATCTGCTTGCTATCTTTAATGACTATTTATATAAGACTGTATTAAGTTCCAGTTAACCTAATCCTCCTTGTGATTATTTTACATTTCTTCTGTGGTTCTCTGCATTCAATTTGATATCAAGCACACCACATTCTGCCTGTGACGTAAAACTTTCTCAATCACTTCAGCACTGATTAATAACAAATATGTTCCCTTTGCCTCACATTCTAAAGTAAATTATGCCCAACTCAGTCCAAATACCAGAACTTTTCTGCCGATGTTTATCTGTTCTTATTTGCTCGGTGGATAAAACACACAAACCTTGGTTCGTTCTGTGGTCAAATCCCCCCCAGCAACCCTGAGCACAAGTTGACACCCTATTGTGTTTCTGAGAGAGTGCTGCACCATCAGCAATCCCAATTTTTGGAAAACCCCAGACTTCAGAATTGTAATATTTGAAATTGAAACAAGAAATGCCAAAAATAATTAGCAGGTCAGGCAGCATCTATGGAGAGACCCAAACTTAAATTAGGATAGATGACATCTGATGAAAGATCATCATCCTGTTACATTATGGATGAGAGGATTGTCCGGTCGAGTTAGGTTAGACATTTGTTTGTTTTCCTTGGAGACTAAAAAAATGACGGATGACATTATTCATTTATCGAAGATCCTAAGCGGGTGTGAAAAGGTAAATGTTGCGATGTTTTCTTGAGTGGGAGAGTCATGAACAAAGGGACATAGCTGCAAAACAAGGAGTGAGTCTTTTAAAGTTGAGGTACATCAGAATTTCTTCTCTGTAAGGATGGTGAATTTTCTGCATTTGTGAGCATTTTTTCCCCCATGAGAAATAATACCAGCAAAAGGTGCAACTCAAACATTTAGCAATAGTTGTGCATTCTATAATTCCGTGCTATACAATAAACAGAAGTAATTTCCTCCTGAATTTTCTTGCTCTTTAACAAGTAGATGTAGAATAGAAATCTTCGTTTTGACTCATGGCTCTTTGAAAGGATTGACCAACTCGACAAAGGTATCTCATAGTAGAAGCTGTACAAGACGTGGTGAGGCCACACTTGGCCTAATGTGTACAGATCCGGTCGCCCAGCTAAAGGAAGGATGTCATTAGGTTAGAAAGACCGCAGAATAAACTGGAGATGGGAGGGCTTGAGTTATAAGGAGAGACTGGATAGGCTGTTTTTTAAATCCCTGGAGCATTGGAGGTTAATGGATGACCTTACAGTGGTACATAAGATCATGAGAGGTATAGATAATGCAAATGTCACAATTTTTTCCCCCCGGGGTGGCAGTGTCTAAAGCCAGAAGACATGGTTCTAAGATGAGAAATTTAAAGGGGACCTGATGGGCAACTTACTCATGCAGGGAGTGGCGGGCATGTAGATGAGCTGCCTCAGGAAGTGGTAGAGGTGGGTAGCATTACAACGTAAAAAATATTTAGACAGGTGCATAGATAGGAAACGTTTAAAGGGATGTGGACCAATTGCGGGAAAATGGGTGTAGCTCAGGTAGGCAACTTAATCAGCAGTTGGGCTGAAGGGCCTGTTACAATGCTGTATAACTTTATGACTATGATGCAGTTTTATAATTCTACTAGACCAAGTGGGACCCATTAGGGTCCCTGTCACACAGGAAGGCCTGGTCCCCCAACGCAACCCATTCCCCAACGCAATATTCCATCACTCACCCATAGCCCCCACGGGAGGCCTTGTCTCCCAATGCAACCCTTTCCCCAACGCAATATTCTACCACTCACCTATAGCCGACAACTGCCCAGGGGCTGCTCATTTCGCCTTATGCACCTCAAATGCATTTGCACTGCAGGGACTAACAGAACTCAGTACTTTAACTTTAAAAAAAATGCATTTGCACTTGCTAGGGCTATCAGGACAGTGTACATGGATAGCAACAATGTTGCGAGCAGGGCTACAATCCCATTGTGACATCACAGTTGTAAGCACAGGGAAAAAGCAGTTATTTTTATCCAAGTCTCTTCAGATTTTTGAACATTTTGATTAATAACTCGAGAAATAATGCATGAAGTTTTCAGATAAGGTGTTTTTGACTTCACGGGATAAATCTCTACCAGAATATGTAAAAATTTTACCATTAGAGCGTCGTTTTTTCGAGACGATGTGATTGCACACGAACAAATAAATACACACACACACACACACACACACACACACACACACACACACACACACACACACACACACACACACACACACCACACACACCACACACACCACACACACCACACACACATGCAAGATCAGAGTTTTATAGTTATAATAAGGATGATTCTGATTTAAATGACCGATTATGGCAGATAATTTTTTGACCACCTGTAGACAATAGACAATAGGTGCAGGAGTAGGCCATTTGGCCCTTCGAGCCAGCACCACCATTTAATGTGATCATGGCTGATCATGGCTATGTTTCTTATTCATGGACAGTTTCCAAAACTAACAGTCTTAACATGGCTGTGGAAGCCCAGTTGTGCCCATCTCATGTGTATTGATGGTGCCTTGGCTCTTTATGATGTCTGGGCACCATAATGGCATAAGACTGGAGAATGTGCTCACCATTGACTGAAATACAGGGACAGCTGGGACCCGGGTTTCCTATGCGCCTGCCTAGCATTGTTGCCTCTTATCAAGATACAACATGTAAAGATCACAAGGGAGAGAAACAAACTCTTTACAAAATTTGCCTGTGAATTATTTGGGACAGCACAATTTCTATTGATTTGTGCAACATGACAGAATGATGGATAATGTCCTCATTGCCTTTCTGGAGGTTATATTCACCCATTTCTACATCCCACACTCTGATTCAAAAGCTGTCAGTAGTTTTTTTACCTATTCCACTTGGTAATTTATGTCCTTGTTTCTGTCTTTCCCCATTCCACTTTATAGATCACATTGAGGCTACCTTTTTTCTCTCCTTCACTATCATTTATACCTAGGTTCTGTCCTACCCCATCGATCGTCAGCGATGTTCTGGATTTGTTTGCACTTTAACATAACAAGATAATATTGCACTATTTTTCAGCATACAAAGACTTTCTTTCACTACCAGTCTCAGCTGAAAGGAAGACTTTTATGCTTAACCTTTACAAGTTTGGACACTTTATGAAGCTTCTATAGTGAAACACATGGTAATTCCTTCTGGCTGCCTCTCACTTGAACCACCCTGCACAATCCTGCAGTAACATATTATGGACTTTATATAAGGTTGTATTACATACTATAGCTTGCACTATTATGGTCAGGTTACCTGATAAAACTGATCATTTATTGTATTACTGTATATTATATATTTATTTGTTGTGCTTTTGTTTTAATGTGCCTGTATGAATATCATTATTCCTGTCCCAGAGCATGTAACAATTAAGCACTCATGACTCTGAGTATGTGACAAAACGGCCACTTGACTATCACTCATGTGTGATGTTGACGGCAAGAAATCAGATCCCCATTTGTGCGCATAAATGTTGTGCAAATAACACATAAAAGTGTTTTTTCGATGGATCAGGACATGCTGACAATCATTTATGGATCAAATAACACCCATTAGGGAATTAGCCGGGCATTTTCTTTAGTTTAGAGATACAGCATGGAATCAGGCCCAGGAAACGGAAGCACCCGGCGAAAACCCACGCGGTCACAGGGAGAGCGTACAAACTTCATACAGACATCACCCATGGTTAGAATTGAACCCAAGTCTCTGGCGCTGTAAGGTAGCAACTCTACCGCGGTGCCACTGTGCCACCCCTATGGTTGGTATCCCTTAGTGCATTCTTATGGCTATAATCACACAGATAATTATGCCATTGAGAGCAAAAGCTTTTTTTTAAATTACTGAACTAGATTGGTGCATTATAGAACAATCCGCCCACTTTTGCATATAAGGAACAATCTATAGAGAGCAAATCTTGCAAGGATACCCGTGTTTACTGTTGATAGACACAAAAAGCTGGAGTACCAGTAACTCAGTGTGACAGGCAGCATCTCTGGAGAGAAGGAAAGGGTGACATTTCGGGTCGAAATCTTTCTTCAGACTAGGATTTATTGTTCACTGATGTGCAGTTGATGTTTGAGTCAAAGCCAGTACTGGGCTGATTTGCGGCTCAGTGTGTATCCTGCTTGGTGGCTGAAGCACTTTACATTTAGCCTCTCTATGCAGGGCCGTCTTAACGCATGGGCACACTAGGCAGTTGCCCGGGGCCCCACGAGCATAGGGGCCCCATGCTAATCTATGTATTGTAGAATGTTATTGTAGAACATGAAAACGGAGAAGAACATCGCAAGTGCATGACGGCATATTTGATTCGGCATAAAGAAACTGGAAGTGTAGGGGCCCCAGTGCACTGCTTTGCCTGGGGGCCTATAATGCTGTTAAAATAGTCCTACCTCTATGTAGGAGTCTCCGAACTTTGCCATACTGATCAGCCTGTACCTCACAGTGCAGTGACACTCATCTAACCACTGGACTCATTCAGTACAGTGGAATTATTTGCTGGGAGTGATCATATGTGTTGGAGATGCATGCTGTGCCTCTCTCCCCCCCCCCCCCCCCCTCCTGTAGATCACAGTGGCATTGGTGGTATTTATTTACTTTTAATGTAGTTTTGACTAATTTCACAAACTTTTGGGAATATCTAATTGGACAATAACATGAGATGTGGTGTATGTCATAGAGACAAAGTGATTCATTGTTGAAACAGGCCCTTCAGCCCAGCCTGCCCACCAACAGGCCCTTCGGCCCACAATCATGTCCCAGCTATGCTAGTCCCACCTGCAAGCATTTAGTCCATATCCCGCCAAACCTGCCCTATCCATGTGCCTGTCTAACTGCCTCTGAAATGTTGGGATAGTCCCTGCCTCAACCACCTCCCCTGGCTACTTGTTCCATACATCCACTAGTGAAAAAGTTATCCCTCAGATCCATATTACATTATTTCCCCTTCACCTTAAACCTATGTCCTCTGGATCACGTATGTGGTCACAAATTCCTAAAATATGTATTTCTTAATCTTCTTTACTCTCTGACCTTGTAAATATTGCCAGTCCTGTAACCGTATAAGGTTTGCCCTCTCCTCCAATTCTTGCACCTCCATCTCTCACTTCGTCTTTGTCCTTAAATGCATGGCCCTCAAGCTCTGAAACACCCTATTTAAACCTCTCCATACTGCTACTCTGTTTTCCTTGATAGGCACAGTTTAAAACCCATCCTTCTGGCTCATAACTGTTCTCTTGCCATGACTCTGCTCTCTCACTGCTAAGTATGCCTTACTGGGTAAAGGTGATTCATAAAAAATAGCAGACTTGCATTTTTAAAGCTATTTCAACATCCTTAGGATATCCAAAAATTACTTGCAGCCAAAGAAATGTTAGAAATCCTAAAGCCAATTTGTACACAGCAATTCGCACAAACAGCAATGTGATAGTGGCCAGATAATATCTTCCAAAGGTATTGACTGAGAGATAAAGATTGGGCAGAACATCAGGAAAACCCACTGTTATTCTATATAATGCAACAGAACTCAGCAGATCAGGTAACATCTGTGGAGGGGAATGGACAACTGACTTTCTGGGTTACTTCATCTCAACTGGTAGACATAGACAATAGACAATAGGTGCAGTAGTAGGCATTCGGCCCTTCGAGCCAGCACTGCCAATCAATGTAATCATGGCTGATCATCCACAATCAGTGCCCCTTTCCTGCCTTCTCCCCATATCCCTTGACTCCATTGTCTTTAAGAGCTCTGTCTAGCTCTCTCCTGAAAGCATCCAGAGAGCCAGCCTCCACTGCCCTCTGAGGCAGAGAATTCCACAGACTCACAACTCTCTGTGGCCTCGTTTAAAACTGAAAGCTTCAGCACTGCACTGGAGTGTCATCCTGGATAGTTGATCTCGTAATGAGGCATGAAACTATGACTGACTTTAAGTGTCCCGACTGAAGTATGAGGATGTAAAGTTACATCCATACTGCAGCTCCGCACCAAAGACCAAAAGCAAGTGTGGGGAGTGCCTCTCCATTGTAAATCATTCTCGCCATGACCCTGTACGTGCTTTGGAATGTGCAGGGACTTCCTTCAGTAGAGAAGTCCACTGAATTGTCTCTATCTTGGTTCAGTGTTGTGAACCATGATATTGTGTTTGCTTTAGCCACCAGCTCACTGAAACTACAAGCTCAGTGTTCACTTTTCTTTCCCCCTGACTCCCTGTGACTGTTGTTCAGTAAAAGTCGTGTTTTGACGGGCTCTGCTGCCTGGCAACTCTTGTATTTGTGCCCCAATAAGCTTCCCATATAGCCGCCACCTCGGTGAGGAACAAATCCACTTGGCAGACTTTGATTTCATTCTATTGTCCTTTCGCCAGATTAAATCCTGTCACCTCGAAACCACAAATGGCAGTGGGGGCAGTTTTCAGCCCAGCTAAGCTGTCAGTTTCCAGTTGAAGGCTTTGATCAAAAGTCCCCTATGTGAGGACAGCACACATGTCACACTCCATCGACTGGAGGTTGTGTGGAGGGGAGCTGGTCACCAGAGTACAACACAAAAGACCACTGCAACTTTTGGAACAGACCAGAAAAGTGGTGCTTAAATAGTCCCCTCCCATTATCTTCATAATTAGCAGCACTGATTTGACAGTTCCATTCCAATTACCTAATAATTCTACTGACTACTGCTGTCAATTACAAGGTAATGCCACTCTGTAGTAATGGTGATTACTACAGTTGTGCTTCAGAGCTGTTTGTGCATTGAGTTGTGCTTCAGAGCTGTTTGTGTTTACTTTTATTTCTCCGGTGTTGCCAATCAATGTATCTATCCATCTTCCGGAAGTGGCGGCGCTGGGAACGGCTGCGGCTCGCCTGCAGTCCGTTTGTCTTTTACTTTTTTGTGTTGTTTTTTTCCGTTTTGTCTAGTTACGTTTTTGGTTTTTAGGTTGTGTTTATGTGGGGGGGGGTGGGGGGTGAAACGGGGCTTGCTGTCTCTCCCTTCGGGGGAATACGACCTTTTTGTCGTATCCCCCTTCTCTGCCTCCGTCTACGCTGAGGCCTAATGGCGGAGCCGGCAACCTCAGGACTCAGGAGGCAGCTGACAGGACTCGCCCTGGGCTCGCTCCCGTGAGGGTGGCCCAGCCCGGGGCTGGAACTGCGCTCTCGTGAGAGCGGCCTGGCGAGGGGCTGAGAGACTCTCCCGTGAGGGGCTGTGGCCCGTCGGAGTGGCCCAGCCCGAGGGAGGAACGGCGCTCCCGTCGGAGTGGCCCAGCCCGAGGGAGAACGCCGCTCCCATCGGAGTGGCCCAGCCCAAGGGAGAACGGCGCTCCCGTCGGAGTGGCCCAGCCCAAGGGAGAACGGTACTCCCGTCGGAGTGGCCCAGCCCAAGGGAGAACGGTACTCACGTGAGGGCGATCCGGCTCGGGGCTGGAACGGTGCTCCGGTGGCTGGGACGGCGTTCTGGCGGCGGTGACCTGAGTCTGGGGTTCAGCCGCGGGCCAGCGGCTGCGTGTGCTGAACTTAGGGCGGCAGCTTCGACCACCCCCGGGGCGCGGTGTTTGAACCGGCCCATTTGCGGGGTTCGGTGAGCCGCGGGACTGTTTGTACCATCGCCCGGTGGGGAATCGCCTCAGCACAGAGGGAGAAGAGGAGGGAAGAGACAGTAACCCTAAGATTTTTGCCTCCACCACAGTGAGGAGGTGCTTGGAGGATACACTGTGGTGGATGTTAATTTGTGTTTATTGTTGATTATTATTGTATGATTGTATGTATGACTGCAGGCACGAAATTTCGTTCAGACCGTAAGGTCTGAATGACAATAAAGGTATTCAATTCAATTCAATTCAATTCAAAAAGAAAGCTTTATCAGTCACACGTCAAAGCCTCCCAGTTTGTTTCTTTGGGAAGACAAAAGAAAGACAGCAAGAAAGACAAATACTTCTGGGTCTTCTGGTCTCACGGAGAAGCAAAATATTTCACAGCAAAGTGCAAATCTACCAAAAAGCATCACCCTCTGGCTGCCTTCAGTATGTTTTTGGAGCGAGCATCAGCCTCCCAGTACACAAGAACATGATATCATCAGGGCTATTCATTTACAAAGTTCTGCGGTAGAATTGTTGCACAAAAGGGATATGGTATGAAGAGTAAGATATGGATGGGATTAGCAACAAGCATTGCAGTTGTTGAAAATCTGAAATAAAACAGAAAATGATAGAAGTATAGAGCAGCTCCTGAAAAAAAATCATGTCGTTCTGATGTACGTTTACCCTGAAACGCTATCACTTTTCTCTCCAATGATGCTACCTGACCTGTGA
Source organism: Amblyraja radiata (assembly GCF_010909765.2). Lineage (NCBI taxonomy): Eukaryota > Metazoa > Chordata > Chondrichthyes > Rajiformes > Rajidae > Amblyraja > Amblyraja radiata. The sequence continues at coordinate 80,984,125 of NC_045961.1, read as the reverse complement.
ATGTTTCAAATAATTCTGTTCCATTGTCGTAATCACATAACCTCTATTAATGATCTTGAGACACATAAACTAAACAGATAACTCTGGAATAAAAACTAGTCAAATTGATGATGGGCATGAAAGTACAGTGTTTTTTGTAAAACCGACCAAGTCACCATGTCCTATTGGATATTTCCAGTTTAACCAATATGGGACCCTGGACCCACAGCAACGTTGTTGATTCAGAGTTGCCTTGGAAATGGTCTAGAAAATCATCCAATTCCAGAGTAATTAAGGATGGGCTCTAAATGCTGACTTTTGCAGTGAATGCTGCATCCCAATGCATGTTTTTTTTAAAAAGCCCTCCTCAGGTTTTTAGATATCATTTAGTTAGATTCATTTAGTTAGAACATGACTAATCCACATGCTAACCATGGCTCTATGTCTCTAGGCATCTTTGCCCGACAAGAGGCTTATTGAAGACAAGGAATGGGTGACGTTTCGGGTCGAAACCCTTCTTCAAGCTTTTATTTTACTTACTTACTTACCACAGTGTAGCATTACCTTGTAATTGACAATAACTCCGGCATTTTGTGTCTATTGTGTGTCTATCGTCGATTTAAACTGACATCTGCAGTTCTTTCCTACACAAGAGGCTTATTGGACTGTTCCTACATATTCCATTGACTACTGCCAGGCTCTTCCAACTTCTCGTTGAAAATGTGTTTCATGGTATCATCCCTCAGTCTAATTTTAAAGTTTGCCACTTTACATCCCCGCGCTGGGCGATGAAAGGTCCTGCGAACCAAAGATCATAGAGCGGAGCTTTGCCGCGAACAGGCCGATTCAAGGTCCGCTCTATGATCTTTCCTCCACCAGGACGTCTCCCTCCTCCAATCATCGTGCTCTATCCTCAGTCCCACCCCCCTACTTCCGCCTCTGACCGACACCTCCCTCCTCCAATCATCGTGCTGAATCATCATGGTCCCCCCCCCACTGCCCGCTGACCGAGGTCTCTCTCGTCCAATCGGCGCCCTCGAACATCAGTACCAAACCCACTGTCTCGCGGAAAGTTGAGATTTTTAATAGATTTTTTTCCCCCCAAATTTCAAAATCCGGACCTCAAAACATGGGTGGGATTGTCCCCCACCTCTCAAAACATGGGGGGGGAGTGGCCATGTCCCTCCTGTCCCCCCCACCCCGGGATTTCCGCCCATGTATACAACCATGTGCCATAAGAGACAGAGATGAAAATCAAAACAGTCACTGCTGGAAATCTGACAAAAAAAAAGAGATAATTGTCTGAAGAAGAGTCACTACCCGAAACGTCACCCAACCCTTTTCTCTAGAGATGCTGCCTGACCCGCTGAGTTTCTCCAGCACATTGTGTGTATCTTCAGTATAAACCAGCATCCTACCAACACATAAAACCAGAGATATTGTAAAAATTCAGCAAGCCAGGCAGCATCTGTGGAGAGATAATAACAGAATTAACGTTTCAGGTTGAGGACCATGCATCATATCCTTCGCAGTCCCGGTGAAGGGGCTTGGACCTCAACTGTTAAATGCTGTCTCTCTTGTCAGAGGTGCTGCTGGATACGCAGAGTGCTTCCAACATTTTCTTTTCCTATATAATACTCGAGTTGTTGGTACTGGCCTTTATACTATTATCCATGACCACCCTTTAAAAAGTATCAATAAATTAATCATTCATCACTGTTGCCATTGGTAACCACTCAGCCGAATTTTCAACCTTCCTTTTAAAGATTAGAAATACTCACAAATATTTTACATATACCATTCCATGTTAATTTTAGCAAAGCATTATCATACATTATTGATAGAGATTAACACTGACGTAAATTAAATATGTTATTCACATTTAAAGTTCATGCATTGTTCCCTAACAGAGATAGTGGGTGACTAACACCAGAAATATTATTTCAAAGTCACTGTCAGAAAGATAAATTGTTATTTTATGACACCCTAAAGCTTTAGTCTCAAGATTTAATAAAACTGTGACTGACATTTTATCTTTTAAGTGACTAACTGTTCTTTAACAGAAATGTGTAATAATGGCATTGGCGCATGCTTTCTGCAGTTGTGTCAGATTCTTGGCCATCTCTGTGACTTCAAGCAAATAGTTCAATCTTTTAGCCTTCATGATTCATGAGTACTAGAGAGCATGTACTACATTTCTAAAGTGAACTAAATTACCTTAAACTGGGGGTGAAGTAAAATTCCATTGCACAGGCTGGAGCATGTACCCAGGATTTTATTTTGCATAAATCTAGCATAAAACCCATGTGGGTGATTAAAGATTGTAGTGGCTAAAATCATATGAGTAACCGATCCTTGATGAAATCACACCTGCCAACTCTTCTGGTTGAGATCCCATGCTGGCAGCTGACACTTTACTGCTGTTGGATGTGAATCTAACGATATCATCCTGTATATCATAACCTGCAAAATTGAATGAGAAGAGTGTAGTGGTTTATGATTCTAGGACCGTGATAACTCAACCAGGGGAACAACCTCCCCGTAACCAGCACTCTGAAACTTCTTAAGTATCAATGAGATCACCTCCAATTCCTCTCAACTCAAGAAAACACAGGCCCAGTCCGCTCATTCTTACTTCAAATGGAAAACCCAGGACTGAGCAAAGGATTATTTATTCCACCGTAGATCAGACTTGATATTTGCAGAGACTTGAGACTTGATCGATACAAGATGGCAGCAGAGTATGGCGACCTTTATCCGTGCTGTCCCAGAAGACATAGAAACATAGAAATTAGGTGCAGGAGTAGGCCATTCGGCCCTTCGAGCCTGCACCGCCATTCAATATGATCATGGCTGATCATCCAACTCAGTATCCCGTACCTGCCTTCTCTCCATACCCTCTGATCCCCTTAGCCACAAGGGCCACATCTAACTCCCTCTTAAATATAGCCAATGAACTGGCCTCGAATACCCTCTGTGGCAGAGAGTTCCAGAGATTCACCACTCTCTGTGTGAAAAAAGTTTTTCTCATCTCGGTTTTAAAGGATTTCCCCCTTATCCTTAAGCTGTGACCCCTTGTCCTGGACTTCCCCAACATCGGGAACAATCTTCCTGCATCTAGCCTGTCCAACCCCTTAATAATTTTGTAAGTTTCTATAAGATCCCCTCTCAATCTCCTAAATTCTAGAGAGTGTAAACCAAGTCTATCCAGTCTTTCTTCATAAGACAGTCCTGACATCCCAGGAATCAGTCTGGTGAACCTTCTCTGCACTCCCTCTATGGCAATAATGTCCTTCCTCAGATTTGGAGACCAAAACTGTACGCAATACTCCAGGTGTGGTCTCACCAAGACCCTGTACAACTGCAGTAGAACCTCCCTGCTCCTATACTCAAATCCTTTTGCTATGAAAGCTAACATACCATTCGCTTTCTTCACTGCCTGCTGCACCTGCATGCCTACTTTCAATGACTGGTGTACCATGACACCCAGGTCTCGCTGCATCTCCCCTTTTCCTAATCGGCCACCATTTAGATAATAGTCTGCTTTCCTGTTTTTGCCACCAAAATGGATAACCTCACATTTATCCACATTATACTGCATCTGCCAAACATTTGCCCACTCACCCAGCCTATCCAAGTCACCTTGCAGTCTCCTAGCATCCCAAGTCACCTTGCAGTCTCCTAACAGATCCTCAAAGACGATCTATGATAATCCACTACAATTCTTTGACTTTATTATTTGTGTATGGTTATACTCATGTCTGGCATGCTTTGATTGGATAGAAGAAAAAAAATGTTCCACTCTATCAGAGTACAAGTGACAATAATAAATTTAACTAAACCCCTTCTGTGGGAGTTTTTCAATGTTATATCTTTGCACTAAATGTTGCACTCTTTATCCTTTGTTTATGTACTGAGTGGCTTGATTGTATTCATGTATAGTCTTTTCTTTGACTGGATAGCACGCAAACAAAAGTTTTTCATTGTACCCTGGTACACTTGACAATAATAAACTAAGCTAAACTAAACTAAACTTATTCTCAGTATGGAGGCCAATATTACATATAATGTTCCAGCTACAATCTCAAGGCTTTATATAATTCCCACAACTCCACCGTGGTCTTTTCTGTGGCTTCTATGTCAATCTAATGGCCGGAGCTCCGTATATCCAGATTCCATCAATAATGACATAACAGATATTGTCTCGGCTGCCACCTGCTATTAAGAACCTCACAGGTAAACTTTTACCCCATCAACATGGATGATAATCAGCCAACTATGTTTTTTTGTTCCAAATTTACTGTTCTGTGTTACAAGTACAAATAAACTCTTTTAATCTGGCGTGCTTTGAACAATGGTGGACTAATAGATTTTCTGGACTATCAATATGTTTTAATGTTTTGATATATTAAAATAATATGTTATGTATATATTACAGTAGGTTTTAAGGGAGCATAGAATAAGGTGAGCTTCAGGGGTTTGTGGAAACCAGGGCTCCTGTGAGGGCAGGAGAGCGCAGAAATCCAAAGACGTACAGGTTTGTAGGTTGTGTTGGAAGGAACTGCAGATGCTGGTTTAAATAGAACATAGACACAAAATGTTGGAGTAACTCAGAGGGACAGGCAGCATCTCTGGAGAGAAGCATCCAAATTTGTAGGTTAATTTGCTTGGGATAAAAAATGTAAAATTGTCCCTAGTGAGTGTAAGATAGTGTTAATATGCGGGGACCGCTGGTCGGTGCCATCTCGTTGGGCTAAAGGGCTTGTTTCCGTGCTGTATCTCTAAACTAAACTAAAATCAGAGTCCTAGTGAAGGAAAGGGGAGCACAGAAATTGAGGGAGCCAGTGAGATAACAGGAGTGTAGAAACAGGGGGTCTCAATGAGGGAAAGGGAGCACAGAACTAGGGCCCCAATGAGGGAAAGGAGGGGCAGAAGCTGGGTCTCGGTAAACCCCGATGCCATACCAACACAAGCCTAATATTCAGAAGGCAAATTTTATAGGTGTCCCTTTAACCTATCAAAAAAATGATGAACTCAATTTCCAGGCATCTGTTTAAACAGGTGATGACTGCAACCACTAAGCAAGCTGATGACCAACACATTAATGCTGATGGTAAATGCTTTTCTCTCTCCCTTATCCCTTCCTGTAATGATCTATAATGCTGGAATCTGCCTCTGACCGCAGCTTAATACCAGGGCGCAATCTCCTGAATTGGGTTAATGAATTCTTCCAATTGATCTATCCATTAAATCATAATTATGGCAAAGAACAGGGTAATAATCAATACTAACTTATAACGATGCTGTAAAACAACTCTCTCTAACCGGGGAGGCCAATCCACCTTTTTAACGATTTGAAGAACAAATCAATCATTGACAGGGAAAGGTCAAATGGTATTGATTGGTGAATGAGCACAGACCCATCATCCACCCTGCTGTTTTAATTTTCTTGTAATCAGAGTATAATTTGTTTGCTGTACATGTTTTCCAGAGGGCCTATTTATGTTGTTGTAGAAGTAAGCAGGGCTGTAGCAATGGAAAGATTTATCAGCAGTCCAATCAATATCGCTGCTGCTTAATATATTGAAGCCAAAACTGTGGTTGGAAAGCCTGCAAGATCCATCAAAGCCAATGTAATCCCTTCATATTCAGTTTTGTACATGGGCTGGTGAAGATTAGGGGAATTTAAAACAAGAATCAACCTCTCTTGATCTCCCAGTTTCTGGGTAGTCAAGGAAGAAGCTCTTCATAATCAATGCAGGCACAGCTTTGGTCTAATTTGCACATGTCAACTTTTGATGGTGGCAAACAGCACTAACGGTGTTTAAATAGCAATCTACAGATAAAAATAATGTCATTTCTGATAAATAACCCAGGAGACATTCTTGCCAACCCCTTTTATAAAATAGGCGATGATTGACCACAAGTTTAAAATACACTGGCCCAGAGCCATCTTGGTTTCACCAAACATTACCAGTAACTATTGTTCTTTTCATTTATTAATGTCACATGTCTTTTCTATTCATCCTGAAAATGTTATTCAGTGTTGCCTGTGTGCATTTGATCCAAGTTTCTTCCTCCCGAGGGAACCATTCCGTTAAGTGAATAGAATTTAAACTAATTTCCTCTGTGATGCCTTCCAATCAATTATGTCTGCCGCATTCTATGGAATAATAAAACATCATGCTTTTGAAGATGCAGGACTGGCGCTCCCCCACGCAAGTTCAAAAATGCAAGCGGCAGCTCTGCTGCAGTTGGCAACATGATCAATAGACTTTAGACTTTAAAGATACAGAGCGGAAACAGGCCATTCGGACCCAATGAATTCATGCCAACCAGCGATCACCCCCTGTACACTACCACTATCCTACATACTTGCGACAATTTACAATTTTATCGAAGCCAATTAACCTACAAACCTTGGAGTGTAGGAGGAAATTGGGGCACCTGCAGAAAACATACGCCGTCACATGTAGAACATGCAAACTCCTTACAGACAGCAATCTTTGTCAGGATTGAACTCGGGTCTCTGGTGCTGTGTGGTAGTAACTCTGCCACTGCTCCACTGTGCCATCGAAGGGTTGCGAGTTCAAGACAAGATATAGTACTGGGGATGGGTCTACATTTTGATGCTATCTTTTGTACAGGATATAAAACTGAGTCACTGCCTACTCTCAGGTAAAGATCCCAAGGCACAACGTGGAAGATAAGCAGGAGATTTGCCCCTGGGATCCTGGCCAATTTTCTCTTGACAACATAAAATATGATTATCTGATCTATGTCATGTTTCCCTTCATAACACTAAACTGTGGGCAAACTGCTAGCTGCTTGTAACAGTGGTGACACATTTTAATACTGCATTGGCTATAAAAACTCCATCTTCTCCCCTCTCCCATCAGGCAAACGGCAGAAAAGTGTGAAAACACCCACCTCCAGATTCAGGGACAGTTTCTTCCCAGCTGTTATCAGGCAACTGAATCGTCCTACCCCAACCAGAGAGCAGTGCTTATCTACTATCTACCTCTTTGATGACCCTCAGACTATACTTGATCGGACTTTGCTGGCTTTAACTTGCACGAAACGTTATTCCCTTACCATGTATCTACACACTGTAAATGGATCAATTGTAATCATATATTGTCTTTCTGCTGACTGGTTAGCACACAACAAAGAGCTTTTCGGTACGGGTGATAATAAACCAAACTGAACTGAAAACAGGGCCTTGGAATATGGTCAAATTGTGAAAGTTGCAACAGAAATAAAATCCCCATCACAGGCCCAATCAAATCCCAAATTAAATACAGGGTAATTTTTACGGGAACTAAATACGAATCTGAATGCATTTCACACATTTCCAATGGCTATCTCAATTAATGGAATATTAACCGTTTAGTTTAGTTTAGTTTAGTTTAGTTCAGAGATACAGCATCGAAACAGGCTCTTTGGCTCACTGAGTCCACGCTGACCAGCCATCACCTGTATACCAGTTCCATCTTACTCATTAGGGACAATTTACAGAAGCCAATTAACTTTAAACCTGCACTTCTTTGGAACATGGGAAGAAACCAGAGCAGCCAGAGAAAACCCACGGGATCACAGGGAAAATGTACAAACTCCGAACAGACAGCACCCGTAGAATAAAGTGATCCTGTTATTAACAATCCTCTCTTGTAAACAAGTAAAGATGGTGTCTGAAGGTACACAAAATTGCTGGGGAAACTCAGCGGGTGCAGCAGCATCTATGGAGCGAAGGAAATAGGTGAAGTTTCGGGCCGAAACCCTTCTTCAGACTGATGGGGGGTGGGAGAAAGAAGGAAAAGGGGAGGAGGGGGAGGAGCCCGAGGGCGGGCGGATGGGAGGAGACAGCTAGAGGGTTAAGGAAGGGGAGGAGACAACAAGGGCTAGCAAAATTGGGAGAATTGTAATCATATATTGTCTTTCTGCTGACTGGTTAGCACACAACAAAAAGCTGGTGTCTGTATGTTTTAACTCTGAATCATGTGGGTACCTATTACTCAATGTTTGAGTGACATGGCAACATGATCAATAGACTTTAGACTTTAGAACAGTGCCATTGGATATAATTTGTGCTGTATCTTACTGGCGTCCCCCATACTCTACCCACCCCCAACTCTGCAATAATCCAGATAAATTGGTTGGGCAATAGATCTGTTGTGGATGACAGTGCCAGATATTCAGAGATGCATCCAGAGAGATGAGCTAAAGAATGGTCAAAGAGATAAACTTCAGCGAAATATGTCAAAGAGATAAAAAAACATAAATGTTTAGAAAGAAAATCCTATTGCTTGGTGCCCTGATATCGAAAGGCGTGTTTGTCAGTGAAGGGGTGATTGAAAATGGAGATAGGGAAGAGGTTAAAAATAGAGTGCAGAACTGTTACAGGACAGGCAGGGGTTTCAGAAACAGTGATTGTTCATTCAAGGACAGCGTTGTGTGATACGCAAAGCACAGATGTTTTCCATATGGTATCCGAATAAAGCCCCACTTAACTTTATTTTCTTCCCAGTTCATTGTGATCTGAATGTGACTGTTAATCCTGGCTAAATTGGAGAGGTTAGCACTTCAAAGTGAGTAAAAGCTTCAGGGCTGCTGAGAGATTTGGTCTATTTGGAATTGCTCTCTGCAGAGCTGGGACAAGCTGCAGAGTGGTGCCAGTGTGTCTAGAGCCTATATACAATTTGCAAGAAAAGAATAAGAATATGATCCTGCAAAATGCACAGAATTGATTGGATGGCTATTGCAGAGTTCTGTTTTGCCGAGTGTTGATTGGATGAGGTATTGAGCCTTGTCTGGGTTTCTGCCAGATCTGGATAAATGGTTCTAAATTGGCTTCCTTGTGAAGTCCGGTTTGATTACAATGTATTGACCTGCTGTATTATTGGGTTAGGGAAATGTCTGTTATGTATGGGGTTAATCGATATCTGTAATTGGATTATTAAGAGACCACCCCCATGTGGTTCAGCCCCTCGAGGTCCGCTACCACGAGGTCCAGAGTTGATCTTCTGGGAGAGTGCTTGGGACTGCATGAACTTCTGGAGTGTGTCTGTTTGAGCGAGGGCTTGAACAGGCAGATACGAGGATTGAACCCGCGGTGGGATAGGTACAGTAGTTGAACTGTAAGGCGCTTTTGTTAAAATAAAAAGTGGTTGTTTCAAGTGCTTGATTCAGTGTTTTTACTGGAACTAGACTGGGGGGAAGCTTAGAAACTAGCAATTTACATGACCAATAATCTTAATTGGATTGCCTGCACTGTTCAAAGGTTCAAAGGTTCTTTATTAGTCACATACACCAATTGGTGTAGTGAAAGGCGGATTGCCATAGCAGAACATTAAAAAAAACCCCAACATAACAGTAATAAAGAAATTTAAACATAAAAAACATCCCCCCACAATGATTCCCATTATGAGGGAAGGCACAAAGTCCAGTCCCCATCCCCATGTCCACCCATAGTCAGGCCTATTGAGGCCTCCGCAGTCAACGCTAAGGAGGCCCGATGTTCCAGGCCGTTCTCACCGGGTGATGGTGCTCGGGCGTTGGGAGAATCCTCTCAGCGGCTTGGGATACCAGGAACAGCCGCTTCCTTACCGGAAACTGTGGCTTCCGAAGCCGACAGGCCGCGCTGGATGGGGCTCCACCAATGGCGATCTCACCGAGAGATCCCAGGCTCCCAATATAAAGTTCAGCGCCGCCGCCTGCGTCTGGCTGCTCCACAGTCCCGCAGCTCCGCAATGTTTCATCGGCGGTCTCAGCTCACCGGAGCTCCAGCGCTGCGACCCGGGCAAGGCATCGCCCGCTCCACTCTGCGATAGCGCTCCAGCGCTGTGCCGCCGCCGAAGCCGAGGTCCTGGCCGGTCCCCTCAGGAAGCCCGCTGGTAGGCCGCGAGGACGGATCGAAGATGCTGCCCGGAGAAAAGCCGCCTCTCCGACCAGGTAGGGTCTAGGAAAAGCAATTTCCCCATCCCCCCCCACCCCCACATAATAAGACTAGAGCTCCAAAAAACAAAAACTCAACTAACTAAAAATAAAAAAAGTGAAAAATGGACAGCTGCAGGCTGAGTAGCCATACCCATACAGGACGGCGCCCCCTATCCAAATTTTGAGTGTTAAAGGTTAATGGAAATAGCAATGACAGAAAATTTTAAAAGCACCTTTTCAAAATGAGATGCACTTCAAAATTCATGAGTTTATTCGGCTTGTATAAAATCTGTATTCACTGAGCAGTGTTCATTGTTAAATAGTTCATGACTCTAAATACCCTCCTGGTTACAACAAAAGTACATCAATTCTACTCATGTTTTCTGTCAAGTCAAATGCAGTCAATACAATTATTAATTATCTTCAACTACAATCTCATTACCAAGAATTCATTATGTATGATTTCCTTGCATGGAATAATGGCGCTATCTGCAGTGCTGTTTTAATGGGGGCACAAAGGCAGGTAACAGAAATGCATTTGTCCAATGCTTTTTGAATGTGCATAAAATCCTGTTCAGACAACCTTATTCGTTCTTTTCCAGTGCTTTTGATGAGATTATCCAGATTATAACACACTTATTTTGTGTCCACCTTGTAAATCGATGGTTTAATGAATCCAGCTACAAAGCAGCAACAGAGTCGTATATTAACTAGTCCAAAACCATATCATACTGGAAGAGTAGAGCCATATTTCTTCCCCCGTATTATATTGAATCAATGAATGTTGCAACACAGTAACAGGCCATTTGTCCTGTAAATGGTGTTATAGTATATTTCTCCACATGAATCACATAGTCCATTCTCCTGACTGACCAGCACATTCTTCAATATTTATTGTATTCAAATAACTAGTTGAAGAATTTGTAGACTCTTCTAACAATTGCCAGTGGTTGTGAATTCCACAAACATCCTCTGTGCAAGTGAAACTTTCCGCTAAGTGCTTTAAATCATGTGTACAAACTTATGCGCGCATTAACAGAAACTGGGGAGAGATCTAATGTCACTATTGGAGCAGCCAACAGTCACCAAATCCAAAGGGTAACATTAATTATCAAAATGAGTTAACAGAATAAATTGTAAACTGCAGCCGCATAAATATCAGCTCCTTCCACTTCACCCGAGGCTTCCCAGCTCTAATGGGATATATTCCCAAGAGTCCATCTCATAACTTCCAGCCAGTCACTTGCCCTCTCAGCAAAACAACTTCTTATCTCCAACTCCAATGTTTTTCCAACTAATTATAAGAAAATCTTCAAAGGGAATAAAAAAGGCAAATTTTATTTTTAATGCCTCTACATTTTTCACTGGAGTTTGTGCCAGCAATGGCAACCATGTGTTCTGCCTCCAGCCCTTGATCATGGAATTCCACCTCCAAATGTCTCAAAGCTCCTTAAATCTCCAACCAAGCTTTTGACTACTGGCCTTATTATCTCCAAATTCTGTTTGATACCACACGCCAAATTTGCAGTGGTATTTCCAAATTTGGCTTGGAAGCACTGGACAATTTAGGAAAAAAAGTGTTTTACTGACACATACAGCTCTGAATTTTTCATCTGTTAATAAGTATTTGCAGAAGTCAGTTGGCAACTCTACTGCATCCTCTACCTAAGTTTTTGATGTACTTACTCCGCAGTGAGGCTAAACTACCAGCCATCGGGTCCACTAAGGCTAAGCCACACTTAAATTTGGGCATTGAAGTCCCCCAACCAGAGTGCATATTACGTCCTTCCCACTCTTAGTTCTGCTGAAAGGGGCAGAACTTATTCATCAATTTAAGAAGTTAGGGTGATGGTTGCTCTTGTTTGACATGAACCAGTGAGATTTCATGGGAATTAGAATCAATATTGAGACCATCCCTACTGATGTTAAATATCTTTAATGAAGCATTTCTGGGGAAATTAGACCACAACATTGCAGGAACATAATTTGTTGGACAATCCTGGAACTACTATGCCTAAATAATGGTTCTCTGGACTAGGGCCCCAATTAATTAAGCCTATTACACTATCAATTATTCAATGTTATTTTATGGTGTATTAACAACAAGGAGTGAAAGGAACATTGATATATAATGGATGCATTTAGATAACTTTGGTGTTTTCCTTTGCAATCTGCTTAAGCTGTTCATCCTTTTGAAACATCGGTGGGAACCCAACATTACAATCAGCAAGACCATTCAATTAGTGGGACGAGTTAATGAAGTGCATGCAGTTGGACTACTCCTGAGGCCCAACAATAGGACAGTGTCACTTTCTCTCCCATGTCTATTTAATTACCTGTTTTATTTCCATTCTTTGCCTATTGAATACCTGAAATTCATGGTAAGTGCCATTACCATCCTGTTTGCAGAGCCTCTGTGTGTGCATTCTAAACTGCTTTATTCAGAAATGACAGACAAGTCAAAATAGAAAGCTCCACTGCGTGTATGTTTGTCGGCTGAGAGCGTGATGTGTCAATCATAAGATAAGTTCAATTTTTGCTGCAAATTTCATCTATATTCACTGACCAATAAGTGGGGTTTGTGTCTGCAGGCAACATCAAAGTGCACACTTGATGGATTGGTGACACTGGCTAAATTGCTTTTGAGCTCAGAATTTCTGAGATGTCACTTGCATTGAGTGGCCGGTTGGTAATGATTCCTGTCCGTGCCTTGTTTCATGCATACGAGATATACAGGGCATATTGGCGCAGCGGTAGAGTTGATGCTTTACATCGCCAGAGACCCGGGTTCGATCCTGACTATGGGTGCTGTCTGTAAGGAGTTTGCTCAGTCCCCCTATGATCGCATGGGTTTTCACCGGGTGCTCCGGTTTCCTCCCACATTCCAAAGACGTGCAGGTTTGTAGGTTAATTGGCTTCTGTAAAATAGTGTGTACAATAGAAATAATGTACGGGTGGTTGTTGGTCGGCACAGACTTGGTGGGCATTAGGGTATGTTTGAACGCTATATCTCTAAAACTAAAACTAAACTAAGTGAGCTGTACTTTGAAATTAATGAAATACATCAAATTTAGCTAAATCTCCTTTTTAAATTAAGGTTTGAAGTTCTCAGTCCCATTACATGCCCATCTATGGTTATGTACAGTACGGTACCTGAAGTTACAGAACAACCTGAGACTTGGCAATGAGTGTAGGGACTGAGCAAGAGGTTAGATGCACATGCATCTCACTTCCTGAAAAATCCTGTCTTTTGCAACCCAGTGCACAGGCATAGTTCTGCAGAATGCATTGCACCAAAGCATTTATTGCCCATCATGAGATGCACTTGGGTAGGCGCGTGTGAATTATCTTCTTGAATCGCATCAGTCAATCTGTTGAAGATGATGTGTGGAAAGGCTTTCAAAAATGTAGACACAATGAAATCAATTAGAATCCATTTCCAAACAGGATGGCATATGAATCCATGGGAACCTTCAAATTGTGGCCAAAAGGACACAGTGGTGGAGTAACTCAGCAGGTCAGGCAGCATCTCGAGAGAACATGGTAGGTGACTTGAGTCAAGACCCAAAATTAACCAATCCATGGTCTCCAGAGATTTCCGACCTGCTGAGGTACTCCAGCACTTGTGTACTTATGTGTATTGGCAAGCATTTGCAGTTCTGTCTTTCTACAAATAGTGGTGTTCTGCCACTTTCCTGCCACCATCTTTCTTTGAGGTAGAGGTCACAGGTTTGGCAGGTATTTTTGACATACTGTAGCCTGGGTGTGTAACTGCATTGCATTTTGTAGACAGCACAGGCTGCAGTAATTGGCCATTGACAGACAATAGACAATAGACAGAAGGTGCAGAAGTAGGCCATTCAGCACTTCGAGCCAGCACCGCCATTCAATGTGATCATGGCTGATCATCCCCAATCAGTATCCTATTCCTGCCTTCTTCCCATATCCCCTGACTCCACTATCTTTAAGAGCCCTATCTAGCTCTCTCTTGAAAGTATCCAGAGGACCGGCCTCCACTGCCCTCTGAGGCAGAGAATTCCACAGACTCACAACTCTCTGTGTGAATAAGTGTTTCCTAATCTCTGTTCTAAATGGCTTACCCCTTATTCTTCAACTGTGGCCCCTGGTTCTGGACTCCCCCAAAATCGGGAACATGTTTCCTACCTCTAGCGTGTCCAAACCCTTAATAATCTTATATGTTTCAATAAAATTTCCTCTCATCCATCTAAATTTCAGAATATACAAGCCCAGCCGCTCCATTCTCTCAGCATATGACAGTCCCGCCATCCCGGGAATTAACATTGTAAACATACGCTGCAGTCCCTCAATAGCAAGAATGTCCTTCCTCAAATTAGGGGAACTGCACACAATACTCCAGGTGTGTTCTCATTAGGGCCCTGCACAACTGCAGAAGGACCTCTTTGCTCCTAAACTCAACTCCTCTTGTTATGAAGGTCAACATGCCATTCGCTTTCTTCACTGCCTGCTGTACCTGCATGCTTACTTTCATTGACTGGTGAACAAGAACCCCCAGATCCCATTGTACTTCCACTTTTCCCAACTTGACACCATTTAGATAATAATCTGCCTTCCTGTTTTTGCTACAAAAGTGGATAACCTCACATTTATCCACATTAAACTGCATCTGCCAGGCATCTTCCCACTCACCCAACCTGTCCAAATCACCCTGCTTTCTCATAGCATCCTCCAAACAGTTCCCACTGCCACCCAGCTTTGTGTCATCTGCAAATTTGCTAATGTTACTTTGAATACAATACAATACAATATTTATTGTCATTTGAGCCTCAGTGAGGCTCAAACGAAATTCCGTTTCCACAGCCATACAAACAAAGACAATTTCCTACAGACATACACACAATTTAATTCACACAAACATCCATCACAGTGAACCCACTGTGATGGAAGGCAAAGTCTTTTCTCTCCCCTGTTCTCCATGTCTCTCCCGATGTCCAAGCTCCAGGCGGGCGATGATAAGCCCCACGGCCATTTTAGGCCGTGCCGGGCGATTTACGGCCCCGCTCCCGGTCTAAAAGTCACAGTGTTGGAGCCCCCGGCGGGCGCTGTAATGTCCCACGGCCATGAAGCCGCGCCGGGCGATGTACGACCCTGCTCCGGGTCGTTCCAACCCCGCGACACGGGCTGGAGAAGTCGCGTTGCGGGAGCTCCGGGATGCGGTCTCCTCAACCGGACCCGCGAGCTCCCGATACCCCGACAGTCCACCGGACCTACGGCTGCATTGCTGGAGCCTCCGAGCCCCAAGAGTCGAGTCGCAGCAGCGTGTCACCGCTGCTCCCCACGCTCCGAAGCCGGCCAGCCCCACGCTGGTGAGTAGTCCGCAGCTCCGCAGTCTCCCGAGCCCCCGGGTCATTCAGGTTGGAGGCCGCTCCACGGTGCTAGGCCCCAACGACAACGGAGACCCGACAGGGAAATGGTCGGGTCTCCCGTACAGGGAAGAGATTTTAAACGGTTTCCCCCTCCCCCACCGCCCCCCACATGTACACATTTAAAACCAGTATTAAAAAACACCAACACTACATTTAACTCGACACAAAATAAAAAAATGACAGACAGGCTGTAGGGGCCGCTGCAACGGGTGAGTCGCGCCGCCAACTTATGCCTTCATCTAAATCATTGATGTATATTGTAAATAGCTGCAGTCTTCCCTTAATAAATAATTATGGAGGGAATGACTGCTTCAAGTGCTCGATGAGGTGTCGATGAAGCATACTCTTTCCCCTGGATAGCATTGAGCGTCCTGAGTATTGCTCTTGCTGCACTCATGCAGACAATTTGGGAATGAGATTTGGAATTGGACAGAGTAATCCAAATGAAATTTAAAATGTTCCATTTAAAGGAATTTGTAAATCATTACAATTCAGCATATAGCAGAATCAATATGAAAATGTAATTAGCTTTCTAATTATTGTTCTGCACTTGTCATTGACCTTTTATGATTTCTCAAACTCTCTGCTCCTCCAATTTAGTAAATACTCAGAGTTAGCGTCTGTAGTGATAATTTCATACCACTACAGTGTACATATCTGTCATAGTTTGGGGATATGTGGGACTATTACTGCACCTGGGATACTCTCTGGTTCAAAAGCACAATATTGTACATGCCAAAAAACTGAAATAAATGTTGGAAATGCTCACTAGGTCATGAGAGCAGAACAAGGTCAATGTTTCAGGCGAATAAACCTTCACCAGAGATGGGGATAGGAAATGTTAAATCCGGGAGAGATAAAAATACAGAAGGACCATGTTTACAATGACAAAAGACATGACTGCTAGCAAAGCCGATCTACCAATGGCATTTGGAAGGAGTGTTGCTCATCTAGAATAAAAGTGCTGGAAAGATGACCATCTGACATTCAACATTAATTTCACTGGTTAAGGATTTATATTTGTGCATGAGCTTTGACAATGCATAAAAACTTTCTTCAGGTTCTATCTGTACTTTGCATAATTTTTGGTGAACTTGCTTTGTATCATTTTTGGTGAACTATTCAGTACTTTGTATCATTGTTGTTGAACCTGCATCTGCAGTTCCTTGTGTGCAGATTTCCACTCAGGATCTGCAGCCCAAGAGCAACACAGTAGAATCTTTCCTGCCTTTTCTCTCCTTAACCCAAAGCTATCGAGACCGGTTCCAGTTGACATCGCCAAATTGGCTGAAATCAGTAGACCGCGCAGTACTTTCTTTGGCATCTGAGAAAATTCAGCATGCTCACCAAGTCCTTGAAGTTATAGATAAACAATAAAAAGTGATCTTGCAGGATGATTCTCAGCTTGGTATGGCAATTTAGTTTAGCTCAGTTATTATTGTCACATGTAGTAAGGTACGGTGAAAAGCTTTTTGTTGTGTGCTATCCAGTCAACGACAATGCCACACATGACTACAATCAAGCAATCCACAGTGTATAGTTCCAGGATAAAGGGTATAACTATGCTTCAAACAGATGTAACCTCTTTGTAACTGCTAACTTGGAAAGTCAAGTCAAGTTGAGTTTGTCAGATGCACAAGTATGGTGTGGTCCAGGTATAATGAAAACCTTGTTTGCAGAAGTGTTGCAGGAACATTAACCCAGCCAAACATAAATTATCCATAAATTACACATACTGTACTTCTGCAAGACCGCAAAAAGAAAAAAAAAAGACTGTGCAAAACAAAAAGACATTAGTGCAAAACGCAACGTTAAAAGCAAGTAAGAATTCTGTCAATTATTCTTATCTTTAATTCTCCTCAAATTAAACCTGAAAAGTAATGAGACATCTATAAACTGTTTTTCCCTCTTGCACCTAAATTGTTTGGCACAGTTATTTTGTGTGATTCCAAGTGGATGAAAGTAATACTGATACATAGAGACATTATGGCCCTTCATTATAAATCTATCTGTAAGTTACTAAGGAGTGATGATTTATCAGGCTGTGCTTGAGGGGATGTAATATTTAGATGAGATTTTACGATCTGAGGAATATCTGCTACCAGGCTGCTGTATCGCTCCATGGCATTATTCGCAAGGGGAAGATTCATGCCACATTTAACACAATGGCACAACAGTGAAGCTGTTGCCTTCCACTTCCAGCAACCCGAGTTTGATCCTGACATCTGGTGCTTGTGTATGTGAAGTTTGCTTATTCTTCCTGTGACCTCATGGGCTTGCCTTGGGTGCTCTGGTTTCATCCCACACAAGAACACAAGAAAAAAGGAGCAAATATTGGCCACCACCGATCAGTGCAATCACGGTATGAACTCCTGTGTTATTTTCTCACAGCCCTCAATCCCTGATGTTTCAATAATTTATCTTGCGCCACTTTAAATACTTACAAGGATCTAATGTCTACAAGCACTGGAATAGATAATTCCAAAGATTCAGCACCCTCAATAAGAAGACATTTCTTTGCTCTTCAGTTTACAATGACCAGCCCTTTACCTTGAAACTTTGTCCCTACATTCAAGACTAAAAGACATGCTGGACTGGTGAAAAAAATTGGCTACCAGAAATTACCACTTGTGTACGGGGTTTGTTGGAAAATTAGGGGAAGTTAATGGAGATATAAGGAACTGTAGATGCTAGTTTACAAAAAAAGACATGAAGTGCTGGAGTATCTCAGTGGGTCAGACAGCCTGACTGCTTGTGGTTTGGAAGGTGCGGTTTTAGTAAACGTCTTTAATTGTTGTGCATTTTCTAAACTGCAGTGAACTTTGGTCCTTACATGTCAGGTAAAACAAGTAGTATAATTTTCCTCTTATTGCCAAAAAAAACCTTGAAAATTAATGATCTTGCTGGGTCACGTTAGAAGTTAGCATCTCACTTCAACCCTTGAAGCATTTACACCATGAATCATCTCAGCATTTCTCAGCATGGCTTCTGCAAGTCTCACAAATTTGGTTTACAGACTGTTTACAGTTAATTATTAATCTAAAGCATATATGGATTTTGATCAACTGGGAAATGGATTGAGATCATCAAAACATTTACCACTTGTATCTTTGGAAACCCTTTTACTTTGGGGCCTTGTACAAAATGCTGAACTAATTTTGTGAAGGACAGGATGAATAATTTACTGCAATCTGTGGAATCTGTGGAAAATAAATTTCTGCACAACACAGACATATGAAAGTTAGGCTTCAATCTTTACATGTGCCATCCTTGGATATGTGGGTGCTTTTCAGCATTAAAAGAGCAGGGAGGCTTGCACTGTGCTTTTCTTTAGTGTGTGAGGGTGGGCTTTACCACCATCCAATAAGTTCCCATTAGGTGAACTAGTACAGACACAAAATGCTGGATTAACTCAGCGGGACAGGCGGCATCTCTGGAGAGAAGGAATCGCTGATGTGTCTGGTCGAGACCCCGGATTACAGATGGACTACTATTTTGGGGGGTGAGGCCCAGGGATGGTGATGGAGCCGGGATGCATAGGGGAGTCACATACCTTATGACTAGGAATGGCAGTGATCGGAAAACATTTGCCCTTTGTCCAGGGAAACAAATTCCAAACACAAGAAACAATTTAGCCATGCTTCAGTGAAATCTAAAGTTGGATAATTGACACCTCCTATTTGCCAAAACATCTTCCACGGTGCTTCTTATTTGAGGCATGCATGTGCATTATGAAGCCTAATTCCAAATTTTGGAAGGATGCATAAGTCTTACATAGTGAAAATTAAACCAATTTCACACACTGAGCTAGAATAAAACTTAAATTACATGCAGATTTGCTTAAGTTTTAATTTAAAACCTAAATTACATGCAACACAAAGATTTGTGAAAGGAAGGTGAGAGGGAAAGAAAATGTGAAAACGCCACATACTTTGAAATGTCTCCAATATTATTTAGGTTGTAAAGGAACTTGTAAAATAAATGTTATGATCCAGGATTGAAAGTTCATTTATTTCTGATGCATTCATTCTAACTTACTTGCAACATGCTAAGCAACATGTAACTACAACAACTTTAAAGTGGGTACAATTAGAGTTTTTTAAAGTTACTGGACTGGTTTGCAGAATTCTGGGTTATTGATCCAGAAACAGGAGTCTGAATCCCAAAAGGGTATATGGGAAATTTAAATTTAAGAAATTAAATAAAATCTAGAAAGAAAATTGGGAGATTGCAGATATTAGTAGTAAGCACAAGGTAGTGATTGTGGGAGATTTCAATTTTCCACACATAGACTGGGAAACACATTCTGTAAATGGGCTGGATGGGTTGGAGTTTGTAAAATGTGTGCAGGATAGTTTTTTTGCAGCAATACATAGAAGTACCTACTAGAGAAGGAGCGGTGCTGGACCTCCTGTTAGGAAATGAGACGGGTCAGGTGGCAGAGGTATGCGTTGGGGAACAGTTCGGGACCAGTGATCACAATACCATTAGTTTCAATATAATTATGGAGAGGGTCAGAACCGGACCTAGGGTTGTGATTTTTGATTGGAGAAAGGCTAACTTTGAGGAGATGCAAAAGGATTTATAAGGAGTAAATTGGGACAGTTTGTTTTATGGGAAAGATGTGGAAGAGAAATGGAGTACATTTAAAGGTGAAATTTTAAGAGTACAGAATCTTTATGTCCCTGTTCGGTTGAAAGGAAATAGTAAAAATCGGAAAGAGCCATGGTTTTCAAGGGAAATTGGACACTTGGTT
The DNA here is from genome assembly GCF_010909765.2 of Amblyraja radiata. NCBI lineage: Eukaryota > Metazoa > Chordata > Chondrichthyes > Rajiformes > Rajidae > Amblyraja > Amblyraja radiata. The sequence goes on along the minus strand of NC_045961.1, from coordinate 80,964,049 downwards.
CGGAAAAAGAGGGAGATCTACAATAATTATAGGCAGCATGGAGTAAATGAGGTGCTTGAGGAGTATAAAGAATGTAAAAAGAATCTTAAGAAATAAATTAGAAAAGCTAAAAGAAGATATGAGGTTGCTTTGGCAAGTAAGGTGAAAGTAAACCCAAAGGGTTTCTACAGCTATATTAATAGCAAAAGGATAACGAGGGATAAAATTGGTCCATTAGAGAGTCAGTGTGGACAGCTATCTGCAGAGCCAAAAGAGATGGGGGAGATATTGAACAATTTATTTTCTTCGGTATTCACCAAGGAGAAGGATATTGAATTATGTGAGGTAAGGGAAACAAGTAGAGTAGCTATGGAAACTATGAGATTCAAAGAAGAGGAAGTACTAACACTTTTGAGAAATATAAAAGTGGATAAGTCTCCAGGTCCGGACAGGATATTCCCTAGGACATTGAGGGAAGTTAGTGTAGAAATAGCAGGGGCTATGACAGAAATATTTCAAATGTCATTAGAAACGGGAATAATGCCGGAGGATTGGCGTACTGCGCATGTTGTTCCATTGTTTAAAAAGGGGTCTAAGAGTAAACCTAGCAATTATAGACCTGTTAGTTTGACGTCAGTGGTGGGCAAATTAATGGAAAGGATACTTAGAGATAATATATATAAGCATCTGGATAAACAGGGTCTGATTAGGAACAGTCAACATGGATTTGTGCCTGGAAGGTCATGTTTGACTAATCTTCTTGAATTTTTTGAAGAGGTTACTCGGGAAATTGATGAGGGTAAAGCAGTGGATGTTGTATATATGGACTTCAGTAAGGCCTTTGACAAGGTTCCTCATGGAAGGTTGGTTAAGAAGGTTCAATGGTTGGGTATTAATGGTGGAGTAACAAGATGGATTCAACAGTGGCTGAATGGGAAATGCCAGAGAGTAATGGTGGATGGTTGTTTGTCAGGTTGGAGGCCAGTGACTAGTGGGGTGCCACAGGGATCTGTGTTGGGTCCACTGTTGTTTGTCATGTACATCAATGATCTGGATGATGGTGTGGTAAATTGGATTAGTAAATATGCAGATGATACTAAGATAGGTAGGGTTGTGGATAATGAAGTAGATATTCAAAGTCTACAGAGAGATTTATGCCAGTTGGAAGAGTGGGCTGAAAGATGGCAGATGGAGTTTAATGCTGATAAGTGTGAGGTGCTACATCTTGGCAGGACAAATCAAAATAGGACATACATGGTAAATGGTAGGGAATTGAAGAATGCAGGTGAACAGAGGGATCTGGGAATAACTGTGCACAGTTCCCTGAAAGTGGAATCTCATGTAGATAGGGTGGTAAAGAAAGCTTTTGGTGTGCTGGCATTTATAAATCAGAGCATTGAGTATAGAAGTTGGGATGTAATGTTAAAATTGTACAAGGCATTGGTGAGGCCAATTCTGGAGTATGGGGTACAATTTTGGTCGCCTAGTTATAGGAAGGATGTCAACAAAATAGAGAGAGTACAGAGGAGATTTACTAGAATGTTTCCTGGGTTTCAGCAACTAAGTTACAGAGAAAGGTTGAACAAGTTAGGGCTTTATTCTTTGGAGCGCAGAAGGTTAAGGGGGGACTTGATAGAGGTCTTTAAAATGATGAGAGGGATAGATAGAGTTGACGTGGATAAGCTTTTCCCACTGAGAGTAGGGAAGGTTCAAACAAGGGGACATAACTTGAGAATTAAGGGACAGAAGTTTAGGGGTAACATGAGGGGGAACTTCTTTACTCAGAGAGTGGTGGCTGTGTGGAATGAGTTTCCAGGGAAGGTGGTGGAGGCAGGTTTGTTATTATCATTTAAAAATAAATTTGATAGTTATATGGACGGGAAAGGAATGGAGGGTTATGGTCTGAGCGCAGGTATATGGGACTAGGGGAGAATACGTGTTCGGCACGGACTAGAAGGGTCGAGATGGCCTGTTTCCGTGCTGTAATTGTTATATGGTTATATGGTTATATTAAAAGAAAATCTCAGTTGCAGGAAGTCAGAAATTATCAGATTGCTGTAAAACAAAATAGTTGTTAATTAATATCTGGTAAAAAGTTGTTCATTAATGTCTGGTCGAATGTGAGTCAGAAGTACCAACGTGTTTGTGTTTTAACAGCCTCCACAAGGACAAGGGTCACTCGAGTCTGTTCTGCAAAATAATAAGAACATAACTGATGTAAAAGCATGCTCAACTAAACCTTTCCATCTACCCATGATAACTCTTCACTCCCATGCTCAAAGAGTAGGAGTAAACGGCAAAGAGTAGGAGTAAACGGGTCCTTTTAACAATGGCAGGCAGTGACTAGTGGGGTACCGCAAGGCTCAGTGCTGGGACCCCAGCTATTTACAATATATATTAATGATTTGGATGAGGGAATTGAATGCAACATCTCCAAGTCTGCGGATGACACGAAGCTGGGGGGCAACGTTAGCTGTGAGATGGATGCTAGGAGGCTGCAAGGTGACTTGGATAGGCTGGGTGAGTGGGCAAATGCATGGCAGATGCAGTATAATGTGGATAAATGTGAGGTTATCCACTTTGGTGGCAAAAACAGGAAAGTAAACTTTTATCTGAATGGTGGCCGATTAGGAAAAGGGGAGATGCAACGAAACCTGGGTGTCATGGTACACCAATCATTGAAAGTAGGCAACATGCTAAGCAACATGTAACTACAACAACTTTAAAGTGGCTCCATAGATGCTGCTGCACCCGCTGAGTTTCCCCAGCAATTTTGTGTACCTTCGATATTCCAGCATCTGCAGTTCCCTTTTTAACACTTTGTCTACTCCACTGCGATATCTCCTCAAGGTATGCCTACTTTGAAGAAGTTCTCCTCCTCTCTCCGGAGACAGTTTCAGCTCCATAGATGCTGCTGCACCCGCTGAGTTTCCCCAGCAATTTTGTGTACCTTCGATATTCCAGCATCTGCAGTTCCCTTTTGAACACTTTGTCTACTCCACTGCGATATCTCCTCAAGGTATGCCTACTTTGAAGAAGTTCTCCTCCTCTCTCCGGAGACAGTTTCAGCTCCATAGATGCTGCTGCACCCGCTGAGTTTCCCCAGCAATTTTGTGTACCATTGAAAGTAGGCATGCAGGTGCAGCAGGCAGTGAAGAAAGTGAATGGTATGTTAGCATTCATAGCAAAAGGATTTGAGTATAGGAGCGGGAGGTTCTACTGCAGTTGTACAGGGTCTTGGTGAGACCACACCTGGAGTATTGCGTACAGTTTTGGTCTCCTAATCTGAGAAAATACATTCTTGCCATAGAGGGAGTACAGAGAAGGTTCACCAGACTGATTCCTGGGATGTCAGGGCTTTCATATGAAGAAAGACTGGATAGACTCGGCTTGTACTCGCTAGAATTTAGAAGATTGAGGGGGATCTTATAGAAACTTACAACATTCTTAAGGGGTTGGACAGGCTAGATGCAGGAAGATTGTTCCCGATGTTGGGGAAGTCCAGAACAAGGGGTCACAGTTTAAGGATAAGGGGGAAAACTTTTTGGACCGAGATGAGAAAAACATTTTTCACACAGAGAGTGGTGAATCTCTGGAATTCTCTGCCGCAGAAGGTATTTGAGGCCAGTTCATTGGCTATATTTAAGAGGGAGTTAGATGTGGCCCTTGTGGCTAAAGGGATCAGGGGGTATGGAGAGAAGGCAGGTACAGGATACTGAGTTGGATGATCAGCCATGATCATATTGAGTGGCGGTGCAGGCTCGAAGGGCCGAATGGCCTACTCCTGCACCTAATTTCTATGTTTCTATGTGTCTATGCCTGTCAAGAATCTATCTGCCGCTTCACAGCATCAATTAAAATCATAAAGTCACACATCACAGAAGCAGGCTCTTCGCCCCTCAAGTCCAGGCCAGCGATCAAGTACAAATTTTACACTAATTCTACATCAGAATTCTAATTCTGCCTACATGCCCATGAAATCCCCCCACATTCCACCAGTCACTAGACACTGGGGCCAATTTGCAGTGGCCAACGTAGAATATGGGAGGAGCAGTTCTCAGGGAAATAAGCAGTGGGTATAATGTGAGAAAATTGTAAATTTTTACAGAAAATTTAAAAAAAAGACATGAGGTGAAAAATTATGAACCTTTGATAAGCAGGAAATCTAAGAGTCCTTCTGCATTATCGAGAAAGGGTAGTAAATGGGTATAACAACTTATTCGGAATGCTATCATGCCGGTTTTGTTCGTAGATTGGAGGAATATAAAAAATAATAGGCTTTTTTTATATAGCTACATTAGCTACAGTATTGCTCACCATTTTTAAGGAAAGATACTAAATGCACTGGAAGCAGTGCATATTAAATTATAGAGCAGGTACAAGGAGTTGAAAGGCCTGTTTCTGTTCCCTGTTTGTATATATCTGTGGTGCATATGTTCCATGCTTTATTAATCAGATTTATAGCACATTACTATTTTGTAATTGTTTGCTTGAACTCATAATCATGTGTTCAGCAAAACTCGTAGACTCGTTATGTCATAGATCCAGTAATCTGGATTTAATCCCAACCTCCTGTGCTGTCTGTGCACATTTTTCCTGTGACTGCATGAGTTTCCTCCAGGTGCTACCAGTTTCCTCCCACATCCCAAAAATGTGCGGGTCGGTTAGCTACTTGGCCACTGTAAATTGCCCCAAATTTGTGGGTGAGTCGTAGTATCTAGGAGAGTTGGTGGAAATGTATGAGGATGTCAGAGAAGAAGGTTGAAGGTTGATGCGGGCTCAGTGACAAAAGGCTACATAATTCAATGACTCTGAGTTTTCATCCTATTACTGCAGTTACATAAACTCATTTGGCTGGAGAGAGTAGGGGAGATTCACTAGGATGTTTCCTGGAGTGGAGGACTTAAGTTACATAGAGAGATTGGATGGATTTGGCTTGCATTCCCTGGCATGAAGAGCTTGAGAGGTGACCTGAAAAAATGGAAGATTCTGAGAAGGAATAGAAAATGTAAATAATGAAAGTGTTTTTTTCCCCATGGTAGGGTTATCAACAGCAGGAAGACATAAGTTTAATGTGAGAGGGAGGAGACTTAGTGATGGTCAGAGGGGAAATGGTATCACACAGAGAGTGGTGAATATGTGGAAATGATTCTAGCGGAAATGGTGCAGGGAAATAAAATAACAACATTTAAGAGGCACCTCTCCGTGAACTTATGTCGGCACGGAAGGATACCAACTTGACATGGGCAAATGAGATGAGCATCGGTAGGTACAACGATCAACGAAGGCGTGACTGGCCGAAGGACCTATTTTTTTGTTGTACATCTCGATACTCAAATTCAATATTTTTACCTCTGCCAATGCAGCTCATTGTCAGAGGTGACTCAGCTCAACATTGCAACTGTTAGGGTAGGGTTGGATCCACAAGTAGAGTTGGATTAATTACCATATGCAAATAATGCAGATACATTGGGGAAGTATTTCCGACCTGGTAATGATTGGCAATTCCTGAGCCAAGAGCCTTACTTTTTTCAAGTTTTTGATCAACTGCAATTAACATATTATCAAATCAAATCAAAATGTTCATGAGCCAGATCAGAGAGCCCTTTGCAACATAGCAGCTTTGAAATACTTTGTCTTAAAAGTATTCCTTGATGTAAGCAAATGTTAACATGGTGAAGATGAATTACTTTAATTGGTTTACACACAAAGTGGTCACAGTCTCTGTCCATCTCCAAGTAAGCTGATACTAAATTTCTGAAACTATTTTTTAATTAGATTGGGGGTGTTGTAGCTAGTTTCCTTGTAAATAAAGTAAAAATTAGTTCCGAACATTCCTGGACTACCAAACAATCTGCCTTAATTTTAAGTGTGTTTTAGAGTAGGCAAAATGTCAAAAAGGACCAAGCTGTCAGAAAGACATCAAAAGGGTTTATGGGCATGACATTGAATCAACGATAGGGCGTAATTCACAGGGATCCCTACTGGCGATTAATATACTCAGAGATTGTGGCTAGTTTTAAAACAGATGCCAACTTCAGGCAAGTTGTCTTTAAAAGTAGCAAAAAATTGTGTTGATGCGAATGTGACTTGCACTTAAAATTCTGCATTCTTTTGTTGCTATTATGTTGCTATCATGACAGTTGGGGTAAAAAAATCTAGACAAAGTGACACAAAAAAATGGCTAAGTATTTCCTCTTAAAATAGTACAAGCACCATAGAAAACAATTCATGCCTCATGGGCTAATAAATGGAAAATATGATAATAGGCAAGGGAAGATATTTAAGAGGTACTTCTGAGGCAACTTTCTCACTCTTATGTAGTCCCTATCTGGAATGATCTGCCAGAGGATGGTATAGCAGTGGATACATCTCCAACTATCAAAATACATTTGGATAGGTATATGGTGAGTAAGGATTTAGAGGGACATGGACCAATGCAAGCAAATGAGACCAGCCAAGAATGTCAACTTGGTCAGCATGGACATATTGAGCAGTCAGGTCTATTTCCATGCTGTATGGCCCTATGAATTTATGACACTATATTTAACATTTGTGTCACAAAAGTGCCAGGAAATAGCTAACTCCAACAAGCGAGAGTCTATAGCGGAGTCAGGGGATATGGGAAGAAGGCAGGAACGGGGTACTGATTGTGGATGATCAGCCATGATCACATTGAATGGCGGTGCCGGCTTGAAGGGCCAAATGGCCTACTCCTGCACCTATTGTATATTCACCTCCCTTTGACAGTCAATGGCATTAATATCAGCCTCGGTGTCACCACTGACCAGAAATTCATCCAGATCAGCTGCATTCGTACTGTAGCTAGGTAAGCAGGTTAGAAGCATCTATCAATTTTGGAGCCAATGACAATTTATCCTGGGGAAGTTCCAACTTTTTGCAAAGTTCTGCTGTGAATGAAATAACAAATAAAACTTTCTCTGAATCATAGACGTGCCTCCACCCACAATTGAGAAGATACTACCCGCAATGAGAAAGACCAGGAATGGAGGCAAATGCTCTTCAAGCAAATACTATCCAGCGCTATTTGGCAAATCATGGTATGTGGTACTTGGCATAATAACAAACGAATACCAATGGTAATACCAGTCACAAGTGATACCAGATACAAGTAATACCAGGGACAAGCACATCCCACACACAAGTGGTTTGGCTAGTTGTATCTGAATGAATCAATGAATGAATGAATATTTTATTGTCACATGTGACATGTCACAGTGAAATTATTTGTTTTGCATGCCCAAGGTATGCAAAGTGTCGTCACATAAAGGGTGCCCACCGAGTTACAAAGTATCCTGCTCCAAGTCCTCCTTTGTTCTACCCCCCCCCCCCCCCCACCCCTGCCCCCTCCCCCTACCCCTTCCCTTACGGTGGTCTCCCCACACCGGGTCCTCCTTTTGAGCATTTGAAAGCCGTTGGCAGGATTCCTAAAGTAGATCAAATGAAAATGTAAAGACGACATGGGTGACATTTATTGCTGTGCCATGTTTATCGATCAAAAATAATAAAATGTGATCTCCCAGGTCTGCTTTCATGGGTGTTTCATCAGATTTTATTGGCTAACATGAAAAATTCAAGACCTATAAATAAGCCAGCTATATTAATTTACTAGAGCAGTGCCCAATGAATCTTTTCTTTCGCAAAATGTCACTCATTCATTTTTGCATTTGTTTTCTCACTGTAGCTGTTTAAATCACAGCAAATCTCCACTCGGTATCAGACTCTGCAACCCTGCTGCAATTTTATTAACAAAATATTAAATTAAGCACTTGACAGCTCAGAAGGACAACAACTTTTCAAACCCGAGGATATCATTACAAAGTCACCCTTGTCTGCCAGCACACACATTGCCGTCATCACGAGAATTTCCCCAAGGATTTGTTTAACTCAATTATGGCTGTTAAAACACCATCACACCTCTACTGATGTTGTGCATCTCAATTACTACTCGACATTGGATCCATCCGAAAAAGAAAATGTAGCTACGAAATACTGGCAAGTCAGGGTGGAAATTTGCCTTGCAACATCTGCTGTGACCTCTCAGGAGAATCATGCACACTAATGTGTCCAAAACCTACTGACATATTTTTGGGGAAATGCCCATAAATGCGGGAGTTTTTCAGGAAAAGCTGGCTCATGGTAGATTTCGGAAGATATTTTAAAACTAGGACAAGAAAAGATAGTTGAAGCAATGTACCTTCACCCACGGGAGGCTTTAACTGGATCTTGTGCTGATGGGTGAAAGTTACTCCCTCGTGGCTGTTGAGGGACAAGATTAATATTTGCCTCATTCAGTCCTAATTCGCCAGCAGATATCTACCTGCCTTAGTTGTGACAACAGATACTGTAACTATTGAATTCATGATTAATTGGAGAGATTTGGATTAGTCAGGTGGTACAGATGTAAGGCACAGAAATGTCATGTTGGTGTTATGTGGAATAAGAAATACTCTGGGATTTAGATGAAGGTACATTGCAAGGTCAATGTACAGAGAGACCTGTGCAATGATACAAGTTTAAGCACTGTCGGGAAATTCTAAATTATCTCTCAAATGCAATGGCATCTTCTCAGTTGTGGGTGGAGGCATGTTGTATGATTCAGGAAAAGTTTGTCTTTAATTAATTCACAGAGGAACTAGGAACATTATAGATTTTTACCAGGATAAGTAGCATTAGCTCCACCATTGGTAACTGCTCTCAAAAATATTTTTTGAATATTTTACAATGTTTTATTCTCTGTATTATTACAAATTGTTTGAAGTGAAAAAGTAGCATAAATACTATTCCACCTAAGGTTGTCCTTATGGTCAGTGCATAAGCATGATGGAACTTAGCAGGTAGTATCAGCTATCAGACGATTTTGGTTCAACTCTCACTCCAGATTCACTAGACTTGCATTCCCTGTCAAATATTGACTGAGTGCCACACTGCTGGCTTAGAGTCTTAGAAAGATACAGGATGGAAACAGATGTTTGGGCTCACTGAGTCCACATCAAATATCACCCACCCATTTACATTAATCCTATTTTTAATTCTCCCAACATTATCATTAAATCCCTCAGATTCTACCACTGACCGACGCACAACACACAATTTACAGTGGCTAATTAATCTCGCAACCCACACGTCTTTGGGATGTGAGAGGAAGCCTGAGCACCTGGTAGAAGCCCACATGGTCAAAGGAAAATGTGCAAACTCCACATCAAGGTCAGGTCAGAACCTAGGCCTCTGGCACTGTGAGGCAATGACTCGGCCAGCTTTGCCAATGTCTAATTACAAATATGCCTATGCGATCTCCCAGTTGCCAAACATTTTAACTCTCCTTCCCACTCCCATACTGAACTTTCTGTCCTGGGCCTTCTCCACTGTCAGATTGAGGCAACACGCAAATTGGAGGAACAGTACCTCATATTTTGCTAAGGCAGCTTGCAGCCCAGCAGCATGAAATATGATTTTACTTCGGAGTCACGTGAGTGACTACGTGAAGAACCCCGCCACGGCGCATGCGTGTCATATCGCTACATGCATTGCAACAAGTCACAGCAAGGGGGAACGACGTTCCCCTAGCGGCAAAATTTGAAAGCCAGGAACAGCAGGTAAGGAGACTCTGCGTTCCAGAATTTGAAAGTCAGGAACAGCAGGTAAGAAGACTCTGCGTTCCTTCCACTTACCTTTTAGGTGGAGACTTGGACCGGATCCATGAAGGCTGCGGGAAAGCTGGCGGGGGAGAACCGCGGAGTAGCGGGCAGCGGCAGCAGCAGCCAAAGGCACGCTAATCTCCCGTAATGGGAACAGCTGTGCCCGACTTTCGCTCCCTACTCGCTCCCGCACCGGGCCCGGCCGGGTGGGAGAGGGAAGCAAAAATTAATGTTCCCCGCGCTGGATTTTTCACAGGGGGGAAGCTGGACAAAATAGTGTCCACAAGTGCTGCTAGGAAGCTGGCTTGGGAGGACCGCGAAGTTGCAGGAGCCAGCAGCAGCTGAAGGCACAAGCCCCATAAGGGATCAGCTGTGCCGACTTTTGGTCCCGCGCTGGCCAGAACACCACGGCCGGGCGGGAGACTATTTAAAGAGGACCGTTGACTTTTGGACAAGTCAATAACGGCAGCAGACGGGGTGGAACGACGTTCCCCCGTAGCGACAATTTCAACCTGGACCTGCAGGTAAGAGCTGCAGTCTTTTTGTGTTTTACCATGCTGATTTCAGGTGGACAAACCAACGGGCTGCGACAAAGCTGGTGGGCTAGATGGGATCAGCTGTGCCCGATGTCGCCTCCACACCGGCCATATCCACTCCACGGAAGTGCAGTAAGGACAAAGCTGGTGAGGGAGGACCGTGGAGCAGCGGGCAGCCAGCGGCACTCGGATCACCGATAGTGGGATCAGCTGTGCCCGATGTCGCCTCCGCACCGGCCAGATCCATGCGGCCGGGCGGAAAGGCTAGACACAAAACAAACAAGGTCGTGGACTCAGAGGAGTCCGACTTTGAACAACCGCGGGCGACCAGCGCCCGAGAGCGCTGGAGCCGAATGGAGCGGTGTATGGAGCTTTGCTCCAACGTGACAGACTCCGGGAGATGGAGTCGGGTCACTGTGGGCCCTATGATAAACCCACAGCAGTACCTCTTGAAGGGCTGCACAGTGCTTCTACCTCATCAGAGGGGAGCAATGCGGGTCAGTTCTGGGCTGACCTGGAAGAGGGGTCCGCAGAAGGAAAGACAAGTGTGCAGGGGGTGCAAGAACAAGAGAACCTACTGGAACCCACTACGGCCAAAGACAGCACCCCCACGCACCCACCAGCAGAACTGGTGAAAGCTCGAAGGTCCGGTACCCAAAACATGAGTCTTTTTAGGCCATGGCCCAGGCTGGCATTCTTGGAAGATGCGGGGACCTCCAACGCCAACCAAACCGAAATTCCAGACCCCAGCGCGACAACAGCAGCAAAGAACCTACAAAAAGTAAACTATGGTAACTATGGAGGTAGGTGGGTCTGGTTCCCTACAATATACAGGGATCACGGAGGTTGGGTGGAGATTACACTCTTTCTGAATGCATGGAGCATGATAACAACCGATACTTACATCTTAAGCAGTATCCAGGGATATACAATAGAGTTTATACACAAGTACAGCCCTCCAGTTCAACATATACTGAACCGAATGTTCGTGCCTTCTGATAAAGGAATATCAAAAGCGCAAGCTGAACTGAAGCGGCTTTACATAAAGGGTGTAATTGAGAAAACTCAACATGAACCATTAGAATTCATGTCCAATATATTTATCAAAAACAAAAAAGATGATGGTTATCGCATCATCATAGATCTGACAAAATAGATACCTTTGTTACTCCTTAACAATTAATTTCCAAAGGTTACTTCAATGGCCAGCATCGATTTAAAATATGCTTACTATTCAGTGCCTATACGAGGTGACCACAGATGTTACTTAAAATTCAACTGGATGGGACAACACTTGCAGTATAAAGCACTGCCAAATGGGTTATCATCAGCCCCAGGCTGTTTACAAAAATTTTGAAAACAGCCCTAGCGTTTCTACGGAAACGTACTCACATGGTCATGGCATATTTAGATGACATACTCATTGTGGTCACGACTTTGGAATTGGCCAAACAAACTGTAACAGCCACAAAAAAGTTCTTGGAAAACTGGGATTCATTTTCCATCCAGTCAAATCTAAACTAACGCCTTCCACTACTATGGACTATCTGGGGTTTCACCATTGACTCAGTTCACATGTCGGTGACTCTGCCTAAGGGAAAGGCTAGAGATTTAATAGAGGCTTGCAATAACCTCACTGACATCAGCAAACCATCCATCAGATTGGTAGCAAAGTAATTGGCATAATGATGGCTGCCTTTCCAGCCACACAATTTGGACCTCTACATTACCAAAACTTACAGAGAGCAAAATACAAGCACTCTAAATTATGCAGGTCACTTTGACAGATCTATGAAACTACCAATCAAGCTAAAATGGAACTAAAATGGTGGATAGATAACATCTGGCTTTGTTCCAATCCAATCATTGTCAGTAACACTTCCATGGTACTACAAACTGATGCCAGTGCACTTGGGTGGGGAGCCACCAATACCATCACCAGCTGTGGAGGTAGATGGACTGCTCAGGAGGCATCATTATTACTCACACTGGGCATAAACTACCTGGAAATGTTGGGGCATTACATGGCCTAAAGTCATATTGTACTGGATCATATCACCAGCATGTTAGACACAGATAGGCAATACCACCGTGGTAGCATACATTAACCAGAGGGTGGAAACAAATCGACATCATGTGACAATCTGGCTATACAATTTGGCAATGGTGTATCCAGAGAGATATTTGGATATCAGCCACTTACCTACCAGGAAGACTAAATTCAGTGGTAGACACCAGGTCACGCAAACTTAATGAAAACACTAAAATGGATGTTAAATAAAATAGTATTTGCTGATATCACAGCAAAATATGGACACCAGATATCGATTTATTCGCATCTAGACTTAACCACCAGTTATCAAATTATGTTTCACGGGAACCAGACCCTGGGGCAGATGCATTTTCGCTGCATTGGGGGGGGGGGGGGAATTGTTTATTTACGCATTCCCTCCTTTTCCTGCCTCATCAGTCGGGTATTAAGGAAATACAACAAGACTCTGCATCTGGTATTGGTAGTACCCGATTGGCCTACACAACCATGGTTCCCAGTGGTATCAAACATGGTATTAGAACCATGTATCACCATCCCTCATAGACCAGATTTATTGCTACAGTCTATATCAGGGAGTGGGCGATGCTCTGCCATAAAAACAACATCACCTACAGAGACATGAACATCCCGTCTGTTCTGGAATATCTGGCAGGCCTCCTCTATGATGAGGGGCTCAGTTACAGTGCCATCAACTGTGCCAGAAGTGCCCTATCGACTTACTTATGGCAGGGGACAGAGCATTACACTGTTGGGACTCACCCACTGGTACAAAACTTATGAGGGGAATTTTTAATACTATCCCCCAAGAACCAGATACTCCCAATTATGGGATATAAGAATTATCCTGAAGATGCTCAGGAATTGGTCTCCAGCAACAGTTCTGTCCCTACACAGACTGACATTAAAACAGTCATGTTAATGGTATTGGTCACGGCACAGAGGATACAGTCACTGCAAAAACTAGACTGGACAACATGACTTCCTCAACAGAAAATATTACGTTTCATATTTATGAGTTAGTAAGCAGAACAGAAAGGGATCAGCAGGCCTCAATATACAATTAGGTCATACCCAACAGATGACCGTCTGTGTATAGTAAGACATCTGTCGTTGTTCATGGAGAAAACGAAAATCCTAAGAGGCAATGAAAAGGCACATTTTGGTCAGCCACTAGCAACCACACCAAGAGTGACGGTCCAGACCATCTCAAGATGGCTGAAACGGGTGCTAACACAGGCTGGGGTGGATACTAATATTTTAAAATCTCTTTCCACCAGGGCTGCAGCCACATCGGCAGCGATACAGTTGGATGTACCAATGGACCAAATCCTCAAGGCAGCAGGATGGTCTTGGGAAAACATTCCAATTATTTTATAATAAACCAGTAATGAAACCTGGAACGTTTGCAGAAACAATTTTAAGTTCTGTAAATTAATTTAAACCCATAAAAAGGGGTTATAAATTTGTGTTAACAAATTTTATGATTCCAATGTCGAATTCATGTCCAAATTATGTTAACACAATTCCTCCTACAGTCAAGGCAGACGTGATGCATGGACACGTTTCCACGGCATGAAATCACAGAGCTTTAAAATCTTCACGTAGTCACTCACGTGACTCCGAAGTAAAATAGTAAGATTAAACGAGAACTTACCAGTTTGAAGTTTGATCTGTATTTTATGAGGAGTTACGATGAGGGATTACGTGCCCTCCGCTCCCACCCTTGATCATATACTTAACTGGTATCTCTTCTCTAATCTTACTATGTTTAGTCATTACAGTTATCTGTGATTTCACACCGCTGCTTTGAAGAATGACACGCATGCGCCGTGGCGGGGTTCTTCACATAATCCCTCATCGTAACTCCTCATAAAATACAGATCAAACTTCAAACTGGTAAGTTCTCGTTTAATCTTACTATTTCTCTTACTTCAAGTAACCCATGCATTCCCTCTCTCTCTCCATCCATCCCCCACCCTAGTCCTCTTGCTAATTTCACTGCTTGTATCCCTTCATTATCACCTTGTCCCCAGCCAACAATGGATTGTTGGGGGTTCCACCTTTCTTTCCTGAGTCATCGATGCAGGCTCTGCTTTGTTCTGTACCTTCCCACAGCTCTACTTTTCCCCCTCCCTGACTTTGAGTCTGATGAAGGGTCTCGACCCAAATTGTCACCTATTCCTTTTCTCCAGGATGCTGCCTGACCCATTGACTTTCTCCAGCATTTTGTATCTATCTTCATCATTCCAAATGCTGCCTTTCTAAAGGGATGGTAAGTCAGGGCACTGTCTGCTCCCTAGGTTGTATACCGAAGATTAAGAAATTTCCTTCTAGTGCCTAGTCAATATTCTCATAAGAGATTAAATAGGTAAGTAAGAGATTTTCTTGAAATTTACACATTGCTTGTGGTAGTTAATGTTGAGGAATTATTTGCCATGTTTTCTGCCTCTCAGATGTACCTTCGTTGGCTGTAAGTAAAGCACATTGAAATTTCATGAAGACGAGTCATGAAAGCAAATATTTATTTTTCATCCATCTGACAGGGCTTATAGCCTCTTGAGTCTAGAAGAATGAAAAGTGATTTCATTGAAATGTACAACATTTTGGCAGAGGCGTCTCAAACCGGGGTCAGAGTCTCAAATTAAGGATTCAGTCATTCAGAGAGAAGAGATATTTCTTCACCTAGAAAGTAGTGAATATTTGGAATTTTCAACTCAGGAGAGCTGTGGAGACTCAACTAAGGCAGGTAGATAGATTCCTTACCCTTTTGTTTGCCTAAACAAAGGAGAGTTGATGGGCACCTGAGAGAGAATAAATTGCAGAACAGAAAGGGAATGGAACTGATGGGATTGCTCTGCCTGGAGCTGTCATGGACCTAATTGGCTGAATGGTCTTCCTTGTGTTATGATACGAAAGCTGGGTCCATCATAAGGACAGTCCATCCCTCCATCAGAAATATCTACACGAGGCTCTGCCTGAAGAAGGTGGCATCTATCATTAAGGATCCCTGCTATCTGGGTCATGCTCTCATATCACTGCTACCTTCGGGCATGAGATACAGGGCCCTGAAGTTCAACAACACTAATTTCTTGGACAGCTGCTTTCCTACAATGACGCACCATGTTCATAGACAGCTACTTATTTGAACCAACCTGCACAAGCCTAATCCTATGGAACATTCCAAACAATTTATTGCACTACCATGGATACTTTATTTTTTACTAATCACCTCCTTCTCATGATGTTTACAGATTTCCATAGATGTTGGTTGGCTGGTCACTGTAAATTACCCAAAATATTAGTGGGCACAGGAGAATTGGTTTGGGATTGAGGAAAGGGGGAGAAGGTGCAAGGGAACAGACTACAAGAAGATAAATGGAGTAATGGGACTGATCTAAAAACAAGCAGAGACTAGATGGGCTGAATGGCCTCCTTATGGTTGTAAGTGTCTGATAAACATATCCAAAACCCCCAGTTCACTGACATGTCAGCACTAACTCTGCCCTAAAGACATTAGCCAAAGATTAGCCACAGTCCATTTGTACTGTTTATCAAACTAGCAGGAAATAACAAATGGTCCTGGTGGCCTGAGGCATTAAATAAATGTTACCCCCCCCCCCGCCCCCATGTCGTTAAGGGCCTGTCCCACCAGCATGCGACTGAATGTGGCGAGCGCGACCAAGCGTGGTCGCTTGAGGCATATTGCCACGTGGGGTCGGTCTCACTTCCAACTGAGGAGCCGTCTGGAATTGTGCGGGGCTGGTCCCGACATCACACTCACCAATCAGCTGGGCAGGAGGCGGGCCGACTGAATTTGGACGTCGCACGGCGCCGGGTGGTTACGATATCACGCAATGGCATGCCGGGAGGTGATGTCATCGCGCAACACCACGCGCTAGGCGTACGCCATCAAGACGTTGCGTACGGCGTCCAGACGCCGCGTCAATGCGGCTGCGTACGGCCTCAATGCGGCTGCGTACGGCCTCAATGCGGCTGCGGGCCGACAGACCGTTGCCACGGGGGATTTTTGGACAGTGTCATTGTTTCGGAGCCTCGCGCGATGTCGGGACCAGCCCCGCACAACTCCATACGGCTCCAGCGATCGAAGTGGGACCGGCCCCGCAAGGCCGTACGGCTCAAGCGACCACGTTAGGTCGCGCTCGCCGCATGCAGGCGCATGCTGGTGGGACAGGCTCTTAAGCCAACAGGAGTGTCTGTGTTGACAAATGCCTAATAGTCAGACCACAAGATATCCATTAGGACCAACCACAGTTGATGATGGGAAGCTGGCAGTCAGCCAAAATTCACTTGCCTCATGCGTTGTGATCTGAAAGGATTGCAGACAAGCTACAGATACAGAATAAAAGTATTTTATGTATTGAAGGAGACATAATTGTATTGGACAACTGTGCATTTGCCACCTCAATAGCAGGTCACTGCAGTTCAATGCAAATTAATCTGAGCTGTTGTTATACAGAGTGCAGCATTTTTATATTTAAACTTGACAATTTGAAAATCTATCCCAGAAAGTACAAACAGTTTAATGGTACAAATAATAAATCTTGGTATAAAGAATCAGCTAAATAACATAAAGGAAGTAAAATACTGGAGATACTACAGATTAGATTATTCCATTAAGCCTACTTTACAAACAGAGCACATTTAGAGCAGATGCGAAGCTCCAAGAGACAATGCAGAAGAGATTTCTTAGCACGGTTCCAGGAACGATGAATCTCAGTACAGGTGCACAACCTTTTATCCGAAAGCCTTGGGACCAGACACTTTTCGTAATTCAGAATTTGTCGGTCTTCGGAATGGAAATTTTTTAGCGTAGATTTTAAAGGCTGGCTCAGTGGTAGAGTGCTCGGCTCATATCCGCAAGGTCGCGAGTTTGTGCCTTGATCCCGGCAGTAAACTCGGTCGCGAGTTTGTGTCTTCAATGTAGTTTTTTCTTGCAGAATAAATGTTTGTATGAAATGCAGTGTAGGAGAGGTGTACTGACTGTGTGGGCAGAACTTTGGAAGTGATTGCCCACCAGTCTAAAAAGCCGCTGTGTCTCCCTGTCCCTGGGGTAGCAGGGGGCGATCAAATAGCACAATACCCCTCTCCCCCTCCAACTCCAGAGGAATCCGCTCCCCGATGGGCCGCTACGGCGACAAGTGGCAGTTTGCCCACAACCCGAGCTGCGCCCCCTCATCCGCCACCCCAAGAACAAGACGTACCTTTAACACCATCAGCTTCTGCCCCTACGTGTTCCTCTGGAGTTGGAGCGGGGCTGGGCTGGAGTTGCTGCTGGCTGTGGGTCTCTGGGATCTCCGTGCTTGCAGTGGGCCTGGGGGTCGGTGTCCCGTTGGTCCTGACGTCTCCGGCCACCCCCATGGACAGGAGCTGAGACTGGGAACTGTACCGCCCTTGCCCCCTCCCTCTGCAACTGCAAACAACCCCACTCTCCTGCAAGGGCGGTACAGTTCCCGGAGGATGGCAGGTGGCCGGAGACGTCAGGACCAACAGGAACCCGCTCCCCGATGGGCCCCTACGACGCCCCGAGCTGCGCCCCGTCATCCGCAACCCAGGTTCCTCTGTAGTTGGAGCGGGGCTGGGCTGGGCTGCTGTTGGCTGTGGGTCTCTGGGATCTCCGTGCTTGCAGTGGGCCTGGGGGTCGGTGTCCCGATGAGGGGGCGCAGCTCGAGGAACGGCTTCTGGTGGTCCTGACGTCTCCGGCCAGTTTGCAGTTTTCCTCTGGAGTTGGAACGGGGCTGGGCTGCTGCTGGCTGTGGGTCTCTGGGATCTCCGTGCTTGCAGTGGGCCTGGGGATTGGTGTCCCGTTGGTCCTGCTGCAATCGCCGACGTGAAGACAGTGCAAAGCCCCCACGCCGGTGCAATGGGCGGGGAGCTGGAGAGGGGAGGGAAGGGGTCACACACATGGCTGGGAAGCAGAGGGGTGTAGGTGGGGTGAAACTGAAGGGAGCGACAATCTGCTGCTGCCTGCCCGCTGAGTTAAAAAGTTCCCACGCAAGACTCACGATACACTGTGTATCGTGAGTCTACCGTGGGAACTTTTTAACTCAGCGGGCAGGCAGCAGCATATTGTCAATTATTAACCCTCCCACGCAATATAGCCTCACCTTCTCTTTTATGAATGGGGATTTAGTTCCCCTTTCTTCGAGGACCGACCGGAGGTTCCGCTGTCACCTCTGCGGGCCACCCTTGGTGAACGTTTTCAAGGACCTTTCTTCAAGGACCGAAAAAATGGCCGCTATTCGGAGGTTTTCGTTATTTGGATCTTCGGATAAAAGGTTGTGCACCTGTAATTCAAACTGGACTGGAGTCGATGGGGTTGTTCTCTTTAGCACAAAGAAAGTCGAGAGCAAATTTGATGGAGGTGGACAAAGTCAAGGTGGGTTTTGAAAGGGAGTAAATGTAGAGAAGTTGGTCTCATAAGCAGGTTCGGTGGCACAATTTTAAAATGGCAGGAAAAAAATATAAAGGGGATTTAACAAAAATGTTTTCTTCAGACAGTATATTATAAACTGGAATTCAAGGTAGACACAAAAATCTGGAGTAACTCAGCGGGACAGGCAGCATCTCTGGAGAGAAGGAATGGGTGATGTTTCGGGTCAAGACCTTTCTTCCGACTGGAACATCACCCATTCCTTCTCTCCAGAGATGCTGCCTGCCTCGCTGAGTTACTCCACCTTTTTGTGTCTATCTTCGGTTTAAACCACCATCTGCAGTTCCTTCCTACATAATCTGGAACTCATTATTTGCAACCATTATCAATCAGGGTCTTCAAATCGGAATTGCGTTGGCAGCTGAGAGAGAATAATATGGAGGAGTCTGGGGAAGGAACATGAGAATGTGAGTGATGAAAGTCGCCCAATATGATCCAGAAAGGCCTGATATCAAACGGCTTCTTTTGATGCTCAGCAATTCGGCGATTTTATACCAATAGTGTTGTCAGCTTTGATCTCCCTGACCATGGCCACCTACACTATACCAATAAAACTCATTGTCAGCCCATGGGATAACACTAAGACATCTTCAGCTCATGGAGTAATTCTTGGACCTCTGGCCAAGAATATTACAGCCTTTATGTATAGACAGATAAGATCTGTTTAACTTGGCATCATG
The DNA here is from genome assembly GCF_010909765.2 of Amblyraja radiata. Taxonomy (NCBI): domain Eukaryota; kingdom Metazoa; phylum Chordata; class Chondrichthyes; order Rajiformes; family Rajidae; genus Amblyraja; species Amblyraja radiata. Next base: position 80,944,691 of record NC_045961.1, on the reverse strand, counting down.
TTTTGGCACATACATTGTGCGCTGAAGGCTCTATGCTGGACGGATCTAAGATCTAAGATCTTGATAGGCAGAATCGCCGAATATTAAAATAATTCTGCTCCTATAACATGAATTTATGAACTTTTTTTTTCCTTTCTACTGCAATGCCATGTTATATTTCCCTTTTAAGAACACTATGTGTGTTCCCACTCTAAAGTATATGTCATTCTGAACAAATCTATAACTTGGGTATGGCAATAAAGAAAGCAGCAATCATTTATATTGTGCTCAGAATGATCCTGTATAATTAATTGAATGAAGGACTAGAATAGATTTTATAATTACTCATACCCTTTCCTTTGCACTGTCATCCCTTATGTAATTTAATCTCTTAATTTCCACCCAATAACAGGCAGACAAAAAATGCTGGAGAAACTCAGCGGGTGAGGCAGCATCTATGGAGAGAAGGAATAGGCGACGTTTCGGGTCGAGACCCTTCAGACTGAGGCCGGGGGGGGGGGTGCAGGGAAAAGAAAGGCGGAGACAGTAGGCTTTGTGGGAGAGCTTGGGAGGGGGAGGGGTAGGAGGGAGAAAGCAAGGTCTATCTAAAATTAGAGAAGTCAATGTTGATACCGCTGAGGTGCAAACTACCCAAGTGAAATATGAGGTGCTGTTCCTCCAATTTGTGCCGGGCCTCACTCTGGTAATGGAGTACAGAAAGGTCAGATTGGGAATGGGAGGGGGAGTTGAAGTGCTGGGCAACCGGGAGATCAGGTTGGTTAATACGAGCTGAGGGGAGGTGTTGGGCGAAGCGATCGCCGAGCCTGCGCCTGGTCTCGCCGATGTAGAGAAGGTGCAGGTGAACCTCTAGGTAAAGCGACAAGTGACAACAGATCTTTTTGGGTTTTTTTCTCCCTGGCTACTGAAATGCTAAATTGTCTGTCAGTAAGCAATCACCATCAAACTTCCTTCCTCTATTCTTGTGCCCACAGGTGTTGCCTCACCTGCTGAGCCTTTCCAAAGCTTAATTGGAACTTGAAAAGAATACTATTGCCAATTGCCAATCAGAGCAAAAGGATTGCTGAAATGAAAACACATTGTATTGGTGAGAAAGAAAACAATGAAGATGATTGGAAAGGCACAAGGCATCAAAAGTGAAAGTAACTGTTCTGAGGTAAATGAGAGACAACCAGTTCTGAACATGATCCTGGGACCATGGGCTTAAAAAGAACACTTATCTACCACACAGAGGGACAATTATAGAACAACCAGAACTAATGTTGCAAGAATTTAACAAGAACAGCATGAACCCAGGAACAGCAAAATAAAGTAAAAATGACAGTCACACCTTATAAACAGCTCGTTCTAAGCTTCCCCCAGTCTAGTTTCAGTCAATAAAATACTGAGTCAAGCACTTGCGCATCTAAACTTTAATTTGGAAAAACACAATAACAGTTCCCCTCTACTATACCTAACCACTGCGGGTTTGTTCCTTGTATCTGCTTGGCCAAGCCTTTCTAGCCTTGTGCAAGCAGAGACACTCCAAAAGGTCACGCAGTCCCAAGCAAGATCAACACAGGACCTCGTGGGAGCTACCTTTTATAGGTCCCTAAAACTTGAGGGGCCGAACCATATGGGGGTGGTCTCTTTACAGTCCAATAACAGATATCGATTAACACAGTACATGATAGACATTTCCATAACCCAATAATACAGTACCTAATACAATGTATTCAAATGGAGCTTCTGGATGGAAGCAAATATAGCAACATTTGCCCAGATGTTCAAGAAACCCAGACAAGGCTCAACACTTAACCCAATCAACATTTAGCAAAGTAAAGCTTTGCAACAATATTTACAATGTGTATGTCTGGTTTGCATTCACCAAATCCGTTTCATGCAATTTACACCTAATTGTAAGAATCTGCAGATATCCCATTCTTTCCCTCCAACTCTTATCTAGGCTCCAGACAAGCTGGGACAATTCTGCAGCTTGTCCCATTTCTGCAGAAGGCACATTTAAATTGACCAAACAGCCCAGAAGCCTTTACTCAATTTTAGTGGCCTGGCAGCTCCAATTTGGCCGGAATTAACAACCTCAGCAATTTTCACTGCAGGCCAGATACCAATAGAGTGAAGGCAGTGAAAAATCAACAAAAATACTGTATGTGCTGGAAATCTTAAACCAAACCACAACATAATGCTGGAAAAATTCAGTAAATTGGGGAGCACATGTGGAAAGAGAAATACCCATTGCAACCTGCAACCCTTCATGAGAACTGGGAAAATGAGAAATGCAAGTAGGTTTTCAGGACTTTACCCGAGCTGTGCAAAACCGAGTGGAGCAGAGCCGAGCCGACTCCAGTCGAGTAAAGACGAGCCGAGTCTATTGGAGCAGAAGCAGATAGACACAAACACAAGAGTCTGTAGATGCTGAAATCTTGAGCATCAATCTGCTAGAGGATCTCAGTGAGAAACATCAGCTACTGGAGATAATCGGCTCCTGGAGATAGAGGGAACTACGGAAAATTGTGCCTAAATATGAAGGTGTGTGGTAGAATCTGGGGAAAGTTAATAAGAATGTGTGGGGAATAAAAAAAAATAGATTAATATAGGACGAGTGCAAGGTGTGAATCAGTCGGCTGCAGGGCCGGTTTCTGTGCTGTATAATTCCATGTCTCTGATAAGTTCAAAGTAATTTGAATTGTTTAAGTAGTAGCTTTGATAGGTGTTTGAGCCTGGGGATGGGGGGTTTCAAATCTAATCTGTCAGCAGGTCCCAAGGTTGAAAGAGACAACAGTGTTAGGGAACGCACTGGGCAGCAGGGAATCTTTACCATGGCTTCATCAGATCAATTAACTTTGAACAGAACCATGAATAGCTCACAATTTTAACAGGCTGAGGAATGGGAGGAAAAGATAAATGGATGAATTTGTCGTAGGGGGGTATAAAAAAAATAAAGGCGGATATGGTTCATGGTAAACATGAGTGGGGATAAATAAATCTGAAATAAAATCAGTAAATACTCAACAAGTCAAGCATATCTGTTGAAAGAGAAACGGTTAACATTTCAAGTCTGGGACCCTTTTTCCATAGTGGATAGGAGAAAAGTAGAGAAACCAATGTCAGTCAGGAGGAGGTGTGAGTAAAGTGAATGATTAATTATCTAAAATCCCCAAAAAGAATAGTGACATTAAAAATGTTGATTTTTCTCAAACTATTGAACATAATGGGAAGCAATGTGCTAGTTTCTCTGCTTGCATTACCAAAATGAAACAGCAACTGCGTGTACATTTCAGAAGTACTCAGCCATAAAGTGCTTTGGGAATATGTGTGATAGTAAAAAGTGCACTCTAAATACATAGTGGGTGGAATGCAAATGAGTGTCTGAGAGGACAGTAAAGTACTCCTCACCACAATTAAAAGAACATGCTTAGAACTTGATGTGACTGAAACTCCAGATCTATGGATCGAGAGCTGGGATTAGCCGAAACAGCTCTCTCTCTCTCTCTCTCTCTCTCTCAAGTGGCTAGCATCAACAGGATGGGTTGAATGCCATCCATCTGAACAGCTAGTTCATATGATTCAATGCAAACCACTAGTGGGAGAGTCCAGGACTAGAGGTCATAGCCTGAGAATTAAGGACGTTCCTTTAGGAAGATGAGGAGGAATTTCTTTAATAATAATAATAATACATTTTATTTGTATAGCGCTTTTCAAGGACTCAAAGTCGCTTTACATGGTGAGTCAAGAACAAAACAAAATAGAGCAGTAAGACAGAGATGCAAAGGGGAGGGGGACAGGGGACTGAGGGTATGTAGAGGTGAAGAGATGGGTCTTGAGGCGGGACTGGAAGATGGTGAGGGACTCAGAAGTTCGGATCAATTGTGGGAGGGAGTTCCAGAGCCTGGGAGCTGCCCTGGAGAAGGCTCTGTCTCCAAAAGTGCAGAGGTTGGATTTCAGAATGGAGAGGAGACCTGCTGAAATGGATCTGAGGGACCGTGAGGGTTGGTAGGGGGAGAGGAAGTCAGTGAGATAAGGGGGGGCCAAGTGGTTGAGGGCTTTGTAGGTGAGGACCAGGATTTTGTAGATGATCCGGTGGGAAATGGGAAGCCAGTGAAGTTCTTTGAGGACTGGGGTGATGTGGTGCCAGGATTTGGTGTGGGTAATGAGTCGGGCGGCTGCATTCTGGACCAGTTGGAGTCGGTTGATGTTGCTGGAATTAATGCCAAAGAGAAGAGAGTTACAGTAGCCCAGTCAGGAGGAGATGAAGGCATGGATGAGTCTTTCAGCAGCGGGGGGTGTGAGAGAGGGTCTGATTTTGGCAATGTTGCGGAGGTGAAAAAATGATGTTTTGACAACATGGCGAATGTGAGGCTCAAGGGAGAGGGTTGAGTCAAAGATCACGCCAAGGTTGCGGGCCTGAGGAGATGGGGAGAAAGTGGTGCCGTCAATAGTGAGAGTGGGGTTGTTAATTTTGGTAATTATTGATTTGGAGCCAATGAGGAGAAATTCTGATTTGTTATTGTTTAATTTAAGGAAGTTGAGTTGCATCCAAGATTTGATGGCTGACAGGCAGGAGTTGATATGGGAGAGAGGGGGGTGGTGCTGAGATAGATCTGGGTGTCATCAGCATAGCAATGGAAGTCCAGTTTGAAGTGACGGAGTATATGACCAAGGGGGATGATGTAGATGATGAAGAGGAGGGGACCGAGAACAGAGCCTTGGGGAACGCCTTGAGTGACAGTGGCTGTAGCAGAGGTGTGATTATGGAGAGAGATGAAGTGGGATCGGTTGGAAAGGTAGGAACGGAGCCAGCTGAGTGCAGAACCTTCAATGCCAAGGTCTTTAAGTCTGGTAAATCAGCTTTAGTCAGATGGCGGTGAATCTGTGGAATTCTTTGCCACAGTAAACTGTGGAGGCTAAGTCAATGGATATTTTTGAGGCAGAGACAGATACATTCTTGATTAGTATGGGTGTCAGGGGTTATGGAGAGAAGGCAGGAGAATGGGGTTAGGAGGAAGATATACTGTAGACCAGCCATGATTGAATGGCAGAGTGGACTCAATAGGCCAAACAGCCTAATTCTGCTCCTATAACTTATGACCTTAACCCAGCATGATTATGTCCTGGGTTTGTGTTACCGGACAGAAGGCCGTACTACAGCCTTCAATATTTTTCTCATCACTTGAAACGGTTGCACTTTTGCTGTGAGCTGCTGTTTTGCTTTAACAGAATAAGATTACATCATAGTGCCGTGCCTTGCAAGCCTATAAAGCCAAAGGAAATATATATATATCTCTATTTTAAAATGATTCACCGATTAATTGCCTCATCACATTGACACTTGTTCTACTGGGTGTATCAGGTATTCGCCCTCACTCATTCAAATGCAGAAAATTATTGCTCCGATTGCTATGATTTTGTAATCATTGAATAATAACAGACTACATGGGCACAGTGTGTGAATGAAAGGAATCAACTTTTGTTGTCTGTTCGCAATGCATCTGCACCTAAAACTTGTCCTTTGATTTTTGCAGATCACCAATGTATCCAAAGTAAATGTATCAAAATAACAAGAAATACATTTTCCAGGTTTGTGATGATTGGGGTATTTTGCTCAGGATTGCATAAACTGTACATTCCATGTTTAGAGCTGATTATATTCCAGTTATTAGCAGCAGTGGAGATCCTGGAGGATTGGAATGCTGCATAAGTCATGACCAACCAACCTCCCATCCATTGACCCCATTTATACCTCACGCTGCCTCGGCAAGGCCAACAGCATTATCAAGGATGAGTCGCACGCTGGACACTCCCTCTTCTCCCCTCTCCCATCGGGCAAAAGGTATAGGAGTGTGAAAACGCACACTTACAGATTCAGGGACAGATTCTTCCCAGCTGTTAACAGGCAACTGAACCACCCTACCGCAACCAGAGAGAAATGCTGAACTACTATCAGACTATCTTTAATCGGACTTTACCGGCTTTAATTTGCACTAAATGGTATTCCCTTAAGGGCCTGTCCCACTTAGGTTATTATTTAGGTGACTACAGACAACAAGGCTGTCGCCACATGGTTGCCGGGGTGTCGCCTGTATGGTCATGAGTAGTCTCCTCAGTCGCCCAAAGAGTCTTATGCCCGTCCCACTTAGGAAATCTGAACGGAAACCTCTGGAGACTTTGCACCCCACCCAAGGTTTCCGTGCGGTTCCCGGAGGTTTGTGTCAGTCTCCCTACCTGCTTCCACTACCTGCAACCTCCGCAACCACCTGCAACCTCCGGGAACCGCACGGAAACCTTGGGTGGGGCGCAAAGTTTCCGTTCAGGTTTCCTAAGTGGGACAGGGGCAATAGCATCTCTCTGGTCGCCGCTGGATTTTCAACATGCTGAAAATTTTTCGGAGACAGTCGGTGACAGTGGGTTTGACGCCAATGAGCGTAGTTTGAATTCTCCTGATGTAGGCGCTGTCATAGTTGTCGCCAGGTTAACGTAGGTTGTCACCAGGAGATGTAGATTGTCGCTGTTGCTTACTTTGTTTTATTTTGTTAGAAACATAGAAACATAGAAAATAGGTGCAGGAGTAGGCCATTCGGCCCTTCGAGCCTGCACCGCCATTTAATATGATCATGGCTGATCATCCAACTCAGTATCCTGTACCTGCCTTCTCTCCATACCCCCTGATCCCTTTAGCCACAAGGGCCACATCTAACTCCCTCTTAAATATAGCCAATGAACTGGACTCAACTACCTTCTGTGGCAGAGAGTTGACATTAAAGTTAATCGAACGCCTGGCCGGCTATTTATAATCCTGATATGCAAAGTTAAAAACAAAATAATACTCTAAAAGTTATTTTACAAATAAATCTCGAGATATTTCATCACAAATAACGCGACTATTATGATTACAATGAGCTCTTTTCTGGAACAGAGTAAACTGCTTTTAATCTTAACTGCTCTCATTTTTTCTCTGTCCAGCTGCCGAGTTCAGAGTGCCCACGAGTTAACACGGTAGACTCAAGAGTCACTAAGTTTAAATCAAGGGCCACCAAGTTCTTACAACGAGTTTAAATGTTTCAATTTTTAACTTCAACAGTGCATTTTACTCGTGGAAAACTTTAAACATGTTTGAATTTTTTCAAGAGTTATCAAGTTTCACGGGTACCTGCCGTTAGCGCCACGAGTCGCTAAGTTGTGTCCACTAGTTCCGACGTTCCCGCTACGTTAATTGTACGTGATTACCACAAATTAAATTTGTTTTAAACTCGGGTTACCTCGTGGGTCAACTCGCACCGTGAGACAGGGGTTTTAGGATGTAGAAGGAAACTGGAGCACCCAGAAGAAGCACACATCATCATGGTGAAGATGTGCAAACTACATACATACAGCAGTGAGAGTCGGGATCAAACCTGGGTCTTTGGAGCTGTGAGGCAGCAGTTCCGGCAGCTGCTGGTATTTGAATTAAATTGGGAAGCCAACTATTGGGAGGTATTTGTAAATGGTTGAATGTTTCTGGATTTTGCAACTAAAGAAATTCCTTCTCAGCTCCTTCCGAAAAGAACGTACTTTAAGTCTGAGGCCATGACCTCTAGTCCTAGATTCTCCCACTAGTGGAAACATCTTCTCCACATCCACTCTATCCAAGCCTTTCATTATTCTGTACGTTTCAATAAGGTCCCCCCTCATTCTTCTAAACTCCAGCGAGTACAGGCCCAGTGCTGTCAAACGCTCATCAAATGTAACCTACTCATTCCTGGGATCATTCTTGTAAACCTCCTCTGGACCCTCGCCAGAGCTAGCACATCTTTCCTCAGATATGGTGCCTAAAATTGCTCACAATAATCCAAATGTGGCCTGACCACCACCTTATAAATCCTCTCCCCACCTTAAGCCTCTGTATCAACATTGTGGGACTGTGGGAATAAAGGTAAGCCATTTGAACTCAGTTTCAATTCCATTGAAATACAGCTTAACCTATTTATGGTACTATAAAGGCACATTTTGTGGATTGCAATGAACAAGTGCCTATTAGTTGAGCATTTCACTGTTCCATTTGTAAGAATCCAATATTGAACTTAGCAGTGCCCTTTGCAACAGCACATATCACTGCTAACAAGCAGAGTTCATTGCCAATAATATTTTCAGCATCACTTTGCTCCTAATCACAATGCTACTTATTTATAAGCAGAATTTTGAACTATTCAGCCTACAGAACGAGTCTGCAAGATCACTGTTGCCAATCAGCTTCCATAATTACAGCAATCCTTCGATCTTGACAGTTTCATTCTGACTTATTTTTGGCTGTTGATCATCGGGTGGCTCTCAGTCAGTAAGTTATAATTTCAAGAAACATGAACAGAAAAATTGAGGTTGGCATATGCAATGTTTTAGAGGAGTGCCATCATTTGGATGAGACCAAGGTCTGTTTGGTCAAACAGTTGGATATAAAAGGTCTCATTGCAATATTTCAAAGACCAGGAGCATTAATCTTGATGTCCTCGTCGATATATATTCCAACATCGAACAACAAAATAAAACAACTTAGAAATTCTTAATTGCCTAGAAGAATAGGCAGTGTGAATCAATTGAATGATTTTTTGAGGATCTAATGATGCAAATGTTTACTGTGCCATAGGCTCACAGTATTACATGCAGTAAAATGGGTTGTGTGATTAATTTTTCCTCCACTCATTCCACTGTTATAGGAGTCTAGAGAGGTGAGGAGAGAGATGGGCATGAAATAGGAGGTATGATGCAGTGGAGCATCCACAAGATAACGCTTTTTGTCTTCGTCATTTAAGGAATCTGCATGTTTTTGGCAAGAGCAGTATATATTTCCACCATTATTCTCCCTCAAGAAGTGATGGAGAGCTGCAAATTTGTCCCTCTTCTCTGTGCCTGTCCCATATCAACAATTTAATAAAGTGTTTTGAAGAGATAACCAAGAAGATTGAAGTGAGCAAGTAGTAGATGTTGTCTACACGGACTTTAGAAAGGTCTTTGACAAGGTATTGCATGGTGGGCTGGTCTGGAAGGTTAGATTTCATGGTATTTAGGGCAAGAGGTATCCGCCGCTGCCTCCTTCTTCTTCATTCCTGGAGTCATCAACATACTCCACCTTGGAAGATGTTGGCAACCGCGGGGGAGAAGGAGGAGGAGCAGGGAGTGGCTGAGTGGACAAAGATGGGAGGAGAAGTGGTCAGCAGTGGAGCGGGAAGCGGGCAAAGCAACGGCTAGCAGGTAGACGTGGCAGCAGGTGAGAGAGGAGGGAGCCCCACGGTGACCGAGTGCATCTTGGCGTTGGCCATGGCCTGAAAGAAAAGCTGACGGCTAGGGGCTACAACGTGAGCTGCAACAACAGCTTTGTCAATCGGACGGTGTGGCAGCTGGTGAAGAAGGGCTTGCTGGTGTAGACCAATGGCATCGGCGCCTAAGTTTAAGGTGAAATGTCACAAAGTTCTGGAATAACTCAGCAGACTGAATCGGTCTGAAGAAAGGTTCTGACGTCACCTATCCATGTTATCTGGAGATCCTGCCTGACTCACTGAGTTACTCCAGCACTTTGTGTCCTTTTGTGTATTAATCATTATCTGCAGTTCTTTGTTTCAACTACAGACGAGGATCCTCCAGTGCTTCTACGCAGCGGCGGTGGAAAGCATCTTGTCCGGGAACATTACCATCTGGTTTGGGAATTGCTCTGCCAAGGACAAGAAGGCTCTGCAGAGAGTAGTGCGTTCGGCCGAACGCACTATGGGCACTTCACTTGCCCCCCTGCAAGAACTATACATCAGGAGGTGCAACTCCAGAGCCAACAATATCATGAGAGACCCCTGCAACGGACTGTTCCAGCTGCTACGGTCAGGCAAACGCCTCCGTTGCCATACGGTGAGAACGGAGAGGTTGAGAAGGAGTTTCTTCCCAGAGGCCATTCGGACTGTAAACGCCTATCTAACCAGGGACTAACTCTACTGAACGTTTTTCCTTCCATTATTTATTATGTAAATGAATATGTGTGTTATGATTGTGTTTATAGTTTGTTTGGTTGTTGGGTTGTTTGTCTTTTGCACAAAAGTCCGCGAGCATTGCCACTTTCATTTCACTGCACATCTCGTATGTGTATGTGACAAATAAACTTGACTTGACTTGACTTGACTAGACAATGATAATACCTTACTCTGTTATAGTGGACAATTGGCAATAACGGGCACCATTCCTCTCCAACCCCTTCCGAACACTCTATTAAACTGTGAAGAAGGGTTTCGGCCCGAAACGTTGCCTATTTCCTTCGCTCCATAGATGCTGCTGCACCTGCTGAGTTTCTTCAGCATTTTTGTGTACACTCTATTAAATTGTTAATATGGGACAGGTGCAGAGAAGACGGACAAATTTGATTAAGCTACTTGTTTGGCATGAACAAGTTGTGCCGTAGTATAACTCTATCATTCCTGCATAACCTGGATGGCTGTTTCATGTTTATTGGTGTTTGACAAAATCAGGTATTTTTTATACTAAAGAACAACTTTAGTCACGATGTACGTCTTCCAGTCTGTACAATATACAAATAACAAACTCAGGATGAGCAGTGATCACAGACTTGTACAGGTATTGTTGAATTATTTATTTGACTTTTTTGTATTTCATATGTTCTCTGGACATAGAAGGAACCATTCACTCCATCAAGTTTATGACAGCTTTCAGGGCCTCCTACATTTTCCAGTAATCTATTCTTTCCCAGTAGCAACACCTCACCCCAAAGTTCCCACTTGCCATAAAAGCTAGAGTAATTCACAAAAGCCAATTCATCTATTAACCGGCACATCAATGGGATGGAGACCAAAACAGGAGCATCCTTGGGAAACCAATGTGGTCACATGAGAAACATGTAAGCTCCACATACACAGCATTGGAGGTCAGCATCAAACTCGGAGTCACTGGAGCTGCATGACAATCATACTATCTGCAGCGCAGTGTAACCATTAGCAACCTGCTTTTCATCCATTGTCTAACTCCTATATTTTTTATTTTTTACGTCCTTTTTCTGCATCTTCACGGACGTGACTTGTAACATAGAAACATAGAAAATAGGTGCAGGAGTAGGCCATTCAATATGATCATGGCTGATCATCCAACTCAGTATCCTGTACCTGCCTTCTCTCCATACCCCCTGATCCCTTTAGCCACAAGGGCCACATCTAACTCCCTCTTAAATGTAGCCAATGAACTGGCCTCAACTACCTTCTGTGGCAGAGAATTCCAGAGATTCACCACTCTCTGTGTGAAAAATGTTTTTCTCATCTCGGTCCTAAAAGATTTCCCCCTTATCCTTAAACTGTGACCCCTTGTTCTGGGCTTCCCCAACATCGGGAACAATCTTCCTGCATCTAGCCTGTCCAACCCCTTAAGATCACTTGCAGATCACTTGGACAAATGGGATAGTCAGTGTCTTCTATAAATGTTTGAAGGTTAGTTATACCATTCTTAAAACAAAATTACCAGATGGTGTGTATTCTGCATGGGTGGTATTTATTTTATCAGTTAGGGAACAGATTTTCCAGGTAGACTTTAGTTTTTAGTAAAATCTTTCATTGATTAAAACCAAAAAAAACAACTTGGTGTCGGCTACATTCATAAATGCTGAGATGTTTAATGTTTGGTATTTATTCAACAGGCAATATTAATGAATTTAAAGGTGGAATATTCTTCTTGAACTTAGTACCTTTAGGGACGTGCCATGTTGACACCGAAATTGGAGCCTCATTAGCAACAAATGATTTATTAATAATCACCTGGTGTCGGGAGCTCTCTAATTAGCTTTCGTAGGGTTTTCAGACGTTGAAACATAACCAGAGGTCGTGAAATCTGGAACAGTGAATGAAGGGTTTATTTACTCCTTTATCACCGCCTAGGTATTTCTCTGAAGAGCAAAAAAAAAAAATTGCTGGAGGAATTCAGCAGGCTAGGTAGCATGTGTGGAGGGAATGGACAGACAGCATTTTGGATCGGGATCGTGCTTCATTATGATGGAGTAGTTCAGTTTATTTAGTTTAGTTTAGTTTAGAGATACAGTGCAGAAACAGGCCCTTCAGTCCACCGAGTCCACGCCAACCAGTGATCCACGTACACTAACACTATTCTACACATGAGGGACAATTTGGACAATTTACAATTTGACTGAGCCAATTAACCCTACAGACCTGTATGTCTTTGGAGTGTGGGAGGAGACCGGGACACCCAGGGATAACCCACGCAGGTCACCAGGAAAATTTACAAACTCTGTACAGACAACAACCGTAGTCAAGATCGAACCTGGGACCGCTGTTATTTGCTTTGATAATTGAACCCTTGCTGAAAAAATAAGAACACACCCGGATATTTATGGTTATAATACAAAATACTCAAATAACATAATATCTTTATACGCCGATGATGTACTATTGTACATCACAAAACCACAAATTAGTATACCAAACATATTAAATTTAATTGAGGACTTTGGATCCTTCTCAGGATATAGAATAAACTGGAACAAAAGTGAAATTATGTCGATAAAACCAAAAGACTCAACACACCTCCGGAAATTCCCCTTTAAAATAGCCACAGAAAAATTCAAATATTTGGGAATTGAAATTACTAGAAACTACCATGATATGCTTAAAGCCAATTATAATCCCTTACTTAAGAAACTAAATAATTTGATTAAATTCTGGAAAACACTTCCGATGTCCCTAATAGGCAGAATAAACGCTATAAAAATGATCTTTTTACCACAAATCCTATACCTATTTCAATCAATACCTATATATCTCCCAAAAAAGTTTTTGAAAAAATTGGACTCAGACATTACAAATTTTATATGGGATTATAAATCCCATAGAATACAAAGCGCTCACCTTAATAAACGAAAAGAGTTGGGTGGTCTAGCGCTCCCTAACTTTATGTATTGTAATTGGGCAGTAAATATTAAAAATATGATTCACCTGCTGGACAATTCTGCCCAGCAGGTGGACTGGATTGTAATGGAAAGAGAGGAACAGCTCTCCGTGTAATATAGGAGCGACTCTCCTCTCACCAATACATCTGAATAACAAAAATTATAATAAAAATCCAATTATACATAGCACAATTAGAACATGGAAACAAATAAAACAGAATCTAAAATTAAAAAACCTATCTCTTTTAATACCAATAGTTAATAATCCATCATTTAAACCATCAATTATAGACAAATCATTTATACAATGTGAAAGAATGGGAATCAAAACGCTCGGAGATCTGTATGAATTGGGAAAATTACTATCATTTCAACAACTACAACTGAAATATAATTTGAAAAATAATCAATATTTTAAATATCTTCAAATTCGTGATTATCTAAATAAACTCTTCCCTAATGTCTCACCCATCTGTGATAAATGTCTGTGGCAAGAAGTTACCATAGCGCATTCTTATGTTATTTGTACAAAAATCCAAAAATTCTGGAATGAAATATTTGACATCTTTACAAAATTAATTAAAATAAAACTGGTACCAAAACCAGAATGGATCATTTTTGGAATATCGGAAGGTAACCCTGAACTAAACGTGTTTCAGAAGAATTTACTCAATTACGGGCTAATAATGGGAAAAAAGCTCATACTTAAATTCCGGAAAAATGCGCCTACACCAACAATAAAAATGTGGATATCAAATATGTTTGAAACACTACATCTGGAAGAGATGAGATTCCTCTTAGCAGGCAAAGCAGACCAATTCCAAAAGACGTGGTCTACGTTTTTGGAACTATTACAAGCATAAGGTGCAATAGTAATTTAAAAAATAAATAAATAAATAAATAAAAGGTACCAGGATCTGGCAACGGGGGGGGGGGGGGGGGGGGGGGGGGACCGGGGGGGGGGGGGGGGGGGGGGGGGGGGGAGTGGGGCCGAAGGGGGGGGAGAGGGGGAGGGTAGTCAGTCTACCCCAAGACAGAAGGCGGAGGAATTGTACAGTTTGATAGCCACAGGAAAAAAGGATCTCCTGTGGTGTTCTGTACTGGACTTAATAAGGAGGTCCGTAACAATGAAGGTTTACTGAACACACAATATTGTTCTGTCCTGAATAAACAGAATTCACCAAGTGTGATCTAGTGAGCCAAATGCCAAACCATTGGGTTTTCTATAGTGTCAGATTCTGGATTATTAACGTTTTACTGCAGTCAAAAATGAATATCTAATTTTACTTCGGAGTCACGTGAGTGACTACGTGAAGAACCCCGCCAGGACGCATGCGTGTCATATCGCTTTCACGCTTGCGAAACGACAGGCGGGGTGGAGCGTTCCCCCGCAGCGGTAAGTTTGAAACCGCGACCTGCAGGTAAGTGACTTACTCTGCGGTAGTTTTTTTTCCCCGCGCTGTTTTTACACAGGGGGGGGAAGCTGGACAAAATAGTGTCCACAAGTGCTGCGAGTGAAGCTGGCTGGGGAGGTCCGCGAAGTTGCGGGAGCCAGCAGCAGCTGAAGGCACAAGCCCCGTAAGTGGGATCAGCTGTGCCGACTTTTGGTCCCGCGCCGGCCAGAACACCACGGCCGGGCGGGAGACTATTCAGAATGGGGCTGTCGACTTTGACAAGTCGAAACGGCAGGAGGCGGGGTGGAACGACGTTCCCCCGTAGCAACAGTTTAAACCTGGACCTGCAGGTAAGTGAAACTGCGGTCTTTATTCTCCCCATACTGTTTCACAGGTGGGGAAACATGGAGAGCTGTGCAAACAACGACAGGCGGCACAGGAATCACCCGTAAGGGAACAGCTGTGCCCGACTTCACTCCCGCACCGGCCAGATTAAACACCATGGCTGGGCGGGAGACTATACAGAACGGAGCCGTTGGCTTTGACAAGTCAAAACGGCAGGAGGAGGGGTGGAAGGACGTTCCCCCCTTAAACGGCACGTTTTAAGCCTGGACCTGCAGGTAAATGATACTGCGGTCTTTATTGTTCCCATACTGTTCTACAGGTGGGGGAAACATGCACAAGGCAAAGAAGTCGACCAGAGCTGCGACAAAGCTGGCGGGGGAAGGCCGCGGAGTTGCGGACGCCAGCAGTGGCTGGCGGCACAGGAATTACCCGTAAGGGAACAGCTGTGCCCGACTTCGCCACCGCACCGGCCAGATTAAACACTGCGTCTGGGCGGGAAGGCAAGAAGAAAACGAAAAGAGTCGTTGACTGATCAGTCCGACTTTGAGCAGCCGCGAGCGGCCAGCGACCGTGAGCGCTGGAGCCGGTTGGACCGGCTTATGGAGCCGAGCTCCAACATGACAGGCTCCGGGAGATGGAGTCTAGTCACTGTGGGCACTATGTAAAACCCACAGCAGCACCTCTTGTAGGGCTGCACAGTGCATCTCCCTCGTCAGAGGGGAGTACTGGGGGGTCAATTCTGGGCTGACCCTGAAGAGGGGTTTTGACGAACAAAACTACAAGTGTGCAGGGGGTGCAGGAAGGCAAAATCTACTGGTCATGGTGTCCAAATACATACAGCCAGACCACGATGGACACCACTGCAAAAATACTTGGGACCAGGAAACTGCGCATCCCTGAATGTTGCAGTCGTGGAAATAGCATCTGGAAACATGTCGGAGCAGGACTTAGGAAAGCCCTGGGGCTCATAAAGGCGACAACATTAAGGATCTCCTACAGCCAAAGACAGCACCCTTATGCACCCACCAGCAGAACAAGGAAGTTGGTGAAAGCTCAAAGGCCAGGTATACAGGACAGCGGTCTTTTAGACCATAGCCCAGACCGGCCTTTCTGGAAGATGCGCAAACCCCCAACCCAAAAACAAACCCAGACACCGGCGCCTCAACCTCCACAAACACCACACAGAAGAAGCAAACTTCCACTGGTAACAATGGAGGTAGGTTGGTCTGGTCCCTTACAAATTATAGGAAGAGTGGATAATACACACATTGGTGGGAGATTACACTCTTTTGGATACATGGTGTATATTAACTACAGACACTTATATCCTAAGCAGTATCCAGGGATATACCATTGAATTGTGCAAAAGTGGTAATGGGTAAACCCAACACTGGCTGGAATTTGTGTCTTATATCTTTACCAAAACAAAATAGATGGTGACAGTCACATCATCATCGAATTGACCAAATTGAATATATTGTACTATATATTCAGTACAAAATGAGAACTGGTAACTGCTAAAGGACTGATTTCCAAAGGCTACTCCATGGCTAGCATCGACCTAAAAGATGCTTACTATTCAGTGCCGACACGGACTGATCACAAACGTTATTTTAAAAAATTCAACTGGATGGGACAGCTCTGGCAGTATAGAGCTCTACCAAATACATAATCATATGATCATACTAATTGTGGGCATAACTTTGGAGTTGGCCTAACGTAACAGCCACCATACAATTGGGTGAAAACTGAGGTTATCATCCATCCAGTTAAATCTAAACTAACGCCTACCAACATAATGGATTATTTGGGGTTCACTATTGACAGCTCACATGTCGGTGACTTTACCAAAGGACAAGGCTACAGTCTTAACTGAGGCCTGCAACAACCCCACTGACATCAGTGAACTGTCTACCAGATTGGTAGCAAGTATAATTGGCATATAGTGTCTGCCTTTCCAGCCACACAATTTGGACCTTTGTATTACCAAAAATCTACAAAGGGCAAAAATACAAACACTCAAAGTAAATACTGGTCATTTCGACAGACCAATAAGCCACCAATCAAAGCTTATGGAATTAAAATGGTGGAGGGATAACATTCGGCATTGTTCCAACCCTATCATTATCAGCAAACCCTTAGTGGTGCTACAAACTGATGCCAGTGCGCTTGGTTGGGGTACTACCAATTTCCATCTCCATCTGTGGAGGTAGATGAAGGCACAGGAGGCATCATTATCACAGACACTGGGCATAAACTACCTGGAAATGTGGGGTACGTTCTATGGCCTAAAGTCATACTGCTCTGGGATAAATCACCAGCATGTTAGACTACAGAGTGACAATCTGACTAATACAATTTAGTAATGGTGTATCCAGAGAAATATTAAAATATTAGCTACTTACCTACCAGGTAATCCAAAATTCAGTGACAGACATCAGGTCACGCAAATTCAATAAAATAAGACTTAATCACCAGTTACCAAACTGCGTTTCTTGGGAACCATACCCTGGGACAGCAGGGACAGATGCTTTTCACTGCATTGAGGGGGCAATTGTTTATCTATGCATTCTCTCCTTCTCTGCATCATCAGTCGGGTATTACGAAAAATACAACAAGACTCAGCGTCTGTTAATTGGTAGTGCTGATTGGCCTACTTAACCATGGTTCCCTGTGATATTCAACATGGGTTTTAACCATGCATCACCATCCTGAAACAACCAGATTATTGGTTCATCCCGTAACAGGGGAACCCATCCATGTCAAAAACAACAAACCTATCAAATTGTAGAGTCTAAAGAAACCTCTACTGCAACTGGGACTGGCGGACCGAACATTAAACATTATCTCAGCGGGCCACAGACATTCCACCAAAAAACTATATCTGGTTTACATCAGGAAATGGGAGATATATTGTCACAGAAACTACACAGTTTGATGAACATAACGTCTGTTCTCGAATTCCGGGCAGGCCTCCATTATGATGAGGGGCTCAGTTACAGTGCCATTAACTGCGCCAGAAGTGCCCTTTCAACATATCTATGGCGAGGATCAGAGCGTCATTCTGTTGAGACTCACCCCTGGTAACCAAACTTATGAGGGGAATTTTTAATATCAATCACCCAAGAACCAGGTACTCTCTAAATGGGATATGAGTATTGCCCTAACGTTGCTAAGGAATTGGTCTCCAGCAACAGCTCTGTCCCTGCAAAGACTGATGCACAAAACAGACATGCTGACGGCTTTGGTCACGGCACTAAGGGTACAGTCGTACATAAGTTAAGGCTGGACTATATGACTTCTTCAACAGGAATATATAACGTTTAATATTACGAATTAGTCAAACAGAACAGACCGGGATCATCAGGCCTCAAAATAGAATTTAGGATTACCCTACAGATATCGTCTCTGTATATTAAGACAATTATTGTTCTATATGGAGAACACCAAAAACATCTGAGGCTATGTGATGGCACTACTAATCAGCCACAAACAAACCCACAAAAAAGTGTCGGTTCAAACTATTTCCAGATGGCTGAAACAGGTGTTAACAACAGCCGGGGTGGATACTAACATATTCAAATCTTATTCCACCAGGGCTGCAACTACATCGGCAGCTATGGAGTTGGATGTACCAATGAACCAAATCCTCGAGACAGCAGGATGGATCAGGGGAAAATGTTCCAACTATTCTACCACAAACCAGTAGTTAAACTGGAACTTGCAGAGCCAATTTTAAGTTCTGTAATATAATTTCACCCCATAAATAGGGGCTATAATTTGTTGTTAACAATTTATCATGGATTTCAATGTTGGATTCATGTCTAAACATGTTAACACAATTCCTCCCACAGTCAATTAAGGCAGATGTGATGCATGGACTCGTTTCCACGGCATGAAATCACAGAGCTTTGAAATCTTCACGTAGTCACTCACGTGACTCAGAAGTAAAATAGTAAGATTAAACGAGAACTTACCAGTTCGAAGTTTGATCATTATTTTATGAGGAGATACGATGAGGGAATACGTGCCCTCTGCTCCCACCCTTGATCATATACTCAACTGGTATTTTCTTCTCTAATCTTACTATGTTCAGTCATTACAGTTATCTGTGATTTCACACCGCTGCTTTGAAGAATGACACGCATGCATCCTGGCGAGGTTCTTCACGTATTCCCTCAACGTACTCCTCATAAAATAACGATCAAACTTCGAACTGGTAAGTTCTCGTTTAATCTTACTATTTAAAACCCCTTGGAAAGAAAGCTGAATGGTCCATTTATTTGCACATGAGGTTGGTTTAAGAGCAAGGCTTGGGAAGTTTTTAAGGGTTTAAATTCCCTCACTGTGAATTGCACATTCCCATTATGAATGTGCATCTCCCTTAAGTCAGAAAAAAACAGAATAAACGTCTGGATCAATGTCATGCATTGGCTTTCTTCTAAGATGCTGCCTGCCCAGTATTTGCAACAAAAAAACCCCAAAACTGTTGGAAGACTAAGGGTTGAGCAGAATCTGTAGGGGGAAAAGGAACTGTTGATATTTCAAGAAGAGACCCTGCATCTTGTTCTCTGAGTATTTCTATTATTTTTTGTAAAGCACCCAAAATGGCTCAACAACAGTCGGAAGACAAAAATTAAGACCGAGTAACAAGCAGAAATCTATACCTTGTAAAATTAGCTGAGAGTGATGAAGTTCAGAAGGTGTTAATATTCTTATAGCATTGATTAAAATTACTACTCATCTGGAGGTGATCCATGTGTGAGCAATAATCACCTTTGCCTGCATGACAGATGGCTTCATGCATTATTAATTTTACATACAATTCACTTAAGTTTATTAGTTCTTGCAGGCACCTCACACCTTTTGGAAGGTGGTTATATTCTCACAATGAGCGGCTTCCACCTCTGGAGACCAAGCAGTAAAACAGATGGTTGTAGATCTTAGGAACGTTAGCGGGAGGAAGATGTAGGAAGGAGAGCCGAGAATTTAAGATTGAATCTTCTGCTACTTCGATGAGGAAGGTGAGCGGCCTAGGCAAAGGGTAAAGAGCCATGAAAGATTTATTGATCTAAAAATAAATAATGTTTATTAAGAGGGAAGATAAATGTAGGGATGCAAATTGGAGTGTGTTTGCAAAATAATCTTCCTGTATAATATATCCAAAGAAGTAATTGTCCCCCCAAATCACAAGAAATTCAGATAACTATGAATCAAAGAAAATTGGCCATTTAGCTCATCACATTAATGCTGGATGTGAAAGCTAAAGAGAAATCTTGGTGGGTTTGTCATCTTAGTCTAAAATTCATGGTTTAAAGATTTGATGGAGGTGTCCAAATCTACGATAAGCTTAGGTAAGGTAAAAGAGAGAAAGTGTTCCCATTAACCAAAGCTTGGAAGGGCGAGAGTGACAAAGATTAAAATATGGGGCAAAAGATGGTGCGAAGAAAACATGTTTGTTATGTAGAGAGTGGTTATCAGCTGAAACACGGCATATAGGACTGAAGGGGACAGAATTTTCTAAAGGGATTGGCAAGGCACTTGGGAGAGAATGATTTTCAGGTTTATTGGGAATGAGATACAGTATTGTTTGCTTTAAAAGCGCTAATATTGACTCGATGGGGCAAATGGGCCCCTACTGTACTATAACAATTCTGTGATTCTATAAAATATGAAATGGAGAAATAGTCACAAAGATGTTTTCTCCTTAGTTGCTGTCTGGCTAGCAAAACTGCTTTCCAGTTTACATCCACGGTAAAATTTAGTAGCTAGAAATACTACAAAATCTTTAATGCACCATTGACTAACAGGCATTTGCCACTTGCCAATTGTATGAAGACCTGCAGGCTGCAAATCAAAAAATGCTACATCCATGCTTTTTGTTTTATATAGAAATATAGAAACATTGAAAATAGGTGCAGGAGGAGGCCATTTGGCCCTTCGACCTTGCACCACCATTCATTGTGATCATGGCTGCTCATCCACAATCAGTAACCCGTGCCTGGCTTCTCCCTATATCCCTTGATTCCGCTAGTCCCTAAAGCTCTATCTAACTCTCTTTCAAATTCATCCAGTGAATTGGCCTCTACTGCCATTTGTAGCAGAGAATTCCACAAATTCACAACTCTCTGGGTGAAAAATAAATTCCTCATTGCAGTTTTAAATGGTCTCCCCTTTACTCTTAGACTGTGGCCCCTGGTTCTGGACTCCCCCATCATTGGGAACATTTTTCTTGCATCTAGCTTGTCCATTCCTTTTATAATTTTATATGTTTCTATAAGATCCCTTCTCGTCCTACTAAATTCCAGTGAATACAAACCCAGTATTTCCAATCTTTACTCATATGACAGTCCCGCCATTCTGGGGATTAACGTCGTGAATCTACGCTGCATGCCACAATAGCAAGGATGTCCTTCCTCAAATTAGGAGACCAAAACTGCGCACAATACTCCAGATGTGGTTTCACCAGGGCCCTGTACAACTGCAGAAGGACCTCTTTACTCCTATACTCAAATCCTCTCGTTATGAAAGCCAACATACCATTAGCTTTCTCCACCACCTGCATGTTTACTTTCAGTGACTGGTGTACAAGGATACCCAGGTCTCGTTACCCTTCCCTTTTTCCTAATCTGACACCACTGAGATAATAATCTGCCTCCTTGTTCTTGCCGCCAAAGTGGATAACCTCACACTTATCTTATTTTGCTGCATCTGCCATGCATCTGTCCACTAACTGAACCTGTTCAAGTCATCCTGCAACCTCCTAGCATCCTCTTCGCAGTTCACACTGCCACCCAGCTTTGTATCATTTGCAAATTTGCTAGCGTTACTTTTAATCCCATCATCTAAATCATTAATATATATTGTAAATAGTTGCGGCCTAAGCACCGACCCTTGCAGCACTCCACTCTCCACTGCCTGCCATTCTGACAGGGACCTGTTTATTCCAACTCTTTGTTTCCTCTCAGCCAACCAATTCTCTATCCATGTCAATAGCCTACCCCCAATACCATGTGCTCTAATTTTGCCCACTAATCTCCTGTGTGGGACCTTATCAAAGGCATTCTGAAAGTCCAGATACACGAAGGGTTTTCCTTCATTCATTTTACTTGTCACATCTTAAAAAAATTCCAAAAGATTAGTAAAGCAGTAATTCCCCTTCATAAATCCATGCTGACTTGGACCAATCCTTTTACTGCTATCCAAATGCGTCATTATTACTTCTTTAATAATTGACCCCAGCATCTTCCCCACTACAAATATCAGGTCTATAATTCCCCATTTTCTCTCTCGCTCCATTCTTGAAAAGTGGGATAACATTAGCTACCCTCCAATCCACAGGAACTGATCCTGAATCTATTGAACATTGCAAAATGATCACCAATGCATCCACGTTTTCTAAAGCCACCTCCTTGAGTACCCCGGGATGCAGACCATCAGGCCCAGGGAATTTACAGTGTCAGCCTTCAGTCCCATCAGTCTAGCCAATACTATTTCTCGCCTAATGCAAAATTTATTTCGGTTCCTCTGTCTCCCTGAATCCTCTGTCCTCTAGTACATCTGGGAGATTGTTTGTGTCTTCCTTAGCGAAGACAGAACCAAAGTACCTGTTCAACTCTGCTGCCATTTCCTTATTCCCCATAATAATTTCACCTGTTTCTGCCTTCAAGGCTCCCACATTTGTGTTTACTAATCTTTTTTTCTTAACATACCGAAAGAAGCTTTTAGTATCCGTCCTTATATTCTTGGTCAGCTTACCCTCGTACTTCATCTTTTCACCCCGTATTGCCCTTTATGTTACCTTCTGTTGTCCTTTGAAAGTTTCCCAATCCTCTGGTTTCCTGCTACTCTTTGCTATGTTATACACCTTTTCTTTTTGTTTTATTCCATCCCTAACTTCTCTTGTCAGCAACAGTTGCCTCTTACTCCCCTTCGAATCTTTCTTCCTCTTTGTAATGATATTATCCTGCATCTTCTGGATTATGCCTAGAAATTCCTGCCATTGCTGTTTCACCGCCATTCCTGCTAGGATCCTTTTCCAGTCGACCTTTGCCTGCTCCTCTCTCATGCCTTCATAGTCCCCTTTGTTCAACTGCAACACTGACACTTCTGATTTAACCTTCTCCCTCTCAAATTGCATGTTTAACATGCCAGTGTACAATATTGTTTCCCTGGAAGGCATGGCTTGAAGTCTACCCAGTTATGGTAAATATCTGAGTAACCCCAAATGTTACCACTTTATCTTCAGTGTGCAGTACTGAATTTATTGAGCAGTTTCCTCACATGGTTGATTTTCACCAAGAAGAAACTCAGTGTTTGCTCTCTCTGAAGCAGTGTTTAATCATCAATTGAAGAATCCTTTTTTGGATTAATTAGACAATTGTGGAGCCTCCAGGGAAAACTAGAACTTGTCTCAGATAATAACAAGAGAGCTGACCATTCAAGCTTCTTCTATCAACTGTTACATCATAGCAAATATATCTTACCTCTGAATTCATAAGAAATAGGCGTTATAGACGATTTGCCCTTTCATGCCTGCTCCGCCATTCAGTAAGATCATGGTTGACCTTTCGCCCAAAGCCACCTGTATGTATTAACCCTCTTCCCCTTGATACCCTTAATATACAAAAGCCTCTTACTTTCCTTCTTATTGTACTCAAGTCATTATAGTTAGTTAGTTAGTTTAGTTTATTGTCACATGTACCGCGGTACAGTGAAAAGCTTTTGTTGCGTGCTAACCAGTCAGCAGAAAGACAATTCATGATACAATCGATAACAGTCCTCTCCGGTAAAGAATTCCAAAGATCAACCTGCACCCAGGTGAACAGATGTCATCATGTTGTTGTCCTGCCAGGCCAATTCCCTTGTATTGAGACTGTGACCTCAACTTCTATTCACCCCATCAAGGGAAAAATCAATCATCCCTGACATCACCCATGTTAAACCCCTTCCGAATTTTGTGTATTTTAACAAGATCACTTCTCATTCTGCTAAAATCCACGGATAAATTGTTCTGATGGTAATAAAGTATATTCAAGAACTAGCGGATAGAAAGTGATGGTAATTAGCAAAATGTTATTGGGACATATTTTTACGGACCAAGTGGCCAGGGTCTAGATTTAATTTTGGGGTAATATTGGAGACAATTTTTTTTAATTGTCACATTCAAAAGAGAGCTGGATAAATACTTGAATAGGAAGGGTTTGCAGGGTTGTGAGAGGGGGATTGGGGGAGTGAGATTAGGTAGATGGTATTTATATAAAGCCAGTGGGGGCTCAATGCATTAAATGTCTTCTTTCCATTTTTAAGAGTCATCGAGTGATAGACTGATACAGAGTGGAAACAAACCCTTTGGCCCAACTTGCCCACACCAACCAACATGTCCCACCTACACTAGTCCCACTTGCCTGGGCTTAGTCCATATCACTTCAAACGTGTCCTATCCATGTACCTGACTAATTGTTTCTTAAATGTTGGGATAGTCCCAGCCATAACTACCTCATCTGGCAGCTTGTTCCATCCACCCGCCATCCTTTGTGTGAAAAAGTTACCCTTCAGATTCCTATTAAATATTTTTCCCCTTCACCTTGAACCTATGTCATCTGGTCCTCAAT